>NC_140956.1:9127500-9727500 GCF_014529385.1 Adiantum capillus-veneris
GAGAGAGAGAGAAGGGAGAAAGCTCCCTCCTAAAGCTCTTTCCATGAGGGAGCTTTTTTTCTTTTTGCTACTACAAGTAAAATTATTAAAAAAATCTCCCTAAAAAGCTTCCTCAAAAACCTCTCTTGATTCCCATCCCCAAGGCCGCAAACAACACCTCCTTCATTGCATACATATTTTTTCTCAGTTCAAGCTAAGGGGTATAGTGGAAAACTCTCTCAAACAAAAGTTGAACAGATTATGGAAGCTTAGCTGGAGTTGTAAGCAACGGACGTACCATTTCAAGTGCCTTTGGACTTACCCAGCAGCTAACAAACACAGCATCCTAATGTGGCTCATTATGCGTCAAGGGAGTTGGACTACCAAAAAAGCACTCAAAGGTGGTATTGGAAATGGCAAGTGTAGCAGATGTCAACTTCACTTAGAAGACTACCCTCACTTATGGTTTAAGTGACAGGGGAATAAGGGAGTCATCCTTCTCCTTCAGAAGGTTCTCCTCCATTCTACCCTCAAAACCATTGATTATAGGGATCTGCTACTGGGCAATTGTAAAGGAATGGATGTACCCTTATGGAACATTTGGAGAGGGTATATCATGTGGCATATGTGGATCCAGAGAAATGCCTCAGTCTTCCAACAACCTATTTCTTCACCCTTATGCCTTCTCGGTAGGGATCTGCTGTAAGCAGCGAACCAGCTGTGTAATAGAGTTGGAGACGTCTTTATGGTGAATGAATCTGTCTCTTCTATTATGTAAGTGGCAGCAATGGCTTAAAATTGTGTCGTGTGTCTATCATCCCATCAAATTTAGAATGAAAGAGTCCCTCGCTCTTTGACCTTTGTATAGGGGCTGACCCACCCCTTACCTGTGGGTTCCATGTATCCTTTTCCCTTTTTGTTTAATCAATTTTCTACTTCTTAAAAAGAAATAAAATAAAATAAAATCAAATCAAATGCTCATGGCCCACCAAAGTAGGCTGCCTGATTTGTAGTCCACGATCATAGGCAGCCAACTAAGTTTGGTCGTGCCCATGATCATGGCCAACCTTGCAAATCTGCAGAGGCAAAGTTGATTTCACTTCCTACCTAAAAGCATGGAGATTTTTGAGAGAGAGGGAGAGAAGAAGAAGAAGAAGAAGAGTATTTTAACATCGTAGGAAACTATCCCAAGAGACCTTAAAGATCTATACGACAAGGAGAGTTGAACTCAAGACCTGTTATGAGAGAGAGAGAGAGAGAGAGAGAGAGAGACTTTACGAGGAGGGGTGGACTTGGTGACACCTGTTCCCAAGTCCACAAGCCTTAGAGAATTGTATAGATGCTCCTTCCAAAACCAAAGCACTAATTCAGTGATCAGGAATGAATAGCATCCTGTAGAACAATTTTGGGCCTCTCTCAACATCTTTTGCTTGGCCAGTGGATTTGTCATCAATCATTCAACGATAAGATATAGAGTGTCAGGGGGAGCTACTCCAGTTATCGTTATACATGCAGGCTATATAGAGATCAAACAGGGGCAGATCTTCATACTACTTGAAATTCCAATAGGGTTCAATGTTTCTTTTAACCAAAGATGGGAATGGGAAAGTTCTACTTATGGAAAAATTACCAGACCAACTTGTCAACGATGGTTTTTATCCTCAACCACTATTTACTTGCATCTTTAATATATTTCTTGTCTTGTTGGTTTCCTTCTCAGGTTCAACTGAATAAAATTTTCTCCCTGGTCAGAAGATTTCTCTAGTGAGGTTCTGAGGAAATCCATAAAATTCCAAAAGTTGCATGGGACATCGGTTGTAGAGCTAAAGATCAAGGAGGCCTAGGTATCCTCAACCTGTCTTAGATTGTTGTCAAGATGCCATCAAATGGATAACTAGAGCAATTGACTCTCAAGGTTATTGGGATGCTCTTATCAAAAGGATAATTTCCCAATTCCACATTAAGGGATACATGACCTGGACAAATCTGTCTCTTCATGAACTGCTCATCTCTAATGTTAACTTCTCCCATAGAGGTTCTGGTCTTCTCTGCAGGTTCTGAAATGCTTGGATGAAGACTAAGGGAAGTTGGGCTTCACCAGATGAATGGAGCTCCTCAAACCAATTTTGGTAAGAGGATTCTATATGGTTTGGATGGTTTAGCAAAAAAGAAGGATGGGGACTCTCTCTCAAGAAGGGCTCACAAATGCCATAAGTCTGGCCTTAGGTGCTGGAAAGGCATTTTTAAGGATGGTGAGTCAATCCTACCAGAGGAACTTATGCTGAAATTTAACATCTCTAAGGGTGTGCAGAATTAGCATATGCAAGAGGGAGAGTCTTCTCAACAAAGATCCAACAATGCTTCAAGAGCATTTCCCTAACTTTGTCCAAGATGTGTCAATAGGTCTACCTGCACAATTGCTAACCCAAGAAAATGAACTCAAATCAGGTAACTAATCTCAACAGAAGATGGGATCTTCAATGGCAAGCAAAACAATGGGAGTATAGATTTACATGTCTGTGGGATTTTCCTTTGCCTATAAAGCACAGCTGCCTGATGTGGTTAGTGCTTCATCAAGGGCTCTAGACAAGATCTAAAGCCAAAAAGATGGGTAAAGCAGATGGCATTTGTCCAAGATGCAAAAGAACTGAGGAGAATCTGTATCATCTATTTGCGGCATGTCCTTCTAACTCCCTTTTTAAAGCTGAACTTTAAAGAGCTTACCACAAAGAAGGGTTTAGCTTCAGTTGGAGATCCATCTTGCTGGGTGAATGCAGTTTCATGGATATCCCACTCAGGACTTATCTCAGAGGGGCCTTATTACGGTATGTCTGGTTAGAGAGGTGTAAAGCTGATTTTGGTCACACCTTCTCTTGTTCTCCTATTCCTTTGTCTTTCAGTTTCAAGAGTATTATGATGGAATGTATGTCTCTTGTTGAAGATGTCTCTTAGTGCAACGTCAAAACCATTCAAAAAGCTTATAGGTGGCAAAGGTGGAGACACCTGAGCTTTTCCGTATATGAATCCTCTAGAGTCTCGACTGATTTTAGCCCAATGGTACGTGCTACTGTAAACTTTTTTTCTGTTAGGATATCCCCTTTCCCTCCTAAGGGGTACTTGTACTTTCCTTTCCTTTTCTAATTCAATTTATTTCTACAAAAACAAGTGAAAGGGTCACGGTGGCTTTGTAAAATAACAAGAAAATGATAAAATCAATTAGGTTGAGTTAACTAGAATTACATAAGGTAAAGCATTGTTCAGGAATATCTCTTTTTTTAAGGGACCGAGTTTCCTCCTTGCAAAGAAGCAAACCGGAAATAATAGTCGAATTTTTGAATTTGCAAGATTTTTGAACTAAGTTCTCACATATTTCACCATTTTTTATTCCCTTTACCATGGTTTACTCATTTAGTGTATATATTTATTTATTTATTTATTTATTTATTTTACACATACACATACAATACACACACACACATACATATATATGTGTATGTGTGTATGTATCTATATGGATAGAATTTACTAGAATTATGCAAGGTGAAGCTTCACTTTAGCATTCTAAAAGAAAAAATGCAAGTGAAGTCAAGCCGTGTAAGGATGTGAAATGAAAGCTGAAAAATGAAGATTCATTTAATATTTTAAAATGGAAATAACATTTAAGGTAAGTCTCCAGTAGGTCGAACACATTCTGAAAAAGAAACGTTAATGCGAATCTCATAGAGATGAGATATGTTCCGGGGGAAATAAAGGGTAAAGCCATGGGGAGGTGCATGCACAAGGCGGTGTTCCTGGAGTTGTCTACGTTGGGGGGCGACCCAGCAGGCCGTTGCATGTTGCAGCCAAGGAGACGAGAGGGGAACGTGAGCCGGAGGGGCTGGGGAGTAGACAACAAGTTTATGCTCTGTGTAGTACACAGGTGCCTGCCATGGACAGCTAGCACCCCTAGCACGAGTGGCGTACGACAACAAGAGTTTAGTTAAACGAGAGAATTACAAGGGTTCGATTCTCAATACAGCTAGACTTTTACTCGAGTGACGCTAAGTTTCAAAGCCTTGGAGGTGAGGAGAATCTCAGAAGGCATCAAGGAGATAAATGAACAAATTTGGAGACGAGTGAAGTAGTAGGTGTTACACATTATGGCACTGAAAATAATGAAATTCTGTCTAACCCAACACAACACTAATTTTCACCACCAAGATCTACGATGAGCGATCGTCCTCGGTGCCCGAATTGAATAAGAGCCCTAGATGATAGATCCCCGTCCCCACCCCTTATGCCCGCGTAAGCCAGTGCGCCGTCCTTTGCCAGCACGGTCGCGCGTGCGACCGTGCTTGGTTGAGAGAGAGAGAGATTTTGGTTTGTTTTGCTTGCAGTGCAATCCCATGTATATCGTACGTGAAGAGCAAACGCTTGGGGAACACTGGCCAAATGCATGAACTGCCATTCCTTGATGAGCTTGTTGGTGCCATACTGAAATGCAGGAAGGAGAAAATTCTGGACCATGCTAAGATCCTGCACTCACAGATAAGAGAGCTCGGCCTAGACACAAATTCATGTATTGAGAACTTTCTTGTGCCTATGTTTGTGGATTGTGGCAGCTTGTCTGATGCTCAACAAGCTTTTGATCGGTTATCATCACAAAACGAGCATTCATGGACTTCTCTCATTTCAGGGTATGTAGAAAGTGGCCATGTACAGCATGCGCTTAACTTGTATCTTAAAATGCTAGAAGGTAATGTATCTGCTAGCTGCTATACAGTTTTGGCTATCATTAAAGCTTATGCAAATGTGGGCAATGTGGAAGGAGGCAGATGTGCACATTCTCAAGCTGTAATTAGTGGGTTTGACCAAGATGTGTTTGTTGGCAGTGGTTTGGTTCACCTCTATTCTAAGAGTGGCTTGCTCATGGATGCTTGGCAAGTACTGGACAACCTGACAGTCCGAAGTACTGTGTGTTGGACATCAATTATCTCAGGATATGCTGAACATGGACCTGCTGATGCAGCATTCTTGTGCTATGAAAGAATGCAGTCAGAGAGGCTATTGCCAGATGCCACCACATATGTTTGTATATTGACAGCATGCGGCAACTCTGGATTGGTTCTCCAAGGCAGGGACTTACATGCTACCATTACCTTACATGGTTGGGATGACAATTGTTTTGTAACAAATAGCCTAATCGACATGTATGCCAAGTGTGGTGTACTCCATGAGGCTGAGACACTTTCTAAGCTCTGCCCCCGAAATGTTTTGTCATGGACGTCACTGATTTCTGGCTATGCAGAGCATGGGCCATTTGAGGTAGCACTAGAGTGTTTTGAAAAGATGAGGTCTGAAGGAATTTTCCCAGATGCTGTGACCTTTGCTTCAGTTTTGAAAGCTTGTGGCAGCATAGGAGCCATAGAAAGGGGTCGAGAGACACATCAAGACATCCCTCAAAGTGTTATGAAAGAGTTCTCTTTTGTTGGCAATGCCGTCGTAGACATGTATATTAAATGTGGTTCACTTACAGAGGCACAAGAGGCCTTTGATAAGCTTCCTGAACGAGCATGTGCCCCCTGGAATGCACTAGTTGCAGGATATGCCAACAGTGGTACAACTCAGCAAGTACTAACGTGTGTTGAGCGTATGGAGCATGAAGGTGTTTCTGTCGCTGCTGGTATTTATATCTCCATGTTAAAATCGTGTGGAAGTACAGGATCTATTGATGAGGCTAGAGAGTTACATGCTGCTGTTGTGCTTAAGGGATTTGATGCCGATCTTTCTGTGGGGAACACACTTGTAGATGTATATGCCAAGAAGGTAGCAGTTGCAGAAGCTCAGCAAGTTTTCATTAGTTTGCAATGGCAGGATGTTGTTTCTTGGACAGCATTGATTGCAGCATACACAGAGGGAGCTGAAGAAGAGAGAGCAATTGATAGCTTTACTCAAATGCAAGTAGAGGCTGTTTCTCCAAATTCTGTTACTGCAGTTTGTGTCTTGAAATCCTGTAGTAATATTGGAGCGTACGATAAAGGCCAAGAGATACATGGAGACATAGTGTTAAGGGGGTTTGAAAATGACATCTCTGTGTGCAACACTTTAATTGATATGTATGGAGCAGCAGGGTTTTTGTTGGACTCGCAAGACTTGTTCTCCAGAATGCCAAGAAAAGACGTAGTCTCATGGAATGCACTGATAAAGGCCTATGGATCAAATCATGATGGTGAAATGGCTGTTCAGTGCTTTGAGGAAATGCAAAACCAGGATGTTGAACCAGACGTGGTTACCTTTACTTGTGTTCTCTCTGCTTGTAGTAGGGCGAAGTTGCTACGAAAGGGCCAAGAAATATTCAATTTAATGAGAGAGAAGTATGGCATCAGTCCGACAATTGACCACTACACCTGCATTGTGGATCTTCACGTAAAGTCAGGTTGCTTGTGGGAAGTAGAAGGTTTTTTAGATTCTGGGTCAAATTTTTCACTCTGGATGGCTTTACTCACAGCCTGCAAGATCTTTGTAGAAGTAGATCTAGGGCTCAGATGTTTCCAGGAACTCGTTCAAATAAATCCCGAGAAGGCCGCTCCTTACATGCTTATGGCTAAGACCTTTGAAGCTGCTAGCATGTGGGAGGAGGCACAACATATAGAAGAGCTTAGGAAGGAGGCAGGGGCCAAAAAGCAGCCTGCAACGGCTTTAATAGAAGTGCATAAAAGAGTGCATGAGTTTGTTGTCGGGGACGATCAAAGTTTGGAAGTCTCAGCAATGCTTGACACATTGACCCCAAGATTGAAAAAACACGGTTATGTCCCTATAGTGAATGTGCATACCTAACTATAGACGACAGCTGATCACTCATTGATTTGTGCAGCTTGGCTAATGTAGGCCAGCATACCACTCCGACCAACTTTGGGACAAGATTATTACACCCTGGTTGGTGTAGTCTTTATTGAGAACACACTTCAAGATGTGCCAAACATAATACGTTTGAGAGTGTACATTGTCTTAGGTAATTGTACTCTTGTGGTTTTCCTTATTGCATTGATTGCCAAAGTTGTATCTAGGACATTTTGGTGGGACTAACTGCCCTTGCGAGCTGTTAGGCTAGGCAGCAGATGGATGCCCTTGTGAGATGTTGGGCTAGGCAGTGGATGGATGCGTTGTGGTATGATGGGAGAATGCTCGTGAACAGTTGGGGCTGGCCAATTCGGTTGAAATTTTTTGGAGCTTCTTAAGCTTGGTTGTGGCCATTTATTTGTGGATAATCTTTGAGTAGTGCCAAATAGAAGCAACGAAGCAATGGAAGTAATAAGATTAGGCAAGGAAACTGTAGAATCATCGATAGCAAGGACATGCGAAATGGGTTTAACAAGCTGCGTCCCACAAGGTATGCATAATTGCCAAAAACGGGGTAGGTGCAGTGCAGTCTTAAGGATGCATTAGTTCGAGCTACAAGGCGTTTGTTGGGTTCATGGTCGACTGTGGGAAGGTGACGTGGAATCAGTGATTCCAGAGTGCTGTATGTAAGGCTTGAGGCTTCTTCGGGGGGGGGGGGGGGGGGGGGGGGGGGGGGGGGGGGGGGGGAACACTGTCTTCTTTGTATCTTGTGTCATGACAACTCTAACTAATTTGCAAGGCCGCAAAATACAATTCTGTGTGCAGAGGAGCAAAGAATGGAGGTGGAACACGAAGGACTTGCAGAACTAATACAAGTTGCAACTTTGTATCTCGTGCCATGACATCTAAACAAATTTGCAAGGTCGCAAAATACAGTTCTCTATTATGCAGAGAAGCAAAGAAAGGAGGTCGAACACAGACAGGCAGTGCCATCACATATCGCACCTTTGTATCTCAGGCCACGACAACTAAACTAGTTTGCAAGGTCGCAAATTATAATTTTTTGTTGCAGCGGAAATAGAAACAGTGAGGAGAAAGAAGAGTTTTTGCTTGCAAAGGAAGGAGGATGAACAATTGCAGGCAGAGCCGAGAATGAAGAACGTGAGGAAGTTGCGGGTTGTAGAGTGCCTTCTTCAATAAAGAAGTCAACACAATGAAAGAGCCCCAAGGCTAGGACCACGTGAGAAAGAGGTGCATAGGCAGGACAAGGCAAACCTAGTTCCTTGGACCCCTCATACTCCCATTGAACCCACCGATCACCATCACAAAAAGCAAGGGAAGATTCATAAGCCTTGGATAGCGGCAGTGCTTTAATCGGAAAATATAAGTGCTTAGACAGTAAAGATGTGTTAGAGTTTGTGAATGAGGGTTGGAGTCAAAAAACAGTGAATGGGGTCCTTTGCAAAGTGCAATCTGGTACCATTATTTGTAAATACATGATCCATATCCAAAACTTTATTATTTTATTTTTTTAATAGTCGATGGCATCATGTGGGGGGGACTTGGTCTCTTTAGATCAAAACATGGATGATTTCAATGAGACCTCTATTCAGGACATTGATGTATGGATGCACAATGAACACTTGGCAACATTGAAGATAAGAACCAAGTGCTCATTATACCAAGTGAGACACAACTTACACAATGAGGAGATAGATTTAGCTTCAACTTTTGCTTTTTAGATAGCTAAAAAGAGGTATAAAGGTAATAGTTTCTTTTTTAATGGAGAAATTTTTGTGTGACCTTTCTTACTTTTCCTATTTTTCAATATGGATTGCAAGTCCCAAGGAGAATTGAGAAGAAATTTTTATGTCAAGAAGTACCAGAAGGAATAGTACATCTTCTTCCAAGCTAAAGTCTATACAAATTGTATCAAATTGGAATTTTGTACAAATGTTGGTTGTCTCTTCTTGTAGCAAACTGACATTTTGTACATTTCCATATCAATGACAAATAACATTTTGGTTCAGATGTTTTATCTTGTTTGATTTATTGTTGAGATGTCTTATTTTATGTCTTATTTGTTTTTATTATTCAAATGTATTGTTTGATGTCAATATCATCAATATTGTATGCCTTAGCAACACTATGTCTTCACAACACGATAAATAGGCTAACCTGGTTTAGGTTTGTCACCCTTTCTCCTCTTCCTCTTTTTGTGAGCGATAGGTCAAGAAATATAGGTAAGGATTCTGGCTCCTCTTTCTCATTTCGTGTGAGCAAGAAGGAGAAGAGAAAAGCCCCTGAACAAGAGAAGGAAGAGGTGGAAGAACCCAAGTCAGTTTTCGCTATCTCTACTTACTTGAAAGAACTCCCACCATGGTTGACATATTTCCTAGGCCCTTTTGGGCTAGGATTGGAAGATGGCATGGATTATGCATAGATTGGGTCTTGACATGTTGCTTTCAACACAATTGGACTATGAAAAACATGCAGAGACAAATGCAAAGGATGTCACAATTACAACAAAAACTGAAAGACTTAATTGGGAGCTACATGAGAAATGGAGCCAATGAAAGTTGTAAAATTTACATCATACTCTCAAAGAGAGAATTTGTAATGTTTCTCTTTACAAAGAAATATGAGTATGTAATGTTTTCTCTTTACAAAACCCCTGTCAGTGGCATGGAAGGCATGATTGTAAGCTTGTGATTGAACATATTGCATTTTTGCTCTTTTTGACTCTTATTCCAATAGAGGAAGGAGAGTCCAAATCTTTGTAAAATACAGCAACTATGAATGTCCAAGATGTGAAGGGAACACCTAAAGATTTCAGAGAGGAAATGGAGAGGCTTGAAAGCAAAGAGCTCTATCTTGGATGTTGTAGAGTTCAAGGCAAGGAACATCACCAAAGTGGACAAGCCCATGCATATTCCAAAGGAAGAGCTTGATCCCTTGTTGTGCATAGCAACCATGCCAATTATAAGAGAGGAAATGGAGAGGCTTGAAAGCAAAGAGCTCTATCTTGGATGTTGCAGAGTTCAAGTCAAGGAACATCACCAAAGTGGACAAGCCCATGCATATTCCAAAGGAAGAGCTTGATCCCTTGTTGTGCATAGCAACCATGCCCACTTATAAGATAAACAATAAGGAGTATTTGCTGCTATAGAATATACAAAACCTCTTTGATCTAAGAAAAGACTAATGACTTACTATTTTGACAGAGTGGACAGAGCATGATAAAGGCTTTGTAGACTACAGTACACCATGCTCATTATCATTACTTGATGCAAAATCTGTGTAGACTACAGTACACCATGCTCATTATCATTACTTGGTACAAAATTTGAGAACTTTATTGATCAATCACATGCTGGATCCAGAGTATGTGATAAATGTTGTTCAAAGCTATGAAGAGCAAGGGATTCCCACAGATGAGGAGTTCCAGCAAATTAAGAAAAGGTTGAAGATTGAACACATGGGCAAAGAGAATAAACCAAGCTTTTTCATTGACTCTAGAAAGAGGACATTTTTTAAGATGATGAAAACCGTAAGGTAAAATGGTAAAATATAATTTTTGTAAGCACATTATTTAGGCCATTGAAATTTCAGTGAAGCTTCATTTCTATTAAATGATTTGAGGGTTTTTTTTTTTCACAGATTGATATTGTAGATATCGACAAGTTTCTATGGAGAGGGGAGAGCTCGAGGCCTTTTGATCTAAAGAGGGATCATAGTTTGGGCCATTACATTGGGAAGCTCAACAAGGAGACGATAGCTACCTACCACGAGAAGCTTTTCCAATCACCCACTCTCCCCATACTTGCACTAGTGGATATGTCAAGGGTGGTAGGTTCACATTCATAAGAGTTGGAGTGGACAAAATCATACTTATTGAGAAGCAGGAAGTCATTGGAGTTTTTGGACTTGCTTCAAGATTTATGGGCTCATGACTTGGGCACTATGGCCAGTTATATCCTTGGCTCTTCTGGTGACTTGAAGCAGTTTTAGGAGGGTTATAAGAAACAAGAGTACGTAAAGTGAAGGGGGAAAATGAAAAGCCTCATGTTGGCTCAAGCAACCAGAACTGATTCTTGTATTTTTCCACATTTGCTTCCTTGCCTCTCTCTAGTGGAAAGCCATTGTAAAAACATTTCACTTGCAGATGATCTACTATATGCATCCTTCCTTTTTGTATATTCCTCTGCATAGTTGTAGCAATATCAGAATTGTCTAATAATATTTTAGTCTCTTGTGATCTTGTTCTGTGCCACACTTGTCTGTAAAACCACTAGATTACTTCAAGCAAGCTATAAGATTTTTGAGCTCCTTCACCATGTCTAGTGTGTTTGAAAAACTTGGTTATTGCTTGATAGTGGGACTTCTCCATACCTTGAGTAGACCAAATTGACAAGCTTCCATATTTCTTTACAAACCAAGGAGTGTATTTGTAGATAATGTGTTGCACACAAAAAAAAATGATTTTTTTATTTTAGCAACTTATGTAAGTATTGAAGTAAATTAGTAGAATCAAAATTCATAATTATTTCCATGTAGTGAGTGAAGTGCTCTGAGCTCCAAACAGTTTTCATAGCTTTCTTGAATCTGTTCAACTCTTTCTTAAAGTTGGAGAGTTCATTCTTTCCCCAATGACTTTTATCACAGTAACTTCCCACACTTTTGCCTTCTCATTTCTTGCTTTGACATCAACTCCATGGTCCTTCACAGCATTGTGCATAGCCTTCCATTGGTTGTACTGAACTTTAGATGAACCCCTACCCAAATTTCCATGAAATTCCAATAATGTTTAGGCCTTCATCCCACCAGTAGAAGCTTTCCTAGGGACCTTATTTTCACCAGATGACCTCTTGGGGTCTAACTCACAACAATCCCCCCATGAAGTCCAATACTAGACAATACCCTCTCAATACTTTTTTTTGCAGTTTCTCTAGCTGATAAAGGTTGTAGTTTCCATGCAAACCCTATGTAGAGGTGCACAATCTTCTCATTGATTCTACAAAGTGCATGTAATGTGCAGAGGTGGACATTTGAAAGGGGAATATCTAAAACAACATGAAAGTTTGGATATGTAGAGTGTCTATATGGGGCTTTGTTTTAGTTAGCAAGATTCAGCTCCTTTGCTGCACCCATGCAGTAGATACAAGGGGCTTTTGACATTGGCACCCCTTGATACATTGTACATACACTTTAGTGTCTTTTACCCCCCCCCCCCCCCCCCCCCCCCCCATGTGCCATTCCACCTTGTACCTACCAAATCCCTAAACATCTAGCTTCTCCCTAGCCTATTGAGCTTTGATTATAGCATGGATACTAGTGTGGTGAAACACCCAATTCAACACATTGAAATCTTCACTATCGACCTCAAAAGCACCCAACCACCAAATGTTCTTCTCTGACTGCACACTAAAATTTTTAGGGTTTTTTTCCCCCTATGGTAAGAGCTCTATTCATGAGGTTTACTGATACTCTCTCAAGCTTATTACCCTTCACAATTTCACTCTCATCTAATTTGATGACAAAAATGGCTTTCCCATTCACCTCAATATGTTGAAGATCATAGAATTTTATCATAGCCCTTTGCAAATTTCTCAAGTCAAAGAAAAAATTGTTAAAAGAGTTAAATTAGAGGTATATGTCATTGATGTGGAAAGGCTCTCCAAGAATCTCCATGACCTTGGAATTAATTATGAGCCTGGCATGTTGAATAACTAATGTCTTCGGAAGCAAGGACCCCTTCACTCTTGGCTGCTTCAGGTTTCTGTTGATGAGCTTGAATAAGCTTTCGGTAACCTACCCTATTGATTCCAGCTTTGTCCAAAGTGCCTTAAACTTCATCTTTGTCCAAAGTAGAACTTTGCAAAAATCCATTGACGTATTTTTGCCTAGTTTGCTCTCCGATGGTTTAGTGGCCGAGCGTTTCACTCCCATTTTGACAATTTTGTCAGCCTTATACACACTATCGCACAAGTGAGAGTTGCATATGCTCGTGTGGCTATAGACTTTGCTAGTCATCACAGGTTTTTTTAAATTTTTGCGGGCAGTTTCTCTTGTGGGATGCATTTTGAGCTAGTTTGCTCACTACTTGCATATATGGTTATGCGTTTTACGCTTGATTGAGTTGTTTGTCCCAGATTGTATGCTTGCAGATATAGCAAATTGTGGAACTGATTTTATGTATATGTGACTATCAATTTTGATGCGTTTGATCATGATTTCCATGATTGTGTAGTGGTCGAGTTATCTCCCACTTTGTTGCCAATTTGGCATTGTCTATGGCTGAGCTTTTGTTGGAGTACTTTACTCAGTTTACCGGGGAGACTCTGCCAGATTTCTCTCGGGATTTCTCACGATAGTTTGATTTCTTGGCATCCACTTAGCATAAATGTGTGAGAGTTTAGAGTCTAAAGTGAGGACTCATGAGAGACGGCTCGTAGTTGCCAATATATGTATTGTTGGCATTGTGGTCACACAAGGCACATTAGATGTCGTTGTTTCAAACATATGAAGTAGCAACGAAGATCTATGTGTGATACACATGAGGTTTTGACACATGCTAGAGTAGTGGCTTCATATGCCAGTGATGGGGATGTCATGTTTGCCTTTAGCGTTTCTCATGACATGTCTTTGAGAGGTGACAATTCTTCCCGTTGGCTACTAGATGAGGATGCAGTTTTCCACGTCACATTGCATCATGAGTGGTTTAGCACCTTCTCTAGTGGGAGCTTTGGTTATCTACATGTGGCCAATGGTTCGGCGTTTGACATTGCAGGTGCAAAAGATGTATTCTTGCCAATGCCCAATGGTGCATCATCTATGCTACAACATGTGCGCTATGTTCCTCAGTTGAGACATAGCTTGCTCTCAGTGAGACTCGGCAGGTGTTGTCAGGGTCTGTGCAGGCAGCGGTAGAGCAAGTATGCTCCCTAGAGACAGAGAAAGATGGGGGACATGGAGTTCTTTGATATGCTCATGCTAGAGGCTGATGAGTTGGTGCTAGGATGCACAGTTCCACTTATGGGTGAAAGGGATATAGCCATCTCAATGTCGGCGTTGACACATCCATACACAATGGATAGTCTTGTTGATGCAGTACATGTAGATAGCACAGGGGAGGCGAGTATAGCCAGGTTTGCGTAGATTTTCTCAGCGTTCGGGTGTCTCATGTACAATCTACTAGTATCGACCTAGCAGCTGCAATGGGAGCATTTGCAGCAGGGATTGTCAATCGTATGATGATTAACACTAGCATGATGCACCGTGGAGTTTTGCAGATCATACAGAGTTGTCTGTGGGATTTACATGTGGGCTCTAGCGTGGATACGTTAGAGTCTGCATGTAAATCTACGTTGTATACGCACACTTGCCTATATCTAGAGCCGATACGGCTGCATGTAGATCGACCGAGAAGCCAATGGGAATAGGTTGAGAGAGTTCCTCACCTATTTTCTTTTACATACTAGTAGTTTAGCTAGTAGCACTTACTTATTAGTGCATCACCTTTAAGTGGGAGATTGTTGGGGTAAAGGCAATCCGCTTTTACCTGGGGCTAGATGTCCGGTGTTCAGCTGTCGACTGTATGTACATACACATTCCTTATTCTTCATATACACAAAGAATAAGGAGCTCCTCGTCACATTCTTGGACGTTGCTCCACCTACACAGTGTGTCTTCTAATCTTCTCCTCCCATGCACTCTGCACGCACCACGCATCGCTTCCTAGCGCTCTCACAAGTGGTATCGTGTATAGGGGCTGCTCATATGAAGTTGAGTGCGGTGTTCTCTGCACGTGGGAGATAGTGCGTGCATGCATCGATAACGCACAGTGTGAGCTTGGTGATTAGCTCATGATTCCCAGTGTTTTGGCAGAGCAGGGTTTTCCGGGATTTGTTGGCCAGGTTTGTGACAAGTTCTGAGAGGTGCTTGAGCTTGGTTTTGGCTCATACTTACAGATGGTCTTCTGTTTGCACTCTCATTGATAGTTTCCAGACTCATGCATTGGTGGTAGTGTGTTTGGCAGAGAGATTTTGTGGTTGATGTGGTTTATGCATTGATAGAGATTGTCTCACAGTTTTGCATCTCTGGTCCCATATTTTTTGGACAGTTGGCGGATGCTTTTGGACATGTAGTTTTGCCTTCTAGTTTGCTACTTTGGTCTCATGGCAAAGACGGGCGATCATTCAAGTTGTGACCTCTCAGGGATGAGCAGGTTTTGATGGTTCAAACTTTGCATCACGGCGAGAGTGCATGCTTCATGCATTGACACAACAAGGTTTGCATGGACCATTGAGTGGTGATGCAGGTAGACCTTGCGGGATGACTGGTGATCAGTGGTAGGATCTAGAGGAGGTGGAATTATCTACTATCTGTTTACACCTTGTAGATTCAACACATGCTCTTGTTATGCACGAGCCTAATAAGAGAGCATTGTGGCAAAGATTACATGTCATGTATGATAGATCTGAGTCATCTACGGCTTGTGTGAGAGAGTGGTGTTCACGTACACGTCAACATGTTATGTGTTGGCATTGTGGTCATTTAGGGCACGTCAAACAATGTTGTTTTCATCGTATGAGACAGCGCAAGAGACGTGTTTGTCTAATGTCTATTAGCTTAATTGATGTGACAGTTGCAGGAGAAGATCCAGTGTCTAAGTACACGAGTAACGAGGATGTCACATTTGCTTCATCTTTTTCTCATGATGTTCTTATTTCTATGGATTGTGCACTTCCTTCACAGTGGTTGTTGGATGCGGATGCTACATTTCACGTCCGTCCACACCGTGATTGGTTTTGTAGCTATTCTAGTGGGATGCTTGGTAGTGTACGCTTGACAAATGGTTTAGTGCTTGACATTGCTGGTGCAGGATAGGTGAGATTGTCATTACTGAGTGGTGCATCATATGTCCTTAGACATGTGCATCATGTGCCATACATGATAGTGAGTTTGATCTCAGTTGGTCAGCTCAGAGGTTGTGGATGCCATACTTTGCTTCGAGAACGATCGTTTACGATGCATTTGGGTGCACTGGTCCTTGCAAGAGGGTGCTAGGGATGGCATTGTTTACCCTATGCACGTGGATCAGATACAAGACGGTGCAACCTCAGTGGTTGTGTTGGCATGTTTGAGCGAGAGGCGAGACGTGTCTCGTTCATGGGTGAGCTACACCATGCTCACAAGACTGAGCATTCAACTGTGCAGGTCATGCCAGTAGACTCTGTAGAGACAGAGGTAGAGCGGCAATGCTCTAGTGAGACACATCAGGTGTCATTAGAGTCTGTGCAGACAGAGGTAGAGCGGGTCTGCTCCCTAAAGACATAGACATAGATACCGGATACGGAGTTCTTTGATATGCTCATGCTACAGGCTGATGAGTTGATGCCAGGACGCATGGTTCCACCTATGGGTGAGAGGGATGTAGCCATCCCAGTGTCGGTGATGACACATCCATATGTGATGGATAGTCATGATGATTTCAATGCATGCAAATAGCACAAGGAAGGCTAGGACAGCTAGGTCTATGTGGATTTTGTCAACGTTCTCATACATGCCCTACTAGTGTCGAGGCATGAACTAGCAGTTGTAGTGGGAGCATTTGCAACATGGATTGTCACTCGTATAGTGATTGACACTAGCATGATCCATTGTGGGGCTTTGCAGACCATACAAAGTTGTATGTGATCTACATGCAAGCTCTAGCATGGATACGTACGCTCGCCTATCACTAGAGCCAATACGGTTGCATGTAGATCGATTGAGCGAGCCAGTGGGCTTAGGTTGAGAGAGACTCTCACCTATTTTTCTTGTATATAGTAATTGCACTAGGTTCTCTTGCTTAGAGGCACATTGGCCTTTGAGTGGGAGATTGTTAGGGCAAAAGCCTCTGTGCTTTGCACAACCACCCAAGCCATGGGCACCCACCCACTTTCTATACATTGATACAATTACAATGTATAGGGGGCTGCTCAGACTTTTAAGTCTCCCCACCCATATATCTGTGTTGTGTCCTCTTGCTCACCACACTGCACACACGCACCCGCATACTCCACACCACGCCTCACAAGATATGGCGAGTCAAACTCAAGCCAAACACATCAAGCACGACCGTTTTCACAACGCAATGCCAAGGCACAATGGTAAAGAAACCACTGAGTGCCAAATGCAATCAAACGTGACTGCAAAGCATGCGCATGAACACACAAAATTGCAAGAAAATTCGATAGAGTTTTGGGAGTATTTTGGCTATGTGGTCATAATAATCATACATGCTATAGACATGCTCAAAACCATGAGCAAATCATGCGCAAAATCTACACTCAAGCATAAATGATCTACCCCAAAATCTCAACTCTCTGAACCTAGAATATAGTCTTGCAATCTGAAACAAAAAGTGCATCAATCACACTCTACAAGCGAGGCAATTACCAGCAAGAACTTGGATGCAAATGAGCCAAAATATGGCACAAATTGCTGCTCAAAAATAGCTAAAAATTGGCCCACATATGCCATTGCAAAATGGAGAATAGCATCACCAAAAAGCACACTTCATGTATATCCACATGGAAATACAAACGAGCATCAAAGAATGCACCAAACGTGCATCAAATGAGCATCCAAATCAGCTAAAAAAATGGCTCACAATCATGCCATAAATGCTTGCAAATCCGTGCGCCACTCTCTCTCTCCAAAATTGGCTCAATCACACGAGTCAATATGCATAACCTGTGATGAATCTGCTCTCAAATCTTGAGAGTCCACAAGAGTGCATACATCCACCAAATGTTCTCAACTTATACACGTAAATTTGCAAAACATTTCAGCCCACACTCTCTTCACTGAGAGAAAATAAAAATTGCACAAAACAACTTTAAAAACATATTAGTCATTATGTATGTAGTGCACTTGACAAGCTTTTGAATGGTGTTTGCAAGACACGACGTTGGCATGTAAGGCATATGTGGTGAAATTTTAATATATAATTTATGTGCATTTTATTATTCAAGTGCTCTTTTATGAGCTTTGGCCATTTATGACCAGCCGGACAGTTTGTACTCACTTTGACTATTCAAGAAATCTATAAAGTAAATATGTGCAAGAGGGAAATGGTCACTCTTGTACAGGGGGGAGATTGCACCTACTGTCTGTGTATTTCTTCTCCCTCTTCTCTCTCGCAATGTCGGTGTAGCACTCCTCTCTCGCTCTCTATCTCTCTTTGTTCGTGTACAACTTGGATTATGCATTGTGTGATTTGTCAGGTACGTAAATCTGTCGTTTTATGCCTTCTACTACATTGTTTTTGGTATTTTGCAGGCCACCGCACCCTCCATTTGTAGCAGATAGGGCATGGATGGAGCACAAAATGAAAGTGATTTCTTCATTACGATGTTCACACACACTAGGTGGCCGCCCAAGTTGGGTTGACCCCAACGAGAGAGAGAGAGAGAGAGAGAGAGAGAGAGAGAGAGAGAGAGAGAGAGAGAGAGAGAGAGAGAGAGAGAGAGAGAGAGAGAGAGAGAGAGAGCCCACGCTGTACTACACCCGCCCTCCTCCCTTGGCGCATGTGGCTTCTCTTTCTCGCTTCCCTCACTGCCACATCCATTTCAAGCATCATCTGCAAATTCTGCCTTTTGACGACTTTTGTAGAATTTACTAGACATACTTCTAGTCTTATTATATAAAGACTAGTATGCGACCCGTCGCCTCCGCCAACAAAATATAACATGTACACGTGTGTTTTCTAGTAAGTGCATTGAGCCTTAGAGCTCTCAACCGTCAAATTTGAAAGGTGGCTCTACTTTTCATTTTGAAGGCCTTGGAAGGGCACATAACTATTTCTTAAAATTTCCAAAATTTCTTTTGAAGGGTAGCATTTTCCTAGCCCTCCTCCAGAAGGGTAAAACCTCCTTGGAAGGTTGTTGGAGCCTTCTAATTGCAGGGCTAATAGAGCTTATTTGCCATGCCTATGTAAGGCATATTTTTTTGTAATAACACACTCCAATTGATGACATCTCATTCAAGAAGCTTATGAACACCTTTTTGTGGTCTCGCCCCCTTACATAAATACTTAACAAAATAGCCTAGAGCTTCTTTACAATGACCATGTTGGATCTCGTGTTGGATATACCTTACGAAGAAGTCCATTCGCATAGGCCTAGGTCGGTCAAGCCTTTTCCACATGTCAGTTGTAGTAAATATCAAAATATCAATTCCATTACATACCTCTCTTCGTTAGAAAGCAATTGTCCTCAGTTGCAAAGATAAGAATCTGCAAACCATACTTGTCGAAACCGTGATTAGTATTGTGTGTCAAAAATATCACATAGTAAAAGAGAAATTTAGGAAACTAAACAACACTGCTTATGCTTGCCATCATCCACATACTATCTATTCTAGTGTCCCATACCACTAGAATAAGGAGTTTATGTCATATCCTGATCAATCAGGATATCATTGGTCACACTCATTATTGTATAAGTCAATTCTCATAAATACTGTTGTGAGAGAAAATCATTGTATACCAATTCCAATTCCAAATCCAAATAGCTGCCAACATATACCCATTTCAAATCCAAATATCCTTCATTTTGTATACTGGGGTAAAAAAATCATACTAAGGACAGTGGTGGCCAGCCCTGCAGCATGATTCTGTGATCGGTGTTGCCTAAATCAATGAATCTACACCAATAGGTCGTGCTGCCTAAATTGGCAAATCTGCATTTGATATTGTTTGAAATCATGAATCTGCAATTTATCAATGTGCTGCTTAAATCGGCGAATCTCTACGAATAAATGGTGTTGTCTAAATCAACAAATCTACACCAAGATTAGTATTTACACACTGCCTAAATCGGCGAATCTGTGTACATGTGACCAATGGACTAGGCAAGCATAAAAAAAACAAAATATTAACACAAAAATGGAGTATTTTCAAGTGTCCAAGTACTTATTAATTGTTTTCCACTATCCAAAAGCACCTTAGCTCTTGTTAGTGATTGTGTAGCTTAATGACAAATCCTCTCGATACGAATTACATTCAGTGCAAGCACAAGGCAGAACTTTACGGATGGTTAATTCCATGTCGTAAGAGAATGTAGATAAGCAAAAATAAATAAATATATTTATTTATTAATTAAAATTCCTTTCAAATTGTCCAATGGTATTATCCTTATTGCAAACTGCGCGAGTTTGTCTCCCTAAATTTATGTACCAAGAAAATAACTTACAAGGAAGTAGAGAAGGTGAGTAGTATTATAGTAGTATATTAAGCAAGTATATTGGATTATAGGCAGATGAGAGATGGTTAATAATGATGAGATCTTAAGACAAATGTTAACAATAGATATTTAAGAACTGACCCATTAAAGAGAATTAAAATGCTTTAGAAAACATCGAGAGATTACGTACCTAGAGGTGGTTCAAAGAAATGACTTGTACTCAAACTGTCAATGCTTAGTAGGTTTAGGAACAGTATGTGGCCATCTTAGTCCAATTGATAGTGGGTTTTTTTTTTTTTTTTTGGGGATTCCTTTAGCATTGGGAACTCTGCCGCTAGAAAAACAAGTCATGATTGAGTTGGTGGGGGTGGTTAGACTAGGCAATAGTGAGAATAATTAGCAATGCTTGAAGTAAAACCTAGGGTTAGTGTAATCTCATGTACAAACGTGAGATGTACCTCTAAATTTGAAATTTGAAGGCGAGAAGCCCTAGATAATGTAAAGATAACTTAGTGTAAAAACGTTCAAATTAAGACAATTGTCTCACAATTTCTCCCGTATTTGATTTAAATTGTACCTCGTTCTACGTCCGAAATTACTATGCTGAGGACGGTCTCTAGCTATGGTATAACAAATTTCATCTTGACTATTCATGCCCGAGTATGGTCTCCATGTTGTATGGTGTTGAGGCCAACCATGTCAGCGGCTACACCGACAGAGCTAGAAAAATACATTTTTGCTAACCGGGGTGAAAATAAGTGCAAACTTGAAATTCTCGCGGTTTTTTAGGTCAAGATTTAAAGCTTTATACGAAGGTGGAGAGAAAGCGCTGCCATGCAAATATTTGATGAGGCAGATGTTGTAAGTGGTGGGCTTGAACGTCAGCAAGTGCGCATCATAGCCAGGATAAAATGGGGGGAGGGGGGTGAAGAGAGAGAGATGAAAGGTTATATCAACCGTCTTCAAAAGGACATGAGACCAAACTATTACAATCCTTGTGGATCTAAACCAATGCTTGGGTACAAAATAAAGTAAAATTAAATAAAGTGGAAGACTGAAATTAAAAGTCTAAAATCGTCGGAGTAAACCATCATCATCATCGTCACTGCCCGACATTGTCGGAGTAAATATTGCCTTTGTAAGTAGTGGTACTGGGAGGGGAAAGAGAGAGAGCGAAATGAAATGAAATGTTATATCACTCATCTTCAAAAGGCCTATGAGACCAAACTGATACAATCCTTGATGATTGAATGTAATGCCTAGGTATTAAAAGAAAATGAAGTAAGGTGATAGACTAAAACAAAAAGTCTAAGAATGTCAGACTAAAATCATCATCGTCGTTGTCAATTCCCGTGGATGCTCTGCAGCGGGCGCTGAAGAGCTTCGTCAATGCCTGGTTCTGTATGCAGGCTTATTGGGGGAGAGAGAAACAGTCGGGGCGGGGAGGGGGGGTTCGTTTGTAGAGAGATAGAGAGAGTTTGAGAGTTGATTGTCTGCATTATCCTCATCCTCATCATCACCTTCATTATCACTAATATCCTCATTAGCGTCCTTAAGGAAAACACTACACTCGAGTGTTGGCCATCTCTGGAAGCCCTGAACCCATGTATTGATGACCCTTCAACTCTTCGCCATGCACGTTGCTCCTCTCCTACTCTATAGCCGTGCTCACTTCCCTCCTTCTATTCTCCCCCCTGTGCCTTGCAGCCTCCGTTTTTCTTTAGTGTTCCCTAACGTCACCCTTGTGGAGATGGACCCACTGTCCAACCTTTCCTTCGCCCATCCAGTGGCGTCCTCTTGCTAGATTTTGATTAGAGATTTTCTCCTCGCTATAGTTGTTCACACAAAAGTAGCCATTGAGCGGCAGCCTCGCATTAACGTGAGGTGATGGGTAGTGCATGGGGCTGGTAGTGCTACACTAGGTCGCAGTTGGTGTGTGCGCACTTGTTCTGCAACAACGAGGGGTAGAGAGAAAAAGAGAAAGAAAGATGGCGGCTCAAAAGTTTTCCTTTTGTGACTGGGTTGGTGGGGGTGAGATATCTGCAGTTGGCAACGTAAGGATGCATGTGCATGCATGCGTTAGTGGTAAACAAAACGCTGCGTGGTGTACAAAGGCCAAAATAGCAGCACTTTAGAAAAAAAGAAGAGTCCTTACTGTATGCATGGGTGGTTTGTGCCCCAGAGAGAGAGAGAGAGAGAGAGAGAGAGAGAGAGAGAGAGAGAGAGAGAGAGAGAGAGAGAGAGAGAGAGAGAGAGAGAGAGAGAGAGAGAGAGAGAGAGAGAGAGAGAGAGAAATGGCAGCTGGGTCATTGCTGCTTATTGCATGCTGCATGTGAATGCTTTTCCCAAGGTGGCCGTCCCGTTAGCCCTCTAATCCATCACCACCAGTTGCCGTTTTTCTACAACGTCAGATGCCTAGTGCCGCTGCTATTGTCTACAACGTCGGATGCCTAGTGCTGCTGCTATTGGTGCTACCACAACTGGTTCCATTTGCGGCTAGTTAGCAGGGCTACAAGGTAAAGATGCTAAGTTGTAGTAGATAAAGGTGTTAGCAGATGGCGGATGGAGTTCCGTAGGCTGAAAACATAGCAACATCTTATCATCTTTCCCTCCTAAGTCATTTAGATAGGGTTGCTTCCTGCATATGCGTAGAATCTCCAAGCTGCCCACATTGCGTGATGGTAATGATGGAGCTTAGTCCACTGTGCTGCATGTCCATTTGTGTGAAGGTGTTCTAGGGTCAATTCCCACAACCCCTCAAAAAATTTCCTCCTCTTGTTTCGCCATCCTTTCTACAGTATATTTGAAGTCTACAAATTTATGATGCCAATCAAAATTGGTAATTTCTTTTGACAAGGAACCCAAAAGGAAAACATCCAAAAACCCTCAAGTAAGTTCACGTTTTCCATGGCACCACCTGACTCTACACTCCGATGAGCTTGTTAATAAATGACTCTCTTTCTCCTAGAAGTATGGACTGCTCAATCCTTCTTCCTCTCATCTTTCTAGTGTACTTACATCCCTTATACCTTCTCTATTATACATGTATTGCTAATGTAATCAAATGCTCATTGACGTATCAACTCAAGTATAACTAGTTTTAATCTATCATAAGTGATTAATTTCTTTGCTATGTAGTTTGCTTAGTCATACCTAGTGAGGAATTACTCAAGCATAAACACTCTTCCTCCGAGCGAAAGATGGAAAATCAAGAGTAAAAAGAACAAACAAAAATTGCCAACATACTTAGCTTTGGTAGTTTGATCTTGAAGTTCTCCGTACCTAAACGTACATGCAAAGCTAGGAGCGTGACCATGGCTCTGATACCACTGCTACAAACGGAGGGTGCGATGGCCTGCAAAATACCAAAAACAATGTACTAGAAGGCATAAAACAACAGATTTACATACATGACAAATCACACAAAACATAATCCAAGCTGTACACGAACAAAGAGAGATAGAGAGCGAGATACAACATAAGAGCGTGTGCGGATGCATCTCCGAGAGAGGAGTGCTACATCGGCACCGTGAGAGAGAAGAGGGAGAAGAAATACACACACTGAGTGCAATCTCCCCCCGCACAAGAGTGACCATTTCCCTCTTGCACATATTTACTTTATAGATTTCTTGAATGGTCAAAGTGAGTACAAATTGGCCGGACTGTCATAAATGGCCAAAGCTCATAAAAGAGCACTTGAAGAATAAAATGCACAGAAAATATATATCCATTTGCATAGGTCTAGCTCGGTCAAGCCTTTTCCACCTGTCAGCTATAGTAAATACCAAAATATCAATTCCATTACACTATCTTATCCTCTTCTCTCTCTCCCCTCTCTCTCTCTCATCTGCTCAACTCTCCATAGCCATATCTATCAGAGAAGCTATTGGCTTTCACATGGCCTCAACATCTGCTATCAGAGATGATGGAAAGATTGACAAAGGCAACAACAAAGGCTTTGCATTTTGTGCGAGAGTAAAGATGGCAGCTGGACCAAGTGTTGAGCGTACTAAGCAGATTGTCGAGCAGCAAACTATAAAGCCTTTGCTGTTGCCTTTGTCAACCGTGCCATCAGCATTGATACCACATGTTGAGGGCGTGCGAACGCCAATAGCCTCTCTAATAGACATGGCTATGGAGAGTTGAGCAGCACCACCATGGATGTGTTGTCCAATAAGAGCCTTTCTGTGTGCTAGTTTGGCTTTGGTGCCATTCCTCCTCTCCTTTTTTCGTCAATCGCTTGTAGGCCATTCCCAGCCCCAAGCTTCCTTTATACCTCTCCTTTTTAGGTGCTTCCTCGTCTCCTTTGCACATGCGCTTGACTTGATGAGCTTGCAGAAGCAGAGAGAGAACTCAAGGGTGACCTCTCTCTCCCTCTCTCTCTCTCTCTCACTTTTATATGCGACTTACTATTGGCCTATCCTATACCTTGAAACTTCTATCTCAAAATTTTAAACTATAATACTAATTTGGACTTGACCCTGTTCATGGAAAGACCTTCCATTAGAGGATTTTAGACTATAGCTCCCCTCTGGGGCCAAATCCCTTCCGACAATATCTCAACTCAAGTAGAATACTTTGGTTGGCTTGCTGTAGAGAGGAATTTACCATTAAACACTCCTATGTGACCTAACTTTTTATGACCAATAGGGTTGATCTCACCTTTAAACACTCCTAATATAACCTAACTTAAAATAAATAAATAAATAAATAAATAAATAAAAATATATATATATATATTCTTGATTTTTTTTTAGCCCTAAAGAACCTTTCACTTAATGCTTATAATCTATAAGCTCTCCTAATGAGTTGAACCTTTGCCTGTTCTATCTCGACTTTGGCACAACTCTTTGGACAAATAACTTTTTTGGTGGAACTTTGTTAGACAAGGGGAACTAGAACCTAGGCTCTTTGCCCTAGTTGGACTCCCTTTCCACACTGCCTAGCCCGGACCTGCCCTTGTCTAGTATGGCCTTGCCGGTGTCCTGATATTATTCCCCCCTTAAGAAGAGTTTTCATCCTTGAAAACAAAAGTGGGAAACTTCTTCTTAAGCACACTAAAGTTTTCCCAAGTGGCACCTTCCTCCGGTCAGTCTTTCCACTTGATTGAGGCTTGTTGACGTACATGATGACGCGTACGCAATTCATGATAATCGAGAACACGTTCAGGTTCATGCGGTAAGGTAGGAGGTTCAATGAAATCTACCAAAATCTGTTGGTCAATGACATTGTCGTCCCCATGTAACCGCTTACGTAAACGGCTTACATGAAACACCGGATGAATACAAGAATGTGAAGGTAGCAATAATTTGTAGGCACGATCACCTACTCGCTTGAGTATTTTGAAAGGCCCACAATATCGGGGACATAATTTAGGTGTTGGCCCAATTTTCAGACTTTCTGAATGTTCTGGCACACGTAAAAATACATCCTCCCCTTCTTCGAAGATAACTTACCGACGTTTCTCATCAGCGTACTTCTTATACCGATCTTGTGCTTGTTGGACATTCTGACGAGCAAGTTTCAGCATATCCATGTGGTCTTGGAGAAAATCCTTAACCTATTGGAGTATTTTGGTTGCCAACCCGATCATAATTGGTGACCTAGGTTGAAACCCATACATGAGCATGAAAGGACTAAAGCCCGTTGTGACATGCTTAGCACTATTGTAGGCAAACTCGAGAATAGGTAAGTATTCTTCCCAGTCTGATTGTTTGAAGAATCTCGGCCCACCTGGCTTTTCGACCCTTCAAATCCTTTTGTTGTGTAAATTTACCATTTGATGCTTCCATGATCAAACACAATCTCAAATTGAGCACCATACAGATAATGCTGCCATGTTTTTAAGGTAGACACTATTGCATAGAGTTTGCGTTCATAAGCAGAGTACTTTTGCTGAGCTGCATCAAGCTTCTTGCTTTCAAATGCAATCGGACGTCCGTCTTGTAAACAGGACTGCTCCAATAGCACAGTCACTGGCATCTGTTTCCAAAACGAATGGTTTCAAAGGATCTACAATAGCCAGTATAGGAGCTGTAGCTAATGCATCCTTGAGAGTTTCAAAACTGTGTTGTTGAGCGGATCCCCACTGAAAAGCTTTGCGTTTGCCTTTTAGTTGATCCATCATGGGGATAGCAATATTAGCATAGTTTTTAATGAACCTTCGGTAAAAACCTGCAAATCCCAAAAAATTATGTAACTCTTCCAAATTTTTAGGAGAAGGCCATTCCGGATGGTATCCACTTTGGATTGATCCATATATGGCTAGCCAATTAGCTGAAATAACATGCCCTAAATAGTGAATTTCGTCTTTTAGAAAATCACACTTAGATTCCTTGGCATATAATTTGTTTGTGCGTAACAACTCAAACACCTGCCTAAGATGTTGTAAGTGTTCTTCTTCAGAAGCATTGTAGACTAGTATGTCATCGAGGAAAACAATGACAATTTTGCCCAAATATGGCTTCAAGACACTATCCATAAGTGTCATGAATGTTGCGGGTGCATTGGTTAACCCAAAGGGCATCACCAAGAACTCGTAGTGTCCAAACCATGTGCGGAATGCAGTTTTGGGTATATCGGCAAGTCGAATACGGACTTGGTGATATCCTGACCGCAAGTTTATTTTCATAAAAATGCGAGCATAAGTGAGTTTGTCAAACAACTCATCTACTCTGGGCAATGGGTATTTGTTCTTAATCATAACTGCATTTAAGCCACGGTAGTCTACGCACATGCGTATACTTCCGTCTTTTTTCTTCACTAATAGGATAGGTGAAGCCCATGGTGAAGAACTAGGTTGTATAAACCCTCTGCTAAGGTAGTCAGCAAGCTGATGTTCCACCTCAGCAGCTTCCGAATAACTCATATGGTAGGGCGGTTTACTAACAGGTTTACAGCCTGCAGCTACGTCGATGCTATGTTGCACTGATCATGTCGGCGGTAATCCTGGTGGCAAATCATTAGAAAAAACATCTTGAAATTCCTTTAATAATTTCTGTAACTGAATAGCAATGTTTGCTTGTTTAGAATTAGCCATTGGTGGAAAAGATGAGAGAGAAGCATGCGGCATTGAGGAATGTTCAACAGATTCAATGTTAATAAGAAAATGAGACAATAACACAAGAAAACCTGATCTATTTCATTATCAGAACGAGCTGCATAAGCTCAACGGTACAAATCAGTGGTGATGAAGGTATATCTTTTTCTCCTAACAACAACACATGTGCGCCATGGGATTCAAACATCAAGCTATCGTGCTCATAGCTACGCTTCAGTGATGGTCCTAGGCTATGCAACCACTCCCTACCAAGAACCACATCTGCCCTTTCCATGTTCATAACCTGAAAATCCCAGCATGTGGAGTACCCTTGTACTTCCAACGGAATAGCTCGGCATTGAGTGTCCCACATTTCGGTATCATGTCCATTCATTGCTACCTTGTAGCGGTGGGTACTCGGAGTTTGAGGCAATTTGAGTTTTTTTACCAATCCGTAATTGATGAAATTGTGAGTAGCACCGTCATCTACCAAGATGCGCACCTTGTGCCCTGTAGATATCCGTGCATACGTACTAACTCATGTGGTCCAAAGGTTGGTTGTCACATGGAAGCTGTGAGACAGCATTCATGCACCACCTCGGTGTGTGTTACTTCCACTGTAGAGAATCGTGAGGAAGACTCAAGAGGCAGAAGTTGCACCGTATGCACTGCTTTCTCCTTGCCCTGAGCAGCAGATTTTCCCTTGGGACAATCCTTTTTGCCATGACCTCTTCCTAAACATTGAAAACATAATTTTTCTTTCTTGGCTTTATCAAAGTCCTCAGGAGAGAGAGGACCCCTGGACCCCTTGGGTTTTTCAGATGCATCCGAATTGGCAACTATAAATTTCCTTTTATTGTGCCCATACTGAGTGCGTGTATTACCATGTATATTAGCAGGCACATGACTATTATGTGTTTTCTTTTCATCTGGATCATCATGAATATGTGCTTTCACTATGGCTTCCTCAAGTGTTTTAGGGTCTTGGGTCTTGACATACTTCTTAAGCTCTGGTGTCAGACTTTGTATGAACCCTCGTACTTGTTGAAAGGTATCTAAGCCTTCCAATTTGAGGATAACATCCCAATAGTGAGAGATATATTCAAGCAGTGATGGGTATTGGCGCATGGAACATGTATCCCAAGCCGTCCAATTCCAATCTGCCTCATTTGTATGCAAAAATTCTTTGTTAAACATAGCTATATGGAATTTCACAAGTCCTTGATAGCCGAATCAATTAGACTTGAAAGCATTAATTGATTTTACCAATTAATTGTACTTTGAACTCCTGTCGGAATGGTTTTCTTTAAATCTCTGAGTTTCTGTCGGTAACGCGCAGAGAATTTAGCTCGAGGTTATGCCGGCCTCGTCGATGGTATGCCGCACCTCTCTGGGCCTTGCCGAATCCGCACGTGGAGGAAGGGGGTGGGGTACTCCACTGTGGGTACCGCCCCTTAGTGTTGAAATTTGGGTGTGGCCACCACTAACCCCCAAGGAGGTTGGGCGCCCGTATAGTGGGAAAAAAGCTTCACACAACGGATATGGCTGCTCAGAGCAGCACGTGAGTAGGCAAAAACGCCATGGCCACCACTGTGGTGAGGTAGGGGCTCTGGCCCCAGTGATGTAAAATACTCCCCCGCCCGGCGCGCAGCCGTAGAGCCCGCGAATGGCGTTTTTGACGCAAGTCCGCCTCGACGGCTCCCCCTTGCAAGGGGGGTTGCCCACGGACTGCTTGCCTTGTCCTCCTCCTCACAGGAGAGGTGTTCCACGACTTGGTGACCCCGACATGCAACTTGCTTAGCAAAGTTGTGTGGCTCCCCTCCTCCACGGCTGTGCCTTTCCAAAAAAAGAACCAAGCTCTTGATACCAATGTTAGACAAGGGGAACTAGAACCTAGGAGTCCACCACCCAACCACCCACTATATAGCATAGCCCCTGGCCATTTGCCCTAGTTGGACTCCCTTTCCACATTGCTTAGCCCGGCCCTTCCCTTGTCTAGTCCGGCCTTGCCGGTGTCCTAACAAACTTATCCCTAAATACATAGGGGGGTAACTTGACATTCTGCAGTCGTATGAACATATTACTTATTCTCAAGGGGTTAATTACCTTGACACTTTTGAGTACATGCCCTTGAATGGTGGTTCTCCTCTCGAGCGAGATGTGAGGTTCACTGAGTGCTTCGTCCCCGCCTAATGCTTATGAGCACTATATCTGATCCCTACTCTCTCTCTCTCTCTCTCTCTCCCCCCCCCCCCCCCCCCCCCCCCCCCCCCCCCCCCCCAAGCCACCACCATAGACTCATGCATGTATAATTGGTGAATGGCTCTCCCTGCTCACTTGAATTCTAGGGCGATTCTGGAAGCAAAGCTTGTGGGTGTTGTTTTTTGAAATTGATTGGAGGAGCCTCTACTTAAAGGTGAGGGATGCTCTTTCCCCTCACTTAGCCTTGCTTTGCGTTTATGTGTGTCGTGGAAAGAAAGTTTGAGGGCTATTGCACTACAAGTCTGTGTGTGTGTTGGATTACCGAGCTTCTCCTACACTAAGGCCTTGCACTATGGAGTTGGTTGAGCAAAGCACCACTTCTTAGGTTGGTGCCGAACCATTTGCTGCAACCGGAATCTGGTTTTTTTCTGTAGTAACTGATTGTTTTAAAAGGTTTTTTGACTATGGCGTTTGATTAACATTACTGAGGATTAAACATGCGTTACTTTGGCAATTTACTTCATATAAATTGGTTGTCACTGATTTTTGATTGAAAGTTTTTGCTAAACCAAGCTTTGCTCACTTCAACTTCTTCATAAAAGATATTACCAAGAGATTGATTGAGCAATGTAAGCTCCTTCTCTTTGGTTCCATGTAGCAAAAAAATTCAGAGGTTTTCTCAAAATATATATGTATATATAGTTCTAGGTTATGTTGAACATCTACTGGATCGGAAGGCTTAGCTGATATGGTGCTATTGTATCTATTTTGGTTGGATTGTTCAAGATTTTCTAATCTTCATTCCTTTTTGACAATCGAGATCAGTTTTTGAGTGCTTAGCATGTAATTTGTTTTAAATTACCTCGCAAAAAAAGGCAATTATGATCTAAAAATAATGAAGCGATTCATCTTCAAAGCTTACATAATCAACTCAAATTCTAGTCTTAGCATCTTGTATTGATAGACAATCAATCTTCTTATGAAAAACTACAAATTTTTATACCTTTGGAGAAATTTAAGCTCACCACCAAGGGTATTTTGGAAATTTTGGAATTTTGAAGGGCATTTTGGGAATTTATGACAAAATATTGGGGGTATTTTGGGAATTTCACCCCTCTATCCGCCGTCCGGACTCCGGATGCAAGGGCCGACTGCCACGCCACGATTCGAAGGAGCTGACGCCCTGAGAGAGAGAGAGACAGGATCCGCAATGAAGGACGCGGGCGAGTTAGTGGTAGTGGTGGGCGGCTCTGGGTATCTGGGGTTGCACCTGCTACAATCCTTGGCCTCCCATGATTATCGCTTGGCCTTCACTTACTTCTCTCACTCTCCTTCTCCTGCCCTCTGCGCCGCCCTCCCCAACGCTCGAGCGTTCCCTGTGGACTTACGATCCGGAGATGGCTTTCACTCCATCTCCCACCAAATGGGCCCCGTGAGTTTGTTTTCTTTTTCACAGTGTGCGTAAAGGAAATTAAGAGATCTCCTGAGAAGTAGATCTGAATCGTAGATTGCTTGCCGTAGCCACGAGCGGTGATAAACTGTGCGGCTATTTCTAATCCTCGTGAATGCGAGCTGGATCCTGAGACTGCGAGAGCCATTAATGTGCCTCACGCTCTGCTCAGCTGGCTTTCTTCATTGGCCGGAACGGACCACCCTCTGCTCATTCATCTCTCCACGGACCAAGGTGAGCAGCTTCCGTTTTTGTTTAACTTCTCTTTTGAAATACAGTCAAGTGAGTTTTGACATTGTTTAAGAGTGCGCATAATTTTGACAACTGCTCAATCCACAAAACGTCTGACAATGTAGGCATGGGATGCGTGATCATGCGTCTAACTGACAAACTTGCCAAGAGATGCAGAGTTTAGAGAGAGAGAGAGAGAGAGAGAGAGAGAGAGAGAGAGACCTTAAATCTATCCAACGAAACTTGAAAGCAACTTCTCGTCACACACACAGAGCACGCGCGTGCACACACACACACACACACACACAGAAGAAGGAGAAGGAGATTTTTTATTGTCGTAGGAAACGAGAGAGAGAGAGAGAGAGAGAGAGAGAGAGAGAGAGAGAGAGAGAGAGAGTAGACATGGCATGACGGAGATTTGAGCCTAGATGTATTGGCCCCAAAGATTGGTGCACCTTCCGGTATTTCTTTATTATTGCTTCATAAAGGTAGAACTCTGCGAGGGTCCAACACTCTCCCGAGACTCTGTGTCCAGATGCTCTTTGAAGAGTGGCCCTCTTGGCACTTATAAACGTACAAGGGATGCCCAAAAGCAAAGCCCCAAAAGCTCTCAAGTAAACGTACTTGATCATCCCAAAGGCACTTGCTCTCTAAAGCTTGCGAAAATCTGTGTTCTATAGCCAGTGCAAAACCGTACAAGAGTGCCATGTGGCAGTGATCACATTTTTCGAAAATCAGCCCAACCTTACCCTTGTTAGTGATATGCTCTATATCCCTCCTTTGTTGCTGCTCTCCTCTTTGCTCAATCTCTGGGTGGAAGAACATTGTGATTTATCTCCAGTCTATGAGCCCCTCTCTCTCAGAGTAGCCTTGCTCGATGTCGTTGAATGTCCCGTAGGTAGGCTGTCACCAACGTGTGACTACTATCTATCCTTTTTGTTGATTTCTTTCTTATTATCTATTTACTTTCACTTTTTGGAAACACCCCTCGGGAAATCTAACTGCCCTGCATTGCATAGCTAGTGTGGAACTGTCCAGAGGGAGTCCAGGCCTGAGGGCAAGAGAGCACTAAGGTTGGACAAAGACTATGGTTAGCCAAAGTGCATTTCAGTTCTGGATGTGGCCGCAGTACAAAGAGGGTCAGATGATCTAGAAAGATACAATGGCAACATCTCCTAAAATTTAGGGAACTGCTATTTTGGGACCTGAAAATGTGTTGGCGTCATTACCTCCGGAATGACAAAGGGAACATTTTCTTACTCTGTCGTGAAGTCAACCGGGCAACCGGTTGGGAGATTTTTAGGCGGCAACCCCGAAACGGGAAAATGCTTGTAAATGTGCCAAGTGGCACCTTCTGGTGCACTTTCCTCATGCAACAAGAAGTGGCGCTGAATTTGAAGGAGAGAGAGCCTCATTTTCAGATTTTGTCACAGGTTAAGAGCTATGGAGTGCTTGCTTTCCCTCTTATGCACAGTGCGGTGCCGGGAGTGATGCCCTGCACGCTACGCACTGCCCTCTCTCTCCCCTTTGGCAGTATGTTATGCCCCACTAGTGGGCTCTTCATTTGACCAATGTACAGTTGTGTGGGTTCATGCACGATTGCCGAGGCAAGAGCCTCTTGCACAGGTACTGGATTAGCTAGCGGCTAATCCCCGTAGGTACAGGTGATTCGGAGAGGTTTCACGCTCGAAATCTCGTCCGATTCAAAGGGCAAGTAGCCCTACAGGTGCGGGAGCTCGAGGACTTGCTACGGATGCGACCGGCACGCGAAACGGAGCCCGAAACAGTAAATTACAGCCTGCTGTGTATTTTTGCAGGTTTAGGGTTTTGGCCCTAAACGGACCCTAATACCCCTAGGAGGTTCGGGGACGCAAGGGGACCGCTGTATAGGCGATCTGACGCATTTTCAGGGCTGAAAACAGAGAATTCAGCGTGCTGTAGATTCTCGCCAAGTTTTGCAAAGTGCTCGTATGCGTCGGGAAAGTCATTCAATGCGTTGGAATATTGACTGTGAAGGGTCCTAGTACAGTTACGCTGTCAAAATCGGGCCGGAACAGTTGAAATTCAGCCAAGTGTGTGCGGGGCAGCTTGTAGGGATCCACAACGTTTATTCCCTCTTTTGAACAATAAAGAAATACCGAAAGGGGCGCCTGAGTTAGGGGCCAATTTGGTGTCGGTCTACTCATACAGGTGCAATCTAGCAGCCTGTATCCCTCTCCCCTTTGTTGTGTCTTGAAAGTACAGGTAAAGTGGACGACAAATTAAATGGGTGAAAGCTAAATCAAGGTTTGAAGTAAAGTCTACCGCCCTTTTTTGATTGAACAAGCCGGTTTCATAGACTCCAAGACATCTTTGATTGTGGTATCTCATAACTCTAGATAGAGGCCCAAAACCCTTTTTAAAGAGGTAGTGAAAGTCGCCTCGTATCTCATAGTATGCCGTACAATGGCTTCAGACTTCTGCTGTAGACAATACGGTCGAATCTCTTTTGGCAATCCACAACAAAACCGCTCAATCTGGTTCTTTAAAGTGATCCTTTGAATCGAGGATACTAGCAATTAGATATCCCAAAACCTCTGGCAATAGTCATCCAAAGTGTCTTTCTTATTCATTCTCAGATGATGCCAAGCCGTGATGACATCTTTTTTCCTTTATCCAGGTAGAAGTGAAAACTCTCTTGGATTTTATCGATTGCTTAAGTGCTTCTTTGTGCAGCCTGTAATGGTTTCCGGATTTTACGTTGACATGTTGACGTGGCACCTGTATGGATTTCCACATTTTACGTCGACTGTTTACGTGGCAGATACGGATTTCCACAGTTTGCGCTGACAGCTTTTGGGCAAGATTGTCACGATTGTGACTACGTTAACAGCAATACATCTACTCCTAGTTGCAGATACGCGAAGTGCCATGCCAAGGAGGACCCCTGTGCTTGGATGGTCACACCCCTTCGCCCAAGAGACGTGCCTCTTCGCCAAAAGCCACACTCCTTCGATGACTGGTCACACCACTTCGCTCTACGGGTGCGACTCTTCACCTAATGGTTGCAGCTCTTCGTCGAAAAGATGTGTCTTTACGTCTAAAGTCATGTCTCTTCACCATGAGACGTGTCTTTTCATTTGTGTCTCTTCGTCTCCTATATAAGGAGCCTATTGTACTCGGTTTAAAACAAGTCATTCAATCAATCAAACACAGAGTCTTCTGAGTCTTTCTAAATTCAGTTCAAGTTTCTTTAGTTTTAATCATGAGTTTAAGTACTTAATTAAGGATTAGTACCCAGAATCCTCACAGTGGTATCAGAGCAAATTTTTTTCCGAGACCCGAAGGTTGTGAGCCTCTCACCCTCGCCGCTACCCTCTCCCCCTCTTCCCGGAGTTGCATGGAAGCAGAAGAAAGGTGGTACACGCACACATACGCGAGCATGAGGTAACAAGTATCTTTTTGTTTCACGTATATAAATATAAAAAAACAGAAGCGAGATGTGTGCGTGTGCGCGGCGTACCCTGAGAACCTTGCGCACCCCTTTCCCAGGGAGCCCCTTTGCGCAACTTTCAAATCGCTGAAACGTTAGAGGTGCTGGCTGAAATTTTGCGCTGGCTGATTGCTGGGCTGAATTGACCGTTCGTTCTGGCACCCCTTCCTCCAGTTCGCACCCCTTCCAAAGGATTGCACCCCTCCCCTCCCCATGCGCTGGGCTGAATTGCTAAAACGCTGGCTGGAAACGCTTGACTAAACACACGCTGATTAGCTGAATTGCACGCTGGCTGCCCTTGGAAAACGATGCGCTGGCTGCTGATAACGCTACGCTTCATTCAATTTACTGGAGTTGTTTTTACGTCAGCAAATAAGCAGCACACAGTTTTTTTTACCCATAACCAAACCTTTAATTCCTTCCCTTGGCTGACCAACCCCAAATTATTAATAAATAAAAAAACCCCTCATGTGAACTCACTTGAGACATTAAATTTCCCCAATTCTCTTACGTGAGGCCTAATGACACACAACAAGCAGTGTTTAGATTTTGCGCACCCTATCTTGCAAAGTACCCTCAACAGCATTGGCTCTGTGTGCACTTTTTGCGTGTGGGACTCTTCGCCATCATGGCCGACGGAGAATTCAATGTACCTGTCTAATATCTTCCGTACGTAGACGAGATTTCCATAGCAGTCTTGCCGGCGTACCCTCTCCCGGCACCCAAAATAATCGTCATTCTCGATACTCCTAAGCCGAAACCCGTTCCAGACGCAGTTTCCGCTCCCGAAGTATCAGTTCTTAAGCTTATTCGACGAAAAAGTTACTTTCGTTGAGCAGTTGGCATGGCCGAATCACAAGATGGCGACAACAATATATTACACGAGGATCCGATAGCAGTTCTCAAAAAGCAGATGGAAGCAATTTAAACAAGCCTTGCATCGATTCACACTCGCTTGGATCAGATGCAAATACAAACCTCTTCTCGAAGTCACCCAACTGCTTCTCGGACAATACATGCATCTTCTTCCGACGCTTCAGTGGTCGACCAGAAAGAACCACTCAAACATAAGCCTTCGGAACCAAAATTTTCTCACCCAAAGCATGGTTTCTCAGAGAAAACTAGACACAAAGTACCTTTGTGTGAGCAACAAAAGTCTCAGCATGAATATTCTCGGAAAAGTTACAGTACTAAGCAACCAACTTCTTATTGGAATCGTCAGCAACAGAAGTAGCAATATGAAGCTTCCAATGGATCATCAACGATATCAAGATGGAGTTACTTAGTGGCACATATATCCGACCCTAGTCGAGTACTTGGTCGTGAATGCTGCGACGCTGGACAAGTTCCCCCTCGCGAGCCATGCCCTACATTTAAGTCTTACTTATCTGATGGTGGTGATTTACTGATCCTTTCCTTGTGCAAGAAGATCCTTCAGAGGTCTAAGAGGCGACAACTTCCTCAACCTCCCCCTTCTCAATTGGAAGCCTTAATACCCGCTGAGAAAGCTGAAAGTTCAGAAGATTCCAATTCTTATGTGACAACCAACAAGCACATAACCCCTTCTTTGACTGTGATCCAGGTAGGAAAATTCGCCTCGTCACCGCCCTTGCAGAGTACAGTCTTTGTCTCTAAACAGATACCAGATGCTATGGTGAATGATAATTCTTCAAACTCGAAGACTCCAATCCTTGCCTTCAACGGTGCGAAGGATAAAGTTGATGCAGATTGGTGCAGCACGACTTTAGTCGCTACAATTGAATCTTTGGACACAATTTGTTCCATAGTTAAACCTTTATAGATGGAAATACCTCCAAAAACTACTCTGTCTCAGTCTATGACATCCCTTCAGGAGTATTTTACTGTTCCAGACAAACCAATGGAATAAGTTACAGATTTCCAACCAGTGGTCATTACTCAACAGACAACTCAAGTCAGTTTACCATTAATTTCACTAGAAGCAGATAAAGGTTCAATCTTTTCTTGGCCAAAGCTCGAAGTTACAAAAGACTTTGACAAAGGCACTTATCAAGTTGCAAATATGATCAGTTTTCACTTTGGTAATATAGTCATGGTCAATAACAGTGCCATGACGTGGGACTTAAACAGAAAGAGCTTTGGATGCAGAAGCACTACAAGAATGCATTTCCTTCTCTCGGAGTTTCTACAACTACCCTGGGTTTTATTTAAAGAGGGAGGGAATGTCACGATTGTGACTATGTTAACAACATTACATCTACTCCTAGTTGCAGATACGTGAAGTGCCATGCCAAGGAGGACCCCTACGCTTGGATGGTCACACCCCTTTGCCCAAGAGACGTGCCTCTTCGCCAAAAGCCACACTCCTTCGATGATTGGTCACACCACTTCGCTCTACGGGTGTGACTCTTCGCCTAATGGTTGCAGCTCTTCGCCGAAAGGATGTGTCTTTACATCTAAAATCATGTCTCTTCACCATGATACGTGTCTTTTCATTTGTGTCTCTTCGTCTCCTATATAAGGAGCCTATTGTACTCGGTTTAAAACAAGTCATTCAATCAATCGAACACAGAGTCTTCCGAGTCTTTCTAAATTCAATTCAAGTTTCTTTAGTCTTAATCATGAGTTTAAGTACTTAATTAAGGATTAGGACCTAGAATCCTCACAAAGATGCTTTTTGGGACCAGATGCTTTTGTTTTTGATGCTTTTTATGTAACTGTTTTTCACGGACCAAGGGCCTTTAAATATGTGTGGACTCATTCGCACACTTTAGAACCAAGGTGTAGAGGGTGGAGTACCGACATTGTACTGAGTTCAAGCAATATAAAGAAATACCGAAAGGGGCACCAATGTTTGGGGCCAATGCTCTCTTGGGATGGAATTCCGTCCCACGTCTGGCGTCTCTCTCTCTCTCTCTCTCTCTCTCTCTCTCTCTCTCTCTCTCTCTCTCTCTCTTTCAGTTCAATCTTATTCGAAGTGCTAAAAGTGATTACTCTATTCTTTTCCGGTCTATTCTTTTCCGTTGGCACGTGGCGCCAATCTCGTGATAGTGGTATCAGAGCTTCAGCGTGTGCTTTTCTGAAAGCATACCGGTTCTACAAAAGAGCAGACGGAGCAAGATGGTGCTTCCCAGTTTTACAAGGAGTTTATTAAAGTATATTTGTGTCCCGACCGCAGACTTATCCTACTAAAGAGCAGACGGAGTAAGATGGTGCTTCCGAGTTATACAGGGAGTTTATTAAAGCATCTTTGTGTCTCGATCCCGGACTTATTAGCCACTTCCACCCTTATTTCATTGTGCATCGGGCGTGCTCCCGTCTGCATCGCTCTGTCTTACACGGCATAAGCCATAAATATTACTTGCAAAAGAAGGATCAAATTTTTTTCAAGCTGCTGTTTTTCTCAGAGACAGTGCCATGCAGTGATGTTGGGTTAAAGGCCCGTGTGCCCGGCTGCCCGTTGTTCAGCCGCCCATGTACAGCCATTCATTTACTCATTCATAATAACTATACTCATAACTACACATTGTAGTGTGAGTACCGCCCCGCCACACACTGTGTCTATCTCCTTCTTCGTGTTGGCTCTCTGTGTGTGTGCTCTCCGATCCCAACAAGTGGTATCAGAGCTTGGTAGTGAGAGCATTGAGAGCTTCATCATCATTGTTGAGTGTGTTGAAACTTGCTGCTGTTTCATTGCCGTTTTTCGGTTTCGCGCACGCGCGCATTTCTAAAGAGCAGAAGGTTTTTCTGAGCTTGGCATTGAAAGGTTCAGCACTCTGCGAGTATTTTCATCAGGCGTCCTGGGGTTTAACCCCCCTTTCGGAGCCATTCGTGCCATTAGAAATCCCATCCGAGCTACAGACTAGGAGCTACGTTTTTCATCTCTCTTTGGTAGTTTTCTGCTGTCAGAGCTTCCATAGCCATTACAGGTGCCATTGTTGTAGTGTCTTCCACTTACGTGAGCCCACAGCTCATTTGAGAGTGTGTAGCCTCTTCTTGGAGTGGCCTCATACACACAGATAGAGTGGGAGTTTGGCGACATTGTCTTCTTCGACTACAGGTGCAGGTACAGGTACAGGTACGGGTACAGGTTACAGGTTACAGGGAGCTTTGGATACAGGTTTCTTCTGTGGTTACAAAACATGTATTTTGACTGTGGGACAGCCATGCATATGGTTGTGATTTGAGTGGGAGCTTCTACTCTTCTGGGCAGTCTGTTTATGCGTGTTCTTGAGCTACAGGTTTACATCATCTATGTATGTTGATGGATGTGGATATGGCAGTTTGACAGACACTCTTTATGCATGATATTGTGGAGATTTGGTTCACTTATACATAGAGCGGGTTTGCTCTTGCTTGCAGTGTTGCGGTTTGAGTACGGACAGGTACTTGGTTGACAGTAGAGATTGGACTTCGCTGAGCTTGTGCATTGGTTATATGCTCACTTGGATCCATTTATGCTCACGGATTTGTGTAAGCTTGGTCAGCTTATGTCTCTATTGTGGTTATTCAGACATGGAGTATGTTTATGCCTCTATGACAACTCATTGTTGATGCATTTTGTGGCACAGTTTGCCTAGGCCGGTTGAGTTACAGGTGTCACGGGTTTATGCATTTGTTTGTGGATTTCTACGTACGTTTTTTGACCATATTATGGGCTGATTTATACTCTATGCGTTTGCTCTTTGATTGAGCAGCAGGTGTTGTTAGATTTGCAACACTACTTTGTTGTGGCAGTTTGTTGGTTGGTTACAGGTTTCTCATTGTTGCATTCTTGTTGTAATGGGCACTAAAGAGGACACAGTTTTCGATATTGAGAAGTTGGATGGTGCTAACTTCTCATATTGGAAAGATCAGATTTGGGATGTCTTGGTGCAGAAGAAACAGATTCGACCTCTAAAGTTGCAGGGAGTTAAGCCAGAGAACATGGAGAGGGATGATTGGGAGGAGTTGGATGAGATGTGCAGGTCTACCATTAGGCTTTCCCTTTCAAAGTCTGTTTATTACAATGTGAAAGATGCACAGGGTGGAGCTTATGAGCTATGGCAGCGGATTTGCGATATGTATGATAAGCATTCGGCTGCTTCTATGGTGTATTGGATTAAAAAGCTTATTGATTTGCGAATGGAGGAAGGTGCTTCCATGAATGCGCATTTGAATGAGTTCAATACAATTTTCAGCCAACTTGCTACGCAGGAAATTACGTTTGAGGAAAATGTAAAAGCTATGTTTTTACTTGTCACGTTGCCTGAGTCATGGGACACATTTAGGACAGCCATAAGTAACTCGGTTCCTGCGAATGAGTTGACAAGTACTAATGTGGAGTCTAGTCTTCTCACGGAAGAGATTAATCGAAAGAATAATGCAGGTAGTAAGTCTTCTAGTGCAATGGTTGTCAGAGGCAGGACTATGGACAAGTATAAGTCCAACAGGGGTAAATCTAGAAGCAAGTCCCGTGCAGGCAAAAGTAAAAAGGATGTGGAATGTTTTCATTGTGGTAGAAAAGGCCATTTCAAAAAGGATTGTTACAAGTGGAAAAGGGAAAATGGAGATGGTAAGAAGAAAGACCATGATGCTAAGGACAAGCCTAAATCCAATGTCAAGATTGAGGAGTTAAATGCAACACAGGGAGAGTGTAGCTCTCAAGATGACCATGTATGTGCTCCGACTAGTGCTACTAGTGAAGAGCTTGGTGATGTGTTGCTTGCATCCTATTTTGATGACGCTTTTCTTCTCACTCATGAGCGTAGTATGCCTATGGATTGGGTCATTGACAGTGGTGCTTCTTTTCACGTTACGCCTCATAGGTCGTGGTTTCATGACTATGATGCTTCGAGCACGGGTACTGTCAGGATTGTCGATGGGCGTTCTATGCAGATTCATGGCATTGGGGATATTCATTTGGCTATGCCAAACTCTACTACGTTTGTCTTGCAGCGTGTGCGTCATGTGCCGGCTCTTGCAAAAAGCTTGATTAGTGTGGGTCAGTTGGATTCACTTGGTTTCAATGTATCTTTTGGTGATGGAGGTTGGAAGATCACTAAGGGCAGCCTTGTTTTGGTTAAAGGTGCTAAGAGGAATACGTTGTATTCCCTTTGTGTAGCTAGTGTGGCTGATCACATTGTGGGGATCACTGAGCAACCTCCTGCTTCTTTATGGCATCAGCGTTTGGGGCATATGTCACTAAAAGGTATGAAGTTGTTGGCACGTGCGGATTACATTCCCGTTTCAGATTTTGGTGGTTTTGAGTTTTGTGAGCATTGCCTTTATGGTCGACATGCTCGGTCTTCTCATAAGAAAAGTGTTCCACACAGATCTTTGGAAAAGCTAGCTTTGGTGCATAGTGATGTATGTGGGCCGATGCCCAATGCTTCTCTTGGAGGTGCTATGTACTTTGTTACGTTCATTGATGATGCTAGCAGGAAGGTATGGGCAAACCCCATTCGTAAGAAGGATATGGTGTTTGATATATTTAAGCAATGGTTGGCTCTTGTTGAGAACCAATCAGGTTGTAAGTTGAAGTGCTTACGTACGGACAATGGGGGTGAATTTATGTCTCATGCTTTCACAACATTATGTGTTGAGAAGGGTATACGGCGCGAGCTTAGTGCTCCCTATACACCTCCTCAAAATGGTGTGGCAGAGCGCATGAACAGGACTATACAGGAAAAAGTCCGTAGTATGCTTTCTATGGCTGGTTTGTCAAATGGATTTTGGGCTGAAGCTGTTGCCACTTCTGTGCATTTGATAAATCGTTCACCTAGTGTTCCTTTGGGCTTCAAAGTGCCTGAAGAGGTATGGACAGGTTTGACACCTTCGTATGGTCACCTTCGTGTTTTTGGCTGTGAAGCTTATGTACATGTACCTAAGGCAAAACGCAGCAAATTGGATCCAAAGAGCAAGAGATGTATCTTCTTGGGTTATGGTAGCTCTGGTGAGATGGGTTATCGATTGTGGGATCCTATTGACAGGAAGATTGTGCGCAGCCATGATGTTGTTTTTCATGAGGACTCTATGTATAGAGCATCACCGCGAACGGTTGAGGTTCGGCGTGTGATATTTGAGGAGGATGGACATCGGTATGATGGTCCCATGGCTGCTCGTGGGCAGCCCATTGACCCTCAAGTGGGAGATCAGCCCTTGTTGGGAGATCATGTAGATGTGGGACAGCCAGATCAGCCCTTGTTGGGAGATCATGTAGATGTGGGATAGCCAGATGCACCTCCTGCACAGTCTTTGAGGCGTTCAGAGCGGCGTGCAAGACAGCCTCAGCGTTTTGTGCCTTCTATGGATTATGTATTGTTGACTGATTGCGGGGAGCCATCATGTTATGATGAGGCCATGTCTAGTGTTGACAAGCTCAAGTGGGAGCAGGCTATGCAGTCAGAGATGGATTCGTTGATCCAAAATGAAACGTGGGAGCTTACTCCTTTGCCAAAGGGTAAGAAGGCACTACCATGCAAGTGGGTTTACAAGATAAAACTGTGTTCAATGGATGCAAAGCCTAGGTACAAAGCAAGGCTTGTGGCTAAAGGATTCAAGCAACAGAAGGGCATTGATTTTAACGAGATCTTCTCCCCAGTGGTGAAGATGTCTACTTTGTGTATGTTGTTTGCTTTAGTAGCTACAGAAGACATGGAGTTGAAGCAAATGGATGTAAAAACAGCTTTCTTACATCCGGACTTGCACGAGGATTTGTACATGGAGCAACCAAGTGGGTTTGTTATTCATGGTTCAAAGAAGATGGTATGCCGGCTTCTTAAGACCTTGTATGGGCTGAAGCAATCATCTCGTGAATGGTATCGTAAGTTTGATGCATTCATGAGTTCATTGGGCTATGTACGCAGTAATGAGGACCCATGCCTCTATACTAGCAAGGCTGCAGATGGTAGTCTTATTGTTTTGGTTTTGTATGTGGATGACATGCTGATCGCAGGGAAGTGTATTTCTGATGTGGATGCCTTGAAACATAGGCTACATGAGACCTTTTCCATGAAGGATCTTGGGGATGCCAGTCATATTTTGGGTATGCGGATCACTCGTGATCGTTCTCGCAAGATGCTTTTTCTTAGTCAGAAAGAGTACATTGACAGGGTGCTTGAGCGTTTTCATATGGAAGGGGGGAAGGCCATTAGTACCCCGTTGCCTCCATATGTAAAACTCAGCCATGATGACTGCCCTCAGACAGATTTGGAGACTACAGAGATGTCTCAGATTCCCTATGCGTCAGCTGTTGGTTCCTTGATGTATGCCATGGTGGCTACGCGTCCAGATCTTGCTCATGCAGTTGGTGTGGTTAGCAGGTACATGTCTAACCCGGGCAAGCGTCATTGGGATGCAGTGAGAGGTATTCTTAGATACTTGAGAGGGACTTCAGAGTTGTCCCTATGTTATGGTGAGAAGGATATGTCTGTTTGCGGATATACAGATTCAGACTATGCAGGGTCAGTGGACTCGAGGAAGTCTACTAGCGGCTATGTGTTCACAGTTGCAGGTGGACCGGTTTCGTGGGCATCACGTTTACAGCCATGCGTTGCTTTGAGCACTACAGAGGCTGAATATATGGCTGCCACTGAGGCTGCCAAGGAGGCCGTATGGCTCTCACGACTAGTGGGAGATCTTGGTATGGCTTGTGATGCTGCGATTCTACATTGTGATAGCCAGAGTGCCATAGCGTTGGCACGGAATCCTGTCTTCCATGCGAAGACAAAGCACATTGAGGTGAGGTATCACTTCATACGAGAGGTGCTAGAGGACAAGCGCATAGAGCTTGTCAAGGTACACACTGACGATAACCCTGCTGATCTACTCACGAAGTTGTTAGCCTCACAGCGGTTTGCACACTGTAGATCGCTGATGGGTATGGCTTGACTTCTTTTGCTGTACTTTGGCCACTTTAAGGGCACACTGCCTTTAAGTGGGAGATTGTTGGGTTAAAGGCCCGTGTGCCCGGCTGCCCGTTGTTCAGCCGCCCATGTACAGCCATTCATTTACTCATTCATAATAACTATACTCATAACTACACATTGTAGTGTGAGTACCGCCCCGCCACACACTGTGTCTATCTCCTTCTTCGTGTTGGCTCTCTGTGTGTGTGCTCTCCGATCCCAACAAGTGATGGATGTCTATAGCTACCAAGCCGCACACTCCAAGGACTTGGCAAGCTTTCAAGAAATTTTTTGCGCGAAGTTACATGCTACAACTTTATGGAAAATTTTTTATTGTAATTTTGGTGGAGGTTTTTGGACAGAAAGCCGGTTGTCTTTTCGAGCTCGATTGATGTCGAGATTGCTTTTAAAGTTTCAATTCTGCTTGAGAACTTGTTTGGTGATCGTGTTTGGAATTTGTTTGAAATGGATGGTACGTGTTTTGAACCTGTTCTTGGTGCGGATTTGAATTGTTTGACTCTGGTTTTAATACTGGTTTCAATGATTGGTGATTTTATCTCCCAGGTGGAGTAGCGAGAAATGCTGTTTTGGTATTGTTTGAAGCTTGGAACGACGGAGACGGGATGTCTGGGGAGTGTTTTGTTGTATTTTTGAAAACCTCGGAACGTCGTAGACGTGGTTTGGGGAGCTGTTCGTTGTATCCTGGAAAACCTCTGAACGATGCAAACGGGATGTCTGGGGAGCGTTTGGTTGTATCCTTGAACCTCCAAGCGACACAGGCTGCGGTCCGGGGAGCGTTTTGTTGTACAGTCCTCTGAACTCATGGCCCGAACCTTTTTAGGTTATTTGCGGGGGAGTGACGAGGTAGTCGTTGAGTAGCTTCATATCGCAGATTGTCTGTCTCGGGAAAGTGCTCAGCAATGCTGTTCGTTGTGTCTTGTAACATGCATATGTGAGCATTTGTGTTGCATTGTGATGTGCCAACCACTGAATATTCCTTCTTGGATGAGATACTTCTGCGAAGTCAACGACATAGGATATCGAGTGTCAATCTGGAATGAGACTCTTTATTGAATGAGATACTTCTGGGAAACCAACGACCTAGGATATCAAGAGTTCCGATCTAGAATGAGACTCCTTATTGGATGAGATTCTTATGGGAAGCCAACTACCAAGGGAATCAAGAGCTCTGATTTGGAATGAGAAAACTGAATTGTCCCTTGGAATGTCCCTCGGAATGACCCTGGAAAATTTTGAGCTAACTTGAGTTGCTTTGCATGTCACGTGCACATCTAACCCTATGTGCATGTGGACAAGCTACTTCAGGTCCAGGGTTCAAGTCAGCTTAGGAAGTGTTCTGCGCAGGCCGTGCATGTCCAAACACTTAGAGTAGTTGCATATCCTCTGGTTGCATATAGCATGATCATCAGCATCAGAGTCGGTAACCATCGTGAACATTTTACAGTGCACAGAACCCATTTTCCCTATTTTATCCATTTTTCACTTATTATTAATAAGTGACTTTGTTGGGAAACTGGGTAGGGCAAATTTGCTAAGTTCTATAAAAGAAACCTAGCGCTAGCACTTTCTGGCAGAAGAGGCAGCAGAGTCCCAGCAACTGGCAATGCACCTTCTCAGCAAGACCGATAGGATTCTCTAGCGTTTTCAGCCATCAAGACCATCTGGCGTTTTCACCAGCAATTTCAGCCCAGTGTTTTCTCAGCAGATCAGCCTTGGAGTTTTTGCTACAGAGTGCCTAGCGTTTTCTAGTTTTTGGCGACAGTTCAGCCCAAGCACATTAGCGTTTCCAGTTTTCAGCACTTAGACTCCGCAAGAACAGCCCCAACCCTCGCAAATCTCACCTTCGCGCAGTAGATTCTCGCTGCACCGTCAGATCAGCCAGCAGTTTCAGCCCGCTGTTCGCAGATTTCAGCATCTTCGTTTTCAGCGCATCGTCGTCGCGTCCTCGCCATCGCCGTCCTCGCCGACATAGTGTCAGAATTCAGCAGTTAGCAGTTTTGCAGAATTCAGCCCCTAGCGTTTTCAGATTTCAGCCCGTCTCGTCGTCGTCATCATTGTGGTTGACGTCGTCGGCAAGTCCATTGCATCTAGATCATTGTACCAGATTTGTGCAATCAATAGCATAGACCTCTCTCGCCATAGAGAGGGGGGCCCTTGAAGGAGGTGTCACAAGACGGGCACCACGTGCCAATAGAAAAGAACAGACTGAACAGACTTTTAGCACTTCAATAACAACTAAACTGAGAGAGAAACGACACGCGACACAGGGTGGCGGCACCCCAGAGAGTATTCTGTTAAATCCAAAAAGGGCGGTAGACCTTAGACTTTAAACTTTATTTGCTTTCACCCATTTAATTTGTCGCCCACTTTACCTGTACTTTCAAGACACAACAAAGGGGAAAGGGGTACAGGTTGCTAGACTGCACCTGTATGAGAAGACCGACACCAGATTGGCCCCTAAATAGGCGCCCCTTTCGGTATTTCTCTATTCTTTAAAAGAGGGGAATAAAAGCTGTGGTTCCCTACAAGCTGCTCCACACAATCTGGGCTGAATTTCTTCTGTTTTGGCCCAATTTCGACAGCATAACTGTACTAGGACCCTTCACAGTCAGTATCCCCACGCATTAGATGACTTTCCCGATGCATACGGACACTTTGCAAAACCTGGCGAGAATCTGCAGCTCGCTGAATTCTCTGTTTTCTGCCCCGAAAATGCGCTAGATCACCTATACAGCGGTCCCCTCGCGTCCCCGAACCTCTTGGGGGTATTAGGGTCCGTTTAGGGCTGAAACCCTAAACCAGCAAAAAAATACATAGCAGTTTGTAATTCACTGTTTCAGGCTCCGTTTCGCGTGCCGGTCGCATCCGTAGCAAGTCCTCAAGCTCTCGCACCTGTAGGGCTACTTGCCCTTTGAATCGGACGAGATTTCGCACGTGAAACCTCTCCGATCACCTGTACCTGCGGGGGATTAGCCGCTAGCTAATCCAGTACCTGTGCAAGAGACTCTTGCCTCGGCAATCGCGCATGAACCCACACAACTGTACATTGGTCAAATGAAAAGCCCACTAGAGGGGCATAACATACTGCCATAGGGGAGAGAGAGAGAGCAGTGCGTAGCGTGCAGGGCATCACTCCTAGCACCGCACTGTACATAAGAGGGAAAGGAAGCACTCCATAGCTCTCAACCTGTGACAGGAGCTGGGAAATGAGCCTTTCCTCTCTAACTTCAGCGCCACTTCTTTATGCATGAGGAAAGTGCACAGAAATGTGCCACTTCACGCGTTTACAGGCCATTTCCTGTTTCGGGGTTGTCGCCTAAAAATCTCCCGACCGGTTGCCCAGCTGGCTTCGCGGCAGAGTAATAAAATGTTTCCGTTGTCATTCCGAAGGTAATGACGCGAACACATTTTCAGGTCCAAAATAGCAGTTCCTTAAATTTTAGGAGATGCTGCCATTGTATCTTTCTAGGTCATCTGATCCTCTTTGCACACTGCAGCCACACCAAGAACTGAAATGTAGCCTCTGTAGCAAAGGATTCCACTTTGGCTAGTCAATGACCCCACTTTGGCTAACCATAGTCCTTGTCCAACCTTAGTGCTCTCGTGCCCTCAGGCCTGGACTCCCTCTGAACAGTTTCACACTAGCTATGCAATGCAGGGCAGTTAGATTTCCAGAGGGGTGTTTCCAAAAAGTGAAAATGAATAAATAATAAGAAAGAAATCAACAAAAAGGATAGATAGTAGTCACACGTTGGTGACAGTATTGGCCCCAAACCTTGTCGCCCCTTTCGGTATTTCTTTATATTATTGCTGATCCGCAAAGTACAACAGCCGGGGAGCACCTCCTCTGCAATCTGCGCGCTGAAGAGTGCCAGAGAGGGCCCCCAAGGCTCATATTTAAAGTCCCAAAGCCTAAAAGCATCAAATATGAAAAGTTGATCCCAAAAAAACACTTTTCTAAAATTTCAGGATTTCCCTAAAAATCCTCCGCGAATTGCAAAACGTGCGTACAGGTGCCACATCATCATATTTTGATGTGCAAAGTCCTTTGAGTGTGTTCTGCTTTATTTTTAATGCCTTTATGTCACTTGGGGCCCCATCGGATAGGGTCCCCATAATACCCAGGCAATCTCATCCACTTAGGAATATTCAGTAATTGACACATCACAATGCAACACAAATGCTTACATATTGTCACGTGACACATCCAACCCTATGTGTCCGTGGACAAGCTGCAGCATGACCAGGGTTCAGTTCAATCAAGTCAGTTTAGAATAGGAAGTGATCTTGCACTTTTGTGAGTCTGTTCGCAAACCGTGCATGCCCAGGCACTTAGAGTAGATGCATATCCTCTGGTTGCACACAACATGACCATTAGATTCCAGTCAGAAACCATCAGTAGCATTTTTACAGTGCATAGACCTATTTTCCCTAGTTTGCACATTTTTCACTTATTATTTTTAAGTGACTTTTGTTGGAAAGTAGGTAGGGCAATTCTGTTAAGTTGTATATAAGAGAACCTAGCGCTAGCACTTTCTGGCAGAAGAGGCAGCAGGAGCATCTTGCTCAAGAGGCAACTTCTCGGCAAGACCGATCCGGTGACAACTCTTGTAACAAAGTGATGACGTGGCTGCCTGAGAGGAAAGCCTGACTGCTGCCAGAAACCCTAACCCTAAAACCTGCAAACCCTAATTTTTTCCAAAACCCTAACCCTAAAAATCTGACCTAACCCTAACCCTAAAAAGCAGTAGGACTGAATTCCTTGAAACGCGTTGGCATGCTAACGTGGCAGTACGGCAGTCCCGTAATTTGCGGAAATCTTCAGCATTTGCGACAGCTTTGCTCTACGCAAGAGAGAGAAAGAGAATAGCTTTTGCTTTATTTGAAAACTCAAGAGAGTTTGAGAGAGAATAGAGAGAGAGAGAGAGCCTTTGCTTTTATTTTAGGCTTTTGATTTTTAAAGCTTTTGGGGCTCTGCTTTTGGCATCCCTTGTAATTTAAATAAGTGGTTTGGGCGCACACTCTGCAGAGCATCTGGACGTAGAGTCTGAGAGTGAAACCCTAACCACTCTCTTGTACTTTGAACTGATTAATACATAAAGAAATACCGAAAGGGGCGCCAGTCTTTGGGGCCAATATCTCTAGGCATGGAACTCCGTCGGGCCAGTGTAAATCTATTGTGAACTATGAACTGTTTTGAAGTGGTTATTTGGTGTTGTTGTGATTGATTCTTGACTTAGAGTGTCCAAGTCTGTTAGAGTGGTATCAGAGCACAACCGATTTCTCTTCTACGGGAAATCCGATCCCCAATTTTTTTTTTCTGTGGCACCTATGGCTTCACGCAAGGATCAATCGACTCCCTCTACATCGGGAGATGCGGACAGGGATCACAACGAAGATTCCGGCAAAGAGTATGGCCTGCCTCGGCCTACTTAGGCGGAGCAACGAGAGATGAAGCGTCATCAATTAATCGGCGATGCAACAAAGATGATGCTCAGTTTTGCGAAGGATCCGAAATTGGCAAAATATATGAGCGAGACTTCTTTTTAGGAAGTGTACGAGCAGTGGCAGAAAACCACCACATCACTCCCGAAACCTGCTCTCAAGAAACCTTCTGCTCACAAAACCTATTCAGAGAAGGAATTAGAAGAGGTGGTTGATGCACGGATTACTCAGTTTTTTGACACGCAGAATAAAGCTAAAAAGCACGGCAAAAAGCAGAAGAAGGCACTGACTTCCCGGGTTATTTGGGTCGTCGGTCGACATTTGATAAAGCAAAGAAACAGAAGAAGCGGGTTCGATTTGAAGAAGTACCCAGTTCTTCTTTTTCTTCTTTTGACAGTTCTTCTAGCTCTTCAGATTCGAGCGAAGAAGACCGAAAAGGTAAAAAGAGAAGCAAGAAACAACGCTTCAGAAAGGGCAAGAAAAAGGCAAAGAAGTCTAAATCTTGCCCAGTGAGTGACAGTTCTACAGAGAACTCGTCTACAGACAGTTCAGACTCCGATGACTGAAAATTTTATGCGAACAAGAAGAATTTTCATAAAGCCAACCAGTATGACTTTCTGGAAGATAAAAGCAAGAAAGTTCGAGAGTTTAAGGAAGGTGGACAGTTGATCAAATTTGACACTTTTTCAGGATACAAAGATGCTTCAAAGGCTTTGTCTTTTATACAGCAGTTTGACATCGCTTTCGCGGGAGGACGCTACTCAGAGCACTCCAAGATTCGGAGAGCTGCCTCTTATTTTACGGGGAATGCTCGAACTTGGTGGTCCACGCTTCTTTTAAACAAGACTGCGTGAACCGGCCCGTGGTGGGGCGGTAGGTGTTGGCTTTCACCCGAAATTCTTTACTTTAGACACACACACAGAGCACTATGCAAAGGAAACCTGTGACGGGAATTAACACTTGAATACACACACGGCTCGGAAGCTAGAATGGCCCCGAGCAGACACCGACAACCTGTTGGCCCCAAAGACTGGCGCCCCTTTCGGTATTTCTTTATACTTTGAGAGGGTAAATTACAAAGAAGAGTCCTGGGAATCCTTTATCTGTATCAAGCTAGATACCACTTGTTTTGGCCAAATTTCGGTAGCATAACAGCCCCAAAACTTGCGCAAAACCAATTCCCCTGTTGGACCTCTCTCCCACTGGCATAAACCCTCTCACTCCTGCCCAGAAACAGTAAATTCAGCACGCTGTATTTACTGGTTTTTGCCCTGCTTTCTGACCCAAACAGTCCCCTAACTGTCCTCTGCTAGTGGGGCACTATTCCCAATGGTTCTAGCGTCCGTATGGCTGAAAAACAGTCAATTTACAGCGCATACACAGTGCTGAAAACGCATCTGTACGGAGGTTATGACCCTCACCGGTGCTTGCTTTGGAGTAGAAGTTAGCTACCCTTGTTCCTGCTCAAGGAGGCTCTTGCCTCAATACAAAAGCATGAAACCACACAGCTGTACATCAGTCAAATGAGGAGCCCTCTTGTGGGGCATGACATAACTGCACGTAAGGGAGAGAGAGAGCAGTGTGTTGCTAAACTGGCTTTATTTGACAAGAAAATAATTCTAAATGAATTATTGGATTTATAAGTGAGAGGGTTTTCTCGCTTGGAACAACAGGAAAAATAATTATAAATGAATTATTTGAATTTTAAGTGAGAGGGTTTTTCTCACTAGAGACATCCGAGTATAAATCGAGTGTCCCCTCTGCTGCGAGCTTTTCTTAAAAAGCAGAATATTTTAACGAGTTTTCCGGGAAGAGCAAACGCTTTCCCGCGAGGAATCTATGTTTGCATTGCATTCGTGCATGTGGTTGCATCCAGGGACGCCTGGGAAGTGCTGTGAAAGCATTGTTTTTAACTTATAAGGTTTTATTGAGTTTTGGGCAGGTTCAGACCAATTTTAAAAATATGTCGGCCGTCCACTTAATAAGTGGGCAGCCACTTAGAAAACAAAGCAACAAAACCAACTAGCGAATTCTCTCTCCCTATTTCCGATAGAACAAAAAAAAAAAAAAAAAACGAAAACCAAAATTTCGAAAAAAAAAAATTTCTTAAAAAAGGCCGCGATCTCTCCGCGAGCAGCTATTCGTGCTGTGGTGAAGGAGCTATAAAAGCACCACATGCCCTCACTGAAGGGAGTTTGCCAGCGCCAGCAAGAGAAGACTCTGCCGCCAGAAGACGCGAGAGATCGCGAGACTACGAAGCACGGAAGTCGCTTTTCTCGCGCAAGAGCGACAGGTACCTATTGTGGATTCGCCATACGAATTGTTGTCGTGTGTTTGCGTGTGTGTTTGCAGGTACTTCATCGCGAAGGAGAAGCGAGAAGGCTTCGGCCTACGCTTGGGAATTCCGGAAACGGAATTTGGAAATTGTCTGCGGAGTCTCAACTCCGAGTACAGACGGAAAAAGGATTGAGAGCTTGTCTCTCGGATTTCCCTTATGGGAAGGAACGACCATCTAGATTTAGAACGGAGGGGTTTTCTCCGGTTCTTGTGCTTGTAAAAAGATTCTCCCTAATAAAGAATACTCTTTAAGGGGGGGGACTAGCCCATCTTCTGGTCCCCAGTACTGTGTCGATCTTCTCTCTCTCTCTATTTATTTCTCTCTATATCCTTTGGCTTCAGTATTAAGTGATAAAGTCTATTTATCCAAGTATATTTTATATTGTTATGCGCTCCCGTTTGTGACAAGTGTGTAGCGTGCAGGGCATCACTCCTGGCACCACAGTGTACATAGAGGGAAAGGAAACACTCCATAGCTCTTAACCTGTGTGGCAGGTTCTCAATGAAGCATCCTCCGAGTATAAATCGAGCGCCCCCTCTGTTGGAAAGACGCGAATGACGAGTTCTTACATGGCTCGTAAGTCTGATGATTGGTGAAGGATATCCTCGAGGTACTAGAGAAAGGACATGAACCGGTAAGGTAAGTATTGAATTATTGAATTTTTGAATTTCTGTTTAATTTAATTTTTAAGTTCTCTTTTGAGAAAGGACCAGCTCAACTCACCATTGAGCAAGATTTGGAATCTTTCTAGTTTCTACCCGGGCAGTTCAGTTGGACCTCTACAGTTGAGGACAACTGTTTATAAGTGAGAGGGATGTTGCTAAACTGGCTTTATTTGACAAGAAAATAATTCTAAATGAATTATTGGATTTATAAGTGAGAGGGTTTTCTCGCTTGGAACAACAGGAAAAATAATTCTAAATGAATTATTGGAATTTTAAGTGAGAGGGTTTTTCTCATTGGAGACATCCGAGTACAGAATATTCCTAGTGAGTAATGACGGGAGCACTGTGAACGGGAATATCTGTAAGGCCACCAAGAACGGATACTTCTGATGCGTCACATCGGATGGGTGACAGGGAGCATTGGGAAGAAGTATCCGACCATCCGGGAACGGACATCTGTGATGCGTCATAGGATGTGTGACATAGAGCATCGTGAAGGGGTAAGTTTGGTAGGAAAGGACTAGGTGATGGGTATTCCTGATGCGTCACGAGGTGGGTGACGGGTGCATCGGAAAGGGGATATCCATAGTCGAGAGGAAATCCAAACTGGAAAGAGGAATACGCGTAAAGACGCAAGCACAAGAATAAAGATGGGTTCTGAGAAGCTTTTCTTAAAAAGCGGAATATTTTAACGAGTTTTCCGGGAAGAGCAAACGCTTTCCCGCGAGGAATCTATGTTTGCATTGCATTCGTGCATGTGGTTGCATCCAGGGACGCCTGGGAAGTGCTGTGAAAGCATTGTTTTTAACTTATAAGGTTTTATTGAGTTTTTGGGCAGGTTCAGACCAATTTTAAAAATATGCCGGCCGTCCACTTAATAAGTGGGCAGCCAGTTAGAAAACAAAGCAACAAAACCAACCAGCGAATTCTCTCTCCCTATTTCGGGTAGAACAGAAAAAAAAAAGAAAAAAAACGAAAACAAAAATTTTGGAAAAAAAAATTAAAATGGCCGCGATCTCTCCTTGAGCAGCTATTCGTGCTGTGGTGGTGGAGCTATAAAAGCACCACATGCCCTCAATGAAGGGAGGTTTCCAGCGTCAGCAGAGAAGATTCTGCTGCCAGAAGACGCGAGAGATCGCGAGACTACGAAGCACGGAAGTCGCTTTTCTCGCGCAAGAGCGACAGGTACCTATTGTGGATTCGCCATACGAATTGTTGTCGTGTGTTTGCGTGTGTGTTTGCAGGTACTTCATTGCGAAGGAGAAGCGAGAAGGCTTCGGTCTTCGCTTGGGAATTCCGGAAACGGAATTCGGAAATTGTCTTCGGAGTCTCAACTCCGAGTACAGACGGAAAAAGGATTGAGAGCTTGTCTCTCGGATTTCCCTTACGGGAAGGAACGACCATCGAGTTAGAGATTTAGAACGGAGGGGTTTTCTCCGGTTCTTGTGCTTGTAAAAAGATTCTCCCTAATAAAGAATACTCTTTAAGGGGGGGGGACCAGCCCATCTTCTGGTCCCCAGTACTGTGTCGATCTTCTCTCTCTCTCTCTATTTATTTCTCTCTATATCCTTTGGCTTCAGTATTAAGTGATAAAGTCTATTTGTCCGAGTATATTTTATATTGTTATTCGCTCCCGTTTGTGACAGTGGTATCAGAGCATGGTCTCCTCTCTTTCTCTGTAAAGGAGGACCACTCTGGAAGATACGGGAAGAAGCCATGACAAGCCAAGAGAGAGGTAAGCAGGCGGAAACCTAAGTCCTGCAGGAAAAGCTCGCAGAGTTGGAAATTTTTTTCTCTCTGCAAGAAGACGACACAAGACTTGGGATTCTCTGAGAAGGCGACAAGAGCATGATGCTCAAGAACCTAGAGAATCCCAGGAGCGGAATGCTCAAGATACTTCAGAATCCAGAAAATATCCATGAACGTCAATCCAGAATTATAGCCAAGAAATCTCGTCATTCCGGGATGGATATGAAGGTCTTTAGACCTCAGAACACTCCGGTCAAGTTTGATACTTTTGACGGAACGGAAGATGCCCCGAAAGCTACCGCTTTCATTCGACAAGTTTGAAGTTGCCTTTGCAAACGGGAATTTTTGAAAAAAAGCGTCGAAGGTGGGCATGTGACCAAACACCTCAAGGGGATTGCAAGTACTTGGTGGTATACCAAAGCTCTGCAAGGAACTTACAACAAGACTTGGATTCAATTCAAGGCTAAATTTTCCGACAAATTTTTTCCTCTACGCTTTGAGGAAGACATCCAAGAAGATTGGGATCGGTTTGCCCAATAGGAACACGAGCAAGTCAAAGCAAGTAGTGGTTCACTCTTGCCAAGGTAGCTCCATTCTTGATCCTCTCTGAGAAAGGAAATTATGAAGAAACCATTATGAGCTTTCCAGCAAAGAAAAGCTTTCATCAAGCTTGAATACTCTTTAAGCCCACACCCTCTACCCGGTCAGGGAAGACATGGTAGTGCTTTTCGCACAAGTGAATGAACACTCTCTTTACGAGGGAAGGAACAAGTGACAACTACGGCCTGTGCTCGAGGAATCCAAGGATTGAAATCCTAGATTATTTGATGAGCGGGTTTTGCTCTAAGATTGAGCCAAGAGATCGTGAGGTTGAGCGTCTTCGCTCTAAGGATCTTACGAAGGGAAGGTAATTTCCCAGGTTCATTGAAACTTTAACACAGCGTAAGAATTATGCACACCTTTGAGTACATGGATAACACACGAAGATGCAGACCTATGCCAAGGAACTGGATGAGAGCTTGTTATACTCTCTTGAGCGCCTTTTTGCGCGCAAGGCTATTCCGACACGAGAATCTCTATTTGAGATGTGTTCGGTAGAAGGAATTTGAGTTTCTCTACGGAGAAGAGGTTTTCTTATGGTCGTTGATCATTGAGTACGCTATGTGCTTTTACCATTACAGTAGTAACTTTTGGTTGCGGTATATGTTTCTCCATGAGCAGGTCAAGTAGCATTTACATGCTGCTGGAATAAATTCGAACTATTATGTTCGTAAGAATATAGTTCGCCAACCGTAAGAATTACATATGGGAGAACATCCCTGAGAATCAAAGAGGGTTCGCTCTATTGTGAACCGGATTTGAACGTACGTTCAGAAAATGCTATGGCTAGAATCCTATCCGCCTGAGATTTTGCAAGGCGTCATTGATGCAAGCAAGGTGAATCATTTTTGATGATTCTGAAAGGAATAGACTTTAATGGGCGTCGGGAAAACACTGCTGGTGGTAATAACTTGCAGGAGGAAAAGATTGGAAGGAAGTGCCGCCGTGCACAAAGAATCTGAAACAAGAACCTTCTTTAAGGTGATCGCAAACTTTGTTTGTGCAAGAAAGCATCGAGCTTAATGCTCTATGACTTGAGCATTCCCTATGTGGGAGGACACAAGAGGTTTAATACCCTCTAAACTAACAGCGCAGGATTATGCGCAAAACTAAGGTTAGCAGTTGCCACGTCCTCGTGACATACCACCCTCTTAAAATCGCAAACGTCCTCGATTGCGTGCCATACATACATGCCACCGATGATCTTGTAAGTTGTGTTGTTAGCACTCTTTTATCATCGCATGTATCCGCAAGAAAGACTGTCAAAACATGTGTATAAATGACTTATTGAGACCTTCATACTTTAGTCAAACTATACACTGCTATTGCACTCAATCCATGAGTACATTTGATGTGCTAGCTCTATCATTACCCCTCCTTTGCAGACATTGGGTTGGGGCATACGTAGGCTGTAACCCAAAGGCCTCAAGGTAAAGTTGCAATACATTTGGTGACTCTGCGAGTTCATGCTCTTCCATCGACTTTGCATCCATAGGTGGATAGTTCTTGAACTCCACCACATAGCATCTTGCAACCTGTCCCTTAACTTTTTACCTGTGCAAAAGGCTCTTGCCTATGCAATTCCACAACACTGTGGCGTACTACCCACGACCAAGTAAGCTCAAATTTCAAGATGATTTAGCGATGCATCAAAGAATCCAAGCAATCGCCTCATAGAATCGGTAAGCAGCGTGTCACCTGGCAGACCCACATCACTCCCGCAGGAGATCAAGTGGGCAATCTACCACCGTGAGACCTCTCACTATCTCATCTTGGTTCATACTTGCAAACCCTAAAAACGTAGTAGAAAATCAGCCCTAATTTGACCACTCTTCCATAATGCCCTTCCCTTTGTCGGCCATAGTGTAATCCCGCGTTCCTGCACTGTGTCTTTACCCAAAACAACCGGGCTCACTCATTGAGGAAAAAGTGATTGATATCCCGTGTTCTTGTTCAAAGAGGCTCTTGCCTCTAGAAACGAGCATTATTCCACAACTTGATGTACATCAGTCAAATGAGGAGCCCTCTTGTGGGGCATGACATAACTGCACGTAAGGGAGAGAGAGAGCAGTGTGTAGCGTGCAGGGCATCACTCCTGGCACCACACTGTACATAGAGGGAAAGGAAACACTCCATAGCTCTTGACTGTGGCAGGTCCTCAATGAAGCACCCCCCCAGCATAAATTGAGCGCCCCCTGTAACCGGCCTGTTAACTTCAAAAAGGGCGGTAGATGTCACTAGCGTGTGACTACTATCTATCCTTTTTGTTGATTTCTTTCTTATTATCTATTTACTTTCACTTTTTGGAAACACCCCTCGGGAAATCTAACTGCCCTGCATTGCATAGCTAGTGTGGAACTGTCCAGAGGGAGTCCAGGACTGAGGGCAAGAGAGCACTAAGGTTGGACAAAGACTATGGTTAGCCAAAGTGGGGTCATTGACTAGCCAAAGTGGAATCCTTTGCTACAGAGGCTACATTTCAGTTCTGGATGTGGCCACAGTGTACAAAGAGGGTCGGATGACCTAGAAAGATACAATGGCAGCATCTCCTAAAATTTAGGGAACTGCTATTTTGGGACCTGAAAATGTGTTGGCGTCATTATCTTCGGAATGACAAGGGGGACATTTTCTTACTCTGCCGTGAAGTCAACTGGGCAACCGGTTGGGATATTTTTAGACGGCAACCCCGAAACGGGAAAATGCTTATAAATGTGTCAAAGTGGCACCTTCTTGTGCACTTGCCTCATGCATCAAGAAGTGGCGCTGAATTTAGGAGGGGGAGAGCCTCATTTTCAGATTTGTCACAGGTTAAGAGCTATGGAGTGCTTGCTTTCCCTCTTATGCACAGTGCGGTGCCAGGAGTGATGCCCTGCACGCTACGCACTGCCCTCTCTCTCCCCTTTGGCAGTATGTTATGCCCCTCTAGTGGGCTCTTCATTTGACCAATGTACAATTGTGTGGGTTCATGCGCGATTGCCGAGGCAAGAGCCTCTTGTACAGGTACTGGATTAGCTAGCGGCTAATCCCCCCGCAGGTACATGTGAATTCGGAGAGGTTTCACGCCAGAAATCTCGTCCGATTCAAAGGGCAAGTAGCCCTACAGGTGCGGGAGCTCGAGGACTTGCTACGGATGCGACCGGCACGCGAAACGGAGCCCGAAACAGTGAATTACAGCTTGCTGTGTATTTTTGCAGGTTTAGGGTTTTGGCCCTAAACGGACCCTAATACCCCCAGGAGGTTCGGGGACACAAGGGGACCGCTGTACAGGTGATCTGGCGCATTTTCAGGGTTGAAAACAGAGAATTCAGCGTGCTGCAGATTCTCGCCAGGTTTTGTAAAGTGCCCGTATGCGTCGGGAAAGTCAGTCAATGCGTGGGAATACTGACTGTGAAGGGTTCTAGAACAGTTATGTTGCCGAAATCAGGCTGGAACAGTGGAAATTCAGCCGAGTTTGTGCGGGGCAGCTTGTAGGGAACCACAGCGTTTATTTCCCTCTTTTGAACAATAAAGAAATACCGAAAGGGGCGCCTAAGTTAGGGGCCAATCTGGTGTCCGTCTACTCATACAGGTGCAATCTAGCAGCCTGTATCCCTCTCCCCTTTGTTGTGTATTGAAAGTACAGGTAAAATAGACGACTAATAATGGGTGAAAGCTAAATCAAGGTTTAAAGTAAAGTCTACCGCCCTTTTTGGATTGAACAGGCCGGTTTCATGGTTCCATCGACGGGATTAAATCACTTTTTCCCATAGAAGTGAGCCTTGGTCAATTTTGGGCTTGAAGACACAGGGGATCATAGACCAGACTCAGGGAATTGCAATTATGGCTGACAGACCAGATGATGTGACTGAAGAGGTCTCCTCTTCACAGGGTCAACAGACACATGAAGTGGGTGAGTCCTCAAGACCACCACAGACAGATGACGATATATTCAGGACCCAGTTGGCTACTGCTGTGGCTATGTTCACACAAGTAATGCAGAATCCGAGGTTTTTAGCCTTTTTGCAACCTCCTGTTCCGTCTCAGCAAGTTGGGTCACTGGATCATATTCAAAAGCCTGTTAAGGCTCGAGCACAGGTGATTCATACCGCACAGTCAATGGAAACACCTGTACACTTGACGGAGAACATGCAGTCTCCACAACCTGTGCCTAAGGTGCAAGAACAGGTGGCTGAGATGCCAGTCTTTCAGGCTGTACCAGTTCAGCCCGCCACCTTTCAGCAGCCTATAGCTGGTTCTAATGGGCAGGGAAGCAACCTACAGGCTATGCAGTAGGTCTTCCCACCACCTTCAGTACACCCTGGCTATTTTGGAGGTGGATCGGTATTCCAGAGCATGGCTGGTCATGCACCTGGAAATCAGTTTATACGCCAGGAACAGTGTTTGGGGGTGCTCAAACGATGATGCCTAACCCCATGTACAGTGTCATGGGTATGCAACCAGGGTTTCAGAGCACTCAGGGCCAATTTGGGATGCCACAGGCAAATTTTGGTATGGCTGGAATTACAAATCAGCAGCCAAATATGGCATTTCCAGGTCAAGTTAATAGCGGCCAAGGAACACAGATGAACCCTAATAGTGTTCCCATGTTTCAGTCACTTCCATATGACAATTTAACGCCGCTGGAGAGGCCAACTCTGTACAAAGAAGGTGGCAAAGGTGTGTCATTCACGACCTTTACAGGGTTTGATGACAGGAAGAAGGCTCTTTCATTCCTCCAGCAGTTTGACAAGGCCTATGCAGGGGGAAACTTTACAGAGGCTTCAAAGGTCCGCAAGGCAGCCACTTTCTTGACAGGGAATGCGGGACAATGGTGGACAACTTTATTGCTTCAAGGGCAAGCTCCGTCCACATGGATTTACTTCAAGCAGATTTTTGCAGCAGCATGGTTATCTGATGACTTTGAAGCAGATGTCATGACAGAATGGCACCAGCTAATGCTGCCACTTGCAGAAATCTGGATGATTACAATCGGAAGTTTTGGAAAGCTCTACTTCCAGTACCTTCCTATAGGTTTGTGCCTTTGACAGAACAGATTGAAAAATACTGTTTTGGCCTACCCAAAGGATTGAGAAAGTACTGCACAAAGACCAAAGTCACTACTTTGACGCTGCTCATCGAGGTAGCAAACACTGGCAATGGTTTGCTCAAGGGAGAAGATTGTGAATTTAACACTGGCGTCAAGGCAGGATCAAGCAAGAAATTCTCAGCCAAGAAGCACGTTCCCAATGAGGCTCCTAAAGGGACTCAGGAGCCGGCCAACGCAGGGAAAGACAAAGCTACGGCTGAATCAGAAAAGGGACCAGCAAAGAAATGGAAAAGACGTTTTCCTCGCAAGTCAGAAGAGCAAAAGAAGGTCCTGAGGACAGAGAACAAATGCTTTATATGTGAGCAGCCTGGCCTCATTGCTTACAACTGTCCTACAAAGAAAAGGCCAGTTGATTCTGAAGACAAGGAGGACAGGAAAGGATAGAAGCCCATGGCTGGTCTAGTGCCAGATATGGTGGGCGACAAGCCAAATTCAGATGCAAGTGAGCTTTGCAGAGCATGGGGAAAGGTCAGGGATCAAACAGTGCTTATCTTCTTTGATCCAGGTGCCAAAGCCAACTTCATTTCCCCAGAATTGGCTTCAAAGTTGGGAATCAGACCTGAAGAGATGGGGTATACAGCAGAGGCAGGTTTGGCATGTCCTGGCCATACAGACGCTGTGACACCCATCATTGGAAAGTTGCGTCTACATATCCAGTCCTATGTAGATGCTGAAGAATTTTACATCATGCCACTGGACGGATGTGATGTGTTGTTAGGTATTCCTTGGTTGTTTCGTGTACAGGGAATCCTGGATGCCTACAACAAAAAGATCACTGTACAGAGCAAGGGAAAGACTCACATTCTGGAAGTAAAGCTTAAAGGAGAGTCTATTCCTACTGTATCAGCTTCTGCTATTACTTCTGTAATGAAAAAGCATCTTTCTGCGTACTTGGTTTTTGCACGTGAAGTGTCAGATTGTGATGAATCAAATTTATCTGTGCTAGATAAAGAAAGGTCAATGTTTTTACAACAGTATAGTGACTGTTTTTCCGATTCATTACCGTGTCAATTACCGCCAAAGAGACCCGAGGACCATGCGATAGATTTGGTGCCAGGCTGTAGCCCACCAAATAAGCCTCCGTACAGGGTTAGTGCGGCTCAGCAGAAAGAGATAATGGGCCAAGTACAGGAGCTGTTAGAAAAGGGGCTGATTCAGCCCAGTTCATCTCCATTCTGTTCTCTAGTGTTGTTGGTGCAGAAAAAGGATGGCTCATGGCGTATGTGCATCGACTACCGTGCACTGAACAAGAATACCATCAAGAATAGGTTCCCTATACCTAGAATTGATGATATTATGGACAAATTAGGAGCAGCAACTATGTTTAGCAGGATAGATCTAAAGAGTGGGTACCATCAGATCCGCATTAGATCAGAGGATGTGCACAAGACTGCTTTTAGAACGACGTTTGGCCTTTACGAATTTTTAGTGATGCCCTTTGGTCTCACAAATGCTCCTCCTACGTTCAATAGGATGATGGACAGAATTTTCCGTCCACACCAACAGTTTGTTGGTACATTCTTTGATGACATGATAGTCTATTCAAAGAATGAAGAAGAGCATAGGCATCACTTGGCCATTGTGTTCAAAGAGCTACGCAGTCATAGGTTGCTCATCAATGCAAAGAAAAGTGAGTTTTTTCTGGAAGAGATTCACTTTCTGGGACACATTGTGTCAAAGGATGGTGTCAGAATGTATCCTGCAAAAGTTGAAGCGATCAAGTCATGGCCAAATTTGAAGACGGTGCATGATGTCCGAAGCTTTTTGGGACTATGCTCCTATTACAGAAGGTTTATCCGAAATTTCACTGAGATTGCTTCACCTTTACATGCTCTTCAAAAGAAGGCAGTCACCTTTAGATGGACACAAAAAGAGATTTCAGCTTTTAATCTCTTAAAGGAAAAGATGACTTCAAATCCAGCTGGTCATTGTGTTGCCAGATCTTAGGAAGTCATTTGTGGTCCAGTGTGATGCCTGTGGTAGTAGCATTGGTGCAGTGCTAATGCAAGATGGCAAGGTAGTAGCCTATGAGAGCAGAATTTTGCAAGGGCCAGAGATGACCATGCAGGTCTATGAGAAAGAGTTACTGGCTGTGATTCATGCGCTCTTAAGTTGGAAACACTACCTGCTAGGTGCAGATTTCGTTGTCCAAACGGACCATCAGACCTTGCGATACTTCTTGACACAGAGAAAGTTATCTGAGAAGCATATGCGATGGGCAAATATCTTGTCCATGTTCCATTTTCAGATTGTGCATGTGGAAGGCAAGAAGAACGTTGTGGCTGATGCCTTGTCAAGGAAGCCACAAATTTCAGCTGTGTCGATTCCTTATCATCATGAACTTGATGATATGAGAGAACAATATGAAAATGAAGAAGATTTTGCAAGGGTCTTCGAGCAGCTAATGGATGGACAACGTCATGAACACTATCTTCTCAAAGACGGGTTCATGATGATGCATGGCAGATTGTGTGTCACAAAGCCATTGCGACGCAAAGTTATGGAAGAGAGTCATGTCCCACCGTATGCATGGCATCGTGGTATCGATGCTACAGTTAAAGCGGTTGAGACATTCTTCTACTAGCCTACATTGAGAAGGGATGTGGATGCCTTTGTGCGAGAATGCCTAATATGCCAAAAGGTCAAGTTTGACAGGCAAAAGGCACCAGGGTGATTGCAACCACTACCTATTCCAGATAAACCATGGGAAAGTATTGCTATGGATTTTATCTTTGATCTTCCGAGAACGCAGACAGGAAACGATGGTATTTGGACCATTATTTGCAGATTCAGCAAACAGGCTCATTTTATTCCTGTCAGGAAGAAGATAAAGCCAGATCAGATGGCACGCTTGTTTATGAGCAATATTTTCAAGTATCATGCATGCCACAGTCGATTGTTAGCGACCGTGATCCACGCATGACAAGTTTGTTCTGGAGAGGTTTGTTTGAGAATATGGGCACCACTCTCAAATTCTCTTCGTCATTTCATCCTCAAACAGATGGGCAGTCAGAAGAGGCAAATTCTACTGTCCTAGATCTGCTGAAGTGCTATGTGTCAGAGCATAAAGGAAAGTGGGAGCTGTATTTGCCATTGGTGGAGTATGCATACAATAATACAGTGCATTCATCAACTGGCAAGGCACCTTTTGAGATAGTTGAAGGTGGCAAGAAAGTTCCTCCCATACTGCATACAAAGGACAAGATATTTGAAGCAAATAAGTATGTTCAGGACATGGATGAAATGTACAAGAAGGTCAAAGTGGCCTTGGAAAGGACTCAGGCAAAGCAAAAGAAAGCAGCTGAACGTCACCGTCGTGAAGTGGTATATTCACTTGGTGGTTGGGTGCTTTTACGCTTTGAACAGGCAAGGTTAAAGAAGATGAAGGGCAAGGAAAGACTGTTTCCAAAGCTCAGCATGCGTTACTATGGGCCTTTTCAAGTATGCGACATAATCAGTGATGTTGCATATAGGCTGAAATGGCCTGACAGTTGGAAGATTCACAATGCGTTTCATGTGAGTCTTCTCAGATCCTATGTGGGTGATGTGCCAGAAGATATGCCAGCTGAAGATCAGCCGGAAGTCGAGGAACTTGACGAGATCTTGGTCCCGGAACAGATTTTGGCACACAAAGAAAGGAAAGTGAAAGGCAAGATTGCTAGGCATTACTTGGTAAAGTTCAGAAACTATCCACCAATGGATGCTAAGTGGATGGAAGAAGGTGAAGTTGCAGAGTCACCAACTGTGTTATCACTTTACCTGGAAGCCTTCGATTTGCAACCTACCTTGACCCCTTGAGTTTCAAAGCTACATGGATTGTCAGTCTGACAATGGCTTCTGAAACAAATGATGTACATGGTATTTAAAGTGAGCTCAAATCAAATACCTGTTACATGAATGTTAGAGCTGTACAGATTGTCAGTTTTGCTGCAATTGCTCTTATAGAATGTCCAAAAGTTTGCTTAGTGCTATAGAAGTGAGTATTTCTTGTCAGTTTGTCAAGGATACAGTGATTGCTTCTATTAAAGAGTACATGTGTAACTGCATTCTTAAATTGTCGGTTTGGGTATGCTCGAAAGTGTTACGGGATCCAACGTGTACTATAAGACAGTGGCAAAATGTGCAGCTACCATTTTGCATTGGAAAGTTAGTGACTCAAAGCAATGGCAGAGTGCGAAGCTACCACTATGTCATTGGGACAGGGTTCACACGCAGGCAATACATGAGTCGACGAGGTGTTGAATACACCAGGGTTGACAATGAGCATGTATGTGTCGTATATGTGTCGACAGGTGTGGAATACATCAGTGTTGACAGTAAGCATGTACGACATAGATGCAAACGAGGACGTTTGAGATTTCAAGAGAGGGGTATGTCACCAGCGTGTGACTACTATCTATCCTTTTTGTTGATTTCTTTCTTATTATCTATTTACTTTCACTTTTTGGAAACACCCCTTCGGAAATCTAACTGCCCTGCATTGCATAGCTAGTGTGGAACTGTCCAGAGGGAGTCCAGGCCTGAGGGCAAGAGAGCACTAAGGTTGGACAAAGACTATGGTTAGCCAAAGTGGGGTCATTGACTAGCCAAAGTGGAATCCTTTGCTACAGAGGCTACATTTCAGTTCTGGATGTGGCCACAGTGTACAAAGAGGGTCGGATGACCTAGAAAGATACAATGGCAGCATCTCCTAAAATTTAAAGAACTGCTATTTTGGGATTTGAAAATGTGTTGGCGTCATTATCTTCGGAATGACAAGGGGAACATTTTCTTACTCTGCCGTGAAGTCAACTGGGCAACCGGTTGGGATATTTTTAGACGGCAACCCCGAAACGGGAAAATGCTTATAAATGTGCCAAGTGGCACCTTCTGGTGCACTTGCCTCATGCATCAAGAAGTGGCGCTGAATTTAGGAGGGGGAGAGCCTCATTTTCAGATTTGTCACAGGTTAAGAGCTATGGAGTGCTTGCTTTCCCTCTTATGCACAGTGCGGTGCCAGGAGTGATGCCCTGCACGCTACGCACTGCCCTCTCTCTCCCCTTTGGCAGTATGTTATGCCCCTCTAGTGGGCTCTTCATTTGACCAATGTACAATTGTGTGGGTTCATGCGCGATTGCCGAGGCAAGAGCCTCTTGTACAGGTACTGGATTAGCTAGCGGCTAATCCCCCCGCAGGTACAGGTGAATTCGGAGAGGTTTCACGCCAGAAATCTCGTCCGATTCAAAGGGCAAGTAGCCCTACAGGTGCGGGAGCTCGATGACTTGCTACGGATGCGACCGGCACGTGAAACGGAGCCCGAAACAGTGAATTACAGCCTGCTGTGTATTTTTGCAGGTTTAGGGTTTTGGCCCTAAATGGACCCTAATACCCCCAGGAGGTTCGGGGACGCAAGGGGACCGTTGTACAGGTGATCTGGCGCATTTTTAGGGTTGAAAACAGAGAATTCAGCGTGCTGCAGATTCTCGCCAGGTTTTGTAAAGTGCCCGTATGCATCGGGAAAGTCAATCAATGCGTGGGAATACTGACTGTGAAGGGTTCTAGTATAGTTATGCTGCCGAAATCGGGCTGGAACAGTGGAAATTCAGCCGAGTTTGTGCGGGGCAGCTTGTAGGGAACCACAGCGTTTATTTCCCTCTTTTGAACAATAAAGAAATACCGAAAGGGGCGCCTAAGTTAGGGGCCAATCTGGTGTCCGTCTACTCAAACAGGTGCAATCTAGCAGCCTGTATCCCTCTCCCCTTTGTTGTGTTTTGAAAGTACAGGTAAAATAGACGACTAATAATGGGTGAAAGCTAAATCAAGGTTTAAAGTAAAGTCTACCGCCCTTTTTGGAATGAACAGGCCGGTTTCAGTAGACTTTACTTCAAACCTTGATTTAGCTTTCACCCATTATTAGTCGTCTATTCTACCTGTGCTATAATGACACAAGAGAGGGGAATGGGATATAGATGCTAGAATGCATCTGTATGTGAGTTAGACTGTCACAAGGCGGGCACCACGTGCCAATAGAAAAGAACAGACTGAACAACTCTAAGCACTTCAAATAACAACTGAACTGAAATGGAGAGAGAGAGACGACACGCGACACGGAGTGGCGGAATTCCACCCCAGAGAGTATTGGCCCCAAACCTTGGCGCCCCTTTCGGTATTTCTTTATATTGCATCAACACAGTACAAGCCGGTACTCGAGACTCTGCACCTTCATACTGAAGCATGCCAGAGAATGAGCCCTAGCCTCATATTTAAAGGCCCTTGGCCTGAAAAGCAGTTATAGTAAAAAGCCTTTAAAACTCAAAAGCTTCTGGTTCAAAAGCAAAGCCAAAGACTGCCAGCGCAATTTACGAAAATCCGTACAGCCTGCCACGTCATCATGTCAGCGCAATTTTTGGAATTTGTCTGCTGCCTTAGGGTTAGGGTTAGGGTTTTTGGCAGAAATTAGGGTTGCAGGTTTTAGGGTTAGGGTTTTCAGAATTAGGGTTTGCAGCAATTAGGGTTTCTTGCAGAAATTAGGGTTTGCAGGTTTTAGGGTTAGGGTTTTCAGAATTAGGGTTTCAGCAGTTAGGGTTTTGGCAAAAATTAGGGTTAGGGTTTCTGCTCTCGGGCAACCACATCATCACTTCTTCTGTTACTTATTCTTCTTAGGGTTTAGGCCACTCGGCCGACATCTGCAAGTTGGCTCCCTTCTTCAGGGCTTTGACACGTCAACAATTTGTTACACAGACACCAGATTGGCCCCTAAATAGGCGCCCCTTTCGGTATTTCTTTATTCTTTAAAAGAGGGAATAAAAGCTGTGGTTCCCTACAAGCTGTCCCGCACAATCTGGGCTGAATTTCTTCTGTTCTAGCTCGATTTCGGCAACATAACTGTACTAGGACCCTTCACAGTCAGTATCCCCACTCATTAGATGACTTTCCCGACGCATACGGACACTTTGCAAAACCTGGCGAGAATCTGCAGCACGCTGAATTCTCTGTTTTCTGCCCCGAAAATGCGCCAGATCACCTGTACAGCGGTCCCCTTGCGTCCCCGAACGTCCTGGGGGTATTAGGGTCCGTTTAGGGCCAAAACCCTAAACCTGCAAAAATACACAGCAGGCTGTAATTCACTGTTTCGGGCTGCGTTTCGTGTGCCGGTCGCATCCGTAGCAAGTCCTGGAGCTCCCGCACGTGTAGGGCTACTTGCCCTTTGAATCGGACGGGATTTCGCATGTGAAACCTCTCCGAATTCACCTGTCCCTGCGGGGGATTAGCCGCTAGCTAATCCAGTACCTGTGCAAGAGGCTCTTGCCTCGGCAATCGCGCATGAACCCACATAACTGTACATTGGTCAAATGAAAAGCCCACTAGAGGGGCATAACCATAAAGAATAGGGGAGAGAGAGAGCAGTGAGAGGTGTGCAGGTCATGACATCCTGCACCTCACTGTACATAGAGGGTAAGCCAGCACTCCATTGAAGCTCTCCCACCTGTGACAGCACTCAAAAACGAGTTCACAGCTGAAAATCACGTTTTTGCCTTCTCTTTAAGTAGTAAACTGGCCTCAGAGTGCCAAGTGTCACTCATTTGTGCATTTTCCCGCTTTAGACCCTCGGGTCTAAAAATATCTCACCTGCAGCCTCTGTTGACTTGGCCACAGAGTAACAAAATGATCCCCATGTCAAACTGCACGTAATGACTCGAAGACATTTTGCCATCCAAACATAGCAGTCCCTAAAATTTAGGAGTTTCTGCCATTACATTCTTCTAGGTCATTTGACCCTCTTTGTACACTGCAGCCACACCCAGAACTGAAATGTAGCCTATGTAGCAAAGGATTCCGCTTTGGCTGACCAATGACCCCACTTTGGCTAACCATAGTCCTTGTCCAGCCTTAGTGCTCTTTAGCCCTCAGGCCTTGACTCTCTCTGAACAGTTCCACATTGGCTATGCAATGCAGGGCAGTTAGATTTCCAAAGGGGTGTTTCCAAAAGGTAAAACAAACGAAATTCCCCAAAGAAAGAGAAAATAAACAAAAATGGAATTGCCACTGGCTGGTGACACCCCCTCTGCTGCCCTTGACCTGTAATGCATCTGTGAACAAATAGATGCAAAAAGGGGAAGATTTCCATGGCTGCCAAAACCTGCGTATCGCTGAAAACGCAGCAAAACAGCCCTCTAAACACACATCTGATGTCTTCCAATGCTGAAAATGAGCTCCTTGGTCCAAGGTAAAGTCATGGGAAGCTCAAAAATGGAGAGAAATGGCTGAAAATCAGAGTTAACAGCCTCCAAAACTGCTCTAAAAAGTCAGTTACGAGTTCTCTTCTCCCAAACTTGGTAAATTGGCCAAAAACTGCCACTTGGCACTCATGCATGCAATTTCCCCGCATTGGGCTTCCCGCTTAAAAATCTCTCAACTGGTGCATCGGTTGACTTTGCAGCAGAGTAATAAAATGTTTCCTTGGTCATACCGAAGGTAATGACGCGAACACATTTCACGACCCAAAATAGTAGTTTCCTAATTTTTAGGAGATGCTTCCGTTGGGCTCCCACTGGTCTTCTGACCATCTATCCTCATTGGGATTGTATCCAAAAGTGCAATGTGGCCCAACTATCGGATACTTTCCTTTGGTGACCCCACCTTGACTTTATGCCTTTATTGAGTTCACTTCCTAGTATCCACCAACTTGCTAAGTGCGACAGGGATACCTACATGATCTTGAACTGAGCCTAGACATCCTCTTACTATACGAATTCCAATGCCGACCAACTTCTCGTTTGCGGGTGAATCTACCGTTCACATTGGCCATACATTGTCCGACCATTCCAACTTCAAAAAGAGGGTCTCAAAAATTAAACAAAAATCATTGGAAAGAAACCAACAACTAAGGTTAGCACCCTCTTAAAATCGCAAATGTCCTCGATTGCGTGCCATACATACATGCCACTGATGATCTTGTGTTGTTAGCACTCTTTTATCATCGCATGTATCCGCAAGAAAGACTGTCAAAACATGTGTATAAATGACTTATTGAGACCTTCATACTTTAGTCAAACTGCACACTGCTATTGCACTCAATCCATGAGTACATTTGATGTGCTAGCTCTATTATTACCCCTCCTTTGTAGACATTGGGTTGGGGCATACGTAGGCTGTAACCCAAAGGCTTCAAGTTAAAACTGCAATACATTTGGTGACTCCGCCAGTTCATGCTCTTCCATCCACTTTGCATCCATAGGTGGATAGTTCTTGAACTCCACCACATAGCATCTTGCAACCTGTCCCTTGACTTTTTACCTGTGCAAAAGGCTCTTGCCTATGCAATTCCACAACACTGTGGCGTACTATCCACGACCAAGTAAGCTCAAATTTCAAGATGATTTAGCGATGCATCAAAGAATCCAAGCAATCGTCTCAGATCATCGGTAAGCAGCGTGTCACCTGGCAGACCCACATCACTCCCTCAGGAGATCAAGTGGGCAATCTACCACCGTGAGACCTCTCACTATCTCATCTTGGTTCATACTTGCAAACCCTAAAAACGCAACAGAAAATCAGTCCTAATTCTAGTGAAGAAAACAGTCAAGCCGGATCACTTAGCGAGACTGCTTCTGGCCCAAATTTTCAGATTACATGGCATGCCTGAGACGATTGTTTCTGACAGAGACCCCAGATTTACGAGTTTGTTTTGGAAGGCAATTTGGGAGAACATTGGCACGCGGTTGCAGTTCTCGTCATCGTTCCACCCGCAGACTGACGGGCAATCTGAGATTGCCAATTCAGTGGTTCTAGATTTATTAAAGTCTTATATCTTGGATCAAAAGACTCAATAGGAAAAGTATCTACCTTTGGTGGAATTTGCCTACAATAACACGATACACTCTTCGACGGGGAAGGCGCCATTTGAGATTGTTGAAGGTGCTGCGAAGGTTCCACCCTCCCTAAGCACGAAAGATTAGATTTTTGAAGCGGATGAATATACGCGAGACTTAGATACGGCTTTTGCCAAGGTTTGCGAGTCTCAAGAACGACAGAAAAAGGCAGCGGATCGCCATCGTCGCGACTTACAATTGAAGGAGGATGATTGGTTGCTCTTACGTATTGAGAAGGCACGCCTGAGAAAGAAAAAGGAAGAGGATAGGCTTTTTCCAAAGCGTAGTATGCGATACTATGGACCTTTCCAGATCACTGAAAAGATAAATGATGTCTCCTTCCGACTGAAATTGCCTGATACTTGGAGGATTCACAATGCATTTCATGTGTCTCTTGAAACCTTTTAAAGGTGATGTGCCTGATGATGGGGAGCCTGATGAGCAACCCGAAGTGAAAGAGAACGAGGAGATCCTTGTTCCTGAACAGATTTTGGTACAGAACGATAAGAAGAAAGGTAAATTCCGAAGGCGGTTCTTGGTTAAGTTCAAGAACTATCCTGCATTGGATGCGAAGTGGATGGAGGAGGAGGACCTGGCAGATACTCCTCAGATTGTAAAACTTTACCTCGATGCTTTTGGTTTAGCATAGTCTACTCCAAATGGAACCCAGAATTCAGCTTGACCGGAGATCTCGTGCAGTAGGATGCACAAGAGGGGAGTTACTCCGCTCCTTTGTCAACAGATGCCTTGATTTTTGATAGTAAAGTCACTGATGTCTCTTTGAGCTTCAGGGATACTGACAGCTGACAGTATTCTGCTGGATGACTTTATGAAATGGAATTCCTGATTATGATACTATTTTGTTCTTGACTTCTTTTTGAGTGTAGGAACTGATAGACGAAATGACTGCAGCATTTTGGTATGATTGATCTCGAATAGACATGGTTGCAATAGGGATTAGTCAATCAGACATCGATGAGGTCCCGATTGGATCTAGATGTGATTGCTAGCTACATTGCCGATAAATCATTCTCTAAGATCCGAATGAATGTTGAGTGTCATGTGATGTCTAGTGATGTCCTGTGATGTGTGATGTGACTTGTCGATTGGTACATGTGCTAGATGTGTGTTCCTAGTACGTGGTACTAACAGTCAATGTCTGCTAAGATGGTTTATGGCCTCTGTCTGTTTTGCAGGCGTAATCGAGGGCGATTACAATGCTTTCAAGAGGGGGGTATGTCACAAAGTGATGACGTGGCTACCTGAGAGGAAAGCCTGACTGTTGTTGGAAACCCTAACCCTAAAACTTGCAAACCCTAATTTTTGCCAAAAAACCCTAACCCTAAAAATCTGACATAACCCTAACCCTAACCCTAACCCTAACCCTAAAAAGCAGCAGGACTGAACTCCTTGAAACGCGTTGGTATGTTGACGTGGCAGTACAGCAGTCCTGTAATTTGCGGAAATCTTCAACGTTTGCGGCATCTTTGCTCTACGCAAGAGAGAGAAAGAGAATAGCTTTTGCTTTATTTGAAAACTCCAGAGAGTTTGAGAGAGAACAGAGAGAGCCTTTGCTTTTATTTTAGGCTTTTGATTTTTAAAGCTTTTGGGGCTCTGCTTTTGGCATCCCTTTGTAATCTAAATAAGTGGTTTGGGCACACACACACCTACAGCGCATCTTGACACAGAGTCTGAGAGTGAAACCCTAACCACTCTCTTGTACTTTGAACTGATTAATACATAAAGAAATACCGAAAGGGGCGTCAGTCTTTGGGGCCAATATCTCTAGGCACGGAACTCCGCCGGGCCAGTGCAAATTTATTGTGAATTGTGAATTGTTTTGAAGTGGTTATTTGGTGCTGTTGTGATTGATTCTTGACTTGGAGTGTCCAAGTCTGTTACAACTCTAGCGTTTTCTGCATCAGCAAGAAACGCTAGCGTTTTTGCATCCAGAGATCAGTCTTGGCGTTTTTGCACTTGCAGATTCCGGGTGACATTAGAACAACAGATTAGCCTAGCGTTTTGCATTGCAAGGCAACCGGCAGCAGCAGAAGACAGAATTGAGCCCAACGTTTTTGCATCAGCTTGACACCCTCAACGTTTTTGCAGACCTTCGTGACAGATCAGCCCATAGACCAGCGTTTTGAGTTTCCAGCCGTTAGAACTCGCAGAAGAAGTCCCGAACATCGCAGATCTCACCTTCCCGCAGCAGATCCTCGCCGCACAGTCAGATCCCGCAAAGTTCGCAGTTTCAGCCCGGAAAATGCAGATTTCAGCATCTGTGTTTTCAGCGCGTCGTCGTCGTACCGTCGCCATCGACATCATCACCGACATAGAGTCAGAATTCAGTAGATAATGATTTGCAGATTTCAGCCATTAGTATTTTCAGATTTCAGCCCTCTCGTCATCCCCATCGTCGCCTGGGCACTTAGAAAGAGTACATGGGATGCCAAAAGAAGAGCCCCAAAAGCATAAGTTCTAAAAGCATCTTATTCCAAAAGCAATTGCTCCAAAAAGCTAGCGCTAAAATTGCCAAATCAGCCAGCGTGAATTTCGGAAATTGGTATAGTTGCCACGTCATCACTAGCAACGCAAATTGCGGACTTTTTGTACAGCTGTTGCCACGTCATCGATTAGCGATATTCTCGGGCGTCCGTCCGCCACCTGTCAGTGCAAAACACGAAGAAGTCTGTATAGTATCTGCCACGCCATCAACTTGTCCCATACACCTCTCTTAAAGAAGTGTAATTGTCCTCGATTACAATGCAAAACAGCCATAGGACAGAAACTTTCTTCAGTGGACACCGACTCTAAGTACCGATGTACTAGAGTCCACAAGAACGTACATTTTCTGAACATGCAGCCCACAAGTCACACATTCAGTTCACATTGAACACTGTGTTTCAATCATTCACAAATCACACACTTAGTTCACATTGAACACTGTTTCAATCATTTAGTCTAGTCATCATCCATCCAGAAGTCTTGATGCACCCAGATCCCTGTGTAGCATCTCATCCCTCTCGAACTATTGATGCACTCCATCATTTAACATCATTCATTCAAATTTCAAAACAAAATGGGCCTTGCCAGGACTTATAAGTTGGAAGGTTTTTGTGCCTTCTTCTTTATTAACTTGGGATCCTCGACCGATGCCCCATAAGTAGGTACTCTCTAGGGTTTAGGCCCCTCGGCCAAAATTTGCAAAGCACAGTCAAGTTAGCCTACGGGCCGAAAGTCACTCATATATCCTAGTGCCACACAGATGATCATGGATGTAAATGCCACATAGAGACTAGTGTTCACGACACAGAGGATTCTAGCTTTGATCTTGCTAGGGAGAGTGAATCTGTGAACCCCAAATGAATGCATGGATCAGATGCGTCTATGACTTCAATGCAGAAACCCCAACCCTAAAACGCGTCACATACCACCTTCTAAAATCAAAGCAATCGTCCTTGATTGCAGGGTGCAAGAAAATGCTTACACTTCGAACATTTATGCAACAGAAAAACTCATAATTGATCATTCAATCACGCATTCTTGTGTCATGGTGGCTGTGCACAAAGAAAAGCTAGCTGCAGACACCTCCCGCTATCTTAGCCAACACTTGTAAAAGGTCGTTGGATCTTGCTTGGATGTCCATCACACATCCAAGATCTTAGCCAATGCCTGTAGAAGTTCATTGGATCCTACTTGTGGTGCGTGCACACACCGAAGATCTTAATCTTAATCGTGATCTTTATTCATCATTCATCATTATCATATATTCATTCAAATTTCGTAAAGCAAAATAAAATTCCTATTGTCAATCAAAAAGTCATCACATTTATCCATCATTGCTCTCAATTGCTTTCAAATGCAAATTCCTTGCAATCTCATTCTTGATTTCGCTTGCAAAACAGACAAAATGTCAAGGAGATGGCTCACCTTGTTGCAAAAGATTGGATGTCCAGCTCCATGCTTCCAAGTTCCAAATGCGTGTTCCTCGCTTCTATTACCTGTTATTTGTACACAAATAACAAAATCTTCCAAAAACATTAATTTCCCACATGCTTTTTTTTTTTTTGGCAAAAAACCTAATTTTCTGCTGGAAACCCTAATTTTTCAAAGTTATCAGAATCAAAATTCGTTCGCGTCAATGCGCAGCGCTTGTCGAGAGGACCAACTTTGCCTTTTGTCACATATTCCAAATTCTTCAACCGTTGAAGAGATTTTTAGAGGTCTCTGCAACATAGAAAAGCATCAAAAAACATGTTTTTAGAGCTTTTTAGGTCAAAGACGAACTCCTGTATCTTCTTTTCCTCGTTTTCTTTTCGTTTCTTCATGCCATTCCATAGCTTTCATGTGTAGGTTGACGAAGAATCGGTTTTCTCCCGGTGCTCCGTCCACGTTGATAGGATTGTGCTTTGGTTTGTAGAGGGCAAGGGAGCAACCTGGCTCCGATATCACTGTAATCACTTCCGATCGGATAGAAAGAGAGACGCAGCGGCAATCTACACACTTGGCAACAGTTTTAGTACTTCGAATAATAGAGAGAAAGAGAGAGACGACAAGACGCGGCGGAGTTCCGAGCCAAGACGTGTTGGCTCCAAAGACGGGCGCCCCTTTAGGTATTTCTTTATTATTTACTTGCAAAGGTACACCGAAGATTCAACTCGCTCCGAGACTCTATGTCCAGATCCTCTTAGAAGAGTGGCCTGCGGGCACTTATAAAGAGTACATGGGATGCCAAAAGCTCAAAAGCATAATTTTCGAAAGCATCTTATCCCAAAAACAATTGCTCTAAAAAGCTAGCGCTAAAAATTGCTTAAATCAGTCAGCGCGAATTTTGAAAATCCGTACAATTGCCATGTCATCACCATCAGCGCAAATCCCAAATTTTTTGTACAGCTGCTGCCATGTCATTGGTCAACGCAATTCTCGGGCGTTCGGCTGCCACGTGTCAAGGTAAAATGCGGAGAAGTTCGTACAGTATCTACCATGTCATCAACTTGTTACACTGATACCATGTCAAAGGTGTAGTAGAAAAGGTGAACGGGTGATGATCAAATCTGATACCGTGAGAAAATCTCCTCTCAGAACCGGGCAACCATTGGATCTCGTAACTACAACGTAATGTCCTTCGTGTGTCGACCATCCTCCAAACGAGCTTCTCGTATAACAGCTGCAAGCAATGGAATCAGTGTGACATAAAAATGCGTTTCATGCAGATGAAACCCCGAAACCCCGAAACCCCGAAACCTATGAAACGTTTTGCCGAAATGCATGAAACGGACAGGCATTTTTTATGAAACGTTTAAAATTGGTGCTTTTTTTCTATTTTTTTGAGGTCTAGCTTCAGTTAACAGATGATTGTGATCCCTAAAACTTATGGTTTGTGACATTGAATTAAGTTTGAACTTTGTTCAATAGAAGTACTTTGCTAAATGAATCAATGATGCATCAGTTATGATTCATGAAACTAGTGGCTGTGTTTTAACTTTCATCAATACTGAACATCTCTTTGATCGTGCTCGCTTGAAGTCACTTCTAAGCAGTGAGCACTGAGCAGTGAGCACGTCTCTCTCTCTCTCTCTCTCTCTCTCTCTCTCGGACATTAAAGTCTAGAGTCATGTGTGCTACATTGTATACATATTTATCATATTTTATTAATATATAATTTAATGTCGTTTATGAAACCTGTTTCATGTTTTTGACGCTATGAAACGAAACGTTTCAAAACCTCGAAACCCCGAAACGACCGAAACCATGAAACGTTTCATGTCACAGTGAATGGAATGTAGAGGGGGAGGGGGACGACAGAGAGTGAAGCGCTGGGGCAAGGAAGCGAGATCGCAAGCCAGAAACGAGCGAGAGAGAGAGAGAGAGAGAGAGAGAGAGAGAGAGAGAGAGAGAGAGAGAGAGAGAGAGAGAGAGAGAGAGAGAGAGAGAGAGATCACAGGTGCATACAAAACGGTAGAGAGCAGTGGAAACCCTAAGCGTTGGCAATACTCTGCAATGACTCAATGTGAAAGTACTAAGGGTAGGGGTCCATATATATGGAGTCCCCTAGATTGCCCTACCTACTTTCAAACAAATTGCACCCAATAAATGAGTGAGTGTCCCATAAATATGCGACATCATCTCAATTGATAATAGATTGGCCCATGGAACCAAAATCTGGTCCTTGGCTGTGCATATAAGGGAAAAGTGCAGATAAATAGAGACTTTGACCCCGGGAAGTCCATGTAACAAGGGTCCTATGAAATCGGCCTATGACGCTGTAGGCTTTGGCTTTTACCCGAAATTATTTACTTTACTTTAGATACACAAAGAGAGAGAGAGAGAGAGAGAGAGAGAGAGAGAGAGAGAGAGAGAGAGAGAGAGAGTACTTTGCAAAGGGAACCTGCGACGAGACTTAACACTTAAGCACACACGCGGCTCGGACGCTAGAATGCTCGGAGCAGACGCCGATAACCTGTAGGCTCCAAAATTGGCGCCCCTTTCGGTATTTCTTTATTCTTTAAGACGGTAGATTACAAAGAAGGGTCTTGGGAATTCTTTACCTATATCCAGCTAGATACCACATGTTTTGGCAAAATTTCAGCAGCAAAACTCGCCCAAAACTCGCCCAAAACCAATTCCCCTGCTGGAACTCACTTCCATTGGCCTAAACCCTCTGATTTCTGCCCAAAAACAGTAAATTCAGCTCGCTGTATTTACTGGTTTTTGCCCTGTTTTCAGCCCTAAACAGTCCCCAAACTGTCCTCTATCAGTGGGGCACGGTTCCCAATGGTTCTGGCGTCCATATGGCTGAAAAACAGTCAAAATTCAGCGCATAACTAGCGCTGAAAACGCACCTGTACGATGAGGTTATCACCCTCACCGGGCCTGCTTTTGGAGTAGCAGTTAGCTACTCTTGTTCTTGCTCAGAGAGGCTCTTGCCTCAGCAAAAACTCATGTAATCACACAGTTGTACATGAGTCAAATGAAGAGCTCTCTTGTGGGGCATCACATTATTGCACGTAGGGAAGAGAGAGAGCAGTGTGAGGTGTGCAGGACATGACTTCTTGCACCACACTGTACATGAGAAGGAAAGCTTGCAATGAATAGCTCTTAACCTGTGGCAGCTTGCAAATGAGCTCTCTCTCAGCTAGAAATCGAGCGCTCAGTTTTCTGCATGAGGCAAGTACACAGGAAGGTGCCGCTTGGCACATTTATAAGCAATTTCCCGCTTAAAAATCTCCCGACTGGTTGCCCAATTGACTTTGCAGTAGAGTTCTAAAATGTTCCCCTTGTCATTCCGGAGGTAATGACGCGAACAGATTTCGTGGCCCAAAAATAGAAGTTCCCTAAATTTTAGGGGATGCTTCCGTTGGACTCCCATTGGTGATCTGACCATCTATCGCCATTGGGATCGCATCCAAAATGCAATGTGGCCCAACTGCTGGGTACTTTCCCTTGGTGACCCCACCTTGGCACTATGCCTTTATTGAGTTCACTTCCTAGTATCCACCAACTTGCTAAGTGTGACGGGGGATCTACATGATCTTTGAACTGAGCTTAGACATCCTCTTACTATACGAATTCCAATGCCGACCAACTTCTTGTCTGCGGGTGAAACTACCGTTCACGTTGGCCATACAATGTCCGACCATTTGCAACTTCAGAAAGAGGGTCTCAAAATTAAAACAAAAATTATTGGAAAGAAACCAACAACTAAGGTTAGCAGTTGCCACGTCCTCGTGACACAGGTAACAGTTGCCACGTCCTTGTGACATACCCCCCTCTTGAAATCGCAAACGTCCTCGATTGCATACCATAAATACATGCCAGTGATGATCTTGTGTTGTCAGCACTCTTTTATCATCGCATGTATCCCTAGGAATGGTCGTAACACATAGATACAAATGACTTAATGAGGCCTTCATACTTTTGTCATTTCCATCTATTACACTGAATTCATATGTACATTTGATGTGCTAGCCCTATCATTACCTCTCCTTTGCACACGTTGGGCTGGGGTATAAGTAGGTTGTAACCCAAAGGCCTCAAGGTAAAGATGCAATACATTTGGTGACTTTGACAGTTCATGCTCTTCCATTCTCTTTGCATCCATAGGCGGATAGTTTTTGAACTTTTCTGTCCTTATGTGCCAAAACTTGCTCAGGTACCACGATCTCATCAAGTTCCTCAACTTCTGGCTGATCCTCATCTGGCATATCTTCTGACACATCACCCACGGAGGGTCAAAGGCCCATAGTAACGCATGCTGAGCTTAGGAAACAACCGTTCCTTGCCCTTCATCTTCTTTAACCTTACCTTCTCGAACCTTAACAGAATCCAATCACCAGGTGATAACAGCAATTCACAACGGTGACGATCAGCAACCTTTTTCTGCTTTGCCTGAGTTTTCTCCAAGTCAACTTTAATTTTCTTATACATTTTATCCATGTTTTTAACATATTGATCTGCCTCAAAGATCTTGTCCTTTGTATGCAAAATGGGAGGAACTTTTTTGCCGCCTTCAACAATCTCAAAAGGTGCCTTGCCTGTGGACGAATGCATCGTATTGTTGTATGCATACTCAAGCATAGGCAAATACTGTTCCCACTTGCCCTTTTTATTTGACACATAGCATTTCAGTAGATCCAAGACAGTAGAATTAACCTCTTCTGACTGTCCACCATCAGTTTATGGATGAAACGAAGACGAGAACTTCAGCGTAGTGCCCATATTCTCAAACAATCCTCTCCAGAACAAACTTGCCATGCGAGGATCACAATCACTGATAATCGATTGTGGCATTCCATGGTACTTAAACACATTGTACACGAACAAGCGTGCCATCTGATCAGATTTTATCTTCTTCCAGGGATAAAATGGGCCTACTTGCTGAACCTGCAGATAATGGTCCATATACCATCATTCCCTGTTGGCGTTCTTGGAAGATCAAAGATAAAGTCCATAGCAATGCTTTCCCATGGCTTATCCGGAATCGGTAGTGGTTGTAACAGCCCTAGTGTCTTTTGCCTGTCTAACTTGACCTTTTGGCAAATCATGCATGCTCGCACAAAGGCATCCACATCTCTCCTCAAGGTAGGCCAATAGAAGAATGCCTCTACCGTTTTAACTGTCGCATCAATACCAGGATGCCTTGCATACGGTGGGACATGAATCTCTTCCATGACCTTATGTCACAATGGCCTAGTGACACAAAGTCTGCCATGCATCATCGTAAAATCATCTTTGAGGAGGTAGTGCTCATGATGTTACCCCTCTTGTAATTGTTCAAAGATCCTTGCAAAATCTTCATCAGTAGCATACTGTTCCTTCATGTCATCCAACTCATGATGATAAGGAATTGACACAGCTGAACTTTGTGGCTTCCTTGATAACGCATCAGCCACAACATTCTTCTTGCCTTCCACGTGCATAATCTGGAAGTGGAACATAGAAAGAATGTTTGCCCATCGAAATATTCTTTTCGGATAACTTTGAATGTGTCAAGAAGTATCGCAAGGTCTAATGGTCTGTTTGGACAACAAATCAACGCCTAAGAGGTAGTGCTTCCAGCTAGAAAGCGCATGAATCACGGCCAAGAGCTCTTTCTCATAGACTTGCATAGTCCTCTCTGGCCCTTGCAAAATTCGGCTTTCAGAAGCTACTACCCGTCCATCTTGCATTAGCACTGCTTTGATGCTACTGCCACACGCATCACACTGGACCACAAATGACAACCTCTTGCACTTCGGTAAGGCTTCTACCATCCGGTAATATAACCTCTGAGGGGAATAACTCTAAAGATGGGCCGCCATTGAATCAATTTCAAAATGACAACATGTTTTGTTTTGTTTTTTTTTCTTAAAGAAATTTACACGATAATTCTTTCTAAATTGCAATCTACTCTACAACAAAATAAAAATATGCCGCTATGAGGGCTATGGAGGTGAGAGGGGAGGTTAATGGTAAAGAGGGTGAGAGGAACAATGGAAGGTGTAGGTTTGAGATAGGGATAGAGAGAAATGACTGTGTGTGTGGGGGGGGAAAGGGGGGGGGGGGGGGGATGTGAAGGAAGGTGAGAGAAGACTAGGGTGACTTGTGAGAAAAAGTGAGCGGACTGGGGTCCACTAAAAAAATCATATCTCACTGGTGGAAGCTCCAAAAATTACAAAAAATTATGAGGTTATTATTCATCTTGTGAGCTAAATTTTGTATTTTTATCACTTCCTCAAATTTGGAGTGAAGGTGGACGCAAAAATCCCACTAAAATGCCTGCTTTTCCTCCTACAAAAGTCTTCGGTGGTCTTGAGATCTGTCAAAACAATTACTGGATCTGAAGTCAACTTTTCCTTTAAGAGACTAAAAGCTGAAATCTCTTTTTGGGTCCATTTGAAAGTGACCTCTTTCTTTTGCAAAGCGTGAAGAGGTGATGGTATCTCTGCAAAATTCTTGATAAACCTTCTATAGTGGGAACACAATCCCAAGAAGCTTCTGACATCGTGCACAGTCTTCAATTCTGGCCGTGTCTTAATAGCTTCGACCTTTGCGGGATCCATTCTGACACCATCCTTTGAAACTATGTGGCCAAGTAAGTGGATCTCTTCTAGGAAGAATTCACTTTTCTTAGGATTGACAAGTAGCCTGTGACTGCGCAGCTCTTCGAACACAATGGTCAAGTGACGCCTATGCTCCTCTTCATTCTTCGAATAGACTATCATGTCATCGAAGAACGTCCCAACAATTATTAATGCGAGCGGAAAATCCGGTCCATCATCTTGTTGAACGTGGCAGGAGCATTTGTTAGCCCAAACGGCATCACTAGAAACTCATAAAGACCAAATGTCGTTCTAAACGTAGTCTTGTGCAGATCCCCTGGCCTTATACGAATCTGATGGTACCCACTCTTTAGGTCTATCCTATTGAAAATCGCAGCACCCTCTAAACGATCGAGAATATCATCAATTCTAGGAATAGGAAACCTATTCTTGATGGTATTCTTTTTCAATGCACGGTAATATACATGCGTCATGAGCCATCCTTTTTCCTGCACTAGAAGCATTGGGGAGCAAAAGGGTGAAGAAGTAGGCTGAATCAGCCCCTTCTCTAATAACTCCTCAACCTGGCCCATAATCTCTTTCTGCTGCGCCGCACTAACCTTGTAGAGAGGTCTATTTGGTGGGCTACACCCTGCCACCTGGCACCATCTATCCGATGATCCTCAGGTCTCTTTGGTGGCAATTGCGACGGTAATGAATCAGAAAAACAGTCACTAAACTCTTGCAAAAATGCTGACCTTTCTTTATCTAACACAGGTAAATTTGACTGACAATTATATGAGGCATCACGTGCAAAAATCAAGTACATAGAAAGATGATTCTTTATTACAGAAGTGATAGCCGAAGCAGATACAATAGGGACAGACTCCCCTTTGAGCTTTACATCCAAAACATGAGTTTTGCCCCTATGCTAAAGGGTGATAGTCTTGCCGAAGGCATCCAACACGCCATGTACTTTGAACATCCACGGAATTTCAAGTAGCGCATCGCACACTTCCAATGGCATGATATAAAATTCTTCTGTGTCTACATATGACTGAATATGCAGACGCAACTTTCCAATAATGGGAGTAACACACTGAGTGGCCAGGACATGCCAATCCTGCCTCTGCCGTGTACCCCATCTCTTCAACTCTGATGCCCAGCTTCATAGCTAACACTGGTGAGATAAAGTTTTCTTTGGCACCCGGATCAAAGAAGATGAGTGCCGTCTGATCTCTAACTTTACCCCATGCTCTGCATAACTCGCTGGCATTTGTACTGGGCCTATCACCCACTATATCTGGCACTAAACCTGCCGTGGGTTTAGGCTTCTTGCCTTTCTGGTCCTCTTTATTATCTGAGTCAGTTGGTCTTTTCCTTTGTGGAAAATTAGTAGCAAAGTGACCATGCTGCTCGTATATAAAGCATTTGTTTTCAGCCATTAGGACCTTCTTTTCCTCGAGCGACTTACGCACAAAAGGCTTCCTTTTCTGATTCTTTGCCTGCGCTCCAGAAGTCCCAGCTGAATCTTATCTTTGGTGGCCTTTTCTGACCCCTGTGAGGCTTCAGGAGCCGTTTTCACAAAGGGCTTCTTCGCCGATTTTTTCTTTTGCTGGCTCCTTTCTCGTTGCTCGGAAATCCACTGTCCTCTCCTTTCAACAAGGCAAGACCAGTGTTAGCAACTTCCATGAGCTGGGTTAGGGTAGCCACTCTGTTCTTGGTACAGTAGTCCCGAAGCCCTCTAGGCAACCCACAACAATACTTCTCTATGTGCTCTGTCAATGGCACAAATCTGTAGGAGGTCACTGAGAGTAACGCTTTACAAAACCTTCGATTGTACTCCAGCAAGCTCTTGCGTGTAGCCGAAGTAAGCTGGTGCCAATTTGTCATGACGTCGGCTTTAAATTCATTTGACAGCCAAGCAGATGCAAACATTTGTTTGAAGTAGACCCAAGTGGCGGGTGCTTGTCCTTGCATTAACAATGTCGTCCACCATGTAAGCGCATTGTTCTTCAAGAAAGTGGCAGCTTTCCTCACCTTAGAGGCCTCTGTGAAATTCCCTCCTGCATAAGCTGTATCAAACTGCTGGAGGAAAGTGAGAGCCTTTGCTTTATCCTTGAAGCTATTGAAAGTGCCGAACTTTACAGCTGCACCACCTTCTTTGTAAGCTTTCGGCTTTTCCAGTGCCCCTTGATTGTCATAAGGAATAGTCTGCAACATAGGCACTGTACTGTACGAGGTGCCATATCTGGCTGCTGTCCAGAAAAACCAGCCATGTCAAAATGAGCCTGCGGCCCTGGTTGCTCTCAAAACCTTGCTGCATGCCGATGCTACCATACATGGGGTTTGGCATCATGCCATGCATACCCCCAAACACTGTTCCTGGCATGTACGGCTGACTTCCAGGCGCATAACCAACCATACTCTAGAACACAGATCCACCCCCGAAATACCCAGGATGTACTGTGGGTGGTGGAAAAAACTGGGTGCATTGCCTGGTAACCAATTCCCTGTCCATTCAAGACAGCATGCGGGCTGAACTGGCATAGCCTTTGGAATAGGCGTCCTAACCACTTGTTCAAGGACGCGATGAACCTGTTTTGGAGCCCCTGACTCCGCAACATGCGAGTGTTTCCTATCCTGCTGAGACGCATGAAGTACTTGGGCTTGAGCCTCAACAAGCTTTGTTCGCGGTGTAGGTTGCCTATTTTGCTGTGGCACTAGTGGCACTTGCAAAGAACTCCATAAACCTTGAGTTTTGCACCAATTGCGAAAACACATTCACCGCGGCAACTAACTGAATCCTGAACGCATCATTCTCGAGTTGCCGAGTCATAAAGCCCTATACTGGATGGACAATTCACATCAACAGGAGGTATAGAGAGGAGTGGCCATGAGCTCTCGCCAATCTTGAATACCATACGAATTTCCTGTCTGTCCTTCGAAGAGGAACCCTCTTCCATAATGCCCTTCCCTATGTCGGCCATAGTGAAATCCCGCGTTCCTGTACTTTGTGTCTTTACCCAAAACAACCGAGGCTCACTTCTTGAGGAAAAAGGGATTGATGTCGCGGCAACAGAACCTTGAAACCGGCCCGTGGGGCGGTAGGCTTTGGCTTTCACCCGAAATTCTTTACTTTACTTAGACACACAAAGAGAGAGAATACTTTGCAAAGGGAACCTGCGGACTTAACCCTTAAGTGCACACACGGCTCGGAAGCTAGAATGCTCCAAGCAGACACCGACAACTTGTAGGCCCCAAAATTGGCGCCCCTTTCGGTATTTCTTTATTCTTTAAGAGGGTAGATTACAAAGAAGGGTCTTGGGAATTCTTTACCTGTATCCAGCTAGATACCACCTGTTTTGGCAAAATTTCGGCAGCATAACAGCCCCAAAACTCGCCCGAAACCAATTCCCCTACTGGAACTCACTTCCACTTGCCTAAACCCTCTGATTTCTGCCCAAAAACAGTAAATTCAGCTCGCTGTATTTACTGGTTTTTGCCTTGTTTTCAGCCCTAAACAGTCATCTTCTATCATTGGGGCATGGTTCCCAATGGTTCTGGCATCCATATGGCTGAAAAACAGTCAAAATTCAGCGCATAACCAGTGCTGAAAACGCATCTGTACGGTGAGGTTATCACCCTCACCGGTGCCTGCTTTTGGAGTAGCAGTTAGCTACTCCTGTTCTTGCTCAGAGAGGCTCTTGCCTCAACAAAAACGCATGCAACCACACAATTGTACTTGAGTCAAATGAAGCCCTCTTGTGGGGCATCACATTACTGCACGTAGGGAAGAGAGAGGAGTGTGAGGTGTGCAGGACATGACTTCTTGCACCACACTGTACATGAGAGGAAAGCTTGCAGTCAATAGCTCTGAACCTGTGGCAGTTGCAAATGAGCTCTCTCTCAACTAGAAATCGAGCGCCCAAGTTTCTGCACGAGGCAGACCCATTTTCAAGCAATTTCCGGTTTCGAGGTTGCCGCTTAAAAATCTCCCGTCTGGTTGCCCAATTGATTTTGCAGCACAGTTCTAAAATGTTCTCCTTGTCATTCCGGAGGTAATGACGTGAACAAATTTCATGGCCCAAAATAGCAGTTCCCTAATTTTTAGGAGATGCTTCCGTTGGGCTTCCGTCGGTCTCCCATTGGTCTTCTGACCATCTATCCTCCTTGGGACCGCATCCAAAAATGCAATGTAGCCCAATTGTCAGGTACTTTCCTTTGGTGACCCCACCTTGGCTTTATGCCTTTATTGAGTTCACTTCGTAATATCCACCAACTTGCTAAGTGCGACGGGGGGACCTACATGATCTTGAACTGAGCCTAGACATCCTCTTACTATACGAATTCCAGTGCCGACCAACTTCCCGTCTGCGGGTGGAACTACCATTCACATTGGCCATACAATGTCCGACCATTTGCAACTTCAAAAAGAGGGTCTCAAAAATAAAACAAAAATCATTGGAAAGAAACCAACAGCTATGGTTAGCAGTTGCCACGTCCTCGTGACATAGTTAACAGTTGCTACGTCCTCGTGACATCCTACCTATGAAACAAAAAGCAAAGCGGAGTACAGAAAAGGGAAAACTATAATCCCAAGGTAAATTTGACACTGCTGTTGAGCAACAAGTCAATAAAGTAATGAAAACTAGGAAGAAGAGTCGCGCTTCGGACTATCCTGGCTATTTGGGTCAGGAATCCATCTTTAAGGTAGCTAGCTAATCCAAGAAGCGTGTGCGCTTTGCGAATGACCCTAGTTCATCTTCTCCTTTTGATAGCTTGGAGAGTTCCTCTTCCTCCGACTCCAACGAGGAGGAAAAGCTACCAGCCACCAAATATTCTTCTCCGATTGAAGCCCAAAACACGTGTATTTGGCCAAACTGTTTGTCTGGTAGATTTTTAGATTACAAGGTATGCCTGAATCTATTGTGTCAGATAGAAATCCCCGATTTATGAGTTTGTTTTGAAGAGCAATATGGGAGAATATAGATACACGACTTGAATTCTTGTCCCCGTTGTCACAAGACGGGCACCACGTGCCAATAGAAAAGAACAGACTGAACAGACTTTTAGCACTTCAATAACAACTGAATTGAGAGAGAGAGAGAGAGAGAGAGAGAGAGAGAGAGAGAGAGAGAGAGAGAGAGAGAGAGAGAGAGAGACGCGACACAGAGTGGCGGAATTCCACCCGAGAGTATTGGCCACAAACCTTGCCGCCCCTTTTGGTATTTCTTTATATTACATCAACACATTACAAGCCGGTACTCCACACTCTGCACCTTCGCTAGGAAGCATGCCAGAGAATGAGCCCTAGCTTCATATTTAAAGGCCCTTGGCCTAAAAAGCAGTTACAGTAAAAAGCTTTTAAAACTCAAAAGCTTCTAGTCTAAAAGCAAAGCCAAAAAGCTGCCAACGTAAATCACGGAATCCGTACAGCTTGCCACGTCACCAGCCAACGCAAATTTCGGAAATCTGCCCTTAGGGTTAGGGTTAGGGTTTCTGCAGTTTTAGGGTTTCTGGTAGCAGAATTAGAGCTTGCAGGTTTTAGGGTTAGGGTTTCTAGAATTAGGGTTTCAACTTTTAGGGTTTTTGGCAGGTTTTAGGGTTTGCAGGTTTTAGGGTTATGGTTTCCAGAATTAGGGTTTCAACAGTTAGGGCTTTTGGCAGAAATTAGGGTTAGGGTTTTTGCTCTTGGGCAACCACGCCATCACTTTGTGACACTTCTTCCGTTACTTGTTCTTCTTAGGGTTTAGGCCCCTCAGCCAGTAGCTCCGTTCTTTAGTAGGTCTACACATCAGCAATTTGTTACATCTCCCCTTCTTGAAAGAGAGTAATCGTCCTCGATTATAGCATATCTGCAAAACAACTCAAGTTAGCTCAAAAATTTCCGAGGGACATTCCGAGGGACAATCAGTTTGCTCTTTTTATTAAGGAGTTAGCTCTCCTTTTTGCTCTTTTGATCAAGGAGTTAGCTTCTCCTTTCGGCTGTTTTGATCAAGGAGTTAACTTCTCCTTTCGTCCAGATCGGAACTCTTGATATTCCGGTGTAGTAAAATTAGCCATTAGAACCAGACCGTACTGATCGTCCACGGGTGTGTTGATGCACTAAAATTACATACCCAGGGAATCTCATCCAATTAGGAATATTCAGTAGTTGGCACATCACAATGCAACACAAATGCTCACATATGCATGTTACAAGACATAGAAACATAAAGCCGTTGATGAACACTCCTCCAGCATAACCTAACAAGGTCCGGGCCAGGAGATTTTCAACGACTCCCTCTTCACTCCTCCCGCATAACCTAAGAAGGTCCGGGCCGGGAGATATAGAGGCCTTTTACAACCAAACGCCCCCCCAAACCGCAGCCTGTGTCGTTTGGAGATGCTGAGAGTAACCATTGCTCAGACTTCTTAATACTCCTCCCGCATAACCATCCAAGTCCGGGCTGGGAGTCACAACAACAATTATTTTACAAGCATACAACCAAACGCTCCCCAGGAATTGGCCTGCATCGTTCAGAGGTTTTCAAATATACAACGAAACGCTCCCCTGGCATTGGCGTGGGTCGTTCCGAGGTTCAAACAATACCAAAACAGTATTTCTCACTTCTCCATCCGGGAGTAAAATCACCAATCATTGAAACCAGTATCAAACCAGAGTCAAACAATTCAAATCGGCACCAAGACAGGTATAAAACATAAAGCATCCATTTTAAACAAATTCCAAACAGGATCACCAAACAAGTTCAAACAGAACTCAAACTTAAAAAAGCAATCTCGACATCAGTCTAGCTCGAAAAGTCTACTGACTTTCCATCCTGAAACCTGCACCAAAAATTAGGGTTAGGTTCATTCCATAAGGTCCTAGCCGAGCACATCATGGTCCATCAGCTCTTGGACAGACAGTGTTTCTTTGGCGGCGATGGTAGTCCCAAGAGATAGCAATCACACCGAACCTCCAAGGTTATCAACTCGAGAAGAGACATCTACTAAGAGATGTCTAGAAATTTCAAGATATAATCTGCTAGGGTTTCCATGGCATGAGCATTTCAGGATACCCCACTCTGCCAGAAGTCGCACTCCGAAGGAAGATGTCAGAAACCATAGAACTTCGAGCAAAAATTTTCTTGAAAGCTTGCCAAGTACTTGGAGTATGCTGCTTGGTAGTTGTAGACATCAGCATCTGCATGGCAGTGCTTCTGAGAAGAAAAAAAAGTGACTTGAAACAAATCTTGGATCCTTCTTTGCAAGTGATCTTAATGGCTTATGCCCTGTAAGACATGAGCGGTGAAGACGGGAGCGCGCCCTATGCGCGATGAAGTAAGGGTGCGAGTGGCTAATAAGTCCGGGTTCGAGGGCGAAGATACCTCAAATAAAAGTTCCAATAACTCTGTCTGCTTTTTTGTAGGACCGGTGTGCTTTCAGAAAAGCACACGCTTGATGCTCTGATACCATTGTCACAAGGCGGGCACCACGTGCCAATAGAAAAGAACAGGCTGAACAAAATTTTAGCACTTCAATAACAACTGTTCAATAACAACTGAACTGAGAGAGAGAGAGAGAGAGAGAGAGAGAGAGAGAGAGAGAGAGAGAGAGAGAGAGAGAGAGAGAGAGATGACATGCGACACGGAGTGGCGGAATTCCACCCCAGAGAGTATTGGCCCCAAACCTTGGCGCCCCTTTCGGTATTTCTTTATATTACTGGTGATTCGCAAAGTACAACAGTCCGGGACACCTCCTCTGCAAGCTGCGCACTGAAGAGTGCCAGAGAGGGCTCCCAAGGCTCATATTTAAAGGCCCAAAAGCTTAAAAGCATCAAATATGAAAAGCTGACCCCAAAAAATCACTTTCCTAAAATTTCGGGATTTTCCTAAAAATCTGCCACGAACTGCAGAACGTCCGTACATGTGTCACATCATCATATTTTGATGTGCAAAGTCTTTGGAGTGTGTTCTGCTTTATTTTCAATGCCTTTATGTCACTTGGGCCCCATCGGACGGGGTCCCATAAGTTGGTGGGAACTCTTCTTTAAAAATAGGCCACTCGTCAAGACTTTGTAAGTCTGTAAAACTTCTTCTTCTTCTTCTGCTGCTTCTTTGTAGGGTTTCTGATTTTAGGGTTAGGGTTTCGGGCATAATCTGATTTCAGGGTTAGGGTTTTAGCAGAATTAGGGTTTTGGGCAGAATTAGGGTTTCTGGCAGAAATTAGGGTTTAGGCCCCTCGGCCACATATGTAAGTTGACTCCATTCTTTAGGCTTTGACAGGTCAGCATTTTGTTACACCCGTTTCATCCACAGGCAAATGGGGAATCAAAGATAGCCAATTCAATGGGTTTAGACTTATTAAAGAAAGTCATATATCTTGGATCAAAAGACTCGATGGGATAAGTTTTTTGCTTCTAGTGGAGTTTGCCTACAACAACAGAGTTCATACGTCTATGGGAAGGTGCCATTTGAGATCGTCGAGGGTGTTAGAAAGGTTCCACCTATTTTGAGCACCAAGGATACATTTCTTGAAACATATTAATACACATAGGATCTAGATACTACCTTTGCCATGGTAAGGGAGGCTTTGGAGAAGTCTCAAGCACGGCATAGGAAGACAACGTACAAGCATCAACATAACTTGCAGTTGAAGGAAAATGATTGGGTGCTACTCAAGTTTGAGAAAGCACGTTGATGGAAGCGGAAGGGTAAGGAGAGGCTTTTCCAAAGCTAAGTATGAAATATGGACCCTTCCAGGTACAGGAAAAGATAAATGATGTATCCTTCAAATTGAAGTTACCAGATACTTAGATGACTCACAATGCATTTCATGTGAGTGTATTGAGACCTCTCAAAGGTGAAGTGCCAGTGGACAGGGAGCCATACGAGCATTGAGAAGTGGAAGAGACAAAAGAGATACTCAATTTAGAACAGTTTCTGGCCCATAAGGAAAGGAAAGTGAAAGGTAAGTTGACATGACAGTATATAGTCAAGTTCAGGAATTATCTCCGGCTTTTGATGCCAACTGGATATAGGAGGACTTATACTTCTCAGATACTAGAGGTCTACCTCGAGGCTTTTAGTTTAGCATAGACTATTCCAAAGGTTACCGATGATTCAGCACGTGGAATTTGGTGTGATGCGGGTTGCACAAGAGGGGAGTCACTCCACTGCTTCATCACAGGTTACCTCAATGCGAATAAAGTCATTTTTTTTTTTGAAATTTCAGGAATACTGACAGGCTGACAGTATTCTTCCAAATGACTTTATGTAAAGATGTACATTTGAAATGAAATTCTTAAAATGAATATGTTAATTGTGCTCTCTCATGTGTGCTTTGTTTGAGTATGTATTGGAAAGATGGGATGACTGCAACATTTTATCTTAGTCACTTGAGGTGTGACGGGTTTTAGGGTTAGGGTTTTTGCTTTGAGGTCATAGACGCATCGCCTGAGACTCACTGTCCCTAGGTAGGTGGTCCATGCCAATCTTTTGGTCAAAGCAGGAATCCTATGTGTCGGGATCAGTTCTCTCTATGTGATTTCTACATTTGAATGTCATTTGCATGATGTGGGGACATCTGAGTGACCTTTGGGTCTGGAACTAACTTGATTAAGTTTTGTAGGAACTGGCTGAGGGGCCTAAAACCTAGAGAAAAGAAGAAGAAAATGAAGGTCCAAAAGTCATGCCGAGTGGCTAGAGTAAAGGGTTAGGAATTAATAATCCTAACCCCTGACCAAGTTATAGATGCTTGCTGAGAGGGTCCAATAAATTAACAAGCACACACACAGATCAAAATTGCATAGAGCATGCCGACGTGGCAGCAACTGTACGGAATCTCGCTTTTTGCACTGACATGTTGACGTGGCAGTTTGTACGGACTTTTTCGCTTTTTGCGCTGATTGAAGACGTGGCATTGCTGTACGAAATTCCGCAATTTGCGTCGATAGATTTTGGCAGATTTTAGCGCCAACTTTTGGATACACGTGCTTTTAGGATTAAGTACTTATTGACCCGACGCTTTTGGGGCTCTACTTTTGGCATCCCTTGTACTCTCTATAAGTGCCTAGAGGGCCACTTCCTAGGAGCATCTAGACGCAGAGTCTTGGAGAGAGTCGAACCCTCGGGAGTTGTACTTTGCGAACAGTAATAATAAAGAAATACTTTTGTCTTTGAGACTAGTGGCGTCTAGGGATGGAACTCCGCTACTTCGTGTCATTCGTGTGGAGTCTCTCTCTTTCCGTTTCACAGCTGTTTTGAAGTACTAATAGTGTTGCCAAGTGTGTAGATTGTAGTTATCTCTGAATTTCCATATGATCCTTTGTCAGAAGTGATTACACGAGGGGTGATGTGAATGTGATAGTACCATGATTTAGTAGATCAAGACGTCTGTGAAAAGGTCAGCGCGGTCTAGTTGTGATTGCTAAATAAGTTATGATGATCATGATTCTCATCCAAGATATGTTTAATGACTGTTGTCTTTGTGCAAGTGTTTGATATGTGTGGTCTAGTACGTCGGTACTTACGAGTCATAGTGTGCGGAACTAGTTTCTGTCCTGTCTTCTTTTGCTGGCGTAATCGAGGGCGATTACAATTCTTTCAAGAGGGGGGTATGTCACAAGCTCATGGCCTAATTGATAAAACCCGGCCGAGGGGCCTAAAACCTAATGGAAGAGCAGAAGAAGTTTTTGGCTGAGAGGCCGAAAAGGGTTAATTTCTCCCGACTTACAGAAATTGGCTGAGGGGCCTGAAAACCTAAATTAATGCAACTCTCACGCAGCCAGCTGTACGGACGCCCCGAGAATTGCAAAACTTGTTGATGTGGCAATTGTACGGATTTCCGCGATTTACGGACAGCCCTCTGGGCGCTAGCTTTTTGAGCAGGAGCTTTTGGGAGCAGGGCTTTTCACTTGTATGCTTTTGGCAGCCTTTAAATAAGTTGCTGAGGCCTCTTCTCTGGTAGATTAGCTTGGGAGCACTGTAGAGAGAGGGCCCTCGGACATGGTACTCGTGCAAAGTAATAATAAAGAAATACCGGAGGGGCGCGGGTCTTTGGTGCCAATGCATCTTCTCCTTTCTCTTTCCCCCTTTATTCAAGTTTATTCAGTTGTTAGCAATTCCCTCACCTGTGTTGTAGTCGATCTTTGATTTAGAGTGTCTATTACAAATTCCTTCCTATTTTTGTATGCCTCCATCTCACTGATTTTTTATTACCATTTTCGTTTCATCTTTTCTATATAAATCGGAATGGCTAACATCAATCGGTCATGTCAGTTTATGAAGGCACTAATCTTTTCTACAAAGAGGAGGATGAGGCAAAACCTGTAAATACATATGGAAAGTCCAAGCTGGAAGCAGAGCAGACTATCATGAAAGATTGGCCCAATTATGCAATTTTGAGGAGCAGCATAATTTATGGACCCAAACCTATTGTGCAGGTCAAGAAATCACTTCCTATTCAGGTAAGAAGGTTTTGGTAGCCTCGTGTTTCTTTTGTAGTGCTGCTTCTTGAACTCTCTTTACTGTATCCCGTTACAATTCTCAGTGGATTGAAGGTGTCCTTTTCGATGGCAAGCGACTAGAGTTTTTCAATGATGAGTTTCGATGCCCAGTCTTTGTAAAGGATGTTGTCATGGTGGTTGAGCTTCTACTCAGAAAACAAGAGAAAGGTAATTTGTTTAATTGCTCTTCTTTTCTTCATTATTTCTGAACTAGTAAATCTTGGTATAGAGGATAGATCTTGGGGATTATCACTGGGTTTAAAAAGGCATATGCGGATGGGCAGTTTTGCTGGAAAAGGACTGGGGCGGCTGGACTTGCATGCAGCATGAACAAGAATTTTGACGAGTTAACATGCCTTGTTTCTTTGTGGACTATGAGGGAGGATTGATGACACAAACTTTGGGTACACACCAAGATTGCATTCCTGTCTTGGTGCTTGGATGCCTACGGATGGAAACTTGGTTATTTTCTGACAGCAAGATGCATCCATAGGCATGTTAATATTTTAACTAGTAGTGCATCTTTCATTTGTATGCTTGCATCCTTGTGTTCTTGTCATGTTGGATAGTTTCTTAAGTCTCATGCAGCCGAGCTAGTATAAATTTCCGCAGCCTCTTTTACAGGTTCACCCTACACTTTCATAAATATGGCATGGCCTGTAAGTAGAAGTTAATGTCAACATTCACAGTTTGGGCAGCCATCTATACACAAAAAATACATTCTTTTACTGTGGGATGCTGTACTTCTAACTTAGAACAGAGGTTCTGGATGCTGTAGTATTTTCTCAAGCTCACGAAAGCCAGCATTCCTTAGGTTTCGTTACGTGAGCTAATCCTCACAACCACAAGAAAGCTTAAAAAATGCTGCATAAGATTTGTTTGAAGCTCAAAAATAACGGTGGGTGTATGAAAGGAATGAATACTTCTAGTACTACAGTCTAATAGGAAATCGCTGTCTTTTGGAACGGTTGAAATAAGATTCTGTAGGAAAGACTCTGCTAATGCTTCAACGCCACCTTTTACTTCATAGGAGTACTTGCTCGTCTAGGTGTTGAAACAACTTGCTGTCGCCTCTTGTCTGTGTCTGGGTTGCAGAATCCACCTTACAGCTTCTACTGAATGTTGGAGGTCCCGAAAGGCTTTCACGCGCGGAAATGGCGGAGGTGGTTGCAGAGGTCAGAGGCTTTGATAAATCGCTTATAACAGATATTTCAGCTGCTTCTGTACGTATCATCTCATTGGCTGCATGCTTTCCAATCTAAGTTTTGGCAACATTACAACCCTAGGTCTATTTCTGATGGTACAGGTGAATCGTGGAGTTACAAGTCCAGCAGACATATCCATGAATGTGAACAGATGTACATCGACATTAAATATATCACTCACTCCATTTCGAAAAGGTGTGGAGATGACCTTACAACCTCTTTCTTGAACGTCGAGCTTGTCTCATGTGTTTATGCAACGATGCAAATCTTCTTCTACTCTTGAGTCTAGGGAGCAATTGTACTGAGTTCAACCTTTTTGTTGGCGCTGCCTGCCTTACTACCCTAAGCAGTGAGTGCCTTGCGTGCACATTTTCCAACGCAGCCTTCTTGCCTCAATGCTAATTACCTACTGTGGGGTGAAATATGTCGATTAGGCATGCTGCAAAAAAAAAAAAAAACCGCTTTTGTGAAGGTTGTTTGTCTGGGGGTGGGCTTTTGAGTGTGTAAAATGTTGTGATGCACTATTGGCCGTCTAATTAGGCCCATTTTCAAAAAAGCAGTCATGGGTAAGACAATCAAGATAATGATGCCATGCACACAAGAAAAGGACTTGGAAGAAAAGGAAAAGGATTGATAATGACCATAGAGGCCGGAAACCATAGCTACATATACACCATTTTGCAATCAGGTGTGTTCTGTGCATAAGAGAGAATATGTCGAGTGCCGTACGTGTGTGTGTGTGTGTGTGTGTGTGTGTGAGTGAGAGAGAGAGAGAGAGAGAGAGGGAGAGAGAGAGAGATTCTTCTGTACATATGTATGCAAATAAATGTTGAATGCCATTAAATTGTAATTTTGAGTTGAATATTCACTCCGAAATTTTTTTGAATGATTTATTGCACATATTCAAACAAACATGATTGTGCTTTTGTGAAGATAAGCATAACATGCTACTGTTCTAAGAACATAGAACGCGGATTTTGCTCTAAATTTTAAAGGAAAGAAAGACATGCTCGAGTCTAGTTGTGGAAGACCTTGATCTAAATTCCACGTAGACTTAGTTGTACCCTTTATTGTATCAAGTCTCTCTTTGTGGGAGAATCTATAATACAAAAGCGTATTGAAGGGGGAATCGGTTCCACATAAATCCGATCATCAACTGTTGTCAAGTTTTTTAATTCTCTCTTGCAGAAGTACTGTTCATGTCAAGTTAGTTAAGTGAAATGGTTATGTTGCTATTGTTAATTAAGTTCACTCTCATAAAAATGCTGTAATTTTTTTAATTTCGTTATTCTCAAAGTTCATAGGCCATTTCCATTACATTGGTATTAGAGCTATTGGTTTCTCTTTTCTTGCTTAAGAAGAGAGGTCCTTAAGTTGTCCATGAAAGATTGGATCTGATCATTGCAATAGGGTAAGTGGGATAGGGATCTATTATCTTGGTTGAAAAGGACTTAGTTCGAGTTACACCGTTCTTAATAATGGAGTCTTTTGGGGCTTGCCTTTGGCTTGACCATTATTGGGCTATTAACAACTACTATAGAAACCATAATGAACCGAGCAATGTTAGACTCTTTTGACTAGCTTTGTAATCAACAGTCTCTAAGCCGCGGTTGTGGTTGTTCGAGAACTAATATTCAGAGGAAAAGAAGAGTAGCGACTATGATTTTTGAGGATGCCAAAGCACAAGTTAATTTTTATATAAGTTTAATTAGCATGGTTGACAACAATCAAGAGTAGAATTGACAATAATCAAGAGAGTAGAATGAATATTGACAACTTTCATTGTGCACATGAAAATGCTACTGATGATGCTTCAATGTTTGTTAACTATCTTGTTACTAGGTTGCAATAAGCTATGGATAGTCTTGCTTTGTAAGCCGAAGTTACTCAATAACTTCGTGCTTATGGGATTTCCCTTTCTCTCCACGAGGGAGAGAGTTTAGGAGGTCTCTTGATAAGACTCCCAAAAGAAGACTATCTCTCATAAGAGAGGAGGAATTCAATGAACGTGAGAGAAGTGAATAACGAAGTTCCTCTGAAATATAGCTCCATGAAAATGGCGGTCTAAACGATCGTTAGCTCCTCCTAAGAGGAAACGATCGATTCATAGTCCTCGTGACTCTGAAAAGGAAGAGAGGAAACAAAAGAAGAAAAAGGTTAGAAAGAGGTCACTCTCTTCTCCTTCTTCTTTACCTTCCTCCTCTTCCGACGAAAAGAACAACTATTCTCTTAGAGAATACAAGTGGAGAGGACATCACAAATCCTACCATGCATGGTGAAGGTCTCAAAAGCTCAAGAAATGCAAAGAGGGAAGAAAGAGTATCCCTTTTCTCACCTATTGATAGTACCTTTGGTGATATCAACAAAGTGTTGGCCTTCATCCAACAATTTGATACGACCTTTGGAGGCGAGGGCTTCACAGAGTCCTCTAAGCTACGTCATATAGGTATGCACTTCCAAAAATCTGCTCGCCGATGGTGGCCTAGCTTTCGTGGCAACGACGAAGCCCCAAAGACATGGAAAACTCTATGAGTCTTCATCATGAAGAAATTCCTTGCAAGCGATGCAAATGACAAAGTGCTTATCGAATGCTGAAGTTTAAAGCTGCTCTCTAATGAGTCTATCCACAAATAAATATGTTCACAAGTCTTGGGATTTATATCTCAAGGCTATGGTCTTTCAAAAGATAGACTTCGTCGAGCAAAAGCAACAATTCTGTGCGGGATTACCTGAAGAAATGACAGAGTATGTCAACTCCCAACGGCTTGGTTCTATCACCGAAGTAATCTACCACACTATGATTGCTTCGCGCATCAATTTTTAACAAGGAGTTAAAAGGAATATCAAGCCCATGAAAAACAAAGACAAAAATGATGCAAAGAGAGAGAGCAATGTAAGTTCTTTCCAAGGCAATTCCAACAACAACAACAATCGATCCAAGGAGAAGGGAGTTTACAAAGGTAAAAATAAACTCTCTCCTGAAGAGCTAAAAGCTTTTCGTAAGGATCACAAATGCTTGTGGGAAGCAAGGACATGGCTATCGTTCTTAACCCAAAAGAAATGCCCACATTGAGACTCCTAGAGCTTCCAGGATCGAAGCTCCAATAGAGGATGCTCATTGCAAAGGATCACCTCTCTCCTATACTTGCGAGCATGATGTCTTCATCTTCTTTAACCCTGGCTCTACTCACAATTTCATATCAACGGAGTTGACCACCAAGTTAGGCATTCAAGCTCGTGAGATGGGAGATGTGGTTCTAGCCGATAGAGCCTTCAAGGGACAAGAAGCCGCAGTTACTTCTTTGATTGGAAAATTGAGGCTTAATGTTCAAGGCTATGTTGACAAAGAAGATTTCTTCATCTCTCCTCCTCAAGCATGAAGATGTCATCTTAGGAGTACCATGGTTTGACCGTATGGCTGTTAATGTAAAGTTCCCTGAAAGAAGGTTGTATTTCAAGTACAAGTAAAAGAATATGTACATAGATGCTTATGAGCCTGGCCGTACTATATCCCTTGTAAATTCTCTTGCTTTTGACAAATCAATGAAAAGCTCAGTTTTTGCGTGTATGATTTTTGTCACATAATCCATAAAAAGTTCTAATGTTTTATTAAATAAAAATGGTAGGAATCAGCAAGAGTTAGACTTGTCTAATTTTCTAAACAGATTCCAAGATGTTTTTGTCGATGATATGCCTATGGACTCACCTCCAAAACCAGGGGATGAGGCCATTGAATTGAGCTCATACTAGGAAGCTCACTGCCTAACAAGCCTCCTTATCGAGTTTCCCAAGCTCAACAAGAGGAGATTACGAGGCAAGTACAAGAATTGGTAAAAGGGATGATGAGGCCTAGCTCCTCTCCTTTTTGTTCTTCGGCCCTTTTAGTGCAAAAGAAAGATGATACATACCGCATGTGTGTGGACTATTGAACACTAAACTATATCACTATCAAAAACAGATTTTTCCTAATGTGGGTAGGTCTCTTTGATAAGCTACAAGGTTCAACCTACTTCAGTAGGATTGACTTTAAAAGTGGCTATCATCAAATAAGGATAGTGAATGAAAATATCATAAAGATTGCGTTCCATACAACGTTTGGTCTTTATGAGTATCTTGTTATGCCTTTTGGTTTGACAAATGCTCCAGCCACGTTCAATCCTTTAATGGAGAAAATCTTTAGACCCTACCGCAAATTCATTGGAATGTTCTTTGATGATATCAACATCTACTCCAAGTCCTTGGAGGAGCATAAGCAACATCTTCAGGTGATATTTCAAGTTTTGAGGGAGAACAAGCTTTTTATCAATCAAAAGAAGAGCGAATTTTTCCTACAAGAGATTCAATACTTAGGTCATATTATCTTTCAAGATGGTATCCGTATGGATCCATCAAAGTTGGAGGTATTAAAAGCATGGCTTTATCCAAGGAATCTACATGAGCTACGAAGCTTTATTGGTATGTGTGCATACTACAGACGCTTCATAGCAAAATTCTCTCAAATAGGAGGACCATTGCATGACTTAATAAAGAAGAACATTAAGTACTCATGGACTGCTAAAGAGAAAAATGCTTTCGACAAGCTCAAAGAGAATCTTACCTCCTAACCAATGCTTATGCTTTTGGATCTCTCACAGCCATTTAAGGTCCAATGTGATGCTTGTGGTGATTGCCTTGGAGCAGTCTTGCTTCAAGAAGGGCATGCCATAACATATGAGAGCCGAAGGCTCAATGCCGATGAACGGGTCTTGGACATATACAAAAAAAAGTTTTTAGCTGTTCTATATGCCCTAGACACATGGAAACACTATCTATCGGGGACTCCATTTATTTTGCGAATGGACCACCAAAGTTTCAAGTACTTCATGGCGCAAACCAAGCTTTTCGACAAACAAATCAGGTGGGCAAATTTTCTTTCATAATTATATTTTCATATTGCTCACATTACTAGAAAGCATAACCATGTGGCCGATGCACTTTGACGACAACCACGAGTCAATGCGATGTCTATAGTAGCTCACAATGATCTATATCTTCTATGATAGATGAGTATGCTATTGACTCTGACTTTAAAGATATAATGTTAGCCCTTGCATTGGGCAAGAAAGAAGAACCATTCACCTTACAGGATGGTTATCTTCTCCATGGCAAGAGGCTATGTGTTACCCACTCCCTTCATGAGAAAGTCATGTATGAATCCCATGCTCCTTCCTATGCAGGGCATAGAGGCATTCAACCTACTCCTCAAAGAGTAGAGACATACTTATATTGGCCTACCATGAAAGTAGACATACAAGAGTATGTTTCAAAATGTGTGGTATGCCAAAAGACCAAGTATGATAGTGGAAAGCAACCTGGATTACTCCAACCACCATTGCCAATCCCTAATTCACCACGGGAGAGTATATCCATGGATTTTATCTTTGGATTATCCAAGTTTATCCATGGGAATACGGGAATATGGTCAATAGTCGACAGGTTTAGCAAGCAATTATACTTTATTCCTATAAAAAAGACTATTAAGGCACACCAAATTGCAATCCTCTTCATACCTCAAATTTTCAAATACCATGGATTACCAATATCCATTGTGTAAGATAGAGATCCTTGAATGACCAGTAATTTTTGGAAAGGTCTCTTTGAAAATCTAGGTATAAGATTGAATTTCTCTTCGGCCTATCACGGGTGGGCAAAGTGAGATAGCCAATCTTACGATTCTTGATCTACTAAAGACTTATGTTACAGAAGTAGATCAATGCTCACAATGGGAGAAGTACTTACCCCTTGTAGAGTACGCATAGAATAATATTGTTCATACTACTACAAGAAAAGCACCTTTTCAGATAATAAAGGGAAGACCTAAAAGTGCCTTGCTACTTACAGTACATTGGAAGATCTTTACTGCTGATGAGTATAGCCGTGACCTACAAGTATCTTTCCAAAAGATTAAGAAGGCTATATCCATCTCTCAACAAAAGCAAAAGGTTGCTGCTGATAAGCAAAGGAGGGTCTTAACGTTCAAGAAAAATGATTGGATCTTACTCAAGTTTTCCAAGGCTCGATTGAGGCAAATGACGTGCAAAAATCCTACGGGCCATCAAAAGTATTATGCTAAACTAGAAAAAAGATACTATGGTCCTTTTCAAATCTGGAAGCCCATCAATGACATGGCTTATCAACTCAAGTTGCCCAACCATTGGCTCATACACAATGCTTTTCATGTGAGCCTACTTAAGACCTATAAAGGAGAGCCACCAAGAGAATCAATTATAGAAGACCCATGAGAGATTGAAGATCAAGAAGAGGTGCTACACTCCGAAGATATCCTTCGGCATGAGGACAAGGTGCTACGACATGGTAAGATTATCCGACGATATCTTATATAAATTCAAAAATTATCCTTTGGAAGATGCTAGATGGATGCAAGGAATACAACTTAAGGATAGTATGAACCTTGTCAATGCTTACAATGCTACATTAGAGTAAGCAAATTTAGATGTTTCTTTTAAATGATAAATGTTTTAGTCTTATAAGACTAATTCTCTTTTTCTTGTGCACAGATTTAAATAGTATGCATACTTAGAATCATGTTTGTGATGACAACGTCTCTCAACCACCAAGTAAAATTTGTCACTCTACTATCGGAGAATAAAATGAACTCAAGAGCAGACATGTTTGTGGGAGCTAAGTCTCCCAAGCTCTAAATAGATTAGTCATCCATCTTGGGATGATGTTGTAGCGTAAAAAGGGATCCTCTACCCGCTAAGAAACATCAACTAATGACTCAGGTTTTATCTCGTCTACCTCATAGTTGAGGACGACTATGATTTCAAGAGAGAGGTAATATCATAAAATCTAATATCTAACCAACCCAAATGATTTTCTCATATTAAATTGATCATTTAATGTGGGAGAATAAAGGCAAACAAGGGTTAGAATATAGACATGTGCTTATGGATCTATCTCAACACGGGGCCAAAGTCAAAGGGTCAAAACAAGAGATGGTCTGTCAAAGAGAAATGCTAGCTAATGGAGCTTACAGACCTTAGGGTTATCTTCATTAAAGACCTCCAAAGGTTAGTGTTAAAAGTCCTTAGACCTTAGGCAAGACCTTTGGCAAGCTAGGGTTGTGCTTGAGGTGCTAATGGAGCTTACAGACCTTAGGGTTAGCTTCATTAAAGACCTCCAAAGGTTAGTGTTAAAAGTCCTTAGACCTTAGGCAAGCTAGGGTTGTGCTTGAGGTGGAAACCTGGCCCAAGCTTGAGGTGCTTGTCATGCTCTCTGACTAAGGTGCTTAATGACTAAGGTGCTAGAGGGGATTAAGGTGTTCAAAAAGTCAAAAGAAAGCCTATAAATGAGGGGGTGAGCCATGAGAGTAGGGGATGGGCTGGAGTGTCCACTCCCCCATCCAAAGGGCACCCCTTGCTCAAAGAGGCAAAAGGGACACATGTGAAGCCCCTAGCTAGGTTGCCCTCATGGTGTGCCTAAAGGCTATTAATTGACCCTTAAAGGTGTCCAATAATAATTTAGCTAATAAAATTGATTCTTTATGCATTTATCAAGTCCTCTCTCTCAAAGGAGAAAGGAGGACACTTGTCCAAGAACTACCCCTATTGCTAGTTATGACCCAGGCTTGTGATTGGCTAGGCTTGAGAGAGCCAATGAGCTTCAACAAGGCCAAAAAGAGGGGGTCGATCCAAGAAAATTGGGGGACTAGCTTGACAGGTATACTCTCTCTCTCTCTCTCTCTCTCTCTCACACACACACACACACACACACACACACACACACACACACTCATTGTGTGAAGTGCCAAGTGCAAGAACTCCATCTCCTTCTCCAAGCTTGTTGAGAAGTTGAGAGCCTACACCAACACTTTTGGAAATGGAATGAAATCCAACCAAGAGCCATGCTCCAATGCTAAAGCTTGTCATCTTCTCCGTCTTCATTACATTGCTATTATGCTATGCTAAGCAAGAAGAGTGATGATAATTGAGGAACTATTTTTTCTCATATGAATTTTTCTTCTTCCTCTTCCCTTCCCTCATTCCCCGCTAGCTCTCTCAATCTTTGAAGGAGTTTGAGGCCGTGGGACTGAGGCTCAGGATGGTTAATGCTTTTACAAAGGTTATGTTATGCTTGTGATGCATGGAGTTTTCCATCTTCATTGCATCACCTAGGTCTCAAGGAAGCCTAAGATTGTATTGTATCAAGTCTCTCTTAATGGGAGAATCTATAATACAAAAGCCTATTGAAGGGGGGACTGGCTCCACATAAATCCGGTCTTCAACTGTTGTAAAGTTCTCTAATTCTCTCTCTTGCAAAAGTATTGTTCATGCCAAGTTAATTAAGTATATAATGGTTATGTTGCTACCGCTAATTAAGTTCACCCTCTATGTTCTCAAAGTAGTCTCATAAAAATGCTCACTCTAATTCTTTTAATTCCGCTTTCCTCAAAGTTCATAGGCCATTTCCATTACACTATCGAGCATGAAACAAAAACCACTTGTGAACACTTGTGTGTCATGGAAACTTATCTAATCCAAGTTAAAAAAAGCATGGAAATCTAGCGACAATGATCTCCTCTAGGGATACAAGAATATTGTCACTCAAGTAGTGAAAGATCCTCATCACTGTTCCCAATGCTTAGACTTGGGCTATGCATAAAATTTCTCACTTGTGAGGCTGAAAACTGAATATTTGGCTTTGTAATACATACATAAATGAGGCAACCAATAGCTTTCTTATAGAGGGTAACATGTATAGGATCTCTAGTATTATATAAAAGTAACGTCAATCCTATTTCCATAGGTGTGGCAATTGGCTTGCAATCATCAAGTCCAAATTTGCTTAGCAAAATTTTCACATACTTTGTATGACATAATGCAACACCTCATCATACTCCTTAAAGTGAATGCTCAAATAATGAAGCAAACTCCAAATATGGTGTCTCAAATGTGGCATTCAAATGAGCTTCAAATCCAACAAAATGTGTCATTCGACCAATGAGTAATCATTTATCCACATATACAACAATGATAAGATATACATCATTTGCACATTCTACAAACAAAGTACTCTTAATTGGACTATTTCAAAAGCCACGTGGAGGTCAAATGTTTATCCATCTTCTCATACCAAGTACGAGGAGATTGCTTTAAACCATACAATGTTTTATTACATATGTATACTTTCTTTTCTTGTCTTTTTTTGACAAAATCATGAGTTTGTATTATATACGTTGTCAATACACAAATGAAATGAACAATAGCCATACGACCATCTCCTATCCAACTTCTGTTTGAGCTTATAAACCCATTTTGTACCAATGGCCGTTTTTCCAGGAGGCAATTATAAAGACTAAGTATTGTTCTTCATAAGTGCATCATATACATCTTGCATTGCAGATATCCAATTTTTGGAATTTTGTGCTTCATGAAATGCACACGTACTTGAAGTAGCCGAAGCATAACAATTTGATACACAAAAAACATTTTCAAAATCCGAATGAATACGATTAAACAAAGGTGCATCCAATTTATATTCACGCAAAGTTTGCACTAGTCATTTTGACATGCCTCTAGCTTTCTCATTTTCAGCTATATCCTCATCATTTACATTAGAATCAGAAATAGGTTGATCTGTGATATCAAGTAAAAATGTGCGTAAGCTATAAATTTTCTCATTGGACTTAAATTTGTATTCCCACCATTGAAACGAGGTAACAAGGTGTCAAAAATGCTATGTAATTACACACGTATCTTTAATGTTTGATTATTGTATATTGCATCCAAGATAAGCTATCCGTGCACCAGATGAAATGAACAACAATCATACAAAGAACTTTCTACAACAAACCTTGCCTTGTAACGATCAATACTACCATCCACCTTATGTTTTAGATTATAAGCCTATTTTTACTACATTTTGTACTAATGGCCTTCTTGCCAAGAGGCAAGTCACATAAAGCAGAAGTATTGTCATAGCAACCATCCAGTTTTTTGAATTTTGTGTTTTATCAAATGTAAGAAATTCCTTCTCATTACATATACTTGAAATAGCAAAAGCGTAACAATATGAAGCATTATGAGAGCTTGAATGAGTATGATCAGACAAATGTGCATCCAATTTACTATCACGCAAAGTCTGCACCAACCATTTTGACATACCTCTAGCCATCTCCTCATTGAGTGTATCATTTACATTTGCATCAGAAATAGAGTGATTTGTGACATCAATTGAAATCTGCATAGGCTAAATATTTGCCTCATTTGGACTAACGTTTGTATTCCCACCATTGAAAAGAAACAACAAGGTATCAAAAATGTCATGTGAGCTTGTGCATGTCTCTTCAGGACACAACAAGAAGGGATGAACTGCATCTTCTACAAAAATAACGTTTGGAGAAGTTAGGACGCATTTTGACTACGGATGATATAACATGTAACCGTGGATCTCAACACTATAATCAACAAAAATGCATTTGACAAGCTTATCATCCAATTTTGACAAAGATGCATTTGACAGGCTTATCACCCAATTTTCCATGTTTAGGGCTTATGCCATGCAAAGCTTGAGTGGGATACCTATTAAGTATGTAGGCAACACACATGGGTAGCCTCATGTGACAAATCTAGGCTTTTAACCATACATGATCATGTCATCTCTATAGGTGATATGTTTTCCTTCTTAACAACACATTTTGTTGAGGTGTAGGCTTTGTAGATTCTAGTGATTTAATCCCACAACTAGCCAAAATTGCATCAAATTCTTTAAACATATACTCTCTCCCTCGATTAAAATGGAGGGTGCCTACAGTACAACTAAAAACATTTTCAATCAACAACAAATACTATTTGAAGCAGATAAGAACTTAAGACTTAGCCTTGAGCAGATATATTCATGCATGCCATGAGTACTTAAGTATCAATGAAAGTCACGAAGTACAAATGATTATCAAAAGAAATAGTATGAATCGAGTCGCAAACATCACGGTGAACAAGCTGCAACGTACAAGTAGCTTGCAGTGAACTATCTTTCGGAAGCTTAGAACGTTGCATTTTTTTTCTCCAAGTTACAACCTTCATAAACATGCTTAGATGGTGCCTCTAATTGGGGCAATGAGGAAACCATATCAAATTCTTGTAAACACATGAAATACCTTCAAAATCTTTAATTGTGTTTGCAAAGTTCTCCACACACTTTTCATAAAAATTGAGCTTGTACAACCCATGAAAAAAGGTACTTGATGCCATAATAGTATCACTCGAACTAAGATCGTGAATAGTGTATCTATCATCCACAAACTTTAAAACAACATTAAGTCTTGCTAAAGCAAAAACATACAACAAATGCTTCTTGATCCCAAGCACAAAAAAGTACACCAGAAAGTGTGAAGAAAATGCCTTTAACTGTAGTGAACACAATCTTTCCAGCTCCTTGAATTGGATAAGTGGCATTGTTGGCACAAGTGAAAGTATTCCCATTAGGGACAATATCAAGAGAAGTAAACAAGTCATGATGAAATATAATGTGCTTTGTAGCACTACCGTCAAAATACCACACATGTGAATCTGCAATTCAATCATGCATGCATGTATCATGGATAGAAGGGTCATACTGACATTGCACACTAAAAGCCCATTCTGCATCAACAACAGATTTGTAGATTTTGTAACGACGGCATCTGAAGAAGATTCACTTTATTTTTTATATGTTGCTTTAACTTTAGGACATTGTTTTATCAATTTATAAGTAGCTTTGCAATTGCTGCAATGAAAATTTTTCTTTTCTCTTTCAATAGATCTACCAGATGCTTTGTTGTTATGAGAGGCATTTGTCACAAATGCTCTACTACTTGAAGAAGGAATATTGGAAGTAGCAGCATTTTTATTGCTACTCTTCTTTGTGCAACAATAAAAGCTTGATCAACAGCACATTGCTTAGCCCTGTTTTTCCTTGACATAGCCTCTTGTAATAGCAAAGTGACCAATGCATAAAACTTAACAACATTACCATTGCCCTATGCAACAAGCCTTAAAGTAGAAGCAAAAGTCTAATACAAATATGGTAATGCATTCGAGACAATCCGCACAAGTGAATGGTGGAGAATGATTTTACCTACAACAATGAGTTGCTCATTGATATCTTTGAGTTCCAAAAGAAAAATGTCCATTTCATCTTCCTCATGCGTGACCTTTGATTTTAGTTGTTTGAGCAAGCCCGTTTTCTATTTTGGCTGAAGAATGTAAGAATGGTGCACTTGACAAACAACACAATCTACGCATGCATATGTGGATCTCTACTATCCCAATGAGCCTCTTTAGCTATTAGTGGATACAAGCTAGCTAGAATGCTCTAAGCATATTTTTTGTTTTGGCTGACGAATGTGAGGAGCAATACACACATCACAACCAATGCATTTGCCTGCACATCCCTTTTTAGCCCCAATGAGCCTCTTCAACTATAGGTAAAATAGCATTAGCAATAAGAGCAAAATGGTAGAACCTGCAACATTATCCACTGTCCACAAAATGTGGGCATACATCATAACCTTCAACAATGTTCCATACACCTTTGGAAACAAGTATACGTTGCATCATGTAAGACCACAATGGATAGTTGTCTCCATTTATTTTGTCATCAACAGACAACATCTTGAAAACATCATTGCTCTCAGTCATAGTAGTGAAAGACAAAATCTAATGTAGAAAATACCCAAACTCAATGGAAACTATATGTGCTATATATCACAAACCATAATAGACTATCGAAGACTTGGTATGCAGAAAGTTGCAGTGGAAGAAATTTTGCATAAAAGAATGAAATTGCCTACATAGTACTTGTAGTAGTGAAAATGAAGGCCAAAACAAACCCAAATTGAGATAGTGATCACAGCGAGGTCTACAAGCATATCAAAAGTATTTTTTTATCTACTTACGCATGGCAAAGCTCACAAAAATTGGAGAACATGAGTAGGAGGGTGCTAGGGACTTTCCTCGAGAGGATGCAACATGCTCTGACACCAATTCTTGGAGTTAGAGTTGTAGGAATGTACATAGCTTGGAGATCAAGAAAAATCTCAAGGCACACAACAAAGAACATATTACTAAGATTTCAAATACAAAATAAGTTATCCCTAGAGTGATGTACAAAGAAAGAGGGAAAAAAACCTCATAGTGAGGGAAAAAAGTGTGTGGATGGTCCTAAATGAGTTCAGGCAAATCACGACCATATACATGGTAACATTACCACGATGGGTGTGAGTGCAAGATCGACATGCGATCAAGAATAGCCATCATAACTTCGTTCATATGCACTATTGTTTGAGGGCTGACTAGTCTTTGTGTGTTCCTCTTTTGTGGAGCCATCTCTCGCATAGTACACATTTAATGATAGAATCAATCAAAATTACTTGGATGCCTTGGTTGTTGGTGGCCTTTGTTGGTCTCTTTGGAGGTAGTCGTGGGGGAGAAAGAGGCGGGATTGGAGGCAGCTCTTGCCATTGCATAAAAGTTTCTGTGCTTGCCCCTCTACCCTTTTATATAGGCCTCTAAGGTGCATTATTTTGTTGCATGTTTTTCAGCTCTCTACCTCATGGGTGGATTTATGTCATCTACCCAACAAATCATTATATAGGCCTCCAAAGTGCATTATTTTTGTTGTATACTTTTCAGCTCTCTGTCTTGTGTAGATTCATGTAATCTATCGATGCATGGTATAGGGTAGTTGTTCTTAATGGTGGTTACTTGGTTCAGTTCTCTATAATCAATGCAAAGACAAAGAGTTCCATCTTTCTTCTCTTAGAAGAGTAACAATGTTCCCCAACTTGATTTTGTTGGTTTAATAAATCCTTGTTCTAGAAGTTGACAAAACTGCTCCTTCAGTTCATGGCCTTTGGTAAGGTCTCTTTGATACATATGCACTTCTTGGGAGAAGTTTTGCTGCAAATTTCACCTTAAAACTTATCATGAATCTCTTCATGCACTATATATTTTTCTATGACAAAAAATATTTTAATCTTCATTTCCTTACTACAATATGAACAAGCTCTTCAAACTTTATTTCTAGCCTGGGCAAATAAATATAACATTTGGTTGAAAAACAAAATAGTAAAGCGTCTTAGGACACTTGAGCGTCCAATTACATAACTAGTTTTTAACTCTGATTCTGCTCAAATCTCTTTTAATCCCTTACTCCTTCATCAAGCACTTAGCTCATAGTAAACATCTTGCACACTGATGGGTTTCATGATGTCTAGTTGCAAACTAATTGATTCCCTTAGGCCTTGACAAAAGAAATCCACCTATTGCTTTATGGTCATTGATGGTCCATAACGTTTAAGCCATATAAACTTCGGGTAGTATTCCTTTAAAGATAAGTTATATTGTTTTAAGCTAAAGAAATCGTTCATCTTTGTTGAATTTCCTTTACTACTTTCTTAATCTCCTTCCAACTCTCGGAGTCCTCTAATACACCCATGTTGTGGCAATGTTCTTTCCACCACAATTTAGCTTCCCCTTTCAAGAGTGACATGATGTGTATGGTTTTCTCTAGTTTGGATGATTTCCAAGGATTGGTCCTAGTCCAACAAGAAGGCTATGATCATTAAAAGCGTGAAATTCACTATCAAGTTGGATCACTATACATGCTAGGAATCGATGGAATTATGAGAAAATGTGTGCCCATGCAGGGTAGGATGCAAGTTATAATTGAAGCTCACAGTGGGAGCTCAAGGGATTACTTTTCCATTGATATCACTTACGAGAATATTTTGCAAGCTGGGTTATGGTGGCATACTATGATAGGGATTCTCAATCTACATGCACCGTCATGTAAACATGGGCGTGTACTTATGTCACACCCATGAATATAAGCATTGACCAATAAAGACAAAAGTATTACCCAGTGCACGTGATCTCCGTGCACCTCTAAACTAAGGTGTGTAGGGATCGGTCATGGCTAGAGAATGTGAGGTAGGTAACTTACGTTGTTATCTGCCTTTGGTTTGGCTCTCCTAATAGTCATGTTGTGTGCACTCACTATTACTTGTTAATTTGTTTTACAATCTTTAGATTAATTATGGACAATAGGATGGCATGCCCTTTTATGCTATGTAAGCATCAAATGTTTTGAAAACGAAAGATCTGTGATCAACATATAGGCAAGAACAATCTTTTTCCCACATAGAGCAACTACAAGCTCTGCGTTATCAATCTCATGGTCAAGAGAGAATATACCAAATCTTGCATATTGATATCACTCCAATCTCAACATGGACTCAACAAAGGAGGAAAACATCAAATGAAACACTACCGCATGTTACATTTGGCTCTGGAAAACAAGTGCTACAATGAGCTACAGGAAATGCAAAGGCTCTTCTTTAATGGGGAGTATTGGGTTATTGATGAGGTGACTCATGGGAGCTCTAATTATGTACCAAATGGTTATGCATGAAACTCTTGGAGAGTCCATGAAACTTGGATCTTTGGTGTCCAAAGTGTGCTGCTTGGAGAGCTTGATGCAAAAAAAGGGCCCTAGCCAAAGGCGGTGCCAGTTGGAAAAATAGGGTTTTAGGATTGATATCACATAATTTGGTCGACAAAACACATTGCATCTCTCTCATGGCTATGCATTAAAAAAAGTGTTCGTAAGCCATTCTAAGGCCCCATGTCCCCTCAATGAGAGGGGCCACACATTGGCCAAATAAGAATCGCCCCTCTTATTGAGGGGTCTTCGGGCCTTAGAATGGCTCCCAGACCTTTCTTAATACATGGCCCCCCCATTTTTCTCTATGTTCAAAGGCCTCACAAAACCTCTATACTAAACACTCAAGACTAGAAAATCGACCAAACAAGGGAACAATTTCTACTCCCTTATGGCCACCCCTCGTTCTTGGAAATGTTTTAGTAAAGTCATTGCTTTGGTATTTGGAACTACATGTGGCTCCTATTGTTATAACATCCAACCAAAGGTTTTCTTGATTAGCAGTTGACATACACTTCAATGGCACATATCTTCTATGCTGACAATATATGCATTTATAATTTATGTTTAGCTATTGGTATCATCAACAAACTAGCCAATGAATAGGGAGATTTAAGATTATTTGATACCAAAAACTAGGCAAGTATTTTGCTAGTCAACACTACTCAAAGAAGGTGGGAACTCAAAGGTGTTACAACATATGTATGCTAAAACATGAATCGACAATAAGTTAATTGTTCCCTTATTAATCACTACTATACATCAACACCTCCATCTTAAGCTCTCCTTGTCCTTAGTCAAGCTTTGCATAGGCATACTAATATGAAAACAGTGACATGTTGGAAAGAAAGAACTTAGATTTCTCAACTTGTCAAATGTTTCTAATGAGCCAAGATATATTCAACATCCCCAAATAATAAAATCTTGAAAAAGATTAAGATTCACATTATTCTTTAAGCCGCAACAATCAAAATATTGTTTGCATTTCTTCATGGTGGAGTGATCACTTGAGATTTGAAATATTCTTTAAGCTGCAACAATCAAAATATTGTTTACATTTCTTCATGGTGGAGTGATCACTTGAGATTTGAAACATCTTAGAGGCAACCAATAACAACAAATTGAAATATCCTTAAAGGTCAACAATATTTCTCTTATCTATATGAAACTCTAGTAATTCAAATTAAATGCTCTCACTCAACATGACACCGTTTTGGAAAAAAAAAGTTTATATTGCACCAAAATGGGTATAAATACAAAGAATTTATGGAGGATTTCGACCTCATCAAAAAATTTACAAAGCGAGACAATATTGTTGTTGCGAGGCTTCTCTTACAAGTATTTATCTTCCTAATCTAGAGATTCAAATACACTTGAGTCTTTTTGTGTCTATGATAGTAGGGAAGATTTTAATACTTGATGGAAGGCTTTTCTAGGAGCTCCTAGAGAGTAGCTAACACAAATCCTATTAATCTTATCAAAAGCTTTTAACATGGTATTGTAAGGTTCCTCTTAGATAAAGAATAGAGCATTTTCCATCTCTACACATGGTTGCTTGCTCATGTCCCCTCAAAACTAGTTGACAATGTAAGTAAACACTAAATTTTGTGAGCACAAAGGGATAAAGCACAAAATGACTCTCCATAGATAGCATAACTTACTTGCATATGGTTCACCAAAGCCACCAACTTACTTGCATTGTGAAACTCAATCACATGTTATGCAACACTAGATGGTGCACTTTGCAAAGCCACCAACAAAATATCACGCCCCAATGGTATGATGAGATTTACTTACTTTTGATGTAAAGCCCTAGGCATTGAAAGCCATAAAGAGGTTGATTGTCTCTAGTATGATAAACTTAGAGATGGAGATACTGTCAAGCTATGAATCTAAGCTACAAGGATAGTTTCCTTACTAATCTATCCTCATGTTTGAGGTAAACCCTTGCAATGCCTACTCACCATCTACACCTCTTATTGTTGTGGATACAATTCCTTTGAGATCATCATTTTTCCACCTTTGAGAGTAGAGGTCTACATGTGTATTGTGAGTAAATGAAAGTAGAAGGAGAAGATCGTTTCATGCTACAATGGAGGTGAGATAAGGGAGAGTAGCTAGCTTGGTGTGAAAATATGTGCTGGCAGGGGGAAGAGAAGAGAGAGGAGCTTGCTTGGTGCTACAATGGAGGTGGGAGAAAGCTAGTAGAGAGAGAATGTGTGACTATAGGGTGCATGTGGTTGTTGGAGCAATGGAGATCTTAGGAAAGTGTTTGTAGAGAGACAAAATCACTTTTTAGGTATAGATTAGGTTTGGGGAGACTTTGGAGGGTGGAAAGTGATTTTTTTTCTGTTTTTTTGGGTTTTTAAGTTCACGTTTTTTACTTTTGGTACTTTTTTTAATCATATAATAGGTTTGGGGAGCTTTTAAGGAGGAAAAATATCAGTTTTGATTTTTTTTTGAAAATTTTAAATTTGTAGTGTATTTTCAAATCCATACCAGAAAGTGGGGGAAGGACGTCACAATGGTTACCTCCCCCCCCCCCTCCCCCCGAATACCCAATCCCTTTCCCCTAGCCACCTCCCTTAAGGACATTCTCACTAGGTAAGTGACCATTCGGAGGTATAATGCTACCCTCCACACTATTTGGCACAGGAGTTTTCAAATCGGATCAACGGTGGGGGTTATTCGAGCCGTCGGATGCGTTTTTGTAAATTTGGGCCATCGTGTAAATTTGGGGTGAAAAGTAAACTTGGGCTAGCATGTAAATTCGGGCTAGTAGGTAAATTCGGATTCGCACCTTGAGCCTCGAACCCACAACATCCCCCGTGCAGTGCATGTGCTCTAACCACCACGCCCGCATGTGTTCACTAAAGTATGTGGCATTTCAATGCCACATATGTAAATGCGGGCCGATTTGTAAATTCGAGACAATTTTATAAATTGGAGCCGCCCGATCGCACAGCCTACAATGCGCGCATCTCACCATTCTCACCTCCACCCTTGATCCCATTTGAGCATGCCCGTGCCATATAGTGCTGAGGTAATGCTTCCTTGTCCCCCTACTTTTTTGAGGATATAGAGTGTGTCCACCACCCTCTTTCTATTGACTAGTCTCTAATTAACCTTAATTTCAAATGGTCTCTAGAGGATTCTTGTTTTTATCACATGGAGGAAATTTTAAAATACTATTTATCCCAAAAAAATTCAACTTTTTTTAATTTTCTAAAAATAGTAAGGAGCCACAAAAATGGCTTTTGAATTTGACAACATACACGTTTTTAAGGCTTATAACAAGTTGACAGTCTTTTTTCTAGAAATAATATATACATAAATTCTCAGTGTATACATGTCCATGTATTTTTCACAAAACTTTCAATGTGCTTTGAAGGTCTTTATGGGGTCTACAGGGGACATCAAAGCTTTGAAGGCCTTTACCGGGTCTACGTGGGATATCAAAGCTTTTAATCAGTTTTTGTTCAATTGTACATAAAATATGGCTCTTGAAAATTAATACTTTTACATAAAATTATTTTTTTCTATTTTTTTAAACTTTGTACATGCCTTGAGAACCAATCCTTGAAAGGTGTTGATGAGGTTTTCTATGGTTTGTAAGAATAAAAATTTACAAAAAACTTGCTTATAGCCACAAAAGTGGCTTGTGTTCATACAACCCTAGTGTTACCGTAAAGTCTTGTTTCTTTTGCAATGCCAAATTATCAAGTTAGTTATGAGAGTGAAAGTTTTAAATCGATTGTATTTTTTTGGGTAGAGTGTGGGTTCTTTACTGCAGCTCCTTAAAATGGTTGTAATAAGTCATTTGTAGTAGCTGTAGCAAAGGAATTTGCACTCTATCCAAAAACAAATTGCAAGTTTTTTGACAGTATAAACATCGATATTTTCAGTGCATATATCAATGGTATGAGTTTGTTGCTAATATCAATGCTTATACTCCTGCAAAGAAAACAACATTAACTACAGTTTGTGTCCATATTAAAAAATTCAAATTGTGAACGATTTTTAGACAATGTAAATGCATTTACAAACTCATAGCATAAAGTATTGTATCCACCACTATCCAAATAAAAAACACCTAAAATATATAGTCTCGCCAATGCAATCTCCCTCTGTTGTATGTATTTGTTTGGAGTCCTCGCCAACTCTTCCTTGAGCTACACCCACTCACACGTGTCCATCTAGACGACCTTACCTTTCCTATTTCTTTGTGCACCATAGGATTTTAAGTGGCAATGTGCCATGAGATTACATGGACAAGTCTACATCCATTGAATACTTACTGCTTCAAATCCCTTAGTTGGCAAAAAAAATAAAAATTATTTTATGACCAAATCGAATATTGCATAGTTGTTGATGCACTTTGTCATTGCTTTTCTAGACTCATCTTGTAGTGGGACTTTATTCTCACATTTATACACCTTGGTGGGAGTATACTTATGAGCTTCCCAAGGTGTACTAGATGTGCTGCATGGTGTGCTTTCAGATGTGCTTAATGGTGTGGTTGGAGCAATCGATGTCAATGGATGTACATGCTTTGGAGTGTGGGTGTTGGTAGAGCTATCCCTCTGGAATCCTCCTCCCCATTCTCCGTTGCTACTACTATATTTATGTCTTGGAGCTTCTTGATGTACAGGACAATGAAGGTGTGGCCTCCGGTGTGGTGTCGGCTAGAGTATGCCCTCAAGGTGGAGTGCCTAAGGGGCAGGGACCGATGGCATTCATATATGTAGACGAACCTAATGGTGTAGTGTTTGTAGCTCATCCGAAGGGGGTGGTAGTAGATGTAGATGGACCAACGGGGGACACTGCCTGACTCTGCCACTTTGCTATTGCTCGAGTATGGCCATACCTTCCCATCTATCAAACCAATCAAGGCCCATGGTGAAGTCTGGCATACCACTCGCTAAAACGGTGAAATCGTCCCTTGGAGAAGTATCCATGGTGGAGAAACATTGTAAGCAAGCATTAAACATTAAAGCAAATCAATAGTTATATTTCTCTATCACAAAATGATAATATAGTAGATATACATAATATAAAATGTTTATACACACAAACAATCCAAAAAAATTTACAACAAATATAAGCTAGAACACTTTGTACACTTGGAGAAAAATAGAGTGATAAGAAAGAAGATGTTTTTAAAAAGTTACTTACAAAGTGAGACATTAAGTGTCCATTGATCTTTCATCTTCAAAAAGATCCAAAGCTCCAAAAATATCTATCTCTAACTTTATTCCAACACTTTCAGCAAATAATTGAAGTGCATTAATTGAATCCACTTTATCCTCATCCATGTCTTATCCTGGAATTGCATCCACCTATTTCTTAGTATTTTCCTCTAGAACTTGGACTTCCACCTCATTGTTGTCACCTTCTTCAAGGGAAAGTTTTCGTGGTTTGAGATCATCTGGAATGACTTCCACCTCAACACCCTCAAACACCTGTCTACTGCGTGGTGCAACCTGAACCTCAAACACCTAGTATTTATCAATTAGATATGATGTCAACACCACTTTCTCATAATGCTCTGGGAATTTTTCATTGTCATGTGTCATTGTTAATGTGTCATCTAGAATGACTTCCACCTCAACACCCTCAAACACCTGTCTACTGCGTGGTGCAACCTGAACCTCAAACACCTAGTATTTATCAATTAGATATGATGTCAACACCACTTTCTCATAATGATCTGGTAATTTTTCATTGTCATGTGTCATTGTTAATGTTGTCATCTTCATGTGTTGGTGTTGTTCTTCCTCATTGATGGTTGTTATCTTTGTCTTGATTTTATGTTGAATTGCTTGATCTTCATTGGTGTTGTTGGCCAATGCAACAATTTGATGCTTTAGCGGGATTAGTTATGATTGCAAATTATGCTTCCAATCACTATATGCAAGTGCCTAATTGTGTGCTAATCAAGCCTAAGTGAAAATGCGGACTAGTGCACACACTAAATACTACTAATCACATGTATCTCTCATGGATGAGGGTAATGGCTTGCAATGAACATTCTCAAAATCCATGAGAGTCGCATCAGGATTGTGTAGCTTATGGCTACGAACACTTGATGAAAAGAGAGTGATCAAGTGTGTAATTAAGAGAGATTAATTAGGCCTAGATGTGAACCATTGGCTCTGATACCACTTGTTGGGAATTCTACATCAAGAACAAGATCTTGACAAATCTTGTTAGAGAAATTAATGCACATGAAGAAGAAGAATCAATTGAATAGCCTACATTGGAAGAGGGCAAAACGTTTGGGCTTAAATTTTTGTTATTGATTGGTGTATGTTATCCTCTTAATTCTCCTACGTGTATCTTATCCTTTACTTGGGTACTTTAGATACTGTGGAGGTTTCCATAATTGTGTTCTCATGGGGCATGTATGAATTCTTGTTTAGGGTTAGAGTCCCTCTTGAATTGTCCCAATACTCTTTTAATTGGATACCATCTAAGGAGGGTGTTGGGATATGTGCTACCAATTCTAGGGGCATATAGGAAACCTCTCTTACCCATGACATCGTTGATGAGTTAAGCCACCTCCTAATGCTATCTTCCACATCCCCCTCGGTATTTATCTTATATCTTGCACATCTCTATAAGAATCCTCGTAGAACACATGAAGTAATGAAGTAGTGTTTGTATTGTATTCTAGAGCTCTTTTCATTTGGTGTCTCTCTCACTCTCCAGCAATCTCCATGATTAAGCTTGCTAACCAACCATTATAATCCCATGAGAGAAAAGAAGAGAGAGAAGAAGGAGATAAATTAAAGAGTCTCACAAAAGGAAAGCAATTAAATCAGTAGGCAAGTAGATGGAAAACGCTTGGGGGGGTGTTTACTTGCCAGTTCCCCCACAATCGCATATGTAGCCAATATCCCATGAAAGGCCACATGGGGTGCTTGCACCAACATCATATGAGAGAGAGCCCCGGTCCTATGGCATTATGAGCCCCCAGTGCTCTCTCTCTCTCTCTCTCTCTCTCTCTCTCTCTCTCTCTCACACACACACACACACACACACACACACACACACACACACACACACACACACACACACACACACACACACACACACAAAGCAAATAGCATAACTGATGAGTTTCTTCAAAGTCTTTAGAATCACTTTGAATACAACCAACATCAATCAACACTCCATCTCTAATATGACATCATGAAAGAGAATGTGGCCATTTAACATTTTAAAAAAGATGGCATTTCTACAAGTCCACATACTAAAAAGAAACCAATATCAAAGAACCTTAAGCACAATTTGGAGAGGTTTTGGAAACTCAAGATCCCACAAGCCTAAGTGATTTGTTTTTGGGTGATCCAAATGTCGAGAGATGAACGTAAATGGGATTGTAGATTACTCTTCCAAACAATGGCAAAGTCATAGTACCAAACACAATGTCTTCCAGATTCATGAATCCTCTTGTATACAAAATGGTTGCTATGGAGAGGGCATTTCAAACAACATGCCACAAAAGGAACTTGTGCTTCAATGAAATTGATCAAGAGCACCAAATATTATCAAGGCTTTGAGAATTTTGTAAATGCTCCAAGTGTGTTTGTCATGCATTGTGTGAATTTTTGGCTCTCCACCAAGGAGTTTGAGAACTGCGTAACTACCAATCTTGTAGTCTATGATCTTGAATTGGTGGTGGGAGAGGGATATTGTGTACATATGTGCAAAGAATATGTTAAGAGTTTCACAAACAAGCACCAAGTTTGAATTGTTTCTTAGTTGCAAAGAAACACAAGAAATCATTATATATAGCATCTTTCAATTGAGCCATCCTAGTCATGTCTTTGCTATTGATTGATATACTTTGATTTTCTAATGATAACGCACGCAGATCTTTAAAAGAAAAAACTCCAACGCATGTTTTAAACCCTATAGAGTTTCCTAGTGTTCCCACCATTCCAATCCAGGGTGTTAAAACTTGTTTCTTGAAGCAATAAAAAAGGTGGTATTGTGAGAGGGAGGTTTTAAAGGAAAAGTAGTGATGAATATCTTATACCAATCAGATATGTTCCATTTATACCAAAAGTAACAAGAAGATTAATGCACAATATTAGATAATATGTGTGACCAAACCGTGGCAAATTTTAAAAAAATTGTGAATGAAGCCCTTATAGTAATCATGTGAGTAGTAAGATCCAAGTTCATAGATCCCCTTGACATTTAGACCATGAGATTTTATCCCAAAAAATGGTAGCAAAGTATCAAAATAAACAATCATGAGATGACCAAAAGAACTTTTTGATTTGTGAGAAAAAGGAGAGGAAATGATTCTTCCTCCAATCTAGCAAGGGCAAGTGATATAAAAAATATGGAATGATGATAGCTTGAACAACATGAATCAAACATGAGGTGGCCTTTCAAAGCAATTCCATGCAGCCATCTTTGTGTGAACATTGTGTTTTACTGAGTCTGTGAGTTGTTTGGTGGAGACATCAACCCCAAGAGGATAACCCAAATGGCAAAGACATGTATTTAGGAACCTTTTTCCCTCCCCATACAAGTAAATCAAAATCAGAGGCATTAATGTAAACTAACGTTTATTTGTCAAGGTTGAGTGCAATTAGAAGCAAGAGCATACAATTGAACACATGCATACAATGTGGAAAATTCACATTGTTGCTTTAAGAAACGCAAGAGTATCATAAAAAAACTCAATCCCTATAAATTGTCTAGAAGGCATGGACAAGCCTAGAATCTCATGGTTATTAGCAAGATATTCTAGATAACATAAAAGAGGGTGTGTGTAGCAATGGAAAAAAGGAGAAGGCTAAAGTAACATCCTTGCCTAACGGATTGGGCTAAAGAAATTGAGGGAGAAATTCTATCATTGATGATCATTTGAGAAGCAATCTGGAATGTAAGAAATTTGTGTACAGAAGCCATTATGTTATTGTGTAAGCTAAGTATATTATATACCAAGTTTAAAAGTTAAAATATTATCCATAATGCTTCTAGTATTTTGTACAGTATACAAAGCATGGTGATAGGTCTCCAATGATTTAATGTGTGAAACATGACCTGTTTAGGTAATAACTTAACAATGCTAGATATCAATTGATTATCAAATTGACCATTAACTAGTTGGAATTTAAATCCCTAGAATATCAATCTCAAAGGGATACCAAACTTTAATTGGGAGTTCTTTTGAAAGCCCATCATAGCTTATATTTTTATTGTTGCCCAATTTTTTAAGGGCATTCTAGTCCAGTTAAATGAACTCCAGGGTCTTGCTCTCTCTTTTTAATACAATCTAGCATTCATTTCATAAGGAAACTATGTGCATTACAAGAGTCATTTCAAGTGCATGTTCACCATGATGTTCAATAACCAACAGACAATGGGTCTATGTACATGCATATCTCTATAGTGATTAGGGGAAGCCACACCTAATGATTAGCCGCTCATGATGGTGGAGCACGCTACTTTGTAAACTGTTTGTAGATGTGGCCCAATGATCATTGAGAGGACCTTTGACCACAAGAATATAGTAAGGCCTTCTATGGGCCAAAAAGGAGATGATTTTTTGCACAATTCAAAAAAATCAATATCTAGTGGAGCAGCTAAAAGACAAAGCTCTATCATATACAAATATTGTGTGTGTATGTGGCATTGAAAGACCTAAAGTCCTTGAGTTAGTTCAAACTAATGTCTTGCCATTAACTTTTATGCTAGCCAAAATCAACAATCATTATAAAGGAACAAAAGCATCCCATCCACTAAGGAGGTTTGTTTTCAAGACTAGTCAAATAGATCTTTGAGGTCTCTTGTTCTTGTACCTACGATATTAAAATTTCTCTTCTTCTTTTAGAGTAGCCAATAGAGAGCCAATATCAACAAAAGTTGAAGAGACTAATAAAACTTGAAAGGATATTTATTGGAACATCTCGAGACCATGCTAGAGAGAGAGAGAGAGAGAGAGAGAGAGAGAGAGAGATAAAATCAAGAAGATGAGTGTCTATGGGATGCCCCCTTCGCATTGGGACACCTATGAAACCCAGCAATGGTGGTTGCCCGTCATCATCCCTCAGCACTATATGACACAAGATAGTAAATGAAGCTAAAGTGGTGGGATCAACAGTAGAGAAGCTTGGACACAAAAGCAAAGGTGCGCGCAAACATAAAAATAAACAAGGACACGGGGGGGAGTAAACATGAACTATGACGATGTGAAGTCACAATTGTTTCAACAAACCACACACACCTACGTGGTTAGATCATTAGGATTCCATATGTGAGGTAGTGGGTTCAAATCCACAATCATCGACCTGCCGTTGACTTTTGTCAAGCCGTTCCTCTACCCTCGAGATTTTGTTGTCATCGCTTTTGTTGCAAGAACCCCTAGATCACATGATACCTCTACCCTCTTGTTGTTGCAAGCTTCTCCCCCCATACTTCTCTCCTCAAGCTTATTTTCTCTTCTGTCTTCTTCCCCATTGTTTATTATTGACTAGTACTTCCTAGAGATAAGCAAACATCTTAGCCTCTCCCAAGAGCCCCAAGAAACCCCTCATATTGCCTCTCGAATTCTCTCCAATGGCTTTGGAATCTCCAACGACTCCTCCACCTTCTCAAGGTATGCCTCAGGCAATTTTTCTTCCCTCTTTTGGTTATTGAGAAATATGCAGATCACTATGCTTCAAGAGACATCATTGGGTACTTTTTGGCCCCCCGTTGTAGGCCATATAATCATGCAAAAAACACAATGGGCTCCCAAAGGGGTGGAGGTGTGCACCACACGGACTTTTAAAAAATTATGCTCAGAGATGAGAGCATGTCCATGGAGCAAGGTATTGGATGTTCTACAACCCTCGATGTAGCTTGTAAGGTGGTCACCAAAATTCTCCTTGCCATCAAGCCCTCCCTCTTTCTGGTATGGGTGGAGTTGCCAAACTTCCCTCTTGACTATCATCTATCCATCAATACTATTGTCAAGCCCTTAGGAAATGCAGTGTGTCTCACCATAGCAGGAGTTCAATCCAAGAGGGTGTCCTCAGTTCTAATGGAGCTTAACCTCTCGAAGACCTACATGAGTACCTTCTCATTCAACGAGATGGCGTTGTTAGCTTCTTACATGCGATTTGCTACAAGCATAAGCTCGATGCATGCTTCCATTGTGGAATGCAAGGAGCGAAAGAGACTCCCCCCCCCCCCCCCGCGCCCCCACCACCACCACCAACACACACACACACCACCCCAACCCGAATGAAACAAGAGTCCTCTTCTGAAACTGGCAAGGTTCCATTTGCTCTTAAGGTAAACCAAGCTCCTCGTATGAGGCGGCTACCCGCTAGATCAACACCCTCTTAAACTAAGAAAAGAAGAAGAAGAATTATTTTGCCCTCCTCACCTCCTTGGTGGCAAAAGAACGTACTTCCTTGGTGGAGGAAGTACTTATAGAAGAAGAGGGAGCTCTTTCTCTTGCATTAGAAGAACAAGTCAATGCCTTGGAGAAGGTGCTACTCTAGCAATGCATCCAAGCCCCTGCAAGCAATGCCTGGCCAACCCTCATGGTGGAGCAAATCGGAAACAAAAGATCCTTGCCATTCCCTAGAGCTCTGTCAACCCAATGAAGAGGCGAAATCAAAGAAAGTCCCTAAAGATAAGCCTAAGAAGTAGGTTTTGATGGCTATTGGCCCCATTCAATCTTTTGGTTCTTTACCTTTGCTTGTGAAAGCTTCTTTCTTTTATACAAGTTCTATGCTTTTATGGCTTTTTTAAAAAAAATCTCAAAAGGACGTCCCAACCGAACCAACATGAAAATTGAAAAAAGAAATTATATTGCCAAGGAAGTATGCGCTAACGATTTTGAAAACTGCTTTCTTTAAGGCGAATTGCAGTGAGATGTTATTTCTCAAAAAGGGAAGGTTAAGGAGAGGAGAGGCAGGGGCGAGGGATCATGCAAGGTTAAGGAGAGATGAGGCACAGTAGGGCAAAACTAGGGACGGAGGGCACGTGCAATCACGCAAGGCAAATCGACGGACAGGGTAAGCTCCAGAGAGCACAAGGACAGGAGGGTGATGCCAAGGCATTGTTGCTCGAAAATATTGTCTGGCAACATGAGCCCTTGTTCAAGTGTCGTTTGGCGAAACCTCACGAGTTCGATCCTATATGCATAGCCTTTGGAGCGTGTACCAACAGTGGAATCTCTAGCAAGATTCTAGATAATTGAAAGAAGTCGAGCCATTTAAAATTAATAGGGCGGGCACCCACATCATCATCAGTAGATTTCTTTGGAAGAATAAAAAACAATGCTCAGATTCGAGCCAAAATAGCGCACCCATATCATGAAAGAATCTAAAACAATGCTGAGCAAGAGAGTCCCTTGTAATTTAACAAATTGGAAGGAAAAAAACTTTCTATTTTAAAATAAAAAGTTTTCCAAAAAAAAATTAACTGCCCTCTCCTTCCCTCTCTCTCTCACACACACCCCCACATAGACTTGTCATTGCGCCCGTCTCCCTCCCTCTCCCTCTCTCTCTCTCTCTCTCTCACAAGTGTGGTAGATTGGTTATGCCATTTTTCTCTTGACTAACAAGTCTTGAGTTCAACTCTCGTCTTTGAGGTCTCTTGGGATAGTTTCCCCCGACGTTAAAATTTCTCTTCTTCGTCTTCTTCTTCTCTCTCCCCTATGATCTGAGCCCCTGCCTTGGAACTAAGTGGCACGGGCATTTTGGGGGGGGGGGGGGGGGGGGGGGATTCTACGGTGAGGGGATTGTGGATCGTAGATATGGGCGGTGGCGTTGAAAGTAATCTAAGGTACCTTAATTTACAAAAGTAATCGGGTAACCTAAATTACTTTCGGAGGTCGTCGCCTTGCACATGTGTTTAAAGTAAATTAAGGCCCCCATGCTTCAAAAACGCAAGGCGAAGTGGTTAGAACATGTGCCTCCCATGGGTGAGGTCACGGGTTCAAACCCCACGCTCCCAAAATGGGGTACCCTAGATTACTTCAAAATGGTGCCCACAAGCCTCGCAAGCCCTTACCCTTGGGACTTGTTTTGTGGCCATCGATTTCTGGAGGGCTCCTCGAACTCCTGATTTTACTATGTACTTCACTCCTTATCTAAAGCGCAAGTTCTTCTTCTTTGCATCTTGTACTCTTCACATATAATTTATTGAGACTGTACAAGGCTTCTTTCTCATGGGGCTGGGCCAAGGCATCTCAGAGAGTGATGCATGTAATGAAGCATACATAGTAGAATTCTAGATTGTAGGCAAAACAACATGCGTGTCCATGCGGTAGACTCTTTGCTCTTCCTGCAAATTTCGCATGCTGATATCTTGTAAAATTGAATAGATTCATTTAAGAGAGGGTTTCATGTAGGTGCGCTGCCTGGTAATATGCACCGCACCGTAAGCATGTAAGAGGCTATCTGAAGCCTTGCAAGGTCCATATGCCCATATGGCATGGTGAGACCAGAGAGTACTTATCACAATTGAATGTGAAATGCAACTTGCTTTCTACAACCAATGAACAAATTGTGAACATTGTCATTAATGTAGAGATCTTATTTTCTGTGACACAAGCTGATGGGTGAGCATGTGAAGTTGTCCTTCAATTTCAAATGTAAGGAACTAGTAGCTATCTGCACACATCTCAAGCTTTGAGACAACCGAGATAGGATTTGGTTTTGGTTGTTAATTTATGAATTGAACCCTACCATCACTCATGATGGCACATAAGACACATTTTCTGCTTGTTCATAACTCAAAAACCACATTTATTTATGTACCAAATATGGCAAATGTACGCTGCTTAAGAATAATCAACAAGATAAAATACGGTAGTCATTAGAGGGTCTCCCAGTTCTTAAGGATCCGAATGGTTACTTGCAGACCTAGCAACCACTGGAATGCGGCTCACTGCTGCTACCCATCAAAATACATACACTAAATAAAGAGAAAAAACAAAACTGGCTCTTTTCCAGATGTATGTCTACGAGCAAATGCACCTGCATGCATTAATGTATGTTTATAAGGCCAATGTATGTGTGCATTATCGAATTTTTTTAACGTAATGCACCCATGCGCATGAGCCTGCATACATATGCATGTCTGCGCTTGATTAAATAGAACTCGGTACCTCCGATTTCGTATGTTAGGATGAATTCCAAGAAAAAATGTATGTTGGGATGTTTCTTATCACTTGCCACAGGAACTTTTCCGCTTTTCAAATGACCAATTAATTTTTTAGATACCAAATCAAACTAACCATTTTCCAAATTTTAAACAACCTTGTCCAATTCTTGAAAACGCTAAAACATTCCACTCCTATCCTCCAAGAATTCAGATTGGCATTTCTAAGGCCTCGTGCATGTATGGCAGTGCTTCTATACTAGGAACAACTTGCCAAAAACTGGCCCAAACATTGACTCAGTTTCAATGACATTACTGACAATCACGAAATGAAGGAGATGGTTTTAAAGTACAAAATCGTGTTGTACCTTAAAATGCCATAAAGTCAATATCGGGAGTACCTCTGCCAATCAGAACTCACCTTGCAAATAATCTTAGTTTAAACAAAACCTGCTTCTTGAAAACTTGCATTCTTGTACCTCCCTAGCTGTTCCTAGCTATGAAAAACCCATGAAAGCGTAGTTCTAGAATGAGAAGGTGTCCATCATCGATCATGTTAGCAGCCAAGAGTATATGAAAAGCTTCAATGGAGTACTAGAGTTTTTTGTTTCGCATTCAATACTATGATACATAGTTGGGTTTCCCAACAAACTTGGAAAACTGCAAACTGCATGCCATTGAAGTGTGCAAATATATGCATAAGTCCAGTCTACTTGTGTTTAATATTGCTAGCCCAAAATGCTCAACTAGTTAGCTGCAACCATCAAAAAAATTTAAAATCTACATAGTGGACACTCGAAGCCTCTCCTGCTGCAGCTGAACCCTCCATGTTCTTGGCCTTGAGTTCCTCTCCAAGGCTGGATGTTTTGCTAAGAGCTGCCTTAGATAAAGAATCCAGCTCACTTGCTCTTGGTATTTCTGGAGGAGTAGTACACCGTATAAGTGCCCAATTTACACCTTCGAAAAACGGATGCTGCTTGATCTCAGTAGCACCTCTTTTATATCCTAGCCTATGGTGGGGTTCCTTCACCAGCAAACCCCGTATCAAGTCTCGAGCTCCAAAACTAACCGTGGGAGCCTCAGGAAATCTCAGAGGTTGGCCCACCACATTAAAAAGAGTAGCTCGATTACCTGGCCCTTTGAAAGGTGTCTTCCCAAACAGCAGTTCATATAGAAATATGCCAAAAGTCCACCAGTCAACTGCACTGCCATGGCCTTCTCCTTTTATTATCTCTGGGGCAAGATATTCATGAGTACCAACAAAAGACATGGACTTTGCTCCAGTTGGCTCAGCGATTAACTCAGGCCAAGGCATCACCTGATTCCCAGCTTCATTCTTCAACTTCTTGCTCTTCTTGGACCTTGACTTGGACCCAAGGAAACTTGGCACAAAGCATACAGGCTGTACACAAACAGGTTGACTACAAGAAGGCTGCACACAGGAGGGTGGAATGCAATATGCTGCCATCCTTTTTGATGGGTCAAAATCTGACAATGAAGACTTGACCAAGGTTGGACTAACCATACACTGCAGAGACAGATCAAAGTCTGAGAGCATAATATGCCCATCCTCCCTTACCAGCACATTCTCTGGTTTCAAATCTCTGTAGACAATTCCTAGCATGTGAAGATACTCTAAACCCATCAACACTTCTGCTGCATAGAACCTAGCACAAAACCCAAGTCAACAAAGTTAAAACCAGAAAGTGACACCATCTGCACTGCAATGAAAAAGTCATGCGACAGAAAGAACCTAAGAGGACATTTTCTTTTCCAACAAATACAGCATAAGCCACTTGTCCCATATCAGGTGTTTACCCACCCAAAATGTGCAGCCAGGAAAGAACAATTTATTCCACTTTAAGTTCAAGAGCAAAAGCAAATTCCTGCCACAAAGCAGTAGCAGGTTTCAGAACTGAACATTAGCCTCCTCGGGCACAAACCTCCGGGGGCCCGCTCTAAGCTCCTCTCGGGCATGTTATAGTTATTGATTTGTTGGTCGGCAAAAATTGAATGCGGTGGGAGAAAGCTCCTTGTGCAGTTCTCAAATATGTGTCCCTTCTCATTTGCTTTTGACAGTCAAGGAAACGTTCAGTTTTCCTCAGGCACTGGGCCCATCGGAGTGAATAAATGGTTATGTGGATATGAAGCAGCCAAATTTAAATAAAGCATAAACGAAGAGAGAAACCAACTGTGATACTACAGTCAACATTACACACCACTACAGGTTTTGAATAATACACGATAGAATCACCAGCATCTCAAACGCTTCTGTAAATAGCCGTGATGTTAGTAACTCAACTGCAACTGTTACAAATTCATTCTTCAGTTTATTTCCATCCTCTCACATTGTTACCTTCAAGAACACATTGAATGTTTGGGCCTGTCTTTGTTGTAGTCAGAGGAGTTGATGAAGACAGTGCATGATGATAACTGCGAATAATATTAAGGCTACAGCTGCAACTGGACTTGGAATGCTAAATAACTAAAATAGGAATGGAGAATCTGAAATAGGAAGCTGAATGCTACTACACAAGACAAACCACTCCCATGACATTTCATGGCTGAGTTATAAACCCGACCAAGAGTTTTGGAATTGATTCATAAACACTGTCCACAACTGTCAAATCATAAGAGGAATTTTACAATGCTCCTTTTGTAGCAGGAAGACTATGCAAATCCATAAAGAGTAGGCATCCATCTATATGTACAAGCCATATGATTAGAGAGGATGTCACCAAGAGGTGTAATTTTCCTATTGCCTTCTTTAAATATGTACTACATATTTTTATTTGATTTGTTTTTACATGTTTTCCCCGAAACCCTTGAAAAGGTGCAAGTGGACATTGCATGGCCGGTGTGACACGGCTGCGGCCGAACGGGTTTCTCACATCGGGAATCTAGGTCAGTCAGTCAAGGAACTAGTCAGGCCAATTAGCACTGAATTCTGATGAGTATGGAAGCTCGTGTGCGCCGAAATGGAATTTGGGCCCCTCATCAAGTCACTGACAACTTTATAAGTTGGTGGCTACTAGGATATTAAACCAAAGGGAAAAACTGGACACATGGCATAGGAGAGCAACCTGCAGGACGCCTCAACAAGGCGCTCAAAAGAGAGAGGGAGCTGTTTTGAAGCTCATAAGTGAATTACAGTGTGTGTGCCCTCTCTCCCCATTCAAAGTCTCCTACTCCCATTTTGGGGAAACTTCGTCTGCACATTCAGAGTTATGTGGAATAAGGATGCGGAAGAATTTCATATTATGCCACTTGAGGGCTGTGATGTGTTATTGGGTATCCCATGGTGTTACAAGTTGCATGCTTAGTGGCTACTTACAACCAAAAGATCACCCTTGTACATAGAGGAAAGACTCATGTCCTTGATGTAAAGCTTAGAGGCGAGCTTGTTCTAGTTGTTTTTGCTTCAGCTATTTCATCTGTAATAAAGAATCATCTTTCTACGTGCTTGATCTTTGCAAAAGAAGTACCTGAAGTTGTATCTAATTTGTCTACCTTAGATATATTTAGGTCAACTTTTCTGAGTGTTTTTCGGACTCTTTGCCAAGGGAGTTACCTCCTGAGAGACCTGAGGATCATACCAAAGATCTTGTGCAAGGTTCTAGTCCACCGAATAGACCATCGTACAGGGTTAGTGCAGCCAAGCAGAAAGATAGTATGCGTCGGGTCAATGAGCTTTTAGAGAGGGGGTTGCGCGCTTTGAATAAGAATACCATCAAGAACAGGTTCCCCATACTGAGGATAGATGACATTTTTGATCGAGGCAGCGTCACTGTTTACCAGGATAGACCTAAAGAGTGGGTACCAATCAAATACGCGTTAGGCTAGAAGATGTCCATAAGACTGCGTTTTCTTGTCATGCCATTTGGTCTCACGTGTGCTCCTACCACGTTCAATAGAATGATGGACATAATATTTAGACCACATAGTAACTTCAAGGGTACATTCTTTGATGACATGATTGTCTATTCAAAGGAAGAGGAGCATAGGGATCACTTGAACGCAGTTTTCAAAGGGCTACGCACGAACATGCTACTCATTAATGCGAAGAAGACTGACACTCTTTGGAAGAGATTCACTTCGTTGGGCACATTGTTTCAAAGGATGGGGTACACATGGATACTGCCTAAGTGGAAGCAATTAGGTCATGGCCAATGAAACCGGCCCGTGGGGCGGTAGGCTTTGGCTTTCACCCAAAATTCTTTACTTTAGACACACACAGAGAGCACTTTGGACAGGTAACTTGCAGCGGGAATTAACACTTAAGCACTCACACGGCTCGGACGCTAGAATGCTCCGAGCAGACGCTGACAACCTGTAGGCCCCATAATTGGCGCCCCTTCCGGTATTTCTTTATACTTTAAGAGGGTAGATTACAAAGAAGGATCCTAGGAATTCTTTACCTGTATCCAACTAGATACCACATGTTTTGGCAAAATTTCGGCAACATAACAACCCCAAAACTTGCCCAAAACCAATTCCCCTACTGGAACTCACTTCCACTGGCATAAACCCTCTGATTTCTGCCCAAAAACAGTAAATTCAGCATGCTGTATTTACTGGTTTTTGCCCTGTTTTCAGCCCTAAACAGTCCCCGAACTGTCCTCTAACAGTGGGACACTGTTCCCTATGGTTCTGGCGTCCGTATGGCTGAAAAACAGTCAAAATCCAGCGCATAACCAGCACTGAAAACGCACCTGTACGGTGAGGTTATCACCCTCACCGATGCCTGCTTTTGGAGTAGCAGTTAGCTACTCCCGTTCCTGCTCAGAGAGGCTCTTGCCTCAGCAAAAACGCATACAACCACACAGCTATACATGAGTCAAATGAAGAGCCCTCTTGTGGGGCATCACATTACTGCACGTAGGGAAGAGAGAGAGAGCAGTGTGAGGCGTGACATGACTTCTTGCACCACACTGTACATGAGAGGGAAAGCTTGTAGTCAATAGCTCTTAACCTGTGAGACAGGCTTCAAATGAGCTCCCTCCCAGCAAGAAATCGAGCGCCCAAGTTTTTGCACGAGGATACTGTACCAGAACGCACCACTTGGCACATTTACAAGCATTTTCCCGTTTTGGCTCCCCGCTTAAAAATCTCCCGACTGGCTGCCCAGTTGACTTGACAGTAGAGTTCTAAAATGTTCCCCTTGTCATTCCGGAGGTAATGACGCGAAAAGATTTCGTGGCCCAAAATAGCAATTCCCTAATTTTTAGGAGATGCTTCCGTTGGGCTCCCACTGGTCTTCTGACCATCTATCCCCATTAGGACAGCATCCAAATAATGCAATGTGGCCCAACTGTCGGGTACTTTTCTTTAGTGAACCACCTTGGCTTTATGCCTTTATTCAATTCACTTCCTAGTATCCACCAACTTGCTAAGTGCGACGGGGGGACCTACATGATCTTGAACTGAGCCTAGACATCCTCTTACTATATGGATTCCAGTGCCGACCAACTTCCAGTCTGCGGGTGAAACTACCGTTTACATTGGCCATACAATGTCCTACCATTTGCAACTTCGAAAAGAGGGTCTTAAAAATAAAACAAAAATCATTGGAAAGAAACCAACAACTAAGGTTAGCAGTTGCCACGTCCTCGTGACATAGTTAACACTTGCCACGTCCTCGTGACAGCCAGACTTGAAGTCCATACATGACATTCGGCTTATGTTCCTATTACAGGAGGTTCATTCAAAATTTTGATGAGAGTGCTTCTCTATTCCATGCACTACAAGGGAAAGCAGTTACTTTCAAGTGGACAACCAAGGAGATTCTAGCCTTCAAACACTTGAAAGAGAAGCTGACTTCAGATATGGTAATCATTTTGCCAGATATTTCAAAACCTTTTGTGGTTCGATGTGATGCATGTGGCCACAGTCTTGGTGCATTTCTAATGCAGAATGGCCAAGTAATCGCATATGAGAGCAGAATTCTTTTGAACTGAAAAGAACTTGCAAGTTTATGAGAAAGATTTGTTGGCAATAATTCACGCTCTCACTAATTGGAAACACTATCTGCTAGAGGCTGATTTTGTTGTCCAAACAGATCATCAAAACTTGCAATACTTTCTCACACAAACGAAGTTGTCTGAGAAACACATGCGATGGGCAAACATCTTGTCAATGTTCCATTTTTAGATTGTGCATGTGGAAGGGAAAAAGAACGTGGTGGCTGATGCATTGTCACGAAAGCCCCAAATTTCGGCAATGTCAATTCCGTACCATTGTGAACTAGACGAAATGAAGACACAATATGCTGAAGATTCAAGTTTTGCAAGGATTTATGATCAGCTTGTTGATGGGCAACATCATGAACATTGTATGCTTAAGAATGACTTTCTCATGATGCATGGAAAGTTATGCGTTACTAAACAATTACGGCCAAAGGTTTCGATGGAAAGCCATGCTCTACCATATGTTGGGCGTCGTGGAATTGATGCGACGCTGAAAGGGGTTGAGGCATTCTTCTATTGGCCAGCTTTACGTCAGTTGTTGACACATTTGTAAGATCATGCTTAGTATGCCAAAAAGTAAAATTTGACAGGTAAAAGCAACCGATATTGTTGCAGCCATTGCCGATCCCTAATAGGTAGGCCATGGGAAAGCATAGCGATGGACTTTAGCTTTGATCTTCCAAGAACGCAAACAGGCAATGATGGGATTTGGACTATCATTTATAGGTTCTCTAAGCAAGCCCATTTCATTCCTCTTTGGAAGAAGAAAAAGCCAGAACACATGGTCAAGATATTCATGAGCATTATCTTTAAGTATCACGGGATGCCTCAGTCAATTGTCAGTGACAGGGATCCACATATGACGAGTCTTTTCTGAAAGGCATGGTTTGAGAACATGGACACTATGCCTCATCTTCGTTTCATCCACAAACTAAACTTGGAAACACCATCTCCCATTGGTTGAATATGTTTACAATAACATTGTGCACCTACATCAACAGGTAAGGCACCATTTGAGATAGTGGAAGGAGGGAAGAAAGTCCCATCCATTTTGCAAACTAAGGACAAATTTGAGGCAGACAAGTATGTGCAAGACATGGATGAAACATACATGAAGATAAAGATTGCTCTTGAGAGGACTCAGGCTAAGCAAAAGAAAGCTATTGATCGTCAACGTCATGAACTTGTATTTTCACTTGATGATTGGGTACTTTTGCGCTTTGAAAAGGCCAAGTTAAGGAAAAGGAAAGGCAAGGAACATTTGTTTCCCAAGCTCAGTATGAGATATTATGGTCCAGAAAAGATCAACGGTGTAGCTTACAGGTTGAAGCTACCAGAAGGCTGGAAAATACATAATGCTTTTCATGTCAGCCTTCTAAGGCCCTTTGTTGGTGATGTGCCAGAGAATATGCTTGATGAGGAACAGCCCGAAGTGGAAGAATTGGATGAGATTCTTATTCCTCAACAGATATTGACACATAAGGAGAGGAAGGTTAGAGTAAAGGTTGCAAGACGCTATTTGGTGAAGATCAAGAACTATCCATCTTTGGATGTTGAATGGATGGAAGAGTCTGAATTGGTTGATTGACCTCAGTTGCTGCAACTATATCTTTGAAGCCTTTAAGATGCAACCCACATTCACTTGATGTAGCTCTATGCAAGGTGAGAGCATGGTTCCTAATGCTCGCTCATAGAAGTAGTTAAGCAATTGTAACTACTCCTTCCATACAAAATTTGGAAAGAAAAGTTTGTACTTGAGAGTACACTAGAAAACTTCTATGCTTGATATATGTGTGGTAGCAAAGTTGGTGGGATTGTTTAATCGTCCAACGCTACATTTCCGGAAGCAGGTATACTTTGATTTCCATCATAGAATAAATGTGATATCAGGAGATATCAACATGTATTATTGGCATGCGAGCGAGTTCGCTTGCAATATTTCAAAGGTGGGGTATGTCACCGGGAGGTGTATTTTTCCTGTTGCCTTCTTTAAATGTATACTACATATTTTTATTTATTTTATTTTTACTTGTTTTCCCCGAAACCCTTGAAAAGGTGCACGCTGAAATTCTGTTACATCTCACCGAAAAGATTCTAAAATGCGAGGGAATCCGTCCTAGAGGCGTACTTTTGACCTACAAGGGTTTTGGCGCCGTTATGCTGCCAAAATCAGGTCGAAAACCTGCAATTTCAGCCCGTGACAGGTTTGGACAGCTTGGTGAGAGTTTGATCTAAGTGATCGGATTGTCTATTTTCAATCGAATAAAGAAATACCGAAAGGGGCACCAGTCTTTAGGGCTTATAGGATGTCGGTCTTCGTGTGCGCAGCAACATTCTAGTCGTTGGATGCATCTGTGTTCTCTTTCTTCTCAGTGCTCTATGTAAAGTTAACAGGTAATTGAATTAGTACCGCTCTCTACTGTCTACTAGCCGGTTATATGGAGAATCCCTCGTCCAAGTGATCCGCAATCTTGTAGCGCTTCCGTGGTATCTATCAACATAAAGTCGATTTGCAAGAGTGACCCCATTCGTCCAGCATCCAACAAGAGTTAAGGTACAGATGTTGCTAATCTCAGCTATTTAGCTTAATGGAATTCTCTTTTTCTTTATAAACACATTGCAAATCAGTGCACGGTTGCAAATTGCAGAGCAACTCCCTAAGAGTCGTATCTATCGAAGATCAATAATAAAGAAATATTGCAAGTGGCCCCTAACTTCAGGGCCACCACATCAGAGTGGGAAACTCCACCCCATTGTGTCTTGTCTCTAGTTTTTCACTTCTCTTTTGAGTTTCAGTACTTGCTGCTTCAGTTCAGCTCATGGTGTGTTTGTCTGTATCACCACCCCACCAGAACTCTAAAGTGCTGCGACAAAAACCTTCAAAAATCAGGCCTCTCTGCAACCGGAGCCCCAACCTAAGACACCCGAATCACCTGTAACCTGCAAGTGACAGAAACCACTGCAAGGGGAGGAGAGGGCAATGAGGAGACAACGGATCCTAGGCATAGATAGAGAAAACACTACTGCCATAGACCACGAGAGAGAGAGAGAGAGAGAGAGAGAGAGAGAGAGAGAGAGAGAAGAAGAAGAAGATTGTTTTAACGTCGTAGGAAACTATCCCAAGAGAGAGAGAGAGTTTCGCGACCCAAAACGTTGACAAGGTCTGCGTACAAACGTGTAAAAGTACAAGGGAGGCTAGCTCCTTATAAAGGGAGCCACCACAACCACCCGACCTCTTGAAAATACCCCATGATCCATAAAATGGAGGGTGCCCCCAAAAAATGCCCGCTCAGCCTTAAAAAATGCTACATCAACATAAATGTGCCACTTTTTATGCTACAACTGAAATTGACACATGGCTGAAAAATGCTGATAAGAGACATCTGAAAAATTGACACATCCCGCCTCATGCAAGCCTACAAGGTGGGTTCACACAGGATGTGTGACTATCACAAAACAGCCCTCACTCCCTAACCTACTCTTAGAAGATACCGGAGCCACCACTCGACAAAAGGTCAAACTGTAGCAAAAATATCTCCACGCACTGTGTCATGAGCACAGCAAGAGTAACATCATCTCTGTTGAGCTATGGAGGTTAAACGGTACCTTTGAGCCCCAGGAACTCTATCGGGCTCAGGAGAACCATGTGGTATCCCTACTGAGAAGAGGAAGCTTGTAGAGGCGGATCCTGTGGGGGATCCCTGCACCTGTAAACCTGTCTAAAAAACGAGCCTCTATCTCCCTCTTGTCGCCTTCTCCTCCACTTCTTTGCTTCTCTCTCCTCCTAGCTCTCTCAGCCTCTGATCTCATGATACCCAGATGATACCTTTGTCCAGTCTCTGCGAGACATTGTCTCTCTCTTAGTGCATCCAGCTGCCATATGCCTGCTCTGCCACATACAAAACAGTGACCTCGCAATCGAATAGAAGATAATCTCTTTTGTATGTGGTGAAAGTTTTGGAGGTCATCTCATAGGTTTTCCTGTCTAGATCTAGTGAGTGAGGGCTTTTTTGTGGGTGTGCCCGGCCTTGTGAGTTTTCTCTCTCTCTCTCTCTCTCTCTCTCTCTCTCTCTCTCTCTCTCTCTCTCTCTCTCTCTCTCTCTCTCTCTCTCTCTCTCTCTCTCTCTAAAAAAAAAAAAGAGGCTTATTTTTATTACTTGAAAAATCTAGCATAGTTGTGCGCCTCATAGTCTCTCTTATGGTAGCAAAGGTTGCCCCCACAAGGCTAGAGCACACATTCTCTCTCTCTCTCTCTCTCTCTCTCTCTCTCTCTCTCTCTCTCTCTCTCTCTCCGTCCGGAAGAGGATGGATTTGTCACCCATTATATCGCCCTCTTGTATTGAGCGCCCATTGTATCAATGGTCACACATACCCCACACAATTCCAGCTAGTAGCACTTCTAGATTCATTTTCGTATCTCTTTTTAGTACCCAGACACGGTATCAGATTCACCACTTTGTAATGACAAGGGAGAAGGCAAGCTTTCCATTAAAGCTGTAATCACCTGCACCCACTACTCACACACACATTGCGTTCACTTATGAACACAAATCAGCCTCCACTTTGCATTTGGACGCCCCCTCTTGGGATGAGGCTTCTAGAGAGTGTGTGTGGCCTGCAAGTTGCTCTCCTACTGCCATGTGTCCAGTTTGCCTCTTTTGAGTCAATTTCCTAGTACCCACCGACTTATAACATGTAGCGAGGGGCCTAAATGACTTTGAACTGAGCCTAGACACCCTTTATTGATGAGGAACACCACCAACAAAACAAATCAGAAAAAGAGAGCTTGATAAATTTATATAAACAAAATTATAAGCAAGACTGTCAAACCCAATCGCACCCATCACCCAATTCTAATACAGACTTCCAACAAACAGGGAAAAACAGTAATAAAGAATACTTGGAACAAACAGCCCATAGGCCGCATCTACCATGAACCTCCATCGGTGGCCAAAAGGGAGAATCGATAGCATATGCATCTTCAAAACCGTGCGACAACATCAAAGAGGGCAGCACATCGTGTCATTGAGCCTCTCTCCCGGCCATTCCCTCATTGCATCGAGTGCTCACATCGCTGGCCCTCAATTGCTCCATCATCAGCTGAATTTTTGGCGTGTTTCTTGCGACAAATAGGCTGTATTTTGCGTGCCAGATCTGCGTTTTTGCAGCCAGTTTTGAGCCCTTCATTACTCTCACATCGGGAGCGAAATTCAGCCCCAGATCTACCCCTTGGTGGCCATCAGCAATCCCACATCAAGAAGGATCCAAAGGTGCATCAAATCAGCCCCGGAGGTGCCTCGTCTTGAGGAATAACCGCGGTGACATTCACCATTCGAGTCAGTAGAGTCTGCACTTGAGGTATTGCATGTGTGTGTATTCCATTTATGCAATCTAAAGCAAATACCACATCCGCAACGGTGTTGGGGGCGCTTGAGAGGGTTGGTTGGGACCCCATCAAGTGCCATTCTCCTCTTCCCTCCCTCCCTCTCTCTCTCTCTCTCTCTCTCTCTCTCTCTCTCTCTCTCTACCGTACTCTCTCATTCCCTCACTTCAAGGAAAGGTAAAAGGAACCATCATTCAAGCTAAAAGGATCAAGCAACGCAAGGAAAAGAAGTGAAGGATTTGTGGAAGTGTAAAACCTAGATCTTCACCATTTCAATTCCACTGCACCTGACATTGGTGTCAAAGCTTTGTGATTTTGCACTAATTTGCTAATCTTTGAAATTTTTCTCTCTTTTGTGTTTGAATGTGTGATGTAACGCTTCACCCAAGGACGCTTCTCTCACTCAGGCATGACCTGCCATTGTGCGTAGGACCATGTGTCTTGAGCGTAGGAAATGCGAACACTGTATGCCAGGGGTTACAGTTGTGGTATGTCTGCAAGAGGGTAGTTGACTTGGTGTGCACGCGAATGACCACCTTGACATAAAGGAATCCTAGCATGGATGTTTGTTGTCATAAAATCTTCGACATGATAGGTCGCATCATTGAAGCCATGCATTGGAAACATGAAGATGTTGATTGCGAGTATCCGGGTTTGTTAACGACCTATGACAACAAAGCGCCATCTAGATCAACCTATTAGCTTTGGAGTCTTGGCATTGTTGGAACAACGATCTCTCCCATCTGCTTGGAGAATTCCATCATTCCACAAGAGGCATTGCATCGCCATCGATCTGTACACATCTTTGGCAGCACATCAAGTCCACACCATCTGCATCTTCTTAGCAATCGGTAGCCATTAATTCCGAGCCAAAGGGTTCCAATCCGAGCCAGCCACCGCGGGAGTTCGCAAACATAGTGAGCCTACATTCGCAGCCACATCCGTTCCAGAGACGAGGATTCATCTAGAACTTCCATCATACGGCAATCTAGTCGAAGCCCCAAGAGGAGCCTCTATCTTTGAGGAGTTACTTTGCGGTTTCATGAGACATCATACGAAGGACTTGCCATGGTTCGTGGGCATTCCAAAAGAACATATCCATCTTCATCTCCCATTCGGCGTTGCTTCACCAATCTTTCCGCACACGGGCAGCATATGCTGGCCAGTAACCTTCGTGGACATCGGCGTTTGAATATCCAGCCATTTGGTCTATAAGCATCCATCCGGTTTGCAGTTTGGTTCACACCATCCGAGTTGGGGCAGCAAAGGTTATTGTTTATCAGTAACCAACAAGGGCATCGTTGATCCAAGAGGCAGTCCACTGTTTGCAAGTAGATGCATCATCACCATCCTTGTGTTTTGGACAATTCCAAATCACCCAGGGAGCCTCTCTCTCAAAGATCGTCGTGGAGGACATCATAGGAACTTCATCCGAGATCATCTTATGGCGTGCATGGAGTTCGGTACTCGTACCTCACCTTAAGCAGGAGGGGATGTCACGTGCACATGGCTCAGTGTGCCACGTGGACATGCTTCATCGACTTCCAAAGCCAGATTTCCCCTTCTTTCTAGATAGGAGTGTCTAGAATCCTAGGAGAATTAGTACCGGCAATTTTGTGAGCTTGTTCACAGGACCTGCATGTCCGGACGAGTCCATTAGATTAGGTTTTCTAGTTTTGGAACCCTCTTCCATAAATGGTTTCTACACGCGTTTTGACAAATGTTATTACACATGGTGGCATGACGTGCATGTAGTTTCTACGTTAGAGAAATCCAACGAGCCATTCTCGGGTCGATGAGATTCCTAAGTGGGCAAATGTGCGACAGTTTCACCCAAAACTTAGCCCTCGTCAAAAACTTATATATTAAATCATTTAAAGATTAATTTGTTGCATTGGTGGACAGTTTGCCCTACCCAAGGCTCAGAAAGTTTATAACCAGTATCTTGTCATATAAAGAGAGTAGTAGAGCCAGTGTTTTGGGTCAGATGAGCCAGCGCCAGAGATCAGCCGAGCATTTTCGCAGATCAGCCCCTTGGCGTTTGGACCTTCATCGCCAGCATCCGCGGTTGGATCAGCCATAGCAGCCAGCATTTTCAGTTTTCAGCCATTTCCCTCACCAGAAGAGCCACAAATCTTCCAATGCTAGTCTCTCTGCTGCAGCCCAAAGCTTTTGGCAGCACATCGAGCCTCTCTCCCGGCCATTCCCTGGCCGCATCGAGTGCTCACATCGTTGGCCATCATCTGCTCCATCATCAGTTGTGTTTTTGGCCATGTTTCTTGCGACGAATCGGTTGTGTTTTGCGTGACAGATCTGCATTTTTGCAGCCAGTTTTGAGCCCTTCATTACTCACATTGGAAGCGCAATTCAGCCCTAGATCTACCCCTTGGTGGCCATCAGCAATCCCACATTGAGAAGGATCCAAAGGTGCATCAAATCAGCCCCGGAGGTGCCTCGCCTTGAGGAGTTACCACGGCGACATTCACCATTCAAGTCAGTAGAGTCTGCACTTGAGGTATTGCATGTGTGTATATTCCATTTATGCAATCCAAAGCAAATACCACATCGGCAACAGCATGGGGGGCCCTAGGGTTGGTTGGGACCCCATTGTGTCATTCTCCTCTCTCTCTCTCTCTCTCTCTCTCTCTCTCTGAGGGAAAGGTAAAAGGAGTAAAACCTAGATCTTCACCATTTTAATTCTGCTGCACCCGACATGCACTATCATGAGTGGCCACTCATTGGCTAAGCTATATGCATCTATACTTGAGCATGAGTTGAGCAGATGGGCAGAGAGACAGGGTGTACGAGCTTCAAGGCAAGCTAGATTCAGGAGGGGATTCTCTACACTTGATCATATCTTCACCCTTAAAGAGATCTTTGAGGAGGGCAGAGCACATGGGAGAAGGATTTACTGTAGCTTTGTGGATTTCCGCAAAGCCTTTGACACAGTCCCAGGTTGATAAAACGACTACATAGTCCCAAGTTGATACATCGACTACATGACTTGGAAGTCCCACAAGAGCTTGTATGGGGTATCATGGCATTGTATAAAACGATTATAGGGAGAATACGGACAACATAGGGTCTTCCGGACCCTGCCCACTTTCTCCAACTTTGTTTGGATCGTATATTGATGAGATTGCTGACTATATTGAGACTGCAGGGGACAGAGGAGCACAGTTGTCAGGTACATGGATACCTCTATTGCTATATGACAATGATATTGTGCTTATTTCAGACTCCCTCACAAACATCTAGATGCGTTAAATGCTTATGCACATGACAATGAGCTCTCCATTAACCTTGGCAAAACCAAGGTGATGGTATTCAATACTACAACGCAGTGGGTCAGGAGATCAGCACATATTTTTATGTATGTGTTGCATTTAGTATACCTACTTTCTCTATGAGAGGTGTTGCAGAGGCGAGATTGACGAGGGGATATGCAGCATTAGGAGGACTAGAGAGGATATGTTCACAGGTGCAGTTTCAGGAGCCATGCACTAAGCTATGGCTATTTGACAAATTGGTCACTTCCACTATGCTTTATGGAGTGCAGATATGGGGGCCTAGCCTGGACCATCATAGTAGATCAGGTGCACATATGATAAATGGAGATCCATGGAGAGACCACTTGTATCCATAATTCCAGGCTGATCCAGGTGAAAGCCTCAGTGCCACATGAGATTATCAAAGCTCAGATGAGTGCATTGTAAAGCTATGGGGGATAGACCATTGAAGCATTCATGGTTGCAGCATAGCCAATAGATAATTAGGAGTAGAATAAGCTCAATAGACAATGTAGAATGAAAATAGCTTGCTTGATTGATTGAAATTGGAGAGCGATTACAAGCTGGGAAATGGCAAAGGTAGTGTGAGCTACCACAAGTGGCATGTGGCCATCAAGTGTGTAGCATGTGCATGTGGGAGGCTTTTTTAGGTTCCATAGGAATAATGTGACTATGCACTTAGAGTGCATGCTTGGCTTTTAGGAAGTGGTCTCATTGTGAGTGTAAGCTAAGGCTTACCCCAACAGACACCCCCGTAAGCTGAAGCTTACACGATACAGCACGGATGGAATCTAATGGAAAAATAGTGTAGGTCTTATTTCCAAACTTTATGGTTTGGGGCAGTGTCTAAACGCTTACAAATGCACGTCTTCATTTTCTTTTGGTAACTTCGTTAGGGGCCTCAACTTCTATGCTTTAATTTCCTTGCTCTTGGAATCTAGAGGATTCTGGTGATGATGCACAGGTGGGGTGCACATGGTTTGATCCGTGTTAGGTGCATATACATCATGGAAGCACATTTTGGGTACATGCATGATGATATCGGTGCTTCGGTTTTGGGGTGGTCTTACCAAAGTACATTGGCAATGTCTAAAATCCCTTACAATCTGGAGAATAGGTATGACATGCATAGCATAAATGGTTGCACTCTGTAGGAGCTTTAATGACTCAAGTTTTGCATACATCACAATTATTAACAATGCTCAAATGCTTGAATGCTTGAATGCTTGAAAGATGTGGCCGTGTTGCTACCTTGAATGTGCTTTGGGTGTCCTTTTGATACTCATGCTTGAATGCTTTGAGATTGTTTTGAAGTTCAAAACACTCGAATGCTTGGATTCGAGAGTCTACTACTCTTTGCCAAGGAAACAAGGGCTTAGTACTAACATGGAGCAAGAGTCGTGAGAATGTACATGTGGACTTGTATGAGCAACTGAGTTTAGTATTGGGCTACCGTGGGAACAACGCCAGCAAGAGAAGACTTTGCCGCCAGAAGACGCGAGAGATCGCGAGACTACGAAGCACGGAAGTCGCTTTTCCCGCGCAAGAGCGACAGGTATCTATTGTGGATTCGCCATACGAATTGTTGTCACGTGTTTGTGTGTGTGTTTGTAGGTACTTCATTGCGAAGGAGAAGCGAGAAGGCTTCGGCCTACGCTTGGGAATTCCGAGAACGGAATTCGGAAATTGTCTGTGGAGTCTCGGCTCCGAGTACAAACGCAAAAAGGATTGAGAGCTCGTCTCTCGGATTTCCCTTTCGGGAAGGAACGACCATCGAGTCAGAGATTTAGGACGGAGGGGTTTTCTCCGGTTCTTGTGCTTGTAAAAAGATTCTCCCTAATAAAGGATTCTCTTTAGGGGGGGGGACCAGCCCATCTTCTGATCCCCAATACTGTGTCGATCTTCTCACTCTTCTCTCTATCTATTTCTCTCTATATCCTCTGGCTTCAGTAATAAGTGATAAATCCTATTTATCCGAACGTATTTTATATTGTTATGCGCTCCCGTTTGTGACAGTGGTATCAGAGCATGGTCTCCTCTCTTTCTCTATAAAGGAGGACGACTCTGGGAAGATACGGGAAGAAGCCATGACAAGCCAAGAGAGAAGTAAGCAAGCGGAAACCTAAGTCTTGTAGGAAAAAGCTCGCAGAGTTGGAAAAAATTTTCCTCTCTGCAAGAAGTCGACACAAGACTTGGGATTCTCTGAGAAGGCGACAAGAGCATGATGCTCAAGAACCTAGAGAATCCAAGGAGCGGAATGCTCAAGATCCTTCAGAATCCAGAAAATATCCATGAACATCAATCCAGAACCATAGCCAAGAAATCCCGTCATTCCGGGAAGGATATGAAGAAGGTCTTTAGACCTCAGAACACTCCGGTCAAGTTTGATACTTTTGACGGAAGAGAATGTCCCGAAAGCTACGGTTTTCATTCGACAGTATGAAGTTGCCTTTGCAAACGGCAATTTCTGAGAAGCGTCGAAGATGAAGCATGTGACCAAACACCTCAAGGGGATTGCAAGTACTTGGTGGTATACCAAAGCTATGCAAGGAATTTACAACAAGACTTGGATTCAATTCAAGGCTGAATTTTCCGACAATTTTTTTATTTTATTTTTTTCCCCCCTCTACGCTTCGAGGAAGGCATTCAAGAAGATTGGGATTGGTTTGCCCAAAGGAACACGAGCGAGTCACAGCAAGTAGTGGTTCACTCTTGCCAAGGTAGCTCCATTCTTGATCCTCTCTAAGGAAGGAAAGATGAACAAATTTAACGAAGGACTTTTGCCCGAATTTTGTAAACCCATCTGCAAGATACTTTGCAGCAGATGGTGGAGTCAGCAATAAAAGCTGAAAGTGTACACCTTGATGTACATAGAATACAATCCCCGCAGTGGGACGAGAACCATTGAACAAAGAAACAACGAATTTTTGTTACCTCTCCTCGAAGGATACATTGCTATCCAGAGAAAGTTTGGAGTAAGGGAATTTAATCTAACTCCTGAGTTTTTGACCATCAAACTTTAAGTGAGAGGGCAGGTCTTTGATCAAAGTTAAATCTTTGAGGAACTCATAAAATGCGTATTGCTTTTATGCACGAGATATGCATGTGTCTAACCAGGACAATCACTCTCGAGTATTTATGGAGTAGGATCGATTTGAAACATTGTTTTTTGAGATGAATTGGTTTGCTCAACCATCCGGAAGGTCAACTATTGATCTCGTATCCGATAGTTCACCAACAAATTACCTGCTATTGCGGGTAGGACGGCAGAAAGGAAGGAACCATTCCGAGCTTTCAACCAAGAAAAGCTTTCACTAAGCTTATGAACCAACACCCCCTACCAGGTCAGGGAAGACATGGTAGTGCTTTTCGCACAAGTGAAGGAATACTCTCTTTACGAGGGAAGGAACAAGCGACGACTATGGCCTGTGCTCGAGGAATCCAAGGATTGAAATCCTAGTTTATTTGATGAGCGGGTTTTGCTCTAAGATCGAGCCAAGGGATCGTCAGGTTGAGCATCTTTGCTCTAAGGATCTTACGAAGGGAAGGAAATTTCCCAGGTTCACCGAAACTCTAACACAGCTTAAGAATTATGTACACCTTTGAGTACATGGATAACACACGGAGATGCAGACTTATGCCAAGGAACTGGATGAGAGTTTGTTATACTCTCTTGAGCGCCTTTTTGCGCGCAAGAATATTCCGACATGAGAATCTCTATTTGAGATGTGTTCGGTAGAAGGAATTTGAGTTTCTCTACGGAGAAGAGGTTTTGTGATGGTCGTTGATCATTGAGTACGCTATGTGCCTTTACCATTACAGTAGCAACTTTTGGTTGCGGTATATGTTTCTCCATGAGGAGGTCAAGTAGCATTTACACGTTGCTGGAATAAATTCGAACTATTATTTCGTAAGAATATAGTTCAACCGTTTCAAAATGGTAAGAATTACATATGGGAGAATATCCCTGGGAATCAAAGAGGGTTCGCTCTATTGTGAACCGGGTTTGAACGTACGTTCAGAAAATGCTATGGGTAGAATCCTATCTGCCTGAGATTTTGCAAGGCGTCATTGATGCTCGCAAGGTGAATCATTTTTTATGATTGTGTAAGGAAGAGACGCTAATGGGCGTCGAGAAAACACTTCTGGTGGTAATAACTCGCAGCAGGAAAAAGATTGGAAGGAAGTGCCGCCGTGCACAAAGAATCTTCGGATTGGAACCGTCCCCCTACGTTGAGCGACGGCCCGGAACACAGAACCTTCTTTAATGTCATCGCAAAGTCTCTTTGTGAAAGAAAGACATCGAGCTTAATGCTCTATGACTTGGGCATTCCCTATGTGGGAGGACACAAGAGGTTTAATACCCTCTGGACTAACAACGCAGGATTATGCGCAAGGACATACCTAGATTGATTTCTAGGAAGATTATTCTTCTCGAATTTGAGAAGACGGAATCAAGTTAACAGAATCTTCGATAAGGAGACTTTGGATCAGAACAATTTGCCTACCCAAAGCAAAGGCTCCGGAATAAGAACTTACTTTGGTAAGATGGCACACTTTGTCTGCCACAGGAAGATTCACATGAGCTTAATGCTCTCGACATGCCCTATGCGGGAGGACACAAGAGGTTTAATATCCTCAAGACTAATAGCGCAAGGTTATGCGCAAGGACATAGACCTAGATTGATTTCTAGGAGGATTATTCTTCTCGAAATTGAGAAGGTGGAATTGAGTTAACAGATTCTTGGATGAAGAAACTTCCAATCTGTTGCAAAGACGCGAATGACGAGTTCTTACATGGCTCGTAAGTTTAATGAATGGTGAAGGATATCCTCGAGATACTAGAGAAGGACATGAACCGATAAGGTAAGTATTGAATTATTGAACGTTTGTTTAATTTAATTTCTAAGTTCTCTTTTGAGAAAGGACTAGCTCAACTCACCATTGAGCAAGATTTAAAATTTTCCAGCTTCTCCCGGGCAGTTCAGTTGGACCTCTACAATTGAGGACAACTGTTTATAAGTGAGAGGGATGTTGCTAAATTGGCTTTATCAAACAGGAAAATAATTCAAAATGAATTATTGGATTTATAAGTGAGAGGGTTTTCTCGCTTGGAACACCAAGAAAATAATTCTAAATGAATTATTGGAATTTTAAGTGAGGGTTTTTCTCACTGGAGACATCCGAGCACAGAGTATGTAATGACGGGAGCACTATGAACGGGAATATCTGTAAGGCCACCAAGAATGGGTACTTCTGATGCGTCACATCGGATGGGTGACAGGGAGCATCAGGAAGAAGTATCCGACCATCCGGGAACGGACATCTCTGATGCGTCATAGGATGGGTGACATAGAGCATCGTGAAGGAGATTGTACCGTAAGTTCGGTAGGAAAGGTCTAGGTGATGGGTATTCCTGATGCGTCACAAGGTGGGTGACGGGTGCATCAAAAAGGAGATATCCATAGTCAAGAGGAAATCCGAACTGGAAAGAGGAATACGCGTAAAGACGCAAGCACAAGAATAAAGATGGGTTCTGAGAAGCTTTTCTTAAAAAGCGAAAAAATTGAACGAGTTTTTCGGGAAGAGCAAACGCTTTCCCGCGAGGAATCTATGTTTGCATTGCATTTGTGCATGTGGTTGCATCCAGGGACGAATGGAAGTGCTGTGAAAGCATTGTTTTTAACTTATAAGGTTTTATTGAGTTTTTGGGCAGATTCAGACTATTTTTAAAATACGCCGACCGTCCATTTAATAAGTGGGCAGCCATCCGATAAATAAAGCAACAGATCAGCCAGCCTTTTCTCTTTCTCTTTTTCTGGCAGAACAACGAAAAATAAAAAATAAAAAATAAATTAAAAAAAACGGCCGCAATCTCTACGCGAGCAGCTATTCGTGCCGTGGCGAAGGAGCTATAAAAGCACCACATGCCCTCACTGAGAGGAGGTTACCAACGCCAGTAAGAGAAGACTCTGCCACCAGACTACGAAGCACGGAAGTCGCCCGCGCAAGAGCGACAGGTATCTATTGTGGATTCGCCATACAAATTGTTGTCGTGTGTTTGCGTGTGCGTTTGTAGGTACTTCATTGCGAAGGAGAAGCGAGAAGGCTTTGGCCTACGCTTGGGAATTCCGGGAATGGAATTCGGAAATTGTCTGTGGAGTCTCGGCTCCGAGTACAAACGGAAAAAGGATTGAGAGCTCGTCTCTCGGATTTCCCTTTCGGGAAGGAACGACCACCGAGTCAGAGATTTAGAACGGAGGGGTTTTCTCCGGTTCTTGTGCTTGTAAAAAGATTCTCTCTAATAAAGGATTCCCTTTAAGGGGGGGAACCAGCCCATCTTCTGGTCCCCAATACTGTGTCGATCTTCTCACTCTTCTCTCTATCTATTTCTCTCTATATCCTCTAGCTTCAGTAATAAGTGATAAATCCTATTTATCCGAACGTATTTTATATTGTTATGCGCTCCCGTTTGTGACACCGGGAGGCTTTGGAGAAATCTCAGGAAAGACAAAAAAAGGCAGCAGATCGACATCGTCACGATTTGAAATTAAAGGAGAACGATTGGGTGCTCTTACGTTTTGAGAAGGAACACCTGAGAAAGAAAAAGGGAAAGGAGCGACTTTTTCCAAAGCTTAGCATGAGATACTATGGACCTTTCCAGATTTCCTAAAAGATAAATAATGTCTCCTTTAAATTGAAGCTGTCCAATAGTTGGAGGATTCACATTGCTTTTCATGTGAGTCTCCTGAAGCCTTTTAAAGGTGATGTGCCCGATAATGGGGAGCCAGATGAGCAACCCGAAGTGGAGGAAAATGAGGAGATACTCCTTCCAGAACAGATATTGGCACATAAAGATAGAAAGATAAAAGGTAAAGTGATAAGGCGGTTCTTGGTTAAATTCAAGAACTATCCCGCATTGGATGCGAAGTGGATGGAGGAGGAGAACCTAGCTGTCACAAAGTGATGACGTGGCTGCCCGCTATACACACACACCCTCTGTTGAAAACCCTGATTGTTGGAAACCCTAACCCTAATTGCTGGAAACCCTAACCCTAACTGCAGGAAAAATCCTAACCCTAATTGCTGACGTGGTAGGGCTGACACATGGCAACTGTACGGACACCTCTGTGATTTGTGGCAGAATTTCCGAAAGCAGTTCTGGCGGCAGTTTTTGGGCGTTGCTTTTTCCACGCAATTTGAGAGAGAGAGAAAGCCTCTTTGCTTTATTGAGAGAGAGAGAGAGAGAGAGAGAGAGAGAGAGAGAGAGAGAGACTCTTTGCTTTATTTTATTAAGCACGAGAGGGAGAGAAAGAAAAGGAAAGCTTCTGCTTTATTTTTAAAGGGCTTTTGATTTTCAGCTTTTGGGCTCTGCTTTTGGCATCCCTTGTAACTTTAAATATGTGAGCAGGCCTCTCACAACTCAGAGCATTTGGACGCAGATGAGCGCCTGCCCGCACTCTTGTACTTTGAACACGGATTAATACAAAAAGAAATACCGAAAGGGGCGCCAGTCTTTGGGGCCAATATCTCTAGGCACAGAACTCTGTAAGACCAGTGTCGAATAAATTGTGAACTGTGAACTGGTTTGAAGTGGTTATTTGGTGCTGTCGCGGTAGATTCTTGACTTGGAGTGTCCAAGTCTGTTAAAGTGGTATAAGAGCACGGCCGATTTCTCTTCTACGAGAAATCCGATCCCAAATTTTTTCCCGCGGCACCTATGGCTTCAGGGCAAGGATCAATCGACTCCCTCTGCATCCGGAGATGTGGAAAGGGATCATAACGAAGATTCCAGCAAGGAGTATGGCCCGCCTTGGCCTACTCAGGCGGAGCGTCGAGAGATGGAGCGTCGTCAATTGATCGGCGATGAAACAAAGATGATGCTCAATTTTGCGAAGGACCCAAAATTTGCAAAATATATGAGCGAGACTTCTTTCCAAGAGGTGCACGCGCAGTGGCAGAAAACCACACCACCACCCCCAAAACCCGCTCTCAAGAAACCTTCTCTCACAAGAAATATACAAAGAAGGAATTAGAAGAGGTGGTTGATGCACGAATTGCTCAGCTTTTTGATGCGCAAAACAAAGCTAAAAAGCACGGCAAAAAGCAGAAGAAAGACACTGACTTCCCAGATTATTTGGGTCGTCAATTGACATTTGAAAAGGCAAAGAAACAGAAGAAGCGTGTTTGATTTGAAGGAGTACCCAGTTCTCCTTCTTCTTCTTCTTCTGATAGTTCTACTAGCTCATCTGACTCGAGCGAAGAAGATCGAAAAGGCAAAAAGCAAAGCAAGAAGCAACGCTTCGGAAAGGGCAAGAAAAAGGCAAAGAAGTCTAAATCTCGCCCAGTGAGTGACAGTTCTACAGAGGACTCGTCTACAGACAGTTCAGACTCTAATGACAGCAACTTTTATGCAAAGAAGAAGAATTTTTACAAAGCCAACCAGTACGACTTTCTCAAAGATAAAAGCAAGAAAGTTCGAGAGTTTAAAGAAGGTGGACATTCAATTAAATTTGACACGTTTTCGGGATATAGAGATGCTTCGAAGGCTTTGTCTTTTGTACAGCAGTTTGACATCGCTTTCGTGGAAGGACGTTACTCAGATTCGGAGAGTTGCCTCTTACTTTAAGGGGAATGCTCGAACTTGGTGGTCCACGCTTCTATTAAGCAAGACTGCACCAGTTAAATGGCTGAAATTCAAGAGGCTTTTCATTTCTTCTTGGTTGACTTGAGAGTATGAACGTGATATGCGAACTGCTTGGAACCATCTTCGAATGACCAAGAAAGATATAGTGGACGCTTATTGCGAGAGATTCTGGAGCTCTTTTCTACCCGCCTCTTCATTCAAGAAGATCTCGTTCAAGGAACAAAATTGAGCGGTTTACCTTGGGTCTACCTACAAAGATCCGAGATCACTGCTTGGAACAGAAGTCAACTTCTATTCAAGAGTTGACGAGTCATGCGAAACAGGGTTTTGCCATTCACTCTGGCAATCTGACTTACCCCACCGATGAGATCATGACACAAAGAGCTGAACAGACTTCGACAAATGCAAGTAGAGAGAGAAAGAGCAACTCGGAAAAGAAAGATGCACAACCCAAGCTTACTCCTCAAGAGAGATCTCGCTTCATCAAGGAGGGGAAGTGCTTTGGATGCGGTGAAACTGGACACATCTCCGCGAAGTGCCCTAAAAAGGCACAGAAAGAACAGAACGACAAGGACGACGAAAGGCCTGAGAGTTCGAGAGCAGCTGAGGAACGTGGAAGAAAAGGCAAGATGAAAACAGGATTGGTTCCAGATTGCGTGGGTACCGATCCCAGCACGGTGGACGAGAGTACAGAACTTTGCCGAGCTTGGGGCAAAGTGAAAGACCAAGAGGCCCTGATCTTCTTTGATGGAGGAGCCAAGGCCAACTTCATTTCACCAGAATTGGCGGCGCGGCTCGAGATCACTCCCGACCGGATGGTACCACTTGCAGAGGCAGTTCTAGCGGCACCCGGTAGGGACGTAGCCATTACACCTGTCATTGGCAAAATTCGGTTGCATTGTCAGGGGTATTTGGGGCACGAGGATTTTTACATAATGCCTTCAGAAGGTTGTGATGTCGTCTTGGGAATTCCCTGGTACCACAAGAACAACGCCATGGTCGACTATCGGGCGAGGAAAGCGACATTGACTACAGAGAAGGTGTTATGTCCCGCTCACAGGAGAGGGGATCTAGCCCAGATGCCGTCGGGATGGGCGTCCAGTGTCCGGGCGGACGTAGTGTAAACACGGCCAGTGTGGCTGGCCATTATTATAGAAGGAAGGCCAAGGCCTCATTTGCAGGGATCGACCCCCACTGGCAGAGTGCCAATGGTTAGCCCGCGAGGCTAGGAGTGCACGAGGTCACCTCGAGGAGGTGAGGCCGGGTGGTATGGGACGCCGGGTCTTACAGGTGCACGCCTACGTCCTCGGACGCTGGCCCCAGCACGTGGGAGCTGCCGGATGGTGGCTATGGTCGGATGGTGAGTCCGACGCATCTCTATAGACGGTCCGTGTAGCCGGGAGATCCACTCTCCTTGTTTGTTTCATGGTATCAGAGCCGGCTTGGCTGCACGAAGGACTGTGTGCACAATACAGACTGGTTTAAGTCGGATAGTCTTTATTTCATGCAATTTTTGATGAATTGGTTATTTAATTAATCGTTTTTCTTCTCATTAGTGTGGGTGCAGGTGAATTTTAATATGTTTTTTGGCTGTTTTTTGACAAAAATCAGAAATTTGACTGGTGGGATTACTGATTTTCGATGAAAAATCAGAGAGTTAAACATCGTGGCTGTCAAATTTTCAGAAAACTTATCAAATCCAGCATACTCTGACTCTCTATGTTTCTCTATGTGCAGTTGCAACAGAGAGAGAGAGAGAGAGAGAGAGAGAGAGAGAGAGAGAGTACCTCTCTCCTGTGAGCGAGGGGCTGCTCGTTCTTCTGTTGTGGAGGGAAGAGACAGAGAGACGGCGTGGGGATCCAGCTGACGTGGAGGGCAGAGACAACGTGGCTTTTCCCTTGAGTGCTTATTGTGTGTGTGGCACAAGTGTCCACAAGCCCCCCCAAATTGTACTTGCGCTCATCTTCTCGAGCCACGCGTCGGTAGCACTTGCAGCCCTTGCTGATTTTTTTTTAACGCTGCTAGCCTGAGCCTTGCGCTGTTATAAAACAGCACGCTGACTTGTTTTTTTTTTAACTCTACTAAGTGGCCTTTTAAAAGCCAAAGTTTGAAACCTGTAAATTATTACAAAAATCACTTTACAGAGACTTCAAAACCTACAAAGAGCTTATTTCTCAAATCTCTTGCTTCTCTCTCGAGCTTCCTCTCTCCCACCTGCTCGCGCTCCCACACTCCCGCCATCACCTGCTCGCCTTTGGACGCTCACGCCGACGCGAAGAGCTCGTCGAAGTTCAACTTTTCGCGACCAAAAAGTGCAAGAAAGGCCCCGTTTCGCGTGAAATTTCCGGTTTTTCACACACTTTGCCATGGATTCCTCCAGCTCAGATGTGCAGCGTGACGACGCCCAGGTAATGTTCAAATTCCATTCACACATGCTCTCTACACATGGATTACAAGTACTTTCCAGAGTTTCGACCAGCATGTTATTGCTTTGGAAAACGTGAACGTTCAGACGAACCTTCGCTCGGCCTCTCTCAAAGGGGTCGTGAAAGGGCTCGGTTTCTGACTCTCTACTCTCGAAAATATGGCTCAGTCGACGACTGCGCGTATTTCCGAGGGCGAAACCCATCTCCAGCAATTGCGGATGCAGATTGCTGCTTTTGGGCGTTCACAGGGTGGTCCGACTACCACGATTCCGTACAAAACTACAAATTTCTCAAGGAAAGAGAAGGAGTGTACGGAACTGGCCGTAAATAACTGGCAGCATCAATGGACCACGTATTTTGACCTCCATGGGGAGCATGATGAACGAAGGATTCAGACGATTCCTCTTTATCTGCGCAGTAAGGCGCTTACCTGGTGGCGCGACATGACAGAGAAGCCTACGACGTGGGCTGATTTTTGTGTGAAATTCAAGAGGGATTTCGCTAAAATGGACCCTTTGAAAGCTTATGCCAAACTGCAGAGTCTTTCAATGAATACTCTGTCTTTTAATCAATATACGACAGCTTTCAAAGAAGCGCTCACCTTCTGCAAGGTGGATTCTACGCACGCTGAGCACATGTACCTACTGAGATTGCATGAGGATTATCATTGAGCCTTAATCAAGGACAAAGCCCCGATTGATGTCGAGGATGCAGTGGCAAAGGCTAGGACGTTTATTTGATAAATGGAGCAAACTATGAGAAGAAAAGAACTGCATACCATCAATCTGGTGAGGGTGCTTCGAGAAAGCGACCCCGATTCCAGCATAAGTTCAAATCACCGCCGAGATCTTCTCAGGAGAAGAAGAAAGCCAAAAATGCTTCAGTTGCTGATGCAGTAAAGAAGGGGGTTGCTTTGGATGTGGCCAGAAGGGTCACCAAATCAATGATTGCCCCAAGAAGAATAAGAAGACACAGAAACCACAAGGTCGTCCTTCGATTCAAATTCACGAGATCTCAGGTAACTCTGATGTCATTCAAATTGAAATCCATCATTTAGCGCACAATTCATGCACTAACTGTACTTTTAGCACCAAAGTGTTTGATAAGCACGATCTTCTCCGTTTCCCCGGGAAGATCAATGGTCACGACGTGACCGTACTCCTTGATAATGGAAGCTCACACAATTTTGTGGATGCAAAATTGGTGCAAAAACTGAGCCTGCACACGTGGGAGAGTGACCATGAGTATCGCGTGAAAATGACTCGTGGCGAGGATACGAATGTATGGAATCTGATGGTTCCAGACTTGTCGCTCGAGCTAGCTGATTACAAAGAGAACCTGGATTTCCACATCATGCGCCTGGACAAAGCAAATGTTAGTTTAGGAATTCCATGGTTTTATGATAAACAAGACTCATTGTATATAGTCTATGTACATCACTCTCTTGTTTTTGTTAAGCAGGACATGCCTCATGTATCTGTGTCGCGTTGTTATCAGAAGTCTGTAAATAATGGTCTGGAAATGTATAAAGAAACAAAGTCTTCTGATGTTGACTTTTATCAATGTGTACCATTTGCTTGGTTTGATTCATTAATGCTTGGTACTTCTGTCACTGAATTTCGTAAAAATGTTTCATGTTCTTTTGTTGGACTTTGGGATTCCGACGAATCCAACCTTATCCAAAAATCATGATTGATTTCAAGGATGTTTTTCGTTGATGATCTACCTCCTGGCTTGCCGCCTTCGAGAGGAGTAGATCATGGCATTGAGTTGGTGGCTAGTAGTCAGCCCTTCTCAAAGCAACCTTATCGGTTTAGTAAAACCAAGGAGGACGAGATTCGGCGGGCAGCTGAAAGATTATCTCGACCGTGGTTTTGTTCGGCCAAGTAAATCCCCGTGGGGAGCGCTAGTGTTACTTTCTCGAAAGAAGGATAACACTATGCGCTTCTGCGTGGATTACAAAGGGTTGATAAGCTCACTATTAAGAACAAGTATCCGCTCCCACGCATGGACGATCTGATAGATCGACTCCATGGAGCATTGTATTTTACGAAGATAGACCTGCGATCAGGCTATCATCAGATACTAATCAAACTGGAAGATATTCCTAAGACAGGCTTCCATACGCGTTATGGTCCCTACGAGTTTTTGGTCTTGCCTTTTGGTTTGACCAATGCCCAGCTACGTCTCAGCAAATGATGAATGATCTACTGAGACCATTTTTAGGCAACTTTGTTGTTGTATTTCTCGATGATATCTTGATCTACAGCCGAAGTTTGTTTGAGCACCCAGCGCATATACGCGCTGTTCTCGAAGTATTGAGAACTGAGAAGCTTTACGCTAAAGCTTCTAAGTGTGAATTCTTTTCTGAAGAATGCACCCAAGTAAAGTCCTTTTTAGGCTTTACCGGATTCTTTTCGCAAGTTTATCAAGGATTACTCTAAAAGTTGCTGCTCCGCTTACGCAACTTTTAAAAGGAAGGGTGAAAGGGCCAAAGACTTCGGGCCCTCATCGTAAAGGTAATCCCCCTGTTCTCTGGAATGAGCGTCTCGACGAGAGCTTTCAGACACTAAAGCACTTGGCGACTACTGTGCCAATATTGCACATTGTGGATCCTAGCAAACCGTTTGTAGTTGAAACGGATGCTAGTGATTATGCTATTGGTGCGGTATTATACCAGGATGGACGTCCTGTTGCGTTTGAAAGTAAGAAGCTTTCTGACGCTAAGATGCGTTATTCAACGTATGAAAAGGAGCTTTACGCAGTAGTCCACGCCTTGAGGAAATGGCCGCACTACTTGTATGGCTCTGCGTTTGTTGCATGGATCATCACTCCTTGCGCTATATCTGTGATCAGGGTGATCTCAGAGGCCGGAAGGCTAGATGGGTTGAGCTTATGCAAGAGTTTGACTTTGAGATCCGTTATAGAAAAGGATCCAGCAATCGAGTTGCCGATGCACTCAGCCGGATTCCTGAGGTTAACGCCTTGTCTATGGCTGAAATCTCGACGGATTTCTCTCTCTCTCTTTGAGGGCTATGTCGTTCCGATGGCCACTTTGGTAAGATATGGAACGAGGTCGAAACGGGGCATGACTCGCGTACAGGCTTGGGTGATCCGGAGACCCAAGTAAGTCGTGCTGGAGAGACGAGACAGCGACAATATTCCATTAGAGGTGGCCTATTGTTCAGAAATGGTAAAGTCTGCGTGCCGGAAATCGATGAGATTCGACAAAGGATTTTGTGCGAATGCCACGATGTTCCTAGCGCTGGGCACCCAGGCATCCAAAGAACGTTGGCTTTGATCAAGCGATATTTCTATTGGCCAAGAATGTGCTCTTACATAGAGGGCTATGTAAAGAGATGTGCTCAGTGTCAAGTCAATAAGGCAGAGCGCCTTAGGAAAGCTGGCCTGCTACATCCATTGGAAATCCCAGATGCCAAGTGGCACAGTATTTCCATGGACTTCATCGTTGGTTTGCCAAATACTAGTCGGGGCAATGACGCTATTTGGGTTGTGGTCGATAGACTCACAAAAATGGCGAAGTTTATACCAACGAAGTTGACAGTAAAAAGCCATGAGTTGACGGTTTTATTTGTCGATCAGCTTTATAAGCTGTATGGTCTCCCTGAAGATATCGTCACTGATCGAGATACTAAGTTCACTGGCCAATTTTGGCGAGATGTCTTTGCTCACCTTCAGACGAAGTTGAGTATGTTGTCTTCTGCCATCCTGAGTCCGACGGACAGACTGAGAGGATGAATCAGACGTTAGAGGACATGTTGAGAGCCTATGTCTCTCACAAGCAATCTGATTGGGAAAGGTATCTTCCACAATTAGAGTTTGCCTATAATAGTAGCAAGCATTCTGCTACTGGATTTAGCCCATTCATGCTAATGTATGGATTTGAGTCTAAATCCCCAATTGCTATTGGGTTAGAGAAAGTCAAAGAACGCCAAGCTCGTGATTTCCTATATGATATGCAAGAAATGCTCGAATTGCCTAAGGATAGTATTAGAATGGCTCGTGATCGAGTCACTACTTATGCTAATCAAAAGAGATCTCCAAGGACTCTTGATGTGGGACAATGGGTCTATTTGAAGATACCCAAGGATTCCAAGACTGTGCGAACAGGAAAGCATTATAAGCTTTCAGCTAGATATTGTGGTCCATTCTTGATCACAAAGAAAATTGGCCTAGTTGCCTACAAACTCGCTCTTCCTTCGGATGTTAGTGTACATCCAGTGTTTCATGTCAACCGCCTTAAAGTGAAATTGGGCGAAGCCGACGTTGTTGTGCCTATCGAGGAAAATGTATGGCAAGATATGCAAACTGAGTATATTCCTTGAGAGCCAGAAGCAGTTTTAGATCATCGTACCCGTCATTCACGTCAAAAGGCTTATGACGAGTACTTAATTAAATGGAAGGGTCAATCTGAAAGGTTTGCTACTTGGGAACCCGTTAGAGGTTTGAAGGCTCAATATCCCCACTTCATTGATGAGGACATTAATGGTTCTTAAGGGGGAAAGTATGTTATGTCCCGCTCACAGGAGAGGGGATCTAGCCCAGATGCCGTCGGGATGGGCGTCCAGTGTCCGGGTGGACCTCATTTGCAGGGATCGACCCCCACTGGCAGAGTGCCAGTGGTTAGCCCAGTGGTTAGCCCGTGAGGCTAGGAGTGCGTGAGGTCACCTCGAGGAGGTGAGGCCGGGTGGTATGGGACGCCGAGTCTTACAGGTGCATGCCTACGTCCTCGGATGCTGGCCCCAGCACGAGGGAGCTGCCGGATGGTGGCTATGGTCGGGTGGTGAGTCTGATGCGTGTCTGTAGGCAGTCCGTGTAGCCAGGAGATCCACTCTCCTTCTTTGTTTCAGAAGGGCAAAACAATTGTACTTGATATTAAACTTAAGGGCGAGTTTGTCCCTATTGTATCGGCTTCGGCCATTTCAAAGTTAATAAAATCCACTCTGTTTGTTTATGAAAGAGTTGAGGATAGGACAAATATATCTAAACTGGATAAAGAACACCAAGATTTTCTCAACTTTGCCGATTGCTTCTCAGAGGGCCTGCCAGACGAGTTACCACCTGCTCGTCCTGAAGACCATACCATTGATCTGATACCTGGAAACACACCACCGAACCGGCCACCTTACCGTGTGAGCCGAGCACAGAACGAAGAGATTATGAACCAAGTGAAAGACCTCTTGGAAAAGGGTCTTGTCCAGCCTAGTACTTCACCGTATTGCTCGCTAGTGTTGTTGTTTTTGAAGAAAGACGAATCTTGGAGAATGTGCATCGTTTATAGAGCTCTCAACAAAATCACCATCAAGGACAGATTTTCAATTCCTAGGATCGATGATATACTCGACAGATTACAGGGATCCTCGTACTTTAGCAGGATTGATTTAAAGAGTGGATATCATCAGATCCGAATCGCGTCGGGAGACCTCTACAAGACGGCCTTTCGGACGACTTTTGGGTTATTTGAGTTTTTGGTGATGCCTTTTGGCTTAACCAATGCTCCTACGACATTTAACCGGATGATGGACAGGATTTTTCGAGAGTACAGGCTACTTGTTGGCACTTTCTTTGACGATATCATTGTTTTCTCCAAGAATGAGGCAGAATATAGAGATCATCTGCTTGAGGTCTTTCAGGCATATTACAAGATCACAAGTTAATGGTCAATGCAAAAAAACGTGAATTTTTCCTACCAGAGATACACTTTTTGGGACACATTGTGTCAGCAGCAGCAGGAGTGCAAATGGATCCAGCCAAGATAGAGACTATCCGTAATTGGCCCGATTTGAAGAATGTCCATGAAGTTAGAAGCTTCTTGGGATTGTGTTCGTACTACAAGCGGTTCATTCGAGAGTTTGCAGAGGTTGCTTCCTCTTTGCATATCTTGACACAAAAAGGAGTCCTTTTCTCGTGGGGACCCACAGAGGTGACTGCCTTTCAGACATTGAAAGAGAAATTGACTACGGGACCAGTTTTGACTTTGTCGGACTTGCAGAAGTCATTTGAAGTATATTGTGATGCATGTGGTCGTAGTCTGGGTGCGTTCTTAATGCAAGAAGGCCATGTCATTGCTTCCGAGAGCCGATTGTTCTCAAGGCCGGAAATGACAGCACAGATTTATGAGAAAGAGCTTTTGGCGGTTATCCATGCTCTTACTCAGTGGCGGCACTACCTACTCGGAGCGGATTTTACTGTCTTTACAAACCATCAGAGTTTGCGCTACTTCTTGTCACAGAAGCAGCTATCGGAAAAGCAGATGCGGTGGGCGAACATCTTGTCACAGTTTCACTTCCAGATTGTCCATGTTCAGGGACAAAAGAATTTGGTGGCAAATGCTTTGTCTCGGAAGCCGTTGGTTCTGGCTATTTCCGCGATACATCATAGGAGCTTCGAGGATATGGTCGATCATTATGCCACAGATCCGGATTTTGCAAACGTTTCACACGGATACGGGATGGGGAGACAATAGCGGGATATTCCATTCAGGATGGCTACTTGATGAGGACAACCATGTTATGCGTTACACAACCGTTGAGGGAAAAGGTTATGACCGAATGCCACTGTCCATCTTTTACGGGTCACCGCGGCATTGCTACCACCATGAAAGTGGTAGAGAGATACTTCTTTTGGCCGAAACTTAAGAAGGATGTGGATGAGTTTGTGCGCGATTGCTTGGTATGCCAGAAGGTCAAGTTTGACAGGCATAAAGCACAGGGATTATTACAGCCTTTGCCCATACCCACCCGCCCATGGGAAAGTATTGCAATGAATTTCAGTTTTGATCTCCCGAGAACACAGAGTGGTCACAATGGTATCTGGACTGTTACTGACAGATTTAACAAGCAAGCTCATTTCATTCCAATGAAGAAAACAGTTAAGCCTGATTACTTAGCGAGACTGTTTGTGGCCCAGATCTTCAGATTACATGGCATGCCTGAGACGATTGTCTCCGACAGGGACCCCAGATTTACAAGTTTGTTTTGGAAGGCAATTTGGGAGAACTTTGGCACGCGGTTGCAGTTCTCGTCATCTTTCCACCCGCAGACTGACGAGCAATTTGAGATTGCCAATTCAATGGTTTCAGATTTATTAAAGTCTTATATCTCGGATCTGGAGACTCAATGGGAAAAGTATCTACCTTTAATGGAATTGGCCTACAATAACACGATACACTCTTCGATGGGGAAGGCGCCATTTGAGATTGTTGAAGGTGTTGAAAAGGTTCCACCCTTTCTAAGCACGAAAGATAAGATTTTTGAAGCGGATGAATACACGTGCGACTTAGATACGGTGTTAGGTGCAGTGGAATGAATGTTGTATTTTCTCAAGATTAGTGATCTTCATTGCTCAAGGTTCCTTTTAGTTCTTAGGGAAAGAGAGAGCTTTCTGTCTTATGGAGAGTGCTATGATCACGAACAAAGTGAGTGGATATTGTGCGTGCAAGTGAATGAGACTCAGAGAAGGAGAGAGAAGAGATACGACACCCGAGAGTTTGTAAAACCCAACTCCGAAGGCCCCACTCTCGTCGGCGAGAGTGGTCTACTTTGATTGCACAAAGGTGTACAATGCGAATGCAATGGACTGATGCAATGGGACTATGGCGATGACGACGACGGTGATGACAACGACGACTTGATGGCTGAAATCTGGGATCTTCTAATCGCTGAAATTCGGGACTGTTTCGGTGGCTGAAAATGACCGTTTTGGCTGCGTTTTTATGACTGAAAATGGGGGGAGCATCTGCAACCAACTTGGGAGGATCTTCTACGGGGCATAAGGCTGAAAATCTGTGTTTCTTCAAGGCTGAACTGCAGATTCCCTACCATTAGTGTTTGGGCTGAAAAACGCTGGAAATGGCTGAAGTCTGCTGGCGTTTTTGGGAAGGAAAACGCTATTGAAGCTATGGCGATTCTGCAATGAAAACGCTAGCTGAATTGGCACTCTAGGGCGATCATGCAAGGGGGACAAGCGCCAGAAGGTGGAGGACTTCACGGCGAAGGAAGGTCTGTGAAAAACGCCAAGGGGAAGGGAGGTATGGCGAGGATCTACTGCTGGGGGAGTTACTACTGTGAAGTTGCCTGTTGAGCGGGAAGCTCCTGCTGCCTCTTCTGCCAGAAAGTGCTAACTTGGGTTTGCTTATATATTAACTTAGCAAAATTGCCCTACCTACTTTTGTTGGAAAGTCACTTAAAAATAATAAGTGAAAATAACCAAAAATAGGAAAATAGGCTAAATGCACTGGAAAATTCCCCTAACTGATGCTAATAGATTCTGATGGGAATTTCGATGATCATGCTGTGTGCAACCGGAGGATATGCATCTATGCTAAGTGACTAGGCATGCACGGTCTACGAATAGACTCACAAAAGTGTCAGATCACTGCTAATCTAAACTGACTTGACTGACGGGAACCCTGCTATGGTGTAGCTTGTCCACAGACACATAGGGTTGGGATGTGTCACGTGACATCCCCTCCTTTTCAAAGTGAGGTACTGGTACCGAACTGTATGGCGTCGAGGGAGATCGCCAACAGCATCCGGAATCCTGGAAGGGACTCTTCGCCGGCCCACTCTGATGTGTGGGTCGTGCAGTACTTGAACTTCATAAAGGTCTGCAATGCTTGCTTCTTTGGGCCGCGCCTAAAACGACACAAAGTCTTCTATGGCTCCTTCGATGCTTCAACTTCGTTGAGAGTCTTGCTTCTTTCGTCTTCAAGAATCTCCAAGGCTGAAAATTCATGAAACCATCTGCAACACAAAACCATGAACATACCCATTCCATGTAAAGTGAAGGAAAAAAATAGTCTTCTCTAAAGACTGTGTATGCAATGTAGATGAACATAGAGACGGAGTGACAACCCGTTGATCAAACACATGCAAACAATGAGGTCGAATCTTTTCTGTTTGATCGAAATCAATCAACTGTGGCAAATCACAATGGAAATGCCCATGCTTCGTGCTCATACAATCATGTGCTCTGTCAACAACTGTGTCATGCCAAGGAAGAGACATGGAATGTGAAATCCTGACATACAAACTTTTCAGCTTTTCATGAACAATCCGCATACATTCGTGCTCATCCATGAGAGAAACATGCTCAACATACATATGTCATGCCTAGGAAAAGGGATCACATAACGATGCTGACTAAAATACAGAAAACCTTCACGAATGAAACACTCAAACAATGCGTGCGTATCAATCATGCGAACACATAATACTTCCTGTGAGGGTTCTTTGGTCCAAGGCTCGAGAGCCAAGATAGGTTCTTCGTGATTGATCGACTCTGCAACGAGGTTAGCTTCGCTAGAAAAAGCATCAACTAACACATCATCATTGTGAACAATCACATCTTGTTCATGCAATTCACCATGCTTGTCTTTATCATCCAAATCATCATGCTTGTATTTATCATCCAAATCATCATGCAAATCATTATCCTTCAAATCATCATGCTCCTCATAATCATGCAAGTTCTGTGTATCATGCTGTGGAAAAAAGGAGACTGAGAGACTCTCCTTATCTCGAATCCTTTCAACCTTGTCCTGCATATTAGCAATGAGAGATGGAGAAGGAGCAGTGTCCATTCCATGAAAGACAGTAGGAGAATCACTTTTGGCATTGAGAGTTAAAGTGCTAGCCTCCCAATCAACGAGAGGGTTTATTTCACGAAACCATTTCATGCCTAAAATCATATCACATCCTGAGAGAGGAGAAACAACAAATCTTCTAGTGAAGGCAGTCTGTTGAATTGCAAACAACACATCAAGGCACTCCTTCGTGATGAGAGCGTCCATACCGGGACGAAAGCCAGAGACCTCGATAGGAGATCTCGGACTAACTTCGAGGCGGGCTCTCTCAACAAGAGAGGGACTGATCACATCATGCATACTACCTGGGTCAAACAATATGACAAAACGGTGCCCCGACGTACGACCATAACATTTAATGAGTGAATCATCAATGGGAGGGTCCGGAGAAACTTTGGGCACAATCGTGTTATCATTCATTGCATTGACGGATGTATGGGTGTTGTGGGTTCTTTAGATTCATTCGATTCAAGCTTAGGACATATTCGTTTTATGTGACCCTTAATGTGACAATGAAAACATCGACCTTTCTTAGAATAAGTGCTTTGTTCTTCCGACGTGATGTATCCTCCTACAATTCCTTGTGCTACCTTTTCATCTAGAGTAAGCTTAGGTTTAGCAGTTGTGTTAGCCTTACCCTCAGATTCATTAGAAGAATTCTTTCATGAGAGACTGTTGGAAGATTAGTGAAGAGTTATCATTCTTACCATTCTTACCGTTCTTACCGTTCTGCGGGTTCTGAGAAGTCTGCGAGGTATTTGTGGAAGTCTTGTTCTCCTTAGGCTTTCCCTTGTTGTGCTTCATCTCCTGTGCGAGAGCAATCGCTACCGCCTTGTTGAGATCGATTGGATCGAATACCTCGACATCGTACTTGATATACTCAACCAATCCAAAGAGAAAAGCCTCTTTGGGCTCATCATCCGACATGAGAAGTTGGGTACCTAGCTGCAAAACACGATTAGAGAAAGACATAACCGGCATACCATTTTGCTTGAGAGCGCGCCAATCGTCCTTCAATCGTGCGAGGTACCGAGGTGGCATAAACCGCGCCTTGAGCTTGTCTTGGAAATCAACCCAACTAAAAGAGAGGGGCATGAAATTGTCGAATGCCTCTAGGTGCGCGGCTAGCTGTGCCTCTTGCCATGTGTGGTACCAATTGATGGCATCACCGGCAAGGTACATAGCTGCCGTCAAAACTTTGCTATTTCCTGTCTTCTTAGTTGTCGCAAAATAAGCATTAAATCGATGCAACCAAGAATGAATAACTATAGCATCCATCTTACCGTCATACTTACTGAAAGTCAACTTTTCTGTGACTGGATGATTGGAATCCGCGTCGTGGCTTGCATTACTTGACGAACTCCTACGATCTTTGGGTAGTTCGGTCTTCGAAGCTAGGATGTGGGAAATAAATTCTTGATGACGAATCTCCCTTTGAGCCTCTCGTTCATCGCGCTCGCGTTTGAAAGCAAGTCGATTTTCTTCTTGTTTTGCGGCAAGAGCAATGAGCTCACGTTCCTGAGCAAGGCGATTTTCTTCTTGTTTTACGGCAAGTGTGGCGTTTCTTTCATCGCGTTCTCGGTCCTTGGCTTCTTGTGCACGGTCCTTTGCTGCTTGTTCTTCTGCTTTGCTTGCGAGTTGTGCCAATGCAACTCGATTCGTTTCTTGTTGTTGTGCCATCATGTCCAACATCGACTTGACCATCATCTCCATAGGAGTGAGGACTACTTGTGGCGTAGATGGCGAAGGGGGAGGTTTGGAAAAATCTCCTAGTGGGGAGAATGCTTCGTCGCCTCTCTCATGCTCATCACCTGAATGTGAAGTATCCATGCCGCTTCGGGTGATGACCATGCACTAGGATCTTGGGGTCTTAAGCTCGCGAGGAACTTGGGTTCTTGAGGGTCTTGAGGTTCTTGAGGTCCTTGATTCGTGAGAATCTTGGGTTCTTGAGGTTCTTGAAGTTCTTGAGTCTTGAGGGTCTTGGGGTTCTTGAGGTTTTCTTCGCTTGCAAATCGCGTTGGAGAAGGATCTTCTCTTCACCCGAGTTCTACTCCTTTCTGCAGGCGCACCCCTTGGCGGCCTTGCGCTCACACCAAGGTTGCTTTTTCCCACCTCACGTCAATTGGCCGGCCGCTAAGTGCACGGTCCGCTCTCAATGAGTGAAAAGAGACACAAGGGAAGGCTCGATAAGCCCTTCTTTCTTGGAATTCTTGTCACTCTTCAACAAAACACGATTAGGAATCGCCACACCCACGTAAACTTGGGTTCATGCGATTGCAACAAGCAAATAATTCTTGTGGTTCTTGTGGTTCTTTCCTTGAGTAATGCAGAACACTTCCAAAGCTCTGATACCAATGTTAGGTGCAGCGGAATGAATGTTGTATTTTCTCAAGATTAGTGATCTTTATTGCTCAAGGTTCCTTTTAGTTCTTAGGGAAAGAGAGAGCTTTCCGTCTTATGGAGAGTGCTATGATCACGAACAAAGTGAGTGGATATTGTGCGTGCAAGTGAATGGGACTGAGAGAAGGAGAGAGAAGAGATACGACACCCGAGAGTTTGTAAAACCCTCCTCCGAAGGCCCCACTCTCGTCGGCGAGAGTGGTCTACTTTGATTGCACAAAGGTGTACAATGCGAATGCAATGGACTGATGCAATGGGACTATGCCGATGACGACGACGGTGATGACGACGACGACTTGATGGCTGAAATCTGGGATCTTCTAATCACTGAAATTCGGGACTGTTTCGGTGGCTGAAAATGACTGTTTTGGCTGCGTTTTTATGGCTGACAATGGGGGAACATCTGCAACCAACTTGGGAGGATCTGCTACGGGGCATAAGGCTGAAAATCTGCGTTTCTTCAAGGCTGAACTGCAGATTCCCTAGCGTTAGTGTTTGGGCTGAAAAACGCTGGAAATGGCTGAAGTCTGCTGGCGTTTTTGGGAAGGAAAACGCTGCTGAAGCTATGGCGATTCTGCAATGAAAACGCTGGCTGAATTGGCACTCTAGGGCGATCATGCAAGGGGGACAAGCGCCAGAAGGTGGAGGACTTCACGGCGAAGGAAGGTCTGTGAAAAACGCCAAGGGGAAGGGAGGTATGGCGAGGATCTACTGCTGGGGGGGTACTACTGAGAAGTTGCCTGTTGAGCGGGAAGCTCTTGCTGCCTCTTCTGCCAGAAAGTGCTAACTTGGGTTTGCTTATATATTAACTCAGCAAAATTGCCCTACCTACTTTTGTTGGAAAGTCACTTGAAAATAATAAGTGAAAATAACCAAAAATAGGAAAATAGGCTAAATGCACTGGAAAATTCCCCTAACTGATGCTAATGGATTCTGATGGGAATTTCGATGATCATGTTGTGTGCAACCGGAGGATATGCATCTATGCTAAGTGACTGGGCATGCACGGTCTACTAATACTCACAAAAGTGCCAGATCACTGCTAATCTAAACTGACTTGAGTGACTTGACTGACGGGAACCCTGCTATGGTGTGGCTCGTCCACGGGCACATAGGGTTGGGATGTGTCACGTGACATACGGCTTTTGCCAAAGTTCGCGAGGCTTTGCAAAAATCTCAAGAACGACAGAAAAAGGCACCGGATCGCCATCATCGCAATTTGAAATTGACGGAGGATGATTGGGTGCTCTTACGTTTTGAGAAGGCACGACTGAGAAAGAAGAAGGGAAGGAGAGGCTTTTTCCAAAGCTTAGTATGAGATACTACGGACCTTGACATTCACAATGCATTTCATGTGAGTCTCTTGAAACCTTTCAAAGGTGATGTGTCTGATGATGGGGAGCCCGATGAGCAACCCGAAGTGGAGGAAAACGAGGAGATCCTTGTTCCTAAACAGATTTTGGCACATAAGGACACAAAGAATAAGGTAAAGTAAGAAGGCGGTTCTTGGTTAAGTTCAAGAACTATCCTGCATTGGATGCGAAGTGGATGGAGGAGGAGGACCAAGTAAATACTCCTCAGATTGTGAACCTTTACCTTGAAGCTTTTGGTTTAGCATAGTCTATTCCAAATGGAACCCAAAATTCAGCTTGTGGCCGCAAATTTGGTGCAGTGGGATGCACAAGAGGGGAGTTATTCCGCTTCTTTGTCAATAGATGCCTTAATTTTAGAATACTAGAGTCATTGATGTCTCTTTGAGCTTCAGGGATATTGAGAGCTGACAGTATTCTACTGTATGACTTTATGAAATGGAATTCCTGAATATGAAACTGATTTGTTCTTGACTTGTTTTTAAGTGCAGGAACTGATAGACGAAATGACTGCAGCATTTTGGTCTAAATGATCTCGAATAGACATGGTTGCAATAGGGGTTAGTCAATCGGATATCTATGAGGTCCCGATTGGATCTAGATGCGATTGCTAGCTACATTGCCGATAAATCATGGTCTAAGATCCGAATCAATGTTGAACGTCATGTGATGTCGAGTTATGTCTTGTGATGTCATGTGATGTGACTGTCGATTGGCACATGTGCTAGATGCTGGCACATGTGCTAGATGTGTGTTCCTAGTGCGTAGGTACTAACAGTCAGTGTCTGCTAAGACAATTTATGGCCTCTGTCTATTTTGCAAGCGTACTCGAGGGCGATTACAATGCTTTCAAGAGGGGGGTATGTCACAAAGTGATGACATGGCTGCCCGCTATACACACACACCCTCTGCTGGAAACCCTAATTGCTAGAAACCCTAACCCTAATTGTTGGAAAACCTAACCCTAATTGCAAGAAAAACCCTAACCCTAATTGCTGACGTGACAGGGCTGACACGTGGCAGCTGTACGGACGCCTCTGTGATTTGCGGCGGAATTTCCGGAAAGCAGTTCTGGCGGCAGTTTTTGGGCATTGCTTTTCCCACGCAATTTGAGAGAGAGAGAGAGAGAGAGAGAGAAAGCCTCTTTGCTTTATTAAGCGAGAGAGAGAGAGAGAGAGAGAGAGAGAGAGAGAGAGAAAAGGAAAGCTCCTGCTTTATTTTTGAAGTGCTTTTGATTTTCAGCTTTTGGGCTCTGCTTTTGGCATCCGTTGTAACTTTATTTTATTAAGAGAGAGAGAGAGAGAGAGAGAGAGAGAGAGAGAGAGAGAGAGAGAGAGAGAGAGAGAGAGAGAAGGAAAGCTCCTGCTTTATTTTTAAAGGGCTTTTGATTTTCAGCTTTTGGGCTCTGCTTTTGGCATCCCTTGTAACTTTAAATATGTGAGCAAGCCTCTCACAACTCAGAGCATCTGGACGCAAAGTCTGAGTGTGGAACGCCTGCTCGCACTCTTGTACTTTGAACTCAAATTAATACAAAAAGAAATACTGAAAGGGGCGCCAGTCTTTGGGGCCAATATCTCTAGGCACGGAACTGCGCCGGGCGAGTGTCGAATAAATTGTGAACTGTGAACTGTGAACTGTTTTAAAGTGGTTATTTGGTGCTGTCACGGTAGATTCTTGACTTGGAGTGCTTACGTCTGTTACACTAGCAGATACTCCTCAGATTGTGAATCTTTACCTTGAAGCATTTGGTTTAGCATAGTCTATTCCAAATCGAACCCCGAACGCAACTTGGGCGGAATTTGATGCAGCGGGTATGCACAAGAGGAGAGTGGCTCCACTCCTTTGTCAACAGATTGCCTCGATTTTTTTTATACTAAAGTCACTGATGTCTCTTTTGAGTTTCAGGGATACTGTGAGCTAACAGTTTCTGTTGTAATGACTTTAAGAACTGGAATTCCCGATAATATGATACTAATTTGTACTTGACTTGTTTAAGTGCAAGAACTGATAGACGAAATTACTGCAGCATTTCGATCTCGATAGACATGATTGCAATAAGAATTAGTTCATCAGGTATCTATGAGGTCCCGACTGGATCTAGATGCGATTGCTAAATACATTGCCGATTAATCATGGTCTGAGCTCTGAATGAATTTTTGAATGTGATTTGTCATGTGATGTCATGTGACCTCAAGTGATGTCCTGTGATGTGACTGTCGATTGGTACATGTGCTAGATGTGTTTTCCTAGTGCGTCGGTACTAACAGTCAGTGTCTGCTAAGACAGTTTATGGCCTCTGTCAGTTTTGCGGGCGTAATCGAGGGCGATTACAATGCTTTCAAAAGGGGGGTATGTCACAAACTGGTGACGTGTCACGGCCTTTGTCACCGGCGTGTGACTACTATCTATTCCTTTTGTTGATTTCTTTCTTATTATTTATTTACTTTCACTTTTTGGAAACACCCCTCGAGAAATCTAACTGCCCTGCATTGCATAGCTAGTGTGGAACTGTCCAGAGGAAGTCTAGGCCTGAGGGCAAGAGAGCACTAAGGTTGGACAAGGACTATGGTTAGCCAAAGTGGGGTCATTGACTAGCCAAAGTGGAATCCTTTGCTGCAGAGGCTACATTTCAGTTCTGGGTGTGGCTACAGTGTACAAAGGGGGTCAGATGACCTAGAAAGATACAATGGCAACATCTCCTAAAATTTATGGAACTGCTATTTTGGGACCTGAAAATGTGTTTGCATCATTACCTCCGGAATGACAAGGGAAACATTTTCTTACTCAGCCGTGAAGTCAACTGGGCAACCGGTTGGGAGATTTTTAGGCGGCAACCCCGAAACGGGAAATAGGCTGTAAATGTGCCAAATGGCACATTTCTGTGCACTTTCCTCATGCATGAAGAAGTGGCGCTGAATTTGAAGGGAGGAGGAGCTCATTTGCAGATTTTGTCACAGGTTAAGAGCTATGGAGTGCTTCCTTTCCCTCCTATGTACAGTGCGGTGCCAGGAGTGATTTCCTGCCTCACGCTACGCACTGCCCTCTCTCTCCCCTATGGCAGTATGTTATGCCCCTCTAGTGGGCTTTTCAATTGACCAATGTACAGTAGTGTGGGTTCATGCGCGATTGCCAACGCAAGAGCCTCTTGCACAAGTACTGGATTAGCTAGCGGCCAATCCCCCGCAGGTACAGGTGAATTCGGAGAGGTTTCACGCCAGAAATCTTGTCCGATTCAAAGGGCAAGTAGCCTTACAGGTGCGGGAGCTCGAGGACTTGCTACGGATGCGACCGGCACGCGAAACGGAGCCCGAAACAGTAAATTACAGCCTGCTGTGTATTTTTGCAGGTTTAGGGTTTTGGCCCTAAACGGACCCTAATACCCCCAAGAGGCTCGGGGACGCAAGGGGACCGCTGTATAGGCGATCTGGCGCATTTTCAGGGCTGAAAACAGAGAATTCAGCGTGCTGCAGATTCTCGCCAGGTTTTGCAAAGTGCCCGTATGCGTCGGGAAAGTCATTCAATGCGTGGGAATACTGACTGTGAAGGGTCCTAGTACAGTTATGCTGTCGAAATCGGGCCGGAACAGTTGAAATTTAGCCAAGTGTGTGTGGGGCAGCTTGTAGGGATCCACAGCGTTTATTCCCTCTTTTGAACAATAAAGAAATACCGAAAGGGCGCCTGAGTTAGGGGCCAATCTGGTGTCGGTCTACTCATGCAGGTGCAATCTAGCAACCTGTATCCCTCTCCCCTTTGTTGTGTCTTGAAAGGACAGGTAAAGTGGACGACAAATTAAATGGGTGAAAGCTAAATCAAGGTTTGAAGTAAAGTCTACCGCCCTTTTTGGATTGAACAGGCCGGATTCATGGTTCCATCGACGAGACTAAATCACTTTTTCCCATGGAAGTGAGCCTTGGTCACTTTGGGCTTGAAGACACAGGGGATCATAGACCAGACACAGGGAATTGCAATTTCGGGGACACGAGGGGACCGCTGTGCAGGTGATCTGGCGCATTTTCGGGGCTGGAAACAGAGAATTCAGCGTGCTGCAGATTCTCGCCAGGTTTTGCAAAGTGCCCGTATGCATTGGGAAAGTCATTCAATGCGTGGGAATACTGACTGTGAAGGGTCTAGTACAGTTATGCTGCCGAAATCGGATCGGAACAGTTGAAATTCAGCCAAGCTTGTGCGGGACAGCTTGTAGGGAACCACAGCGTTTATTCCCTCTTTTAAACAATAAAGAAATACCGAAAGGGGCGCCTAAGTTAGGGGCCAATCTAGTGTAGGTCTACTCATACAGGTGCAATCTAGCAGCCTGTATCCCTCTCCCCTCTGTTGTGTCTTGAAAGTACAGGTAAAGTGGGCGACGAATTAAATGGGTGAAAGCAAATAAGGTTTAAGTCTAAAGTCTACCGCTATTTTTGAAGTTAACAACCGGTTTCATGGTTCCATCGCCGGGATTAAATCACTTTTTCCCATAGAAGTGAGCCTTGGTCAGTTTGGGTTTGAAAACACAGGGGATCATAGACCAGACACAGGGAATTGCAATTATGGCTAACAGACCAGATGATGTGACTGAAGAGGTTTCCTCTTCACAGGGTGAACAAACACATGAAGTGGGTGAGTCTTCAAGACCACCACAGACGGATGATGATATATTCAGGACCCAGTTGGCTACTGTTGTGGCTATGTTCACACAAGTAATGCAGAACCCGAGGTTTTTAGCCTTTCTGCAACCTCCTCTTCCGTCTCAGCAAGTTGGGTCATTGGATCATATTCAAAAGCCTGTTAAGGCTCGAACACAGGTGATTCATACTGCAGAGTCAATGGAAACACCTGTACACTTAACGAAGAACATGCAGTCTCCAATACCTGTGCCTAAGGTGCAAGAACAGGTGGCTGAGATGCAAATCTTTCAAGCTGTACCAGTTCAGCCAGCCACTTTTCAGCAGCCTATCGCTGGTTCTAATGGACAGGGAAGCAACCTACAGGCTATGCAACAGGTCTTCCCACCACCTTCAGTACACCCTGGCTATTTTGGAGGTGGATCGGTATTCCAGAGCATGGCTGGTCATGCACCTGGAACTCAGTTTTACACGCCAGGAACAGTGTTCGGGGGTGCTCAAACAATGATGCCTAACCCCATGTATGGTGTCACGGGCATGCTACCAGGGTTTCAAAGCACTCAGAGCCAATTTGGGATGCCACAGGCAAATTTTGGTATGGCTGGAATTACAAATCAACAGCTAAATATGGCATTTCCAGGTCAACTTAATTGCCGTCAGGGAACACAAATGAACCCTAACAGTGTTCCCATGTTTCAGTCACTTCCATATAACAACTTAACGCCGCTGGAGAGGCCAACTCCGTACAAAGAAGGTGGCAAAGGTGTGACATTCACGACCTTTACAGGGTTTGATGACAGGAAGAAGGCTCTCTCATTCTTCCAACAGTTTGACAAGGCCTATGCACGGGGAAACTTTACAGAGGCTTCAAAGGTCCACAAGGTAGTCACTTTCTTAACAGGGAATGCGGGACAATGGTGGACAACTTTATTGCTGCAAGGGCAAGCTCTGTCCACATGGATTTACTTCAAGCAGATTTTTGCAGCAGCATGGTTATCTGATGACTTTGAAGCAGATGTCATGACAGAATGGCACCGGCTTAATGCTGCCACTTGCAAGAATCTCGATGACTACAATCGGAAGTTTTGGAAAGCTCTACTTCCAGTAACTTCCTATAGGTTTGTGCCATTGATAGAACAGATTGAAAAATACTATTGTGGCCTACCCAAAGGATTGAGAAAGTACTGCACGAAGACCAAAGTCACTACTTTGACGCAGCTCATCGAGGTAGCAAACACTGGCAATGGTTTGCTCAAGGGAGAAGATTGTGAATTCAATATTGGCATCAAGGAAGGATTAGCCAAGAAAAAATCAGCGAAGAAGTATGTTCCCAAGGAGGTTCCTAAAGTGACTCGGGAGCCAGCCAACACAGGGAAAGACAAAGCTACGGCTGAATCAGAAAAGGGACCAGCGAAGAAATGGAAAAGACGTTTTCCTCGCAAGTCGGAAGAACAAAAGAAGGTCCTGAGGTCAGAAAACAAATGCTTCATCTGTGAGCAGCCTGGCCACATTGCTTACAATTGTCCTACAAAGAAAAGGCCAGCTGATTCTCAGGACAAGGAGGACAAGAAAGGAAAGAAGCCCATGGCTGGTCTAGTTCCAGATATGGTGGGCGACAAGCCAAATTCAGATGCAAGTGAGCTTTGCAGAGCATGGGGAAAGGTCAGGGATCAAACAGTGCTTATCTTCTTTGATCCAGGTGCCAAGGCCAACTTCATTTCCCCAGAATTGGTTTCAAAGTTGGGAATCAGACCTGAAGAGATGGGTATACAGCAGAGGCAGGTTTGGCATGTCCTGGCCATACAGAGGCTGTGACACCCATCATTGGAAAGTTGCGCCTACATATCCAGTCCTATGTAGATGCTGAAGAATTTTACACCATGCCACTGCACGGATGTGATGTGTTGTTAGGTATTCCTTGGTTGTTTCGTGTACAGGGAATCATGGATGCCTACAACAAAAAGATCACTGTACAAAGCAGGGGAAAGACTCACATTCTGGATATAAAGCTTAAAGTGGAGACTATTCCCTGTATCAACTTCTGCTATTACTTCTGTAATGAAAAAGCATCTTTCTGCGTACATGCTTTTTGCACGTGAAATGTCAGATTGTGATGAATCAAATTTATCTGTGCTAGATAAATAAAGGTCAATGTTTTTAGAACAATATAGTGACTGTTTTTCCGATTCATTACCGTCTCAATTACCGCCAAAGAGACCCGAGGACCATGCGATAGATTTGGTGCCAGGCAGTAGCCCACCAAATAAGCCTCCGTACAGGGTTAGTGCGGCTCAGCAGAAAGAGATAATGGGCCAAGTACAGGAGCTGTTAGAAAAGGGGCTGATTCAGCCCAGTTCATCCCCATTCTGTTCTCCGATGTTGTTGGTGCAGAAAAAGGATGGCTCATGGCGTATGTGCATCGACTACCGTGCACTGAACAAGAATACCATCAAGAATAGGTTCCCTACACCTAGAATTGATGATATTCTGGACAAATTAGAAGGAGCAGCTATGTTTAGCAGGATAGATCTAAAGAGTGGGTACCATCAGATCCGCATTAGATCAGAGGATGTGCACAAGACTGCTTTTAGAACAACGTTTGGCCTTTACGAATTATTAGTGATGCCCTTTGGTCTCACAAATGCTCCTGCTACGTTCAATAGGATGATGGACAGAATTTTCCGTCCACACCAGCAGTTTGTTGATACATTCTTTGATGACATGATAGTCTACTCAAAGAATGAAGAGCATAGGCATCACTTGACCATTGTGTTCAAAGAGCTACGCAGTCATAGGTTGCTCATCAATGCAAAGAAAAGTGAGTTTTTTCTGGAAGAGATTCACTTTCTGGGACACATTGTCTCAAAGGATGGTGTTAGAATGTATCCTGCAAAAGTTGAAATGGCCAGATTTGAAGACGGTGCACGATGTCCGAAGTTTCTTGGGACTATGCTCCTATTACAAAAGGTTTATCCGAAATTTTCGCTGAGATTGCTTCACCTTTACATGCTCTTCAAAAGAAGGCAGTCACCTTTAGATGGACACAGAAAGAGATTTCAGCTTTTAATCTCTTTAAGGAAAAGATGACTTCAGATCCAGTCATTGTGTTGCCAGATCTTAGGAAGTCATTTGTGGTCCAGTGTGACGCCTGTGGTAGTAGCATTGGTGCAGTGCTAATGCAAGATGGCAGGGTAGTAGCCTATGAGAGTAGAATCTTGCAAGGGCCAGAAAAGACTATGCAAGTCTATGAAAAAGAACTGCAGGCCGTGATTCATGCGCTCTTAAGTTGGAAACACTACCTGCTAGGTGCAGACTTTGTTGTCCAAACGGACCATCAGACCTTGCGATACTTCTTGACACAGGCAAAGTTATCTGAGAAGCATATGCGATGGGCAAATATCTTGTCCATGTTCCACTTTCAGATTGTGCATGTGGAAGGCAAGAAGAATGTTGTGGCTGATGCCTTGTCAAGGAAGCCACAAATTTCAGCTGTGTCAATTCCTTATCATCATGAACTTGATGATATGAGGGAACAGTATGCAAATGATGAAGATTTTGCAAGGGTCTTCGAGCAGCTAATGGATGGACAACGTCATGAACACTATCTTCTCAAAGATGGGTTCATGATGATGCATGGCAGATTGTGTGTCACAAAGCCATTGCAACGCAAAGTTATGGAAGAGAGTCATGTCCCACCGTATGCAGGGCATCCTGGTATCGATGCTACAATTAAAGCGGTTGAGACATTCTTCTACTGGCCTACATTGAGAAGAGATGTGGATGCCTTTGTGCAAGAATGCCTAATATGCCAGAAGGTCAAGTTTGACAGGCAAAAGGCACCAGGGTTATTGCAACCACTACCTATTCCAGATAAACCATGGGAAAGTATTGCTATGGATTTTATCTTTGATCTTCCGAGAACGCAGACAGGAAACGATGGTATTTGGACCATCATTTGCAGATTCAACAAGCAGGCTCATTTTATTCCTATCAGGAAGAAGATAAAGCCAGATCAGATGGCACGCTTGTTTATGAGCAATATTTTCAAGTATCATGGCATGCCACAGTCGATTGTTAGCGACCGTGATCCACGCATGACAAGTTTGTTTTAGAGAGGCTTGTTTGAGAATATGGGCACAACGCTCAAATTCTCTTCGTCATTTCATCCTCAAACAGATGGGCAGTCACAAGAGGCAAATTCTACTGTCCTAGATCTGTTGAAGTGCTATGTGTCAGAGCATAAAGGAAAGTGGGAGCAGTATTTGCCATTGGTGGAGTATGCATACAATAATACAGTGCATTCATCAACTGGCAAGGCACCTTTTGAGATAGTTGAAGGTGGCAAGAAAGTTCCTCCCATACTGCATACAAAGAACAAGATATTTGAAGCAGATAAGTATGTTCAGGACATGGATGAAATGTACAAGAAGGTCAAAGTGGCCTTAGAAAAGACTCAGGCAAAGCAAAAGAAAGCAACTGATCGTCACCGTTGTGAAGTGGTATTTTCACTTGGTGATTGGCTGCTTCTACGCTTTGAAAAGGCAAGGTTAAAGAAGATGAAGGGCAAGGAAAGACTGTTTCCAAAGCTCAGCATGCGTTACTATGGGCCTTTACAAGTGTGCGACATAATCAGTGATGTTGCATATAGGCTGAAATTGCCTGACAATTGGAAGATTCACAATGCGTTTCATGTGAGTCTTCTCAGACCCTATGTGGGTGATGTGCCAGAAGATATGCCGGCTGAAGATCAGCCGGAAATCGAGGAACTTGACGAGATCTTGGTCCCGGAACAGATTTTGGCACATAAAGAAAGAAAAGTGAAAGGCAAGGTTGCTAGGCGTTACTTGGTAAAGTTCAGAAACTATCCACCAATGGATGCTAAGTGGATGGAAGAAGGTGAACTTGCAGCGTCACCAACTGTGTTCACTTTACCTTGAAGCCTTCGATTTGCAACCTACCTTGACCCCTTGAGTTTCAAAGCTACATGGATTGTCAGTGTGACAATGGCTTTTGAAACAAATGATGTACATGGTATTTAAAGTGAGCTCAAATCAAGTACATGTTACATGAATGTTAGAGCTGTACAGATTGTCACTTTGGCAATTGCTCTTACGGAATGTCCAAAAGTATGGTTAGTGCTATAGAAGTGAGTATTTCTTGTCAGTTTGTCAAGGATACAGTAATTGCTTCTATTAAAGGGTACATGAGTAACTGCATTCTTAAACTGTCGGTTTAGGTATGCTCGAAAGTGTTACTGGGCCCAACGTGTACTATAAGACAGTGGCAAAATGTGTGCCTACCATTTTGTCATTGGAAAGTTAGTGACTCAAAGCAATGGCAGAGTGCGAAGCTACCACTATGTCATTGAGACAGGGTTCACACGCAGGCAATAAATGTGTCGACGAGGTGTTGAATACACCAGGGTTGACAATGAGCATGTATGTGTCGTACATATGTCGACACGTGTTGAATCCATCAGTGTTGACTGTGAGCATGTACGACATAGATGCAAACGAGGACGTTTGAGATTTCAAGAGGGGGGTATGTCACCAGCGTGTGACTGCTATCTATCCTTTTTGTTGATTTCTTTCTTATTATTTATTTACTTTCACTTTTTGGAAACACCCCTCGAGAAATCTAACTGCCCTGCATTGCATAGCTAGTGTGGAACTGTCCAAAGGGAGTCCAGGCCTGAGGGCAAGAGAGCACTAAGGTTGGACAAGGACTATGGTTAGCCAAAGTGGGGTCATTGACTAGCCAAAGTGGAATCCTTTGCTACAGAGGCTACATTTCAGTTCTGGGTGTGGCTGCAGTGTACAAAGGGGGTCAGATGACTTAGAAAGATACAATGGCAGCATCTCCTAAAATTTATGGAACTGCTATTTTGGGACCTGAAAATGTGTTTGCATCATTATCTCCGGAATGACAAGGGAAACATTTTCTTACTCTGCCGTGAAGTCAACTGGGCAACCGGTTGGGAGATTTTTAGGCGGCAACCCCGAAATGGGAAATAGGCTGTAAATGTGCCAAGTGGCACATTTTTGTGCACTTTCCTCATGCATGAAGAAGTGGCGCTGAATTTGAAGGGAGGAGGAGCTCATTTGCAGATTTTGTCACAGGTTAAGAGCTATGGAGTGCTTCCTTTCCCTCCTATGTACAGTGCGGTGCCAGGAGTGATGCCCTGCACGCTACGCACTGTCCTCTCTCTCCCCTATGGCAGTATGTTATGCCCCTCTAGTGGGCTTTTCAGTTGACCAATGTACAGTTGTGTGGGTTCATGCACGATTGCCGAGGCAAGAGCCTCTTGCACAGGTACTGGATTAGCTAGCAGCTAATCCCCCGCAGGTACAGGTAAATTCAGAGAGGTTTCACGCCAGAAATCTCGTCCGATTCAAAGAGCAAGTAGCCCTACAGGTGCGGGAGCTCGAGGACTTGCTACGGATGCGACCGGCACGTGAAACGGAGCCCGAAACAGTAAATTACAGTCTGCTGTGTATTTTTGCAGGTTTAGGGTTTTGGCCCTAAACGGTCCCTAATTACCCCCAGGAGGTTCGGGGACGCGAGGGGACCGCTGTGCAGGTGATCTGGCGCATTTTCGGGGCTGAAAACAGAGAATTCAGCGTGCTGCAGATTCTCGCCAGGTTTTGCCAAGTGCCTGTATGCGTCGGGAAAGTCATTCAATGCGTGGGAATACTGACTATGAAGGGTCCTAGTACAGTTATGCTGCCGAAATCGGGCCGGAACAGTTGAAATTCAGCCAAGCTTGTGCGGGGCAGCTTGTAGGGAACCACAACGTTTATTCCCTCTTTTAAACAATAAAGAAATACCGAAAGGGGCGCCTAAGTTAGGGGCCAATCTGGTGTCGGTCTACTCATACAGGTGCAATCTAGCAGCCTGTATCCCTCTCCCCTTTGTTGTGTCTTGAAAGTACAGGTAAAGTGGGCAACGAATTAAATGGGTGAAAGCAAATAAGGTTTAAGTCTAAAGTCTACCGCCCTTTTTGAAGTTAACAGGCCGGTTTCAGCCTTGGACAATGGGGCAGCAGTGGACAGCCGGAAAACAGGCCCGGAAAACCCGTTGAATTGCTACTGTGGCAATGTATGGACTTCTGTGAATTGCGGTAGCATGCTGACGAGGCTGAGCATACGGAATCCCGCTTTTTGCGCTGATTTGCGTAAGGAAAAAGCAGTTGAAATCCTACGCAAGCACTTGGAATAGCTTAGGATAAGTTGCTTTATTTTTAAGTTGTTTTTAAAAGATTGGCAACTCTTGGGGCTCTGCTTTTGGGCATCCCTTGTAATCAATAAATAGGTGGGTTGGGCTCTCACAACTCAGAGCATCTGGACGCAGAGTCTGAGAGTGGAACCCTCCCACTCCCTTGTACTTTGAGCACAGATTAATACAAAAAGAAATACCGAAAGGGGCGCCAGTCTATGGGGCCAATACCTCTTGGCACGGAACTCCGTCGGGCCGTGTCAAATCAATTGTGAATTGTAAACTATTTTGAAGTGAATCTCTGTTGTGTCGCGGTAGAATCTTAACTTGGAGTGTCCAAGTTTGTTACAATGTAAGTTAGGCTCACATACCTACCCACTCTAGGTACCCTCATTTATTTTTACCTTTATGTTCCCCTGACTTTGTACTAGAGTCACACATGGATGTAACCTTTTGATTTCATACGTCATTTTGGCCTTTTGAAGACGTTAATAATAACATTTCACTTCATTCTCTCCCCAGAGAGGTGTATCTTGGTTTCTATTTGTTTTATTTTACTTCTTTTTGCTTTTATTTTCTTTCTTTTCCCTCGAAGTTCTTGAAACAAACAAGCACACAAGACCTGGGCATCCCAAGACAATGCATGGCAATGGCCAGTGTGAAATGAGCCAAAGATGTTGCTTGCATTTGAGCTAGTTGGCACTAGAACGTGAGGTGTGTGCATCAGTTTAACCCTGGACAAGCTTTTCAAATGTGGACAAAGTCAGTTATGAGGTTACGTGTGAAAAAAGTTCATGGGAGGAGACGAATTGTCTTGGACATTGAAAAATCTTTTGCCCAAGGGTTAGAGGCCTCATCCTTTTAAAATGTGGACAGAGGCAGTTATCATGTAATGTGTGAAATGAGTTAACGAGAGGAGAAGGATTATCTTGGACAGTTAAAAATCACACGTCTAATGTGCACTCAAGATCGGAATAGCAATCTTCGCTTGCACAAAATGCTTTAAATGGTCAAGGGAGTAATAAGCGGGTTGATCAACCTTCACATCCAAGTTATTTTGGTGGTGGTTCAATTTTCCAAAGGACTCAGCGCCACAAGCTTTAATGCCAATGTACCGAGAAATGTGTTGGGCATGATTTGCATTATGAGCCAGTTCGAGTGGTAGGTGTGTTTGGCAAGCGCTTATGTGTAGACCCTGTGTTTTCTTCAAAGGAGGCAGCGTTATGAAGGTTGCAGGTTTGGGAAGGTTTACCACTGGCACAGCTTGTCTGGGATCCGGGAGAGTGGATGTGGCCGAGACATATTGCAGAGGAGACGATGTCATTTTTTGAGTACAAAGCGCGCATTGGCAAAGATATCATTTTTCCACTAGATTGTCCGTCATCAGCCACGCCAGCTACAACCTTGGTTGGAGCAGAAGCTCTCTCATGCATTCATGTATTAGTATTGGTCGTGCATTTGGAGCCTTCATGTCAGCCGTCGTATTTCATATTTCCTCTAGATGCTAGCGCATCCAGGTCTCCCGGTTGGAACCTCGGCTGCTCGGGCAGGACATGATCTTGCTTGTGCCAATGTTGTTCGACACACGTGGAGGAGACGCTCCACCACATGCACATTATGTATGGCATGTTGTTTGCTGCCTTTTTTGTAGACTTGGGATTCAGGAGGGTTTTGTGACGTGGGGGGCCATCACCTAGCTTTTGCGACATCCGGGCTCACATACCACGTATGAGGGATCTTCCACAAATCCAGTATTTTTGCTAACAGCCTTGGGATACAGACGAGGCACACTGAACATGGTGCCTCCTTTAGTAGATGAGTTTGACATACAGGCTTACAACCTCGTGATATTCTATTTGCTACGATATGCAGCATAGTATTGTGGATTATATGGAAGGCTCGTTGTGCTTAGGTTCTGGGTGGTCATCCTTCCCATGTGACCACTACTTTGGCTGCAGTTTGGTCTGAGATTTTGCATACCTTGTGTAGCCAATGGGATTCTTTGGCAGGCCTCTCTAGAGCAGCAGAGAGGAGACGACATAAGTTTCTTCGACTATGGGCGCGTACTACAATTCTTTTCAGTATGAATAGAGGCATGATCACGTGGCATTATGTCCCTCCACGGTGGTTTATTTATCATTCTTCTCAGTTTCCACCTTGATGTACATACAACCCTGCCACTACTCATCCACAGTTTGTACTTCTTCTAGAAGACCGGCTCTCTTGAGCATCTCTAGAAATCTCTCTGTACTTAGCATATAGCAATTGTTCTTTTCAAAAAAAAAAAGTGTTGGGGCCAGCAGGCATGGTCATACAATTCATAGCAATAATAACATGCAACCAAGCTTTCAGGGTGTTTATAGACACACAAGGAGTCCGGCAAGACACTTTAAGTATCTCTTACTAAAATCAACCTTTTTTCTAGAAGATCCAAGAAGAGAATGCAACAAGGCCCTACTTCGTAACATAAGAGAAAACGACTTGGCAGAGTAGATTGAAGCTTTTGACACAGAAAATTTACATACCGAGCAGCTAGCTCAAAGAAGTGTTTCCCAGCTTGTTGTTGTCTTAATGTGTGCAAATCTCCACCAGGACAATACTCCATGACCAAGCAAGAAAACTTATCAGTCTCAAAGTGTGCATAAAGAGTTGGTAAGAAAGGATGATCAAGAGATACCAAAATCTCTCGCTCTGTCTGAGCTCGTATAAGCTTTTTACGGCCAGCCAATGAGCTTTTATCCATTACCTTCATTGCAAAATGACATTTGCTACTACTCAGCTCCGCAAGATAAACGCTACCAATGTCCCCACATCCAAGTCTTTTCAGCAACCTGAAATGATTCAAACCAACGGAGCCGTCACGAGCACGAATCACCTGTACTGCGTCCCATCTTGCATCATTCGCTTTGTGAGGCTTATTAGGTGCACCAAAAATGCTGCTACTAACACTCTCATCACTAGCAGAACTGCTTATGCTAGCTCTGCTAATGCTACTCTTCACATTTTCTGCAGCAGAGTCCTCCACATTGCTGCAATTGGCTTCACTTGCCTTTGCATTACTCCTTTTGTCATCACCGCTAGCAATTTCCAGGCTGTTGCCAACTTCAGTGGGTTCTCCAATTGTACTTGCCTTTTCCACAATCTTTCCCAAAGTTAACCTGCTAACTTTATGCACTTCTTCCAAAAACTCTGCACCTTCACAGCTTGTACTCTCTACACTCGCTGCTGGGGAAACCACCCTTATCATCCTTATGCTTTCGAGGAGAGTGATAGGTCCATCAAAATCAGCCTCTATTTCTTTGTTAGGTCAGCTGTTGCATGGTGCATACAAACATGTGGCCGTCCTATACAGCTTCACATCACATGAGAAACTGATGTAAGCCCAGCTGCAAGAAACAGGAATGAAAGAAAAATAGTCAAAATACGTGTTTTCTATAATTAGCACTGCTTGATTAGGACGAGTTCAATCAACAGGTGCTGCTGGAGATGTTCTCTTTACTAGGAGGCAACCTCAAAAGGTCAAAGCTCAGCCCATAAACACAAAATATGATGCAGGAAACTTACCAATATGCCTGCATTTGCAGATCTGAAGAATGCCTCAGTTTTGTCCACGCTAGACAACACAAGGTACAGATCCAAGCATGGATAGCTAGATCAACTAATGGGATGGGATTTGGGGGTTGGGGGGGGGGGGGGGGGGGGGGGGTGCAACACCTAGCGTCTAGAGTCTGGGTCCCTGCACATAATGTGCTTCAGAAGTCAATCTCTACCGCAGAAAACTAAAGCAAACACGAATAAGTGCCAACTATGCTGGCTCTCTTTTTACTGAACAAAATTCAGCCTAGAAGCAGAAGCCTCTTTTCATTTTGCACGAGGATGCAATATTTTGTGCAATACGATGATAGTGGCATGAAGCTCATAAAGTGAGACGATACTCAATCTTGCAAGCATTGCGGACGATGAGTTGAAAAGCTCTAGAAGACCTTAACTGATACTGTGACAGAAGGACAAGAAAATACTTTCGACAGAGTCCCCCAGGTTACCTGCCCTTGCCCACATTGTGGAGCAACGTTGCATTTCAGCGATGTTGCTGCGCTGTAAGGACAGCGTAGAACGTGATCATTTGATTTCTCCTTTGTTGCTTGTCGGCAAATGATTGAGCTCAATTCTTTTTCTCTAGAATGGAGAAAGCCTGGGCCCAACAAGGAGCAGGCAAACGGTGAGCTGAATCTAATTACCTCCTACAAACCTGCCGCAGAAAATTTGGACAGGAAGGAATTGAAATTGGAGAAAGAGATAAGAGAGTTGGCATGTAGAAATCGAAGAAGATGCCGAAGGTGATATAGGTATGGGGCAGTTTGCAAGCAATGATGTTGGCGCTACCCGCCTACGGTGTGATGGCACAGTTTCTCAAGCTCACTCATGAGCACACATAGAAACCGGCACACTATATAATGTGAGTAGGACAAATGGGCACTTCCGGCTTAGGCCCCGTCAGACTGGGCCGCGCGTCCTTGGCGAGGTGGATGGCCCCTGACCACCATAGTTGTGCATGAGAGGGTGCTCGCTTCCAGCCACTGTTGGGAATGGTGTCACATTGGGGGAGTCTAAGAACCTGGAAAAGCTGACGCGCAACAAATCAGATTGCAGCTTTAGTGTTGGAGCTGAGGTTGGATGGGCAAAGGAGGCCGGCACACTTCATGGAAAAGTTGGCCGCTGAGGTGGAGAGCCAGCTCAGCCGTGCAACCATGGGCAGCAACCCAGTGTGACAAGGGCATCCGTGGGCGCGCCACCTGATTGGCGGGTCAGAGAGAAAAAGGTGGCCGCCTGCCCCAATGTGACACAGACCTTACTTGAAAAGCCACTTCAAGATGCAAGCATAAGAAGCGGCCACCGTTTTTTTAGTGTCAAATAATGAGACATAGACCTAATACCCAATAGAGAATTGGGATAACAGTCTACGCTTCACCAGCTTGAAATTCAAAATAGATCTTTTATGCTATCGCTCATGGTCTCAACCTACTGTTCTGGATGTGAATCATTGCAAGGTTAAGTTGAGACGCTTTTCGTAAACACTACATGCTTGTGTGTGTGTGTGTGTGTGTGTGTGTGTGTGTGTGTGTGTGTGTGTGTGTGTGTGTGTGTGTGTGTGTGTGTGTGTGGGGGGGGGGGGGGGGGGGGGAGAGAGAGAGAGAGCTACTCCTCTAGGCTCCCAGCAAAACTTTGCCACCCTATGTCCTACATGGGTGTAGTACTACTATCATAAGCTCCCTGTGGTCTTGATTAACACCTTGACAAAGCTACAAAGCATTAATGCCTCTATTGTGTTTAGAAATCATTACACTCTGGCCTAGTGGACTTCCCACTATACAATTGTGTGCACTATACCCTCCAAAATGAATGTGAAGGCAGAGTTATCAATGAGTGATACAGCCATGATATCCTTCTTAGAAGATTAGCTACGCCTACATGCTAAGGTAGAGGTTGGGCCAACATGAATAATGATGATGTCGATGCAAAGAGTGAGTGTCGAGATGCATGGCAGGGGATTTTAGAGGGCCCAAGATAGGAATACTTGATTGTGAGGGCTGCCCTCATGAATGAAAGAGCTACTCCCCGGCTCTCAGGCGACAATGGCAAGGGACATCTCTCTCTCTCTCTCTCTCTCTCTCTCTCTCTCTCTCTCTCTCTCTCTCTGTGTGTGTGTGTGTGTGTGTGTGTGTGTGTGTGTGTGTGTGTGTGTGTGTGTGTGAGAGAGAGAGAGAGATACGATAATGGTTGCAAGCTCTTGCTAAAGCTATCAGCTCTTCACTCTTCAACTTCAGGTTCATCTCCGGCCAATACGAGCTCTCTTTGTTTCTCTCTTTTATGTTGTTCACGCCTCCCTCTGCCTCCTATTCACCTCCTATAGGCCAGCATGGCACGCTGAAGAGAAGCACATAGATGAGATGACAATTGCATGGACGACTGGATTGGAAGCACTCTTAGCCACATGACAATTTTGTACGTGTGTGCGTAGAAGCAAAATAGACCAACAGCCAAGATGCGTATAAAGGAGCATTAGCAGTTTGAGAGCGAGAAGGAGCATCCAAAGTATCCAAGATCAAGTGGCAACACAATAGCTAGGAGACGAAGCGACACTTTGAGAGAGAGAGAGAGAGAGAGAGATCATGAGAAGCCAGGGTCGTCTTGCTTGCACGATGGTCGGCGTTGCACTTGGACTCCTCAAAGTTTTTATTTAGTGCCACAATTTAGGCTCGATGTTATAGGATCAAATAGATGTCCTTGGGTCTAATACATCACGTCTCACATGCTTCAATGCATTGAGGATGTCTACAAATGTACATGCAAGGAAGCCTTTCAAAATATTAGGCATAGGTTTTTTATAAATGTGTGGTTTGATATAAAGAAGATGGATCCCCAATCGAAGACATGTCCTAAATTATAATGCAAATATAGTTGAAGGCATACTACGTAAACCAATCAATGTTCTTCTTAAAAGAATGCAAAGAAAACCAAAAATTTAGAATGAAAGACAGGCCTCGAAAAGGGGGAGGGGGGGGAGGGGGGGGGGGGGGGGGGGGGGGGGGGGGGGGGAGAGAACCGTCAGCTTCATGGACAATTAACCTTCGCACCTTTGGAGCCAATATGCCTGCGGAAGGAAAGAAAGTGCTTTTTATATATACACATAGAACTTAGAAGGGTGACAAAGCTCGAGGTGGCACTCGCAGAACGAGGGTACTTACCTGCAAAACAATAGATTAGCCCAGATACGCACTTCCAAAAAAACAATTGATTAACTTTCAGCCGCCTGTCACCTGTGCTCCCACAAATCAAGTCTATGTGGCACTTCGCAACCTCTCTACTATGTTTTGGGTATGAAGTCTCTGTGGTGATTTGGCTTTCTGCGTGCATGGACCATGCCATGTTGGTTGGCAAGCAAGTTAAATCTACACAAAGCAGGGATTATGGGAGAAGAGAAGAGGGGAAATGCTACCACGTGGATGAGCATCTTCTGCAATCTTAGCTCTTGTAGCCATGGATCACTCCCAAGCCTCTACAATGAAGAAGAGGTTAGACAGAGAGGAAGAAGAGTGACATCGTAGTTGTAGTCTATGAGATTGGAGTGCTCCTAGGTAGCAAACGAGACATGTTAGCACGATTGGCCATTCTCCCAATCTTGCAATTCAGAGCAGTTGGCAAGCAAGTTAAATCTACACAAAGCAGGGATTATGGGAGAAGAGAAGAGGGGAAATTCTACCACGTGGATGAGCATCTTTTGCGATCTTAGCTCTTGTAGCCATGGATCACTCCCAAGCCTCTACAATGAAGAAGAGGTTAGATAGAGAGGAAGAAGAGTGACATCATAGTTGTAGTCTATGAGATTGGAGTGCTCCTAGGTAGCAAACGAGACATGTTACCACGATTGGCCATTCTCCCAATCTTGCAATTCAGAGCAGACGGACATTGCACCCTCCATGAGAGTGGCCAGTTGGACTGTAGGGCAGCTAGCAGCAGGGAGCACTGGGGTGGGGTTCTCAAAATCAAAAGTATGATGCATGTCAACATTCAAATCCATGGCATAACATGTTGTGCTAGCAAGAAAAGATGAGTACCTTGTTTCAAAAAATGACTGGTGAAACTAAGGAGTAATCATCGATGAGCAATCGCAAGAGAAATCAATTAGCCTTACTAAATCAAAGTCATCAAACTGAAATAAATTACGGATGTCGATCATGAATGTCAAAATTTGCTGCCCAACCACAACTTCAAAGAGCTTGTTGACTTTGCTTCCAAAGTCAATTACAGCTTTGGAGAATTGTTATAAAGCACTTCCTTGCCATACACTTGAAGAAACTTTTCCCAAAGCTATGGAAGAGCTTCAAAATGCAGAAAAACCTTCACTCAAATGAGTACCAAGTCCTTTTAAAACTATCCAAAATCTCAAGATTAGAAGATGGAAATCATCGGGGTTCTCGGGGGTGCATGCACTCCTAGACAATTTAAAGAGGCCAAAACTTTGACCTTGGTTTCCTTTGGGTGGCCAACAATGGAAAAAGAAGAATTGTTCTTTAGCGATGGCATCGGCCTACCTGCTCCAAAGACAAGGATGGAGATAAAAGCCACTACAATCCTCCACTTTGGCTCATCCAAAAACGTAAAATGTTCCTCATGCCGACGCAAACCAGGAGAGAGAGAGAGAGAGAGAGAGAGAGAGAGAGAGAGAGAGAGAGAGAGAGAGAGAGAGAGAGAGAGAGAGAGAGAGAGAGAGAGAGAGAGAGAGAATTCTGAGCAGGCCGACACCACCCTATCTCCTCCATAAGCGGTCATTTTTGCATGCTTTCTTGGCAAAACTCTCCTCATCTGTTCCACGACTCACATGCAAGCCTTGCTAAGAACAGACTACATCCTAGCTTTTCCCAAAATAATTTCGATACCAATGTGAGACCAAGGTGTATCAAACATGTCTCACCTCCCAGTCTCTTGTCCTTTTATAAGCAAATCCTTGAGCTCGGTTCAAGCTCACCCCTGCTGGTCTCTAGACCCTTGGCCTGACAACTACCCTGTGATAATGTCAATTTTGTGGTCCTTAGGACGTGAAGGTGGAGTTCTAGGAGGAAACTTAAACTATGAGAGGAAGACGTCGTGTGAAGATTGATGTGGAGTTTCAATTTTAGCAAAGAGTTCATTTACATGAACTAGGTATGATTTATGGTCTTTAGGACGTGAAGGTGGAATTCTAGGAGGCAAATCACACACATGCGCTCGGCATCGACATGAGTATTGACATTGGCATCAGCTTTGGGTGCATCCACAAAGGTAACAAAATACTGCTTTCCCCCTAGAGATAGCCCTAGCATTTGACATACATTGGAATGTACCAACAAAAAGAGAAGCTTACAATGAAAGAGATTTCTTGTGAGGAGTTTGATGCCATAGATACAATGATCACAATGGTCAAAATTAGCATACCTCAAACACCGTAAATACCCCAAACAAGAAGTCACCTTCATTTCGGGTTGACTCATGTGTTCCAACCTACCATGCCACAAGGAAACACTTGGATGCTCAGTTATGGTGACTGCACGGTTCCAATAGATACATGAAGTGGATACATAGTGACACTTTTAGGACCTCTAACAATGATCCTAGATCCTTTGCTGATTTTCCACCTACTATCCTAAAGGTAGTGTGATAGCCATCAGCATCCAGCCGCCATGTGCTTATCAGGCTCTTCTTAAGCTCAGGTAAATGCCTCATGCTGCAATGTGAAATTTGATCCATGCTACAAGGACATATACATCCTACCTTATTGAAAGTGATGCAGTTTGCTATGGTTATCGCTTTACTGGGACTTCCCTTCAATAATTTGTTCTATCAATGCCTACTTATCTTTATTCTTCTCCTAGAGTTTCGTGGGTGTACGTACCCTCTCGCTTTTGTCTTGTTGTCCCTTTGGGGGGGGGGGGGGGGGGGGGGGGGGGGGGGGACTTTTTAATTTGATGTTCTACATGGTGATTTCATTCATAAGATTCTTCCAAATTATGGAAAATCTCTTTTTAAGAAAGGAGGTTTTCCAAACTTGTGAATCTCCTTAATCTTGCAGAGTGGTTAATAGAAAACGCATCCAAAAGATTTATTTTCTATCTCTTGTTTTTTCAGTTTTGATATGTCGCTCTCTCTCTTGCATTGTTATATGGATGTTTTTTGGGGATTACTGCCTGATGAACAGGGTTATGAGAGACTGATTTTGATGAAGGCATCTAATGCATGGTAGTAGGTGTATTTGATATGGGAGGCAATTTTGTTGCACTTTTGCTCATGCAGTTTTGTTCATCAAATCCACAATCAAAGAGCCCATTTGGAAGGTACTTACATATAATGGGTAGGTTGACTGACAAAAATCCTCAGTGTTGAACAATTTGGTTTGCCTAAAAATCCAAAGTGACGGGCTACACAAGATCCATATATTGCTACTTTGAATATCAAACATCATTTTTTGAGATGTTGAAAATGAATAGGCGATGATTTCTTAGAAGAGTTGGTATCCTCTCTATCTCAACTCCACTCGACAACCACTATTTTGTTACCCAATGTCCCGAAGAAAACTATTGAGGAGTGAGTCCTAGCAAGTAGACAAATTGATGCAAATGACTCCAGGTCTTGTTTTTGTTTGAGCAGTAGCTAGTAAGCAAACAAGGTTACGTGACTCAGCACGTTATCCCATCTAAGCAAGCATCAATATGGCTTTGTCTTTCATGAGCATTTAGGGTGGACCATAGAGATCTGAGAGCGGAACCACTAAAAGACTTCCAAGAAACTCCTCAAATCCATTGACTACAAGTCGTTGGGAAGCAGCTCTAATGGATTTCCTTCAAGCCTGTTATGGATTTGTTTCCCCTTGTCAGCTGCTTTAATCATAGCACATGATTTCAAGATGCATATGAAGGTTACTGCATTTGGATGATGCCCTCACACTTCATCTCATTAAAGCAGTTCAATGTTTGAGTGATATGAGCTGCTTGTGCATATGCTACATACAAAGCACTCCAAGAGATGACATCCTAAAAAGGTAACACATTGAGCACTTGGCAGGCCTTGAAAAAACATCACACTTGGCATACATGCTCAATAGAGTGGTGCACAATACAATTTCTTTTTGCAAAAATCAGTGCCCTACAATCTCATTATAAATTTGCTTCTCTTTGTTCGCTGCAGTATTCCCAGAGCGCTACAAGTTCAATATGGATTGTGAGCACACTATATGCATAGCACGCATCATTTGCTATCATTCATGGAGTTGGAAAGAGGTACCATTTTCTTGTGAAGAGGAAGGGTGGTGGTTATAATCTTGTCCAGTAATTCAAGAGACAAAGAAATTTGTAGAAATACGCACTTGGATGCACGCATGCATGCTCGTGCTCATGCTAGTCATAATGGGTGGGATATCTGCAAGGGCCAGGGCTCACACTCGAGTGCTAAGTCACATACAACTATTCTCTTTAATTTTTTAGGTAGACATGGAACTTTGTATTATAGCTCGGTGTTTTTAATGATTTTGGTTGGGAATTTCTTTACGTCTTCATTTAGCTTGTTTGGCCTCATCCTACTTTGTCGTCACTAATTACCTTTGGCTCCTGGCCAACAATTATGTGGGTAGCTCTCACCACTCTATTCTAGGTTTTAGAAGGTGTTGTGAGTTTCTCAATCATGTGTAGGTGACGAGGACACTTTTACTCTCTTGAGGAAAGGTTGTTTCCCTTCTCCATTTTATATTGGTTTCTTTGGATTTTCAATTTCACCTTTATGGACCAATACCTTTTTTTTTGGCACAGAAGAGAGAGGGAGAGAGTGGTGTACACCAACAACCAATGCTTTGCAAAGAGCAATAGAAAAATGAGATGAACAAAGGAATAAATGCGCACAAGAACAACAACAGGGTCTCTCACGTATAAGCAAATGAGTATTTCCTACAAGTAGGAAGCACGAAAAATCAAGGTGGCTCATGCCTTTTTTGTTCAATCTTAGTACAAGAGCTATCAATATACCTGAGAGACAATCTTCAATTAGCATTTGTAGAGCTCATCAATAGTTAGCAGAAATCGATGCCTTTGCAGTCAACTGCCATTGTGTGTTTATACCTTTGTGCTTATTTTTGAGTGTACAAGTGTGCTTTCAACAAGTGTCGTACACATTGAGCTCCTAACAGCTTTCAATCATATCCTACTACTAGGGGTGACTTTGCTGCCTGGAAATTAAAATTTTCAATTTTGGCAAGAGAACTTTGCACCAAGGCTACATGGGAACTTTCGTGTATTTTACAGGCATATCAGCTTGAAAGCCTCAGCTTGTCACAATGGGAACATCTAAAGAATTGTTCAAGGCCTCGGTGTCTAGTGTTAAGGCTTTCAAATAACCATCTAGCTTCAAGGGACGTCTTTGTAAAAATAAAAATACAATTTAAGCATCCTTCAGAGGTCTAAAAGCCAACCCTTTTAGGGAAATACACCCAACAAACAATAGATTTTGATTTTAAATAGTGAGAAAATGAATCTAGAACCAAAATTCTATTTCCTTTGCATCTCTACTAATTTGCTCAAAATTTTACAAACTCATTCAAAGAGATGTCACCAAATATTGATCAAACTCAAAATTCTTTGGAAAATCTATTTATAAATATAGAATAGAGTTGCCAAAATTCTTTGATAGCTTCATACAAACTAATTATATTAAGAACTCATCCAAATGACGCAATAAATTGCAATTTAAGGCAAAATTACCTGTTTCAAACCAAATTTTTACTTTTGGACTTTTCGAGTAAAAATGACTCTCAAAGTCTTTTCCTTTACAAAAGTTATAACCTTGTTAAACTTTGACATAAGTGACTTTGGTGGACTCGGCCAAATTTTAGTGGCTAATGACAAGATTGGTGTTAAGATAAACAAGTTGAAAAGTCACAAATGGTCTACATAAGAGGATGAGAAATAGTGTGTGTAGAAATAGGTAAAAACTATCTCTTAGAGTGGCCTAAATATCCCAAAGACAATGCTTAGTTAATGTCTCAATACAAAGAAATATTAAAACGAAAATGCTTCCATCAGTTACTTACCACGCAGTTCACAATTGCTCCTAAGAGTTCAATGCTCTACTAAGGCCTTATGTAGGCCAAAAAGAGGGAGGCGTAGAAAAATATGTTGTGGAAGTACACCTGCACATAAGGTAGCTAGACATGTAAAAGAGCAAGGTGAATTTTCGGTGCAATGACATTTTTCATGAGTGTCGGTAGCAATTGAGATGCCAAAATGTTTCCTAGACTAGTGGGTTGTTGCAATTTTAAAAATTTTAAAAATAGGCATTTTTTTAAAACAAAATAGGTTTGTCTACATGTATGGCACCTAGAAGGCCAAAATGTACAAAGCAATGGTGGATCAAATTAGAGTACTAGTTAAAAATCGTACAAGGTTTGAATCAAAGAATGTATATTGTTAGCCAATGGAAATTTGAAAAACACCTTCATTGAAACTTGACTTGTTGGTGGATACAATTGCAAAGATGTTGGAAGCTTTGAACAAAAGCTTGGCGAAGATCAAAATATCCACACATTATAGGGGACAGACCAAGGGAAGGTGATTAAAGATTGCAAGCTCTGGAAATGAAGGTGTGATGTGGAGCAATCTTAATGTTGTACTAGCTCATGGAGTAAAGGTGGTTGGAGCCAATTAGATAAGCTCATTCTTTTACAAACGGGAACTCTCTCTCTCTCTCTCTCTCTCTCTCTCTCTCACAAACACACACACACACACACACACACACACACACACACACACACACACACACACACACACACACACACCCTCTGAACACTAGACACCCTACAACATGGGACCTTGCATAAATTATAGAGGACAGATACTCTCTACTCTCCACTAGTCTCACCATGTCTCAAAGTCCATGCTCACTCACTAGTAGGACAATGGCCACTTGGCATCAGTTAAAAGCCTATCACGTCCATGGGAGAGAGCATCTACCTCATGTTTAAGAAAAGCAATGTAGCTGGCTGCCTCATCTAACATTGAGGTTGTGTCTAGGTTGTCGCCACCTGGCACGAGCTTCCGTATCGCATTCAATCTATCTCGGACTTTAGCACTACGTTGCCGAGTAACCGCACTCTACCGCTCCACTGACACCTGACTGTGGCTGAGACGTGGCACCTATAGATTTGCCTCACGGAAAAGCTCTTGCCCCCACAATTAGCCGTCAATCGTAGTGTCGCTTCCACGAAAGCTACTCAACATCAAGAGATCGTGAAGCTCTTGATAGAGAACTAGAGGCTTGATGTGGCCCTCAATCAGAGTCAAGAGCTGGTTGTTGCAAAATGTACAAGCCCCCCTTCTCTCTCTCTCTCTCTCTCTCTCTCTCACTCTCTCTCTCTCTCTCTCTCTCTAGCCGCAACAAAGGGACTGGAAGGCTAGAAGGCCATGTTAGAATGGCACGTGTGGAATTTTCCCTCTATCAATAGAAACAAAAATCAAGGCCACACTTTTGTAGTAAAACATCAAAACGTTGCTAGTAGGGGGCACCCGTTGAAAGAAAATCGTAAAATGCTTCCTTGACATAGATTGGATGCAGGTGGATTTAATTGGGAATCTTGGTACTAAATGAATAAATTGAATATGTGCGCGCCACGACAACAAAAAGAAAAATCAAAGATCCCCAAGGAGATTCTCTCTCTGTTTGCCGATCGGAGGTGGTTGATTGTCTCTCTCTCTTTCTATTGTGGACAGGGCAAGTGGCAAAGTCTCTCTCTCTCTCTCTCTCTCTCTGCCCCCCCCCCCCCCCCCCCCCTTCCATGTGCGAGCAGGCAGGGGGGGCACAAGGAGGGAGATCGTGACGGGGTGCGGGGGGGATGCAGGGCGGCTGTAAGTGCAGCAGCTGAGACGATGCCTCGTTGCCTTGTTGCATGGCTAAGGCCAGAAGGTTTTTACTTTGTTAGCATACATACAGGTTCAAAAATTTGGCTGCTAGTTTCTCCACGTGGCTGGGTTTTTGTAACAGTAAGATCGAAAGCTTGGATTTTTAAATTTGCAACTTTGCCTCTTTGACTCTTTTGATAGTATCCAACAACAAAGGGTAGCAAAAGCCCACAAACAACTGCAATAACACAACAACAACTCTGCGTAATAAGGGTAGCGCCAGAAAGATGCACAATGTTTTCAACGGATGCAAAGCTTGTGATATATATTTTTGTCTCAAAGGCTATGCTTACATCTTGAAGGCATGTGCAACTCATCAATTGTTTTGTCCTTCAGGCAACACAAAATGCTCACAATTATATTGTTAGTCAGAGACTGTTGAAAACAAATGTCCTATTTGGCACTGCCTTGGTCGACATGTATGCCAAATGTGGAGTGCTTGACATAAATTTGTATTTTGAAGGCTATGCTTACTTTGAAGGCTATGCTTACATCTTGAGGACATTTGGCTCTATGCCAGTGCTCAACGAGCTTCCTATTCTAAGTGTGGACTCTTGGAATGCACTGATTGTAAGATTTTTCACATAAGCGCAAGGCCAAAAATCTCTAATCTATTTTCACTAGATGCGAAGCGAGGGCCTCTCTCCACATGCAATCACCATGCATGCATCTTGAAGGCATGTGGATCTATGCAAGATGCTGACACATAGGCACAAAAATTCACAATTATATTGTTAGTCAGAGGCTTTTGAAAAAAGATGTCGTACTTGGCATAATCTTGGTCGATATGTATGCCAAGTGAGGGCCTCTCTCGAGATGCAATCACCTACGCATGTGTCTTGAAGGCATGTGGCTCTACGCAAGATGCTGTTATGGGCACGATTATATTGTTAGTCAGAGGCTGTTGAAAAATACAAAGTGAGGACATCGTCCCAAATGCAATCACCTAAATTTTCTCTTGAAGTCATGTGGCACTACGCAAGATGTCAATATGGGCAACAAAATTCATGATGATATTGTTAGTCAGGGGCTGCTGAAAAAAGTTGTTGTGCTTGGCATTGTCGGAGACGACATGTATGCCAAATATGGCGTTCTTCAAAAAGCTAAAGCAAGCACATCTCTCTAGATGCAATCACCTATGCTTGCCTTCAAGATGCTTGCTTGCATCTTGAAGGCATGTGGCAACTTGGAAGATGTTGAGATGCCTGGTCTGTTTTCAACAAATGCAAAGCAAGGAAAAGAAGTTGTGCTTGGCATTGCATGTATATGTTTTTAGCAAATGCAAATCAAGGAAAATAATTTGTGCTTGGCATTGCATGTATGCCAAATATGGTGTTCTTTAGAAAGCTGAAGCAAGCACATCTCTCTAGATGCAATCACTTATGCTTGCATCTTGAAGGCATGTGGCAATTTGGAATATGATGAGATTTCTGGGCTATTTTCAATAGATGCAAAGCAAGGGCATATATCCATATGCAATCACCTATGCTTTTGTCTTAACACTAGATTGGTAACAGAGCACTTTTATGTCCTTTAACACTTTTATGTCTTGTGAACCAAGCAATTTCCTAATATTAATGTAGGAGATGCTAATTTGGTTTTTGAATGTTTGATATTCACAAAGATAGCTGATGAGCTAAAAAAAACTTGGAAATTTTTTAGGCTATTGATTTTGGCTCTAACATTGTGTTTGACAAGGATTTTCCAACCTAAACTGTCCCAAAAAAACATGTGATGTTTTTTTATCGTAGACCACCCTAGAACGCCTCTAAGTGGCTTCTAGGGTGTTGCATAATTAGACTTTGACATTACAAAGGTTTTCTAATGCTTCTAAGGCATGACAAGCGTATATATTCAAAGTTATTGCCTAATTATCAAAAATTTGCCATGCAAATTTAAGGAGAAATTTTACACTTTCATGAATTTTTTGGATATGTTTATGCTATACAAAGGTAGTTTTGATTGTAAACATCATCTCATAACTATGTAAGGCTTATTTCATGAGTTTTGGAGAGCCTAATACCCCAAATAGCCAAAAATAATAGGTCGGAAGAAAATTCCACTTTACCAAAATCACACTCATTTTGCATTAGAAATTTATTGTGTTTAATATTGGTCATTACATTAAATGAACATTGTCAACTTCTAACTTAGGTCCATATCTAAGCATACAAACCCAATTTGGGTTTAAGTAACTATTTTTCAAGGAGGTTAGGATGGTCACAATGTGGAACCCAGTCATTCTCGCAATTTTTGTGTCTTGTGGTTGTGTCTAGAATGATCATAATAAGACATGTTTGCATGTCTTTGATAAGTTTTTGGGTGTCAATATGAGGGTGAAGTACCAAGATATATCAATAAACAAGTTATATAGTGCAGAATATGGGCGTGGGCAAGCGCACACAGAGGATAGGTCAACAAAATGCAAAAAATGCCCCTTTTTGGTATCTAATTCTACACATATTTTTTGTGTCTAATTCTACACATAGTTTAAGAATTTTTGTGGCTATAGCATCCATATACTAAGACTAGGAACCCATCCAAGTCCGTGGGAAAAATAGGTTTGTAGCATGAACACTTTTATATATGGTGTACCATTGGGGGTAACCATGAAAGTATGTTGTTTTCGGTAAAATGTAGCACTTACTATGAGTATTGATTTCTTTCCAAAACCCTAAAAGGACACTTTTATGTCCTAGTAGGCTACCCAACTAGTGTTAATGGCATGTGGCACTGCCTTGATGTTTGGAATGTCGTCTCTTCACAGTGAGTTCTTGAGGGGTTGAAGCAAGCACATCTCTCTAGATTCAATCACTTATGCTTGCATCTAAGGGCATGTAGCAATTTGGAAGATGCTGAGATGAATGGACCGTTCCTTTGCTCAATTTTTTTTAATCAACACCTCACTTTTATGCAGTGACTTCAAAGCAACGGCACATAGCGAAGCGAGGGGCTCTCTCCAGCTATTATCATCTATGCATGCATCTTTTTTTATCGACGCCTACACACTGACTTCAGGGCGGTGACACATAGCAAAGCGAGGCTTGAAGGCACGTGGCTATATGCAAGATGCTGATATGGACACAAAGATTCACCATTATATTGTTAGTTAGAGGCTAATGAAAAAGGACGTCATGCTTGGCATTGTCTAATGTGGTGTGCTTGAGAAAGCACAAAATGTGCTTGAGGAGCTTCCTATCTGGAATGTCACCTCTTAGATGGACTGATTGCAAGATGTGTGCAACAAGAGGGCTATTGAAAAAATATGTCATGCTTGGCACTGTCTTGGTTGATATGTATGCCAAATGTGGTGTGCTTGAGAGAGCACAAAAAGTGCATGAGCAGCTCCTTGTTCGAAATGTCACCTCTTAGAATGCACTGAATGCGAGATGCACACAACAAGAGCAAGGCCAAAAATCTCTAGGCTACTTTCAACGAATGCAAAGTAAGTGTATCTCTCCAAATTCAGTCACATATACTTTCATCTTGAAGGCTATGCTTACATCTTGAAGGCAAGTGATCGAAGAGATTCCTGTCCGGAGTCTGGACTCTTGGAATCATTGATTGCAAGATTTTTCCCACACGGGTAGGGCTAGAAAGCTCTAGTGTGTTTTCAACAGATGCGAAGCAAGGGCCTCTCTCCAGATGCAATCACCTATGTATGCATCTTGAAGGCATGTGGCTCTACGCAAGATGCTGATATGGGCACAAAAATTCACAATTTTATTGTTACTTAGGGGCTGTTGAAAAAAGATCTCGTGTTTGGCACTGTCTTGGTCTATATGTATGCCAATTGTGGTGCACTTGAGAAAGCACAAAGAGTGCTTGAGGAGCTTCGTGTCCGGAATGTTGCCTCTTAAAATACATTGATTGCGTGATGTGTGCAACAAGAGTAAGGCTGCTAAAAAAGGATGTCGTGCTTGGCACTGTCTTGGTCAATATGTATGCCAAATGTGATGTGCTTGAGAAAGCACAAAAAGTGCTCGAGCGGCTTTTTTCTAGAATGTCACCTCTTGGAATGCATCGATTGTGAGACGTGCATAACAAGAGCAGGGCTAGAAAGTGCTAGGCTGTTGCAAAGCAAGTGTATCTCTCCAAGTTTAGTCACCTGTACTTTTGTCTTGAAGGCATGTGGCTCTACGCAAGTGCTTGAGGAGCTTCTTTTTTGGAGTGTGGATTCTTGGAATGCATTGATTGCAAGATTTTCCCCACAGGGGCAAGGGCAAAAAGCTCTAGTCTGTTTTCAATAGATGCGAAGTGAGGGGCTCTTTCCAAATGCAATCACCTGCACATGCATCTTGAAGGCATGCAGCTCTTCACAATTATATTGTTAGTTAGAAAGCTCTAGGCCATTTTCAAATTCATATCCGGAGTGTGGACTGTTGGAATGAACTGATTGTAGGATTTGCCCCGCAGGAGAAAGCCCTCGTCCATTTTTGGCAGATACCAAGTGAGGACCTCTCTCAAGATGCAATCACCTACGCATGCATCTTGAAGGCATCTCGCTCTACGCAAGACACTGATATAGGCACAAAAATTCACAATTATATTGTTAGAGGCTGTTGAAAAAATATGTCATGCTTGGCACTGCCTTCGTCAATATGTATGCCAAATGTGGTGCATTTCTGGACAAAAAGTGCTTAAGGAGTCTTTTGTCCAGAATGTCGCCTCTTGGAATGCACTGATTGTGGGATGTGCGCAAGAAGAGCGGGTCTATTGAAAAAATATGTTGTGGTTGACATTGTCTTGGTCGGTATGTATGCCAAATATGGTGCGCTTGAGAAAGCACAAAAAGTGCTTGAGGAGCTTCTTGTCGTCGCCTCTTGGAATGCACTGATTGCATGATGTGTGCAACAAGAGCAGGGCCATAAAGCTTTAGGTTGTTTTCACCGGATGCAAAGTAAGTGTATCTATCAAAATTCAGTCACCTATACTCTTGTCTTGAAGGCATGTGGCTCTACGCAAGTGCTGGAGGAGCTTCTTGTCCTAAGTGTGGACTCTTGGAATGCACTGATTACAAGATTTTCCCCACAAGAGAAAGCTCTTATCTATTTTTAGCAAATGCGAAGCCAAGGCCTCTCTCCAAATGAAATATCATCAATCAACATTAGTAAAAGACTAGTTTAGAACAGAAGCTAATTAGGTAAAAGCCACGGTACCAATCAAGAAACAAGAAAACTTGCTTTGGTGAAAGATATCGAGCTCTCTCTCTCTCTCTCTCTCTCTCTCTCTCTCTCTCTCTCTCTCTCTCTCTCTCTCTCCATTTTTGTCTCCAAGGATATACTCTTGTTGAATCTTTCAATGACACAACCAAACTTACACAAATGACAAGAATGCATGCAATAGAGCGAGAATGAATCAAATAATTAATACAATCTAAAAGGTAAGAACATATTTAGACGTATCAAAATTGGGACATGAAGATCATGGCATTGTAAACACAAGACTATGTCAAATTAAGGTAATAGGATTTGTGGAAAGCAAAGCACACACTCACTCCCTCTCTCTCTCTCTCTCTCTCTCTCTCTCTCTCTCCCCCAAGCTGTTCTCTTCTAGGTTCTTGTTACTTCGTTAGCATACAGTCATATTCAAAAATCTCGCAGCTCCATTCACGTAATTGGGATTTTTAAACGCTTCATCCTTATTTTTTAACATGTTGCAAGCTTTTATAATCGTTTCCTCTTACCCTCGGACTCCAATACAAATGCGGCTAACAAAGCACTAAGGTATCAAGCTCACTCTCTCTTTCTCTCTCTCTCTCTCTCTCTCTCTCTTGCTCTCTCTCCATTTTTTTCTCCAAGGATATATACTCTTAAATGACACAACCACACTTACACAAATGATAAGAATGCAAACAATAGAGCGAGATTGCATGAAATAATCAATACAATCTAAAATCTAAGAACATATTTAGACTTATCAAAATTGGGACATGAAGATCATGGCATTGTAAACATAGGGCCATGTCAACTTAAGGTAATAGGATTTTGGAAAGCAAAGCACAAGCTCTCTCTCTCTCTCTCTCTCTCTCTCTCTCTCTCTCTCTCTCTCTCTCTCCCCAAGCTGTTCTCTTCTAGGTTCTTGTTACTTCGTTAACATACAATCATATTCAAAAATCTCGCAGCTCGGTTCACGTAGTTGGGATTTTAATGTCTTCATTCTTATTTTTTAACATGTCGCAAGCTTTTATAATCGTTTCCTCTTACTCTTGGATTCACTTCAATTCAATACAAATGCGGCTAACGAAGCACTCTAGTTTTTTTTTTTTTTTTTGGGGGGGGGGGATATTGTTACTGAATTATTGATGGGGTTTTAATTTTTCTCGAGCCAGTATGTCGTACACATTTCATAAATGTATTCTTAGCTAGTATCTAACGAGATCCTGATGGGGGTGCATGAGAGTGAACGTCAGAGAGAGGCTTAATTGAGAAGTGATGAGGGGTCCATGCACATCGGCCTTCCTTGCACTGCACGAAGGTCTGTGGAAAATGATGTTTCATCCTCAATGCTTTTCCCCCTATGAAGACCCTAGTATGAGTCTCTTTTTTTATATGCAGTGTTTGACATCAGCATCGCATGGCATTGTTGGTCAACTGGCTTATGTCATTGCATCCATAGTGATCATTTTCGTGTGTGTGAGTTTGAATCTGTTGCTATGTTTTGTAAAAGCCATGAGAGACCCTTAGATGTTGCTGGGAAAGAATCTCCACAAGATTTTCCTAATAAAATGAAGGATGAGCGGTAGGATATATCCCAATAGTGAATATAGCAACTACCTCCGGTAGTGCTGACAAATCTATTAAGGGGAAGGCGATTCAGGCATGCAAAGTGGCATAGATAGAGAATTTGGAGGATGCCCCATGGGAGGTGAATAGCCTTATTCAACTAAATGGGAGACAAACATGCTCTTTGTGTGTGTGTGTGTGTGTGTGTGTGTGTGTGTGTGAGAGAGAGAGAGAGAGAGAGAGAGAGAGAGAGAGAGAGAGAGAGAGAGAGAGAGAGAGAGAGAGAGAGAGATGAAAATGGAAAGAGAGGGAGGTGTTTCCATGTCTTCTTCTTCCCTTTTTCCTTGGAATATAAACCGTCTCCTTTTTCATTTCTAACTAATACCATAATTTTTTGATTTTCTATCAGCTGGAACCCCGTACTTGCTTGCTATTAGCAAATGCTCAGATTGTGTTTATGTATCCCTTAGTTACCCAAAGGTGATGTAACCCACTGTAAACAAATTGACAAGCGAGAAAGTTCCATCACTTTCATGTGGCACTGAATGCCCATGATATGAAAATTCATCAAATACTTCAAATTACACGTGCGCGTGCACGTGTGTGTGTGTGTCCAAATCCTTCACCTAAACTTGAAAATTGCAAACACAAAATCAAGAGAGAGTTTGTGTGTGTGGATCCAAATACTTCACCTAAAGTTGAAAATTGCATACACAAAATCAAGAGAGGGTAATCAATAAAGTTGAATAGTTACAAACAATAAAATCAAGCCTTCTAATACCCAAATTGGACATTGAAATTCACAAAACATTGCCAAAACTAGTGAACTATTACTGAATGATTAACTCACTTAAATATCTACACACACAAAATATTTTAGTGTGAAGTTAGTATGCGTGCATGAAAAAATGGTACTATCTACTCCTTAATAAGTGAAAATTGAGAGCTATGCTTAACCAAAAGGGAGAACTAAACTACACCTAAGCTAATAATCAGTGAAATTAGAAGCTAATGATTTCCAAATCCAACATTGGGTTCCTTTAACTTAGGCTATTGCCCTCGGCAATGGCATCAAAAAAAGTTTTGTCATCTTCATAGTGTATCATGTTTAGGGCACCTATCCTCTAAATTGTCAATCCCAGAGCATGTGACCAGATTAGGGCATGAAAATATCTCACAATGTGAGGGAGCTCTTTGGTTGAATGGGAAGATTGACCTATTGGAGACAAAAAGCTATTTGAGAGGTGCCATGGCAAGACATTCTCCTACTTTCTGTCACACCCGCCTCACACCTACTCGACCACTCACACACACAATCTGCTTGCGTAAACTTACTCTATCTACACACACTCTCTCTCTACACACACACACACTCACACACACATGGAATATCATATAGTTCAATGCATAGCCATGGAAAGAAAGGATGCACATTTACTCTGCTCAACATAGCACATGCATGGAGATGAGTGGCCATGTATGTGTAGTCAAACCACAAGCGTGCTCAACCAACAAAGAATGCAAGCACAACAAGAGAGATCACCACACAAAGCATGCAAGCATGCTTAAGCACTAAAGTAAGAAAGAGAAAACAATTGATGTCTATCTCTATGCATACAATCACACGTATATAGTTGTATGTTGAGGAATGCAATTCTATATGGCACCAAGTGTGCTTGCTAACATTTAATAGGTTCAAGTCCCATTTTCAAATTAGGACCTGACTGTCTCCCTTATTTCCTAAATATATTAGAAAAGCAAGAAATAGATTAGAAGCAAAAAAATTAGACCTCATGTTGGGAATACTTTTCTAAAAGGCTCCATTTTTTGTTTTGTTTCGTTTTAGGAGTCGGGTTGGGCACTTCCGGCCGCTCCACTCATACACTAAAAAAGTGCACAAGAAGAACGACAAGGACTATGCGCAAGCTCTTACGGCAGACGCTTTTGTCACTAGTTTGTTGAGAGCTTGAGAAGACGAGGAAGTAGTTTTGGAAGAATGAGATTGAAGGGCTTCTGGTTCAATGAATTGTTGTGTGTTGATTATTAAGAGTTTTCAAATTAACAATCAATGATTGGTCATTGGCAGCTTACTCATTATGAGTATTTGGCTTAGTTGTCAAGCTTGGATTAAAGCCTAGATTATGGCATGGATCTAACTGATGGTTTGGGCATACCTTTTTTGCTTGTCTTGGGTGATTGATACTTTTTTTAGACTACTGACTTGTTGGTTACCAAGAAATTCGAGCTTTGCTATCATCGTTTGATTTTGGTTCTATGATTTTCCCTATAATTTGTTTCTTGATTAATCAGAGTTCTATTGATTAAGGATATTGATTGCTTAGCTTATTCATGGTTGAATTTTCTACCCCATTATGGCTTATTGTATTCTGAGATCCGTGTAGTACTATAAAACTGAACCATCACTTGTTTTGAATGCTGGTTCTCACTATTGCTTGGCTTGCAAGTGGTGATTTGATTGTTTTCTACTGGTTGGGGTGAGTTGAGCTTTTGAATGGATTATATTACCTAATTTCCTTTTTGATCGGTTTTAAAATTTGGTTTGTTTGGGGATACTAACAAGTTAAAAGTCAAGTTTTGTTGGCTCTATTTAGTATCAGACAATTAGTGTTTTCTTTAAGAAAGAGCTTCCCCACCTGCTTTGGCTTACTACTCTATTTGATCTTTTTAACATTAATAGACTACTCAACAGTAGGAATGGTTGCAAACTTACCGATTGCATGATTGGCATGGTTACTTTTGTTTATAAATAAACATCATACTCTTGGTCTCATAGGTTGAAAACTAATCTCCTTTTTGCAGATTGTTCTAGAAATATGTTGGTTTTTCCTTTACTCCAACTCTGAATAATTGATGCTAGTTATAATGCTTGATAAAATGGGAATGCTTTGTTTCTAAGGCTTTATAATATTTATTATTCTTCCTCTTTGAATGTCTTTGATTTATACTGGCTATTTAAGGCTCTTAAATTTTTGTTGTCGTGTGCATTTTGATGATTCTTCATGGCACTCAGCTCTTCGATTTCTACATTTTGATGGTTTCTTGTTGTAGCTTTGCTTGGGCTTGAACTTTGGAGTGGTTTGCATTGCTTGGGCCCTCATATCACATGCTTAACGTGGTTTTTTGACGCTTATATACTAGCAAAAAATCCTAATTATTTGGTGGTGCATTCTTAAGTTGGAGGCTGGAGACTATAGGTACTAGAGATTTCGGGACCGCTAACTAGCAGGTTGAGAATATTTTCTCCTTTTTTTACACACTTCTTAAAGGAGTTTTCTTGAGGGATAATGGATGAAAATTTGCTTTGCTATGAAAAATATCTATCAAGGCATTGTCACTCTCTTAGGCTTTGGTGTTGTGCATCTAGTAAGAAAGTTCACCTAGTTGACCCAACTGGTACTGTGTTCTCTCATAAGATACTTACAGCTTGTTGATGTTTTGTTGGCATTAGGAGACCTCTTATTTCTGGGTGCCTCTTGGTGTATTTATTTGATTATGAGATTATAGCTTTTTGAACAGCAAATGAGTCTTTGATTGCTTTGGGAGATTCTCTCCTGGTCTCTAGTGCCTCTCTATAACTCTTGCTTTCCTTTGATCTCACTTGTAGGCTCTAATCTGTTTAGGATTCAACTAAATTTCGTTTGATGATATTGCTACCATACTCATATTATTCTCTTAAAACTATGATTGTACAATTTGCCTTGTACATGTATTGACCTAGATATGGATGATTGGTGATTTGCTTCTCTATTGCATGGGGTTTTCCCCTCTAAGCTATGCCTTGCTTGTTAGCTCTATCTTTAGGTCTCAACCATGAAAATCTTGCGAATAATTCTTTGATATAAATACCACATAATGAAGGATGGAATAGAAAGAAGGAAGAGTAGCTCCAAATTGCTACCTCTAACTCTTAAATTTTGGCACTTGAATGTGGATTCTTGATCACACTTGAACTGCTTAATGATAGACTAATGCTATGCATGAGGTGGTTTGTTGGTTGCTGATGTGGATTACAAAACACCAAGAATGTGTGTGATTTGGATTTAAAACACTTAGTCTCTATGGTGAGTTGCATAAATAAGTTCCAAGCTTCTTTGGATGACTTGTTGGGTACTAATCTACTGGTGCTCGGTTGGGTACTAGTTTGTTGGCTAATTGGTCGGGTATTGGTCTGTTGATTGGTAAAGTACTAGTTTGCTAGCCGAAAATTGGTTGGGTATTGATTAGCTGGCTGAAAATTGTTTCTTTTACTTATGATGCTTTTCTTAGGGAAGTATGTTTTTTTAGACTTGAAAATTTCTCCCATATGGATATTGAATCTTAATTTTGACAAGTGAATTTTGCTTGAAAATTTCTTTCATCTGGCTATTGAATCTTAGTTTTCACAAGTGAATTTTGCTCGTTTGTGAACCCTTAAATGCTTAGGATGCTCTTTAGTACTTTGTAGAAGTAGAAAGTTAGAGAACTGGAAACATGATATGGCTGTGATTAAATGCATTGCTCATGGAATTCATGGAAGGGGCTTCCTCTCAGCTGAATGAAAGTTACATAGAAAGGTTCCTAGCTTCTTTAGAGAATATCAACTATATTTTCAAACTTTACAATAAGCTTCAAAGGAAAGGATGGTTTTATAAACTTATGAGTGGAATCACTTTTTTACTTTGAATACTTTTTGCCTAAAAGATTGTAGCTTGTCTAATAAATTTTGTATGAATAACAAATGATAGGCTCTTTGACACCTGTTATACGTAGCCAAGCCGAACATAATCTATGATCTTGTCTGTATGAATGCACGTGAGACTTCTATCTTTGCTTAAGGATATTTTGTTGTGTTGTAGTCCGATCTTGGAGATGAAGGCTTATTTCATCCTTTTAAACTAGTGTAGTCTTGAAGTACATGACAAATGGAATGTTATTGCATTCTAATCATATTGTACAAAAGTGAGTCAAATACATATTTTTTTTGGTGTAAACTACCTTCTTAATGTCTAAAGCTAGTTGTTTTTTGAACAATGTATTCTTTTGTGTATAAGTTTATCAAAATACAGCCAACCACACACACACACACACACACACACACACACACACACACACACACACACACACACACACACACACACACACACACACACACACACCTTACGCAAAATCTAGGAACCTTGTTAATATGCTTGTAACTTTCTACTCATGCAGAAATCAGTCGGACATACAACGTTAGGCAAAGGCAGCTGTGGAGGAACAATGTGAAACAATACCCCGGGGGATTTTTTGGAGAACATCTTATGCCATACTTGTGGAGATTGTTCTGCATATGGTTGTATTCAAACTTTTTTTTGGAATAGAACATTTTATTTGGTGCCATAAAATAAATGGACTTGATGGTTTTCACAGGAATAGGGTCTAATGGGTTCAGGGCACATGATAACATTTAAAATAATCTCACATGCTAGGAATAAAGCAAAGTCGAATGGATAGTATTACTACTAAACATAGGAATGGATCTCTGAGCCGAGGCAGGTGCATGGGCTGTCTTTAAACACCAAAAACGGGCAGCGCTACTGAGTGGTATATAAGCACAAAGCGAACTGCAACATGCATCACACTTGCACCATCACCCATCGCACACACACAGGCATCAACGCACAAACACACACTAGGGGCTGGCCCGAGCCAAAGGAAGAGGAGGAGACCATGCACATAGATAGAAGCCTAAGATCAAAGCTAGATGCAAAGTCCAAAAAGTGTTTCTTCATTGGCTATGGAGAAGGTGACTTTGGGTATCGCCTATGGAATCCTGAAGATGGTAAAATCTTAAGGAGTAGGGATGTAATTTTTAACGAACAAAATATGTACAAAGATTACTTGGAAAGAAAACAAACAAAAGAAACAGGTGATGAGTACATGGAGCTTGAGGACGGTGAAGACTCAAGGACTGCAAACGGTGACAATGTGCAACAACGTCAACCAAATGAGGAGCCTCAACCTATTCCCCGAAGATCTACAAGAGCAAGTAGACCTCCAGAAAGGTTTGTTCCTTCCTTCAACCATCTCTTGATCTCAGATTCTGGAGAGCCGGAATCATACGAAGAAGCTATGCAACATGAATCCAAAGAAGAATGGATGAAGAGCATGCAAGTGGAGATGGACTCACTACATCGCAACCAAACATGGGAGTTGGTTGAGTTGCCTAAAGGTAAGCGGGCACTTCAAAACAAATGGGTGTACAAAGTGAAGGAAGAAGAAGGTGGGAAGAAAAGGTACAAGTCTAGGCTTGTGGTAAAAGGGTTTTACTCAAAAGAAAGGTATTGACTTCAATGAAATATTTTCTCCTGTTGTAAAAATGAACTCAATTAGGCTTGTCCTAAGCCTTGTGGCTGCTCATGATCTAAATCTCGAGCAAATGGATGTAAATACGGCATTCCCTCACGGTGACTTAGAGGAGGAAATCTACATGCTTCAACCAAAGGGGTATGAAGTAAAAGGTAAGGAGAAAATGGTTTGCAGATTAAAGAAGAGCTTCTATGGTTTAAAGCAAGCATCAAGACAATGGTACTTCAAGTTTGATCGATGGATGTTGGATCATGGATTCACAAGATGCAACTCGGATCACTGCGTCTACACGAAGAATTTGGGAGATGGAAAATTCATCATCCTAATGTTGTATGTTGATGACATGTTGATTGCAAGTGCTAACATGCAGGACATCAAAGACCTAAAAAAGGAGCTATCTAAATCTTTTTCAATGAAAGATTTAGGTGCTGCAAAGAGGATACTTGGTATGAAAATATCAAGGGACAGGACGAAGAAGACAATAAAGCTATCTCAAGAAGATTACATCAAGAAGGTACTAGAAAGGTTTGCAATGAAAATGCAAAACCAATTTCTACACCTTTGGATGGTCATTTTAAACTAACGAAGGATATGTGTCCAAAGGCACAAGAGGAGATAGCCTATATGTCTAAAGTTCCATATGCTACAGCGGTAGGTTCTCTAATGTATGCTATGGTCTGGACAAGGCCAGACATTGCACATGCAGTGGGAGTTGTGAGTAGGTTCATGGACAACCCAGGTAAAGAGCATTGGCAAGCTGTGAAGTGGATACTTAGGTATCTAAAAGGGACAACAACAAATGCTTTGTATTTTGGAGAAACTGATATTTTTCTAGAAGGGTATGCTGATGCAGATATGGAAGGTGACAAAGATACTCGAAGGAGCACTACTGGCTATGTGTTCACGGTTGGAGGCACAGCAGTAAGCTGGGCTTCAAAGCTGCAGAAAGTGGTTTCACTTTCTACCACGGAAGCAGAGTATGTAGCAATGACGGAGGCAAGCAAAGAAATTATGTGGCTTCACAGATTCTTAGAAGAGCTTGGATTCAAACAAGACAATTGTGTCTTGTACAGTGATAGCCAAAGCGCTATCCATCTTGCGAAGAACTCAACCTTTCATTCAAGGACAAAGCACATTGAGGTGAGATATCACTTCATACGCACTCTTTTGGAAGAGGGACAACTAAAGCTAGGAAAGGTGCATACAAGTGAAAATCCTGCAGACATGTTTACCAAGGTGGTCAACAAGGAGAAGTTGAGCTTTTGCTCATCTTCAACCGGCATTCAAGGATAAGAAGCCAGAATGGAAAGCAGTCACAGGTTTGGTTTGGAGATCAGTCTCCAAGTGGGAGATTGTTAAGTATGGAGCCTGATTTACCCTTGTAATTTTCTGTGGTAAAAGCGCACATTTGTAAGGCCCCCATTATGAGGAGAAGCCATCGTGCGTGAAGGAAAATCACTCACCGGAAAACAAAATTTTCACGGCCAAGAATCAGGCCAAAAATTTTCCCTCGCCGGAATATTATGTAATTCCTTTTCTCCATTAAGTAATCTACTCAATTATCAATTTAGCTACGTCTTATTTCCTAACAAGCTTTTCTTAGCTTTGATTCTCCCTCTATCTTTGTACCATAACTTGCTTGTCTTAGTAGGTGTGCCCTCTTAATACTTCTCTAATTTATTTTGTGGTATGCCCCTCTTTGGTTGCATTGGGCATTAAAAGTGGCATGTATTTTTTTGGACTCCTAGTCTCTTTTCTCCTTGTACTCCTAGTCCCGAGGCTTGCTAAATGGTCTCATGGATGTTTTATGAGTTGATATACACCTTTTAACTTTTTTAAGGTGAAATAACTACCTTTACATTAGCATTGCTTTCTTGTTGGGACGTGCCTCTTGGTTTGGGTGTGCTTATGGTATAAATATTGATCCCCTATATTCCTCCCTATGATGACATTTTCCCTCAAGATATTTTTGCTCTTCTTAGATATCATGGAATAGGTGGGTTGGGCACCTTAATGTTTTTTGGGATTAGTAATTTATAGACTAGGTATTACTCAAGTCCTTCTTACATCAATGTCTTTCCCTAGTTTCCCCCTCCATAGTTTGCACTTCTCTCCTCCCCCTCCTTTGCCAACTTCACATCACACTACTGCATAGTGAAGTCACCCTACCCCCCTCTATACATTGACTCATGGTGGGTTTCCCCAATTCCATCTCACTTTGATTCAATGCTGGTCTCCTCCTCCCAAGAATGTGTACTACATAGCTCCCTTATCTACATTTTTCTTTCAGAGCATTGCCCTTCAGGTACTCCGAGTTTGAACTAATTTTGAAGCTTGTGCTTATGGCTCGTATGTAATTTGTGTACTACACTATTTGATTTCATCACCTCCTTATCTTGTAAATGATTTGATAAATGTGAGCCTCAATTGTGGCTTGGTTGGAACCTTGGATGGGGAAGTAGTTCAAATTGAGGAAGTAAATCCTTATCCTTGCAGGTACCCACTTGACTAGGTGGGATTTCTTTCATGACCTGGCTCGATCGGCATGAGGAGCTCGATGTGTCTTGGCTTATAGACCCTCTCCTCTTAATAGCTGAGGTTAGTTTTGCTAATTGCCAAAATGGGAGTGTGAGATTTTTTTACTGGAAGAAAGGAAGAGGTGTAGAATGGTTGAAATTCTTAGGCTTGTTGACTTGCTGTATAAATACTTGGCTATTTTTATGCTTGATTACCTGAGGGTATTGATAGTTGGATATGCACAATACTTGGCTGAGTGTGTAACTTGATTATATCTTCATAGCTTGAAACTTGTAAGACCTATAGTTGTCTTATGTTCTCATAAGACTAATGCATTCACTATATAATGCAATGTTGATTGGTATGTCACTCTTGAGGTTGTAGATGATGCTGCATGAGTCGCTTACTAATCCTTACAAAGTATTTTTCATATCCATGGTTGATTATGCTTAGAGTAGTTTGGGGATCCTGGGAAACACCATCTTGCTTAACTGGGGATTATTGGTCGTCATACCTTGGGGGTGATACTGGTTTTGTTCTGCTCTTTTGAGAGGATGGGGAATATTTGTTAAAGTCTTACCCTCTGTGTATAATGGAAACTATGGGTTGCTCAATCTTGGGGTTTTTTTGATTATAAAGAAGCTTTACTGGCCTTTTCTTTTTAAACTCTTGCTATGATTATGAATACTCATAGAATTTGAGCATTCATATTTTTTGATTGTCTTACTAGCCATGGTAGTGTTGTGAACATACATCTTCCAACCTACTTTGTGCATACACACAGTTCAATAGATTTCAGATGGCCTCACATGTGTATATGTTTGATATAAGTGTGTTGACATAAGTGTGGCTTGGTAATACCTTGTAAAGGTGTTTTACAACTCCATGCTATATAGCTAAGATGCCAACTATGATATCCACCCTTAAACACACCATAAATATGAGCACTGCAACTTCTATAGGTGTTTGATAACTTCATGCTATATAGCTGAGATGCTAGCTATGTTAGCTGTTGGCACACATGCAAAGACACAACACACATTTCGTAAGAGTGGCATAAATTCATGCTATGTTTGATGCCTGCCAACAATGTTGGTAACTTGGCGTTGGTAATGAATTGATCTCTTGTATTGACCACTGTCATGGTGGATTGACCTAGTTCAGTGAATCATCTCGCAAGGTGTTGGTGTGATGAGATCGATCTTGTTGGTTGGTGCTTTTGAAAATGACCCAAGCTTCGGTTTGCTTGCAAATGAAGTGGAATCTTACAAGATTATAGCTATTGGAAAGTGAAAAGAGCAAGTAGGTGGTGGGCAAAGTCAACTAGAGGAGATGAGCATATGGAGGCAGGGACAGAAAAGGGGGCAAGAGTCAATTTTTCTTTAATGCACGTTCTTGCATGGGCAGCAAGGAGCGGCTCACGGTGGAGTGGTCAGCATGCAAAGACTTGTCTCAAGACTAAGGCTACAAGCTCAATTCAGGAACGTTGATTCTTGGATTGTAAGCTTGAAGCATGCAAGAAGGTTAAGATGACGTCAAATCTTTGAAGATTCCACCTAACTAAGTGGTAGAAGGTGTGGATAAAAAACTTAGTCATATTGCTTAAAGAGCCTAGATGCTCTCTTGAAATTGGCTCCTTGTAGCATAAAAGGTGTCGAATATGGAAAATCCCCCAATGCAATCACCTATCCTTGCTACACATGGCATTACCCAAGAATTTAACTTGGGCACAAAACATCCATGATTATTTTGTGAGTTTGAGGCTCTTGGAAAGGAACATCCTTCTTTGAAATCTTGGGCTGTTGTGTATGCCAAATGTGGTGTTCTTGTGAAGGCACACTACGTACTCTATGAGAGTTTTATTTGGGGTGAGGCTACTTGGAGTGTAGGATGAGGAGATTTGCATTATTTTCAGAATGCATGTAGTCTCTTAACTTTAGTGACTTGCTCTCTTGCCTCTCATTGAACATCATCTCACATCCTATTGGGCCCACACACACACACACACCTTATCATGCCAATATTATGATGTATATGCTTGACATCATTGGAATCCTTATTGAAGGTTGTATACTCCACTTTCAAACAAAGAAGCTCAAAGGCAATGGATAGGTAACTCTCCTCCATCTTGTATTGTTACATAGGAACCTGCATATCCCATGCAATAAGAATCTTCTCAGCTCATTGTGCAGGCTTCCACATAAAACATTCTAGATTGTGACGATCCCTCAAACCTCAACTCACATGCATTAAGAGAAATATGAACCTTGCATGGGCCTTGTAAGGAATCCTAATTTTTAGGGATTAAGGCTAATGTTGTGTGGGGTTTAGGGGGCAAGGGCATTGAAGAAGGTAGTTTTGAGTAGGCTTTTCTAGCCTTTTTTTTAGACAAATGTAGGATGTGGACCTAAAGGGTTACTTTCTCTCTCTAGCTTTTTTTAAAGTGAAGGAAGCATAGGGGTGTGTCCACATCAACAAAAACGTGGGTCACAAAGAGACAAAATTTGACTTTTTTAAAAAAAATTCATTTTTACTTGTTTCTAACTTAAAACTCCCTCCCAACATATATACAAATCCAAAAATCATTTTTTGACCCATTTTTTAACCCACAAGCTTAGAAAGTCCATTTTTTCAAAACTCTTTTCCCCCAAAAAGTAATAAACATTTTGTTCTCTCCTCCTCCTCCCTCCTCCCTCCTCTCGTTCTCTCCCTCTCCTCTCCCTCCCTACCCCTACCTTCCTCCTCCTCCCCAATCTCTCCCTCCCCCCCCCCCCCCCCCCCCTCCTTCTCTCCTCCCATCTTCCTCAACCTCTCTACCCTTCCCCCTCTATCTTTTCATCATTTTCTTCCTCACACAACAGCTTCCATGGTGCTCACGGACATCACAAATGGTTTGCTTCCACCACCACGTACTCCGCACACCAAAAGCATACATATTTGCTTACCCACGGCATTTGCACCGAAGACCACTAGTGAAGGTTATCAAAGGTCATCACAGGAACGTCGCACCGCTTGTGAGACCAATGTTGACATTTGGGTGGATGGCCATTTGTACCCTTACGATCCCATAAGCCGCTTCCATCCACCGTTTAATAGCCTTTCCACATTTCTTCAATTTCTTGGGAGGGGAGAGCAGGTTTGTTAGGCTATTGCAAGCGGTTGTGTATGGGTGCAGGTGCTTCTTTGCATATGTGGATGCACGAATGTCAAGCTCTTCACCTCAAGACGACGGCATTACAAGAGAGTGTTGCCTCTTCGGAGAGGGTATTTAAAACTCTTGAACAACAAATGCAAGAAAAGGAGTCCCACATCCAGAAGCTTACCAACACCATCACATACTTGAAAGAAACACCCCTTGATGCAAGGGAACGCAAACGCACGTATTCATCCATTGAAACTCTTGCACATTCGGGAGGAGCATGCAAACGACGAGTTATAGCCACAAGGTGATTTGGTCTTTACTTGCATAATGCATTCTTACTTCACACTATTTTCTAACATTTATGTTTATTTGTTGCTAGAAACTTCATCCAGGAGGCATGTGGTGGAACAAGCCAATATGATCGAGTCAACCTTCTCACTAGTTGTCTCAGTACCCAGGACGTGATTTCTATCTTACAATCACCTGGAGGTAAGCACATTAAGGATGCAGTCACCAAGGACCTTATGCGTAAATTAAGAAATGTGGTTAGTGATGATGACATTCAACAAGCTTGTGATGAGGCTGGAATCAGCACCAAAGCCTATCAGGCTATTTTCCAACTCCTAAAGGATTCCCTCAAAGAACATGGCATTGTGGAAAACCTATTTCCCGTTCCTCACAAGGTCAAGCTCGCAAAGAAGGCCACAAACGAAGATGTGTTCTCCCGCATTGGGACATACCTACACATTGAGGACACAATGCCAACTTCCCTTTATGCTTCGTGCGCAACAAAGACAAGGGGAAAAGGTAAGAAACAATCCATAAGACCTTCGGAGAAGGGCTTTCCTTACACAATGTGGAACAATATTTTCGTGGATCTTAGAAGGCTTCAAGAAGCCATGCTTAGATTTTATGAGTTACCTGAAGAAGGTGACACACTTTACTTTTTTCTTTGGTATTATTCTTATCATAGACTCTGAAGTTTAAGGTCTTAGCACTATTTATTTTGTAGTGCTTGGCACAAAAGTCGCTTTTGTGCTGAAACTCGATGAGTGTCAAATAGTGAAAGACCAAAGGTTAGAGAGGCTAAGTGTCACTCTAATGAACGAGGCCCTTCTGCAAACCAAGTGAAGGGATTCAGTCGAGCCATCTCCCACCCCATCTTTTAGCGTGCAATCAGAGAAAGACATTTGGTGGTTGGGTGCTATTGAGGTGCCCAAAGAGACCAATGGAGTACTTTCATGGATTTTTGAGAGAACTCCATGGATCAGAGAAGTAATACACTCCCAAATTGCAGGTCAGAAGTTGGAGATTGAGGGTTTTTGGTAGTTATGATGTGGAGTGGCACTTAGGTGGGGATTTGAAGACCATAAAGTGTTTGCTTGGCTGCAAACAAGGGGCTTCTTCTCTCATGCCTTGTCCATTTTGCACTCGAGGGTACAAATCTAATGGAAAAAAATCACATAAGAGCACTGCAAAGGCCGGATCCATGCTTCCATGGCAAGGGCATGGAGAACAAGGGTTAGATTTTCGTGATGTCGGAGATGAAGGTAGAGAATGGGAAGCGTCTATTCTGAGATGTCCCATGCTTAATGCCCCAGATCGTGATCAAAAGGACCACGCTTGGAATCCAATCTTTCGATTTCCTCTATCGAATGTACATTTTTGTACATTACACGCATTCATGCACATTTTTGATAGGCTATTGAAGCTCCACATTGACTATGCTTTCACGATGAAACCGTTGGAAAAGTCCCAGGAAGCGATCGAAAGAATGGAGGTACTCTTGAATTCCATTGGCTGTCACGGTGGAAATGTGTCTATCGTTGCTGCAAAGAACACAGGGGAGGCCCATGACTTTGCTCAACAAGTGTCAATGAGTGCACAAAAAGCTAGACACTTTTTGAAGAAAGTTTCCCAAGGAAAGCCAAGTCGATATGATGCTCAAAACAGCTCCAACCAGCAGGCAGGTAACCTTTGGGAGCTTTGGAAGGAGTTATGCAAAGCTACTACCGACAATGATTCAAATGGCGAGCTTGCAAACAAGCGCAAGCAAGTTTGGGCACATTTTGATAAAATGGTCAAGCTTATGGGCCTTAACAGCACAACATAAGAACAACGCCAATCATTTCAAGAAGCCTTGGCGGATTTTACCAAGGTCTTCACCCTTTCTTGGGGTGAAAATAACATCACAGATTACATGGTAAGTCATTTTACATGGTGTATTCATTACAAGGGATTGTTTTTATTTAATAATGTGGATCGTTTACTCATGTGAACAACATATCTTGTTTGCGCATGGTGCATTTTTTATGCACAAGTATGGATCGCTTGAAATTTTTAGCACTCAAGGCATGGAGAAGTCCCATTATCAAGCAAGGGGAGTGTACTTCAAAAATACTCGACATGGTGGTGGAATGGTGCAATCCAATTATTTGGAGGAGATGTTCAATTGGTTTTTTCGCACAACATTTGCTCGTAAGCTCACAATGGAGCGTGCGCGACAATCCAAGATTGCTATTGAAGTGTGGAAATGGAGTCGTCAAGAGCATAGCAACAAGTGGCAAATGTCGCAAGGTCCCACCAAGCATGCTGCATGGCGGCGATGCAGAGTGCGACAAGGATCAAAGTGGATACTACGCGAGTCACTAGATGTGAACGCAGGGTCCAACTCTTAGCGACATGTTTATTTAAAAAATAATACTTTTTAAAAAAAAAATAGTGTGAACAGGGCCCTTTTTAAATGGGCCCTTATAAATATTGCATGCTCTCATAAACCACTCATTTCTTAAGAACAGGTGAGCTCTTACCAACAAAATGGCGCGCACCAAACAAACCGCGAAAGAGCATCCGCCTGACAACAAAAACACCCTCCAAGGATGTGAGAAGCCGTCATGGCTTAAAGGCACAAGAAAACGGCCACGAACGCCTGGCCGTTCCAGGAACTCATATGGTAGTGGGCATGGTGGTAGGGCACGAGAGTCATCGAGGACTGTTGAATCTCCACCTCCTCAAGATATAACACCTAGAAGGAGAATGAAGCAACGTGCCCAACGCTGGAGAGAGGAAGAGGCCCAGCAAACAACAGAGTCCGATAGGGAGCAGCCGTCGCGCCACCAATCACAAGCAGGACCATCCAGGACTCGGGTGGTCCATACAGACACTGAATCAGAGAGTGAGCCACCATGGCTGCAAGAAAAAATACCGCGCACACACCGGGTGGCTGTTGGGGGGAAGACATTGCCTGGAGGCCAGGGAGCTCTCCCCACACAACAAGATCGGCAGCCAAGGGAAGAGGAAGAATCAGAAGTGGCTGCAGAACCAGTCCCTAAGCATGTAAAGAGGTGCAAGTCTAAGTTTTTCAAGAAGCCTAAACGCCGCCCGCTAGGAAATGTGCAAGTGCCCCCAAGACAACCGCAGCGGCGCCGAAAAATAGCAAGTGCATTTGGAGAAATCCGCCACTACCAGAAGACGACAGAGCTTTTGATTTGACGCGCCCCCTTTGCTCGCACTGTGAAGGAGGTGCTTCAAAGCTATGGAAATCAGTATAGAATGCAAGCAATAACTCTAGAGGCTATTCAAGAATCTGCAGAGGCCCACATCATTTCGGTGTTGGAAGATACCAACCTATGCGCCATACATGCAAAGCGAGTGACAATACAACCAAAAGATATGCAGCTTGCACGTTGATTGCGACGAGACTTCGAGCATTAGCCGAATTTACCCCTCTTTTTGTATTGCACACCCTTATCTTTGTAATGATTTGACTTTCCAATGACAATATGATCAACAATTGTGTCTACTGTGTCTACTATCTTTGAAATGAAATGACTTTGTAATTTCAAGTTCTGTATGTAATTAATATTTCAGTCAATTTCAGTAAATTTGTGCTTTTTAAGTACCCTTGGGGGTAGATAAGCCTACAAGGGGCAAAAAAAAGCCTGGCCACAAGGGCGCGCAAATGGCCCACCCATTAGTTTTGGATGGGCCATTTGCGCGCCCTTGTGGCCAGGCTTTTTTTTGCCCCTTGTAGGCTTATCTACCCCCAAGGGTACTTAAAAAGCACAACTTTACTAAAACCTATTGGTTTTGCAACATTATTTTACATGGATCCTTGTGGACACCCTTTTTTAGCCATTTCAAGCTTTGAATTCCCTATAGGATATTTAAAAAAAAAACATATTGTGAAACCAAGTGTCTATGCAACATTAATTTGGATTTTTCAAATGTCCAATGTAATTGGACTTTTTGGTGCAGGGGTGTACTAGGTAGAGCTAAAGCAGGTGATAGTGTGCTGGAAACTTCATTTCATAATTGATTTCACCTTTTCTAGTGTCCTTGAGTGTGAACATATGCTGGGATTGCCATAGAAAGGGTGCATCTAAATTAATGATGCAAAACTAACTCATTTCAATAAATTTGTGCTTTGTAAGTATCCTAGGGGGTAGATAAGCCTAAAAGGGGCAAAATAAAGCCTGGCCACAAGGGCGCGCAAATGGCCCATCCAAAACTGATGGATGGGCCATTTGCGCGCCCTTGTGGCCAGGCTTTTTTTGGCCCTTGGTAGGCTTATCTACCCCATAGGGAACATAAAATACCTAAATTTACTGAAATTGACTGAAACTACATATTGAACTTGAAATTACAAAGTCACTTATCAAAACAATTTTCATATCACCAATTGAAACAATTTTCAAGATTGACAAATCACATTCAAAAGAATTTGCAAGATAGAGAGACAATTTCAAATATTTTTTATTACTTCCAAAACGGTGATTTTACATCATGTATCTAAGGAGTTCATAATTTTTTTGACCATTTCTTGGTGCCTATTTTGCGCGTAAGGCAACTCCCCAGTCAAGAGGGAGTGCGCTATGGCCTTTGGGTCAGTTGAGCCAATGGAAGCATGTATCCCTATGTGGGCAAGCACTTTACCACGAAAGCCAGTGCCAAACGCTGTGCATACAAGGGATCTACGCACTAGGAACACTTGATGCGCAGTTTGAGCAATGGTGCTCAAACACAAAAACTTGCTCAAAGCTTTTAATGACCAAGTCATAAAATGGGCTTGGGGAGTAAATTCATTATGGATAATGGCCACATCGCTAGGGGGGAGTTGTCCTAGGTAATGCGCAAGGGAAGCTTGAGGTCCAAAGCCCGTCCGCTTGCCACCCGTCCTTGCAGCAAAATCATCAACCTCCACGACATCCTGTCATAAACCGATGAAGGTTGAGAAAAAAGACAATGAAGGATAAAATAATAACATGAAATTTAGGATACAGTTTACCTCCTGCTCCTTGTCGTCCTCCTCCCTGTTGCCCTTTGCATCCAAGTCAATGCTCCCATGCACCACAGATACGACCTTTGGATCATCAGATGGGAGGTTGCATAATGGCATAGGCATCCTAGCAGCCTCAACCTTGGCTTGCGTGGCTTGGAATTATTCATCAGCCACGTGCAACTACTCTGCTGCGAGGACCTCCGCACGTACAATTGCAATAGTGTCAGCAACAGAGTCCCCATCTGGCAAGAGCTTGATTTCTAGGGCATCTGGCGTATTGTCTAAGGGACATTTGGTGCTGTTGCATAGCACGCTCAAGCATTCATCCATGCGCAGGCCAAATGCTTTCTCCAAATCATGCAGGAACACATACTCCTCCCCATCCACTAACACAGAGGAGAAGCGGCTGATTTCTACCTCTGGGATAGCCACATCCGTCAGTGGTAGTGGCACTGGAGTGTCACTAGGGCCAGCCGCAACTATGGATTTCTCAACCAGTTCCTCAAGACCCCTAGGGTACTCGAGCCGGTGTGCCTTTCCTTCCACTTCAAGGTTCATGGGGATAACCTGCTGCTCCTTGATGTCCTTGATAAAGGACCCAACCTGAAGGTGTGGTAAGCGAAGCTCCTCCAAATCAGGTTCCTCGCTCACCAAGAAGATAAATGTTGCCAGCCGAGAAAGGTACTCCATCCCCAACTTGTGCTTCTTGAGCGCTGACACCCCTGGGGCTTGCTCGTCCAAGTAATGGCTTGCATCAGTTGCAATTTCTTGGAATCGTTGCAACCGCTTGGAGAATGGGCGATCACATTTGTGTATATAGCGCAAAAGATCGCAAGGCACCCAGATCCCTACATGTGGGGGGATAGATACAGAATATTTTATGATGTGTTCCTCCATGAACACAAAAATCTCGGAAAATGCATCCATGTGAAGGGCAACTGTGGCATCAAGGTCAGGGAGACGAGTAAAAAAGGTGTGGAGGTCCAACTTCCCTTTGTATTTGGTGTCCTCGAGGAAGAGGATGAAGCATGACAAAGGGGTGGATGTGGTTGTAGATGCAGAGGCTATGGAAGCATCCATGTCTAGCCTGGGGTGTAGACAGAGAGTGGAGGAGCTCAAGAGTTGCAAAAGTGAAAATAGTGAATGAGTTAGGTGCCCCCCCTTTTATAATGGACCCTTTTTTTAAGACATTAAAAAAAAAAGGCACTTTCACCAAAAAATGATTTCTCATCCCAATGCAAAAAATTATATTCAAAGGCATGATTTGCCGAAGCAAATCATGTTGATTACAGCGGGGATCAGTTTGAAAATTGCAAGAGTTACAAAGTTATAAGATCGATAGCATAGTTCCATCCATCCCCCAATCCTCCTCGACCTTCAGTTTGTGTTCCATTCTCTTCCCAATCTGCGAACATTCATTACAATAAGCATCCAATGATCGACAAACCATGATGTATTGAAAATGTGGTGGAAGGATTCTCACCTTGTGACCTTGTAAACGAAATTGTGCTTGTTGAAGGGCCTCAAAACCCATAATAACCAAATGTTCTCAAACATTACTGAGAGTCCAATGCTTGTTCACTTGGACTGCCTCCAAAGCATCGTTGGGCATCTTCACTGCAATGTCAAAGCTTGCAATAGCGCCGTCTACACTCTGTAAGGGAGTCCACACTCCAAGCTTGCACATCCAACGATCATAGTGAAATCGTATGTACAAGGAGGTGCGGGATTTTAAATAGCGCATTCCAATACCTGAAGCTCCACACTTACAACGGTACCGGTCCCCGTTGTGCATGCCATCCACAAAACCCCAGTCCTCTTCTAAAAGCCTTTCTAATTCCTCGTAATGCGCATCTTTACATACAAGCATTGTGGTAGTCTCCACAAATCCAAACTCTTTAAAAATGTGCACAAAACAATGAATAGGCAAACACCAACTCAAGCCCACAGAACTAGAAGCTTTAGAGTATTTCAAAGAGTTTTGGACATCCATTATCATCTTTTGCTTGAAAGATGCTACCGACCACAAATCTGGCACCGGCCACTCCGTACTTAATAAGGAAGTTACTTTGATGGGTTCAAGCGTTCCATGGGTTCAAGCGTTCCAAACGCTTGTGTAGAAATAGGGACAATATAGGAGTGAGAATAGAAGAAAATCCTTCTTTGAACCAGTTTGGTTGGGCAAAGATGTGGGAACATTATTGCTCCAATATCCGAATGTATAGCATTGAATGTGCCAGAGAGACTATGTAGTGGCTGCTCCTCCACCAACGTGGATCGAAATATGACTATAAATGCATGACAAATCTTAAGTATGAATCCATAATAACATTACACTGTGATTTCACACCTAGCTTTGTATTCTCAAAACATGTACTTACAATGTGTTGGAAATCGAGGTGGTTGTTGCAAATGCATGGTTGGACATTGAGAAAACATGTTGCACAATGGCTACGGTCCCCTTGTCTTTGCGGTTCTTGAAGCCAAGGAGCTTTTCTTTCCAATGAAGATCCAAGTTTGCACGATTCCGCACACGATGAGGGCCAATAGTAGATGGTTGCATGTATACCCAAGCACCTTTGGTGAACTCTTGTGGCACCCACTCATCATCTACACCTCTAGTGTTGTGGCATGCAAGTGCTGTGACCTTATCCTTTGGCCGCCTTTGCGAAGTAGAGTTGGCCATGGTTGAGCAAAGAAAACTAGGAGGAGGAGAAGGACCTTGCTTGTTGCTACAATGTACAGAGGATAAAGTGATATGAGAAGGTGGATAACCCTTGTGGCAATGGGAGGAGAAGGTGGATAACCCTTGCTTGGTGTGGCAATGGGAGGAGAAGGTGGATAACCTTTGCTTGGTGTGGCAATGGAAGGTGGTAGGGGAGGAGAGAGGAGCTTCCTTGCTGCAGCAATGGAGATGGTGTAGAGAGAGAGAGAGAGTGTTGGAGTAGAGGATGAGTGTGATGGTTGCAACCAAAGAGGGGTTGGAAAAGGGGGGTTCTAGAGAGAAAAAATCACTTTTTGCCTAAGAACTACTTTTGGGGGAGCTCTGATAGCAAAAAAAGTTTTTTCAATTTTTTTATAAAAGATTTGAATTTTAGGGTTTTTGGGTGCACGTTTTGACTTTTTGAGGTCAAAAAATGCTTTTTTGACCATAAAATAGTTTAAAGGGGATTTTAAGAAGATGAAATTTGAGTTTTGAAAATTTTAAAAAATTTCTAATTTTTGGGGTTGTTTCAGAACCGGATCAAAAAGGAGGGAAGTTGGAGGTTCCATATGGCCCACCCAACCCCCCCCCCCCCACCCCACCTTCTCACTAGGTAAGAGCCCATTTAAGAAGTGTAAGACTACTTTGTCCCCCTACATTTTTGAGGGCATAGAGTGTGTCCACCACCCTCTTCTCATTGGCTGGCCTCTAATTAACCTTAATCCCAAAGGGCCTCTAGAGGGTTCATATTTTTCCTAATGGCAAGCCACCAATCAATGCCCTTCTTGATGTATGGATTATGTGTACCCTCTCTCTCTCTCTCTCTCCCATCAGAATCTGACACCTATTAACTCACACACTAACCATATTCAATTAGGTTAGATTTAAGATTAGATTTGAATTGAGTTTTATATTAGAGTCTACCTTCGGGGTTACCGTTAGAAAATTAAAGTTAAACGAACGGTGATCCCTCTCTTCCTCTCTACGGATGTGACCTTAAGTTGGAAAGTTTTCAACGGCATGATACTCACATTGGAGGCCAACATGTAATGTGCTAAGTAATCCCTCGAACAAAGATCTACCATGAAGAGATATTAAGATGCTGTGAAATGCTACAGCTAGAGAAGTGGCAAAGGGGTTTTGTCCAGTACATGCACTATCATGTAGACGTGGGTGTGTAGATTTCTCGTACCCACAAATATAGGCATTGACCAATAAAGACGAGATTATAACCCGGTGGTTCTCATCTCCATGCACCTCTAGACCGAGGTGTGCGGGGATTGGACATGACTAGAGAATGTGAGGTAGTTTACAGTGTGAACAGAGAGAGAGAGAGAGAGAGAGAGAGAGAGAGAGAGAGAGAGAGAGAGAGAGAGAGAGAGAGAGAGAGAGAGAGAGATAGAGGATGCCAATAGAATATTAAATTTATGTCCAGGTTATATGGTTTTTAACCTCATTATGAGTAGTGACGAGGATGTGGGGCCGTCCAACCGAAACACCTATCTCTCAACAAGGATCTTATGTCCTTGTAATCAATGCAAGCATGCTGTGCGACGGACAAGATATGTTTCTTTGAAGCACGTTGGAAAGGGGGAAGTAGGAACAAACCCAACACACTCTACACTACCTCTCTATAGCCCAGGGATTAACCCACATCCCTAACCACACAGAATCACATACACACGTGCACTATCTGCCAATCTCCATAGTACAGACCACCTTCGAGCAATCACGGCTACACACACTCGACCATAACCGCAAACACTTATCGACAATTCACCATCCCACACTTGTACCCACTGATGCATACAATCATCCCAATCTTGTAAACACACTGACACAGGGAGGTGAAACACGCCTCGACCACATATACAATTTGCCCGCACAATCTCTCTACCTCCCTCTCTGCTCACATACACACAATCCCGGAGCCACCGCTACCACGGCCATACGGAAAAAGACACAAGGCAGATAATATTGGCGGCAAATTCGACAAAAAACCACAACCCAACTATGTATCACATAAACCCAATCAAATACAATGATGAAGAATTCGATAGTTGCCGACTTTATAGCGTGATGCTTCGTGCTGCTTGATCCTCCTTGCACTTGATCCTCGAAAGCTTCTCTTGCTTGGCAAAACCTCTGTCTACTTGGCGGCTCTATCCTTCTCGACTTGCAGCCCCCTTTTACTGCAGGGCTAGGTGGCCCTCGACATCATCTACTCTCTGTAGCTCTCGATCCCATGGATAAATCAATTTTACAATTTGCCACACCCTGTTCTCTGGCAACCTCCATCCGACAACACCTCATCCCTCTATAGTAATGCCTCCCATTGCTTGCTCATGGCCATCCACAGCCTGCAACTCTCCCCGTCTTTCTATCTTAAAACAAATGCTCAGTTAAACCTGTCTTCCCCCGCCTGCATGCGTCCTCCTCCTATTCTCCTCATATGCTATGCATCCAATAGCATCCTTCTCTCCCTGGCTTCGGTAGCCACCCCTGCAGCTTCTGGAACAAAATCCCTCCACTCCAGCCCTCTACGCTCCCCTCATACTCTACAACGCCGCAGTGCTACCTAGTGGTGCATGCCCTTTGACTCAACTTCGCTCTCCTCTTGTACTCGGCCCACCTCTTGGCCCTCTCCTCCTGTACTCGGCATGTCATCCCCACCTTTCAAACTGATTCTGCTCAGTACCGTCTTCCTCATCCTAAAGGTTGATGCCCCTTGTGTAGAACCACCTCCCCACAACGCTCTCAACCACCTGTCCTTCTCTTGCACTGGCCTGGCTTCCCATGCAGCTCGTAACCCTGCACACTAGCCCCTGGCACTTCCAACTCTCCTGCAAACCATCAAATCTCAGAGCTCCTGGTAGTCCTTGGACCCTGGAGGTTGCGGCCCCTCAAAACCATGCTATTGGCCACCCTCAGTGTGCAACTCTCCCCTCTGTGCCCTTTACTGCTCTGTCATACCTCCCATGAAGCTGGCTCCTCAGGTGACGCCCTACCTCCTCTTGAAGCCCGCTCCCTTTGTAAACAGCGCCACCACCTCCTGATATGGCTGCCTCTGATGGGCCTTCAACTGGTAGCACTTCTTCCTCTTGACTCTCTGGCCCTGATGGCTCAGGTCTCCCCTTCATGCTACCGCCTCTTTGACCTGCAGCTAATGGCGTTCACCCACGTGGTGCTCCTGCTCGCCATGTAGCACTGGCCGCTTGACGGGATCTCGTGCATGCACTCTCCACCTGTGTAACCTTTCTTCATGCAGGCGACCAGATGGTGCCACCTTCCCATGCAGATGCTCAATTTTTTTTCCCTTTGAATTTTAAGATTTACTTAAAAAAAAAACCTCCTTAGTTCCACTTCACGCCTCCCACTCCCGATGGTCGAAAATACTTATAAGTCTTTTTCTCGTCTGCACACCGTTCAATTTCCGAGCTCCACCAAAACTTCATGCCTAGATCCCTTTCATGCGGCTGGAAAAGGACAAACGCTGTTTTAAGTCAAGTGGATGATCATATGTAGGACCGACCATGAGTTTCGAGCTCTGAATGCCATAAAAGTCCACAAAAAGAACCATTTTTTGTGCCGATGACCTCAAGATCTCTCATAACTTCAAGCCGCAATCGCTTTTCACAAGTGTCAATTGAAAGTTTAACATCCACCGATCTCCAAGTATCCTCAAATCTCGAAACTCACCCAAATAGCGCAAGTACTAACATACATATCATGGCCTTTGGTTTGCTAAAAACCACAATTGGCATACACATCCCAACATCATTTCGCGACAATTTTCGTCAAGCTTCAACACTTTGAAGCCTCCCATCCTGGCAAAGCTTCGGAACAGCATTTCACCAACATAGAGCCATATTTAGCATACACATCATGTAGCACTTGTTCCAGGTTGCATCTAGTACGTGCCCAAGTATTCAGATATCCTCCTGCAAAGCTTCATGCACCTGCTCCTGGCATTTCCATGAGCCGACCATCTTCAGTTGTACCATCATTGCCCAACCCCTCGTTGAGCATTCATGCTCAACCATAGCATTATTTAGATAATATATCATTGCATAAGAAGAAACTGATAGATACTATGTACAAGAGCTAGATAAATAGCAGTATATAGATAGAGAGAGACTTTCACTGGCTGTAGCACTCGCCTGGGTCAAATGGAAAGCCATAGGCTCTCCCAAGCATAGTGTAAACTCCACCTGGATAAAAAATATGGCATTGATTGTAGCCATCCACTTGGAAAACATATGACTTGAACCCTCTCTTTGCACTTGCAAACCCAAGAATAAACTTTTGGAGCAGCTTGGCATGGCATATACCTTCAACCTGTATCCAGAAGCTTTTCCCGCACACAAAATGAACTTGTGTACATTGCAAAATGCATGCATCATACACCAAAATGCTGCTTCCTGCTAGAGAGGGCTCCATAGCATGATCTACCTCCAAAAGCCTTTTCCATCTATGCACAGCTACTTGCACAACAACCTTAAGCAGCAAGCCCATCAAAAGCATAGCACAGACCTTGAATACCTTCTTTTTGGCTTCCGATTGCGACATAGAGAAGCATACAGATTCCTTCTGTTTATCATAGGCGTGACTGAAGTGCCCAAGCACTAGCTCTGGAAGTGCCTCTTTATCCCCACAATCGACTGCGACATGCTCTTCAATCTCCTGCTCGATCACCTCATCATTGGACAAGCATGACAAAAATTGATCCCACACTTCATCACCTGCAAGGTTGGAATTACCCTGCTCTTTGCATGTGACCCCGCTCTCACAAGCTGCACATATACCTGTCTCCACAACGTCATCTGCGGGAGCTATCTCTCTACGGCTACACACCAAGTCTGGAACCCTATAGTGCACCTCGACATGCTGTTCAAGGAAAAGTTGCCCCACCCCTGCATAGATAAATCATCTTGGCATACCTCTACTTCACCTTCTCTCGAACTTGATGGAGATAGCTGATCACTTTCGTCCACTAGTTCTTCAATGTCTTGCACTTTGCATAGTAGGCGACGTCAAGCATGGCTTTCCAATCTTCGTCATAAGCCGCAAAATCCTCCACAGTATTGGAGCTTGAATCACTCCAAGCATCTTCGTCAGCACATTCAAATCCGCTACTAGCGAAGCCTATTAAAGCTTCATCATAGGAGACTTCTTTATCAAGAATTGACTTCCTGCATACCTCTTGGTCGAATCTTCGATCTGATTGAGTCTTTGATACTTTCTCTTGAAATCTCCAACAAAACAGGCTGGAACCCTCGACCATGATTGCTTATTGGAAACCTCCAAATTGTTGAGCCACGCCTTTGCTTTGCCCTGCATCACCTGTGACAAACCTCTAAGCTTTGCTGTGTTGGTCAGCATCTGTAGTGACATCATATACAACTCTAGATCACATATCCAATCTTCTGCATCTTACTCCCCTTTAAAAACCGGCGGACCGCAATCTTCAATCATCTTCAAGCTGTAGGACTTCACGAGGAGCAATCAGTAGATCCTCAGTGGGGGCACCACTGATGGAAAGGGGGAAGTAGGAATAAACCCAACACACTCTACACTGCCTCTCTTTAGCCCAAGGATTAACCCGCACCCCTAACCACACAGAATCACATACACACGCGCACTATCTGCCAATCTCCATAGTAGAGACCACCTTCGAGCAATCACGGCTACACACACTCGACCATAACCGCAAACACTTATCGACAATTCACCATCCCACACTTGTACCCACTGATGCATACAATCATCCCAATCTTGTAAACACACTGACACAGGGAGGCGAAACACGCCTCGACCACATATACAATTTGCCCGCACAATCTCTCTACCTCCCTCTCTGCTCACATACACACAATCCCGGAGCCACCGCTACCACCGGCATACAACAAAAGCCATGAGGTAGATAATATTGGCGGCAAACTCGACATAAAACAACAACCCAACTATGTATCACATAAACCCAATCAAATACAATGATGAAGAATTCGATAGTTGCTGACTTCATAGTGTGATGCTTCGTGCTGCTTGATCCTCCTTGCACTTGATCCTCGACGGCTTCTCTTGCTTGACAAAACCTCTGTCTACTGGGCGGCTCTATCCTTCTCGACTTGCAGCCCCCTTTTACTGTAGGGCTAGGTGGCCCTCGACATCATCTGCTCTCTGTAGCTCCCGATCCCATGGATAAGTCAATTTGACAATTGGCCGCACTCCTTTTCTCTAGCAACCTCCATCCCACAACACCTCAACCCTCTACAGTAATGCCTCCCATTGCTTGCTCATGGCCATCCACAACGTGCAACTCTCCTCGTCTTTCTATCTTAAAACAAATGCTCATTTATACCTGTCTTCCCCCGCCTGCATGCGTCCTCCTCTTATTCTCCTCATATGCTATGCATCCAATAGCATCCTTTCTCCCTGGCTTCGGTAGCCACCCCTGCAGCTTCTGGAACAAAATCCCTCCACTCCAGCCCTCTATGCTCCCCTCAGACTCTACAATGCCACAATGCTACCAACTGGCGCATGCCCTTCGACTCAACTTCGCTCTCCTCCTGTAGTCGGCCCGCCTCTTGGCCCTCTCCTCCTGTAGTCGGCATGTCAGCCCCACCTTTCGAATTGATTCTGCTCAGTACCGCATTCCTCATCCTAAAGGTTGATGCCCCTTGTGTAGCACCAACTCCCCACAGCGCTCTCAACCACCTGTCCTTCTGCTGCACTGGCCGGGCTTCCCATGCAGCTCGTAACCCTGCAAACTAGCCCCTGGCCCTTCCAACTCTCTTGCAAACCATCAAATCTCAGAGCTCCTTGTAGTCCTTGGACCCTAGAGGTTGCGGCCCCTCAAAACCATGCTATTGGCCACCCACAGCGTGGAATTCTCCCCTCTGTGCCCTTGACTGCTCTGTCATACCGCCCATGAAGCCGGCTCCTCAAGTGACTCCCTACCTCCTCTTGAAGCCCGCCCCGCTTGTAAACAGCGCCACCTCCTGATATGGCCGCCTCTGATGGGCCTTCAACTGGCAGCCCTTCTTTCTCTCGACTCTCTGGCCGTGATGGCTCACGTCTCCTCTTCATGCTACCGCCTCTTTGACCTGCAGCTCATGGCGTTCACCCACGTGGTGCTCCTACTCGCCATGTAGCACTGGCCCCTTGACGGGATCTCCTGCATGCACTCTCCACCTGTGTAATCTTTGTTCATGCAGGCTACTAGATGGCGCCACCTTCCCATGCAAATGCTTGTTTTTTTTCCCTGTTAATTTTAAGCTTTACTTTTCAAAAAAACTTCCTTAGTTCCACTCCACGCCTCCCACTACCGATGGTCGAAAAGACTTATAAGTCTTTTTCTCGTTTGCACACCGTTCAATTTTCGAGCTCCACCAAAACTTCATGCCTAGCTCCCTTTCATGCGGCTGGAAAAGGACCATCGTTGTTTTAAGTCAAGCCGATGAACATAGGTAGGACCGACGATGAGCTTCGAGCTCTGTATGCCATAAAACTCCACAAAAAGAACCATTTTTTGTGCCGATGACCTCAAGATCTCCAGTAACTTCAAGCTGCAATCACTTGTCACAAGTGTCAATTGAAAGTTTAACATCCATCGATCTCCAAGTATCCTCAAATCTCAAAACTCACCCAAATAGCGCAAGTACTAACATACATATCAAGGCCTTTGGTCTGCCAAAAACCACATTTGGCATACACATCCCAGCCGCATTTCATGACAATTTCCATCGAGCTTCAACACTTTGAAGGCTCCCATCCCGAAAAAGCTTCGGAACAACATTCGACCAACTTAGAGCCACATTTAGCATACACATCATGTAGCACTTGTTCTAGGCTGCATCTAGTACGTGCCCAAGTATTCAGATATCCTCCTGCAAAGCTTCATGCACGTGCTCCTGGAATTTCCATGAGCTGACCATCTTCAGTTGTACCATCATTGCCCAACCCCTCGTTGAGCATTCATGCTCAACCATAGCATTATTTAGATAATATATCATTGCATAAGAAGAAATTGATAGATACTATGTACAAGAGCTAGATAAATAGCAGTATATAGATAGAGAGAGACTTTCACTGGCTGTAGCACCCGCCTGGGTCAAATGGAAAGCCATAGGCTCTCCCAAGCATAGTGTAAACTTCACCTGGATAAAAAATATGGCATTGTTTGTAGCCATCCACTTGGAAAACATATGACTTGAACCCTCTCTTTGCACCTACAAACCCAAGAATAAACTTCTGGAGCAGCTTGGCATGGCATATACCTTCAACCTGTATCTAGAAGCTTTTCCCGCACACAAAATGAACTTGTGTACATTGCAAAATGCCTGCATCATACACCAAAATGCTGCTTCCTGCTAGAGAGGGCTCCATAGCATGATCTACCTCCAAAAGCCTTTTCAATCTATGCACACAGACTTGCACAACAACCTTAAGCAGCAAGACCATCAAAAGCATAGCACAGACCTTGAATACCTTCTTTTTGGCTTCCGATTGCGACATAGAGAAGCATACAGATTCCTTCTGTTTATCATAGGCGTGACTGAAGTGCCCAAGCACTAGCTCTGGAAGTGCCTCCTTATCCCCACAATCGATTGCGACCTGCTGTTCAATCACCTGCTCAATCACCTCATCATTGGACAAGCAAGACAAAAATTGATCCCACACTTCAGCACCTACAAGATTGTTGCATGTGACCCTGCTCTCACAAGATGCACATATACCTGTCTCCACAGCGTCAATTGCCGGAGCTATCTCTCTACGGCTACACACCAACTCTGGAACCCTACAGTGCACCTCGACATGCTGCTCAAGGCAAAAGTTGCCCCACCCCCTACATAGATAAAGCATCTTGGCATACCTCTACTTCACCTTCACTCAAACTTGATGTAGATAGGAGAACGCTTTCCTCCACTAGTTCCTCAATGTCTTGCACTTTTGCATAGGAGGCGACGTCAAGCATGAGTTTCCAATCTTCTTCATAAGCCGCAAAATCCTCCACATAACTAGAGCTCGAATCATTCCAAGCATCTTTGCCATCACATTCATATCCGCTTCTAGCGGAGCCTTTTAAAGCTTCATCATAGGAGACTTCTTTATCAAGAGAATTGACTTCCTGCATACCTCTTGGTCGAATCTTTGATCCGATTGAGCCTTTGATACTTCCGTCTTGAAATCTCAGACAAAACAGGCTCGAACCCTCGACCATGATTGCCTATTGGAAACCTCCAAATGCTAAGCCAGGCCTTTGCTTTGCCCTGCATCACCTGTGACAAACCTCTAAGCTGTGCTGCGTTGGTTAGCATCTGCAGTGACATCATATACAACACTAGATCGCATATCCAATCTTTTGCATCTTCCTCACCAGTGAAAACCGACGGATCGCAATCTTCAATCATCTTCAAGCTGTAGGACTTCACCGAGGAGCAATGAGCAGATCCTCAGTGGGGGCACCACTGATGGAAAGGGGGAAGTAGGAACAAACCCAACACACTCTACACTGCCTCTCTATAGCCCAAGGATTAACCCGCACCCCTCACCACACAGAATCACATACACACGCGAACTATCTACCAATCTCCATAGTAGAGACCACCTTCGAGCAATCACGGCTACACACACTCGACCATAACCGCAAACACTTATCGACAACTCACCATCCCACACTTGTACCCAACGCTGCATACACTCAATTCAATCCTATAAACACACTGACACATGGAGGCGACACACGCCTCGACCACATATACAATTTGCCCACACAATCTCTCTACCTCCCTCTCTGCTCACGTACACACAATCCCGGAACCACCGCTACCACGGGCATACAGCAAAAGACACGAGGCAGATAATATTGGCGACAAACGCGACAAAAAACCACAACCCAACTATGTATCACATAAACCCAATCAAATACAATGATGGCAAATTCGATAGTTGCCGACTTCATAGCGTGATGCTTCGTGCTGCTTGATCCTCCTTGCACTTGATCCTCGACGGCTTCTCTTGCTTGACAAAACCTCTGTCTACTTGGCGGCTCTATCCTTCTCGACTTGGAGCCCCCTTTTACTGCTGCAGGGCTAGGTGGGCCTCGACATCATCTACTCTTTGTAGCTCTCGATCTCATGGATAAGCAATTTTACAATTGGCCGCACTCCTTTTCTCTGGCAACCTGCATCCGACAACACCTCATCCCTCTACAATAATGCCTCCCATTGCTTGCTCATGGCCATCCACAGCCTGCAACTCTCCCCGTGTTTCTATCTTAAAACAAATGCTCAGTTAAACCTGTCTTCCCCCGCCTGCATGCGTCCTCCTCCTATTCTCCTCATATGCTATGCATCCAATAGCATCCTTCTCTCCGTGGCTTTGGTAGCCATCCCTGCAGCTTCTGGAACAAAATCCCTCCACCTCAGCCCTATACGCTCTCCTCAGACTCTACAACGCAACAGTGCTACCCAGTGGTGCATGCCCTTCGACTCAACTTCACTCTCCTCCTGTACTCGGCCCACCTCTTGGCCCTCTCCTTCTGTACTCAGCATGTCAGCCCCACCTTTAGAACTAATTATGCTCAGTACCGCCTTCCTCATCCTGAAGGTTGATGCCCGTTGTGTAGCACCACCTCCCCACAGCGCTCTCAATCACCTGTCGTTCTCCTGCACTGGCCGGGCTTCCCATGCAGCTCATAACCCTGCACAGTAGCCCCTGGCCCTTCCAACTCTCCTGCAAACCATCAAATCTCAGAGCTCCTTGTAGTCCTTGACCCTGGAGGTTGCGGCCCCTCAAAACCATGCTATTGGCCACCCACAACATGCAACTCTCCCCTCTGTGTCCCTGACTGCTCTGTCATACCGCCCATGAAGCCGGCTGCTCAGGTGACACCCTACCTCCTCTTGAAGCCCACCTGTTTTGTAAACAACACCACCTCCAGATATGGACGCCTCTGATGGGCCTTCAACTGATAGCCCTTCTTCCTCTTGACTCTTTGGCCCTGATGGCTCAGGTCTCCCCTTCTTGCTACCGCCTCTTTGACCTGCAGCTCATGGCGTTCACCCACATGGTGCTCCTGCTCGCCATGTAGCATTGGCCCCTTGACGGGATCTCCTGCATGCACTCTCCACCTGTGTAACCTTTCTTCATGCAGGCAGCCAGATGACGCCACCTTCCCATGCAGATGCTTGTTTTTATTCCTTGTTAATTATAAGCTTTACTTTTAAAAAAAACTTCCTTAGTTCCACTTCACGCCTCCCACTCCCGATGGTCGAAAAGACTTATAAGTCTTTTTCTCATCTGCACACCGTTATATTTTTGAGCTCCACCAAAACTTCATGGCTAGCTCTCTTTCATGCGGCTAGAAAAGGACCATCGATGTTTTAAGTCAAGCCGATGATCATATGTAGGACCGACCATGAGCTTCGAGCTCTGTATGCCATAAAACTCCACAAAAAGAACCATTTTTTGTGCCGATGACCTCAAGATCTCTAGTAACTTCAAGCCGCAATTGCTTGCCACAAGTGTCATTTGAAAGTTTAACATCCACCGATCTCCAAGTATCCTCAAATCTCGAAACTCACCCAAATAGCGCAAGTACTAACATGCGTATCATGGCCTTTGGTCTGCTAAAAACCACATATGGCATACACATCCCAACCGCATTTCGCGACAATTTCCATCGAGCTTCAACACTTTGAAGCCTCCCATCCCGGAAAAGCTTCGGGATAGCATTCGACCAACTCAGAGCCACATTTAGCATACACATCATGTAGCACTTGTTCCAGGCTGCATCTAGTACGTGCCCAAGTATTCAGATATCCTCCTTCAAAGCTTCATGCACCTGCTCCTGGCATTTCCATGAGCCGACCATATTCAGTTGTACCATCATTGCCCAACCCCTCGTTGAGCATTCATGGTCAACCATAGCATTATTTAGATAATATATCATTGCAGAAGAAGAAACTGATAATACTATGTACAAGAGGTAGATAAATAGCAGTATATAGATAGAGAGAGACTTTCACTAGCTGTAGCACCCGCCTGGGTCAAATGAAAAGCCATAGGCTCTCCCAAGCATAGTGTAAACTCCACCTGGATAAAAAATATGGCATTGATTGTAGCCATTCACTTGGAAAACATATGACTTCAACCCTCTCTTTGCACCTCCAAACCCAAGCAAAACCTTTTGGAGCAGCTTGGCATGGCATATACCTTCAACCTGTATCCAGAAGCTTTTCCCGCACACAAAATGAACTTGTGTACATTGCAAAATGCCTGCATTATACACCAAAATGCTGCTTCCTGCTAGAGAGGGCTCCATAGCATGATCTACCTCCAAAATCTTTTCAATCTATGCACAACTGCTTGCACAACAACCTTAAGCAGCAAGCCCATCAAAATCATAGCACAGAACTTGAATACCTTCTTTTTGGATTTCGATTGCGACATAGAGAAACATAAAGATTCCTTCTGTTTATCATAGGCCTGACTGAAGTGCCCAAGCACTAGCTCTGGAAGTGCCTCTTTATCCCCACAATCGATTGCGACATGCTCTTCAATCACCTGCTCGATCACCTCATCATTGGACAAGCATGACAAAAATTGATCCCACACTTCATCACCTGCAAGGTTGGAATTACCCTCCTCTTTGCATGTGACCCCGCTCTCACAAGTTGCACATATACCTTTCTCCACAGCTTCAATTGCCGGAGCTATCTCTCTACGGCTACACACCAACTTTGGAACCCTATAGTGCACCTCGACATGCTGGTCAAGGCAAAAGTTGCCCCACCCCCTGCATAGTACTTCACCTTCACTCGAACTTGATGTAGATAGGAGATCACTTTCCTCCACTAGTTCCTCAATGTCTTGCACTTTTGCTTAGTAGGCGACGTCAAGCATGGCTTTCCAATCTTCGTCATAAGTCGCAAAATCCTCAACATAATTGGAGCTTGAATCACTCCAGGCATCTTCGCCATCACATTCATATCCGCTACTAGCGGAGCGTGTTAAAGCTTCATCATAGGAGACTTCTTTATCAAGAAATGACTTCCTGCATACCTCTTGGTCGAATCTTCGATCCGATTGAGCCTTTAATACTTCCGTCTTGAAATCTCAGACAAAACAGGCTCGAACCCTCGACCATGATTGCCTATCGGAACCTCCAAATTGTTCAGCCAGCCCTTTGCTTTGCCCTGCATCACCTGTGACAAACCTCTAAGCTTTGCTGCGTTGGTCAACATCTGTGGTGACATCATATACAACTCTAGATCGCATATCCAATCTTTTGCATCTTCCTCGCCATTGAAAACCGGCGCATAGCGATCTTCAATCATCTTCAAGCTGACCGAGGAGCAATCAGTAGATCCTCAGTGGGGGCACCACTGATGGAAAGGGGGAAGTAGGAACAAACCCAGTACACTCGACATTGCCTCTCTATAGCCCAAGGATAAATTCGCACCCCTAACCACACAGAATCACATACACACGCGCACTATCTGCCAACCTCCATAGTACAGACGACCTTCCAACAATCATGGCTACACACAGTCGACCATAACCGCAAACACTTATCGCAAACTCACCATCCCACACTTGTACCCACCGATGCATACACTCATTCCAATCCTGTAAACACACTGCCACAGGGAGGCGACACAGGCCTCGACCACATATACAATTTGCCCGCACAATCTCTCTACCTCCCTCTTTGCTCACATACACACAATCCTGGAACCACCGCTACCACGGGCATACGGCAAAAGACACGAGGCAGATAATATTGGCGGCAAACTCGAGAAAAAACCACAACCCAACTATGAATCACATAAACCCAATTAAATACAATGATGGCAAATTCGATAGTTGCCGACTTCATAGCGTGATGCTTCGTGCTGCTTGATCCTCCTTGCACTTGATCCTCGATGGCTTCTCTTGCTTGACAAAACCCCTGTCTACTTGGCGGCTCTATCCTTCTCGACTTGCAACCCCCTTTTACTGCAGGGCTAGCACTACAAGAGGCTATTCATATTAGCGACGCTCACACAGCGACGCTCAAAAAAAAAATTCCCGGCGTCGCTATGAGCGTCGCAACTTTCTTTGTAAATTTGCGACGCTCATAGCGACGCCAGCTGGGCTAAAAAAATAACCGAGCGCGCCCAAAAACTCAGATCTCAGATCTGAGTTTTTCGGCGCCCTCAAGCAAGGAGCAGGTAACGCTCTCCCTCTCTCTCTCTCTCTCTCTCTCTCTCTCTTTTTCTTCTCCACACACACACACACACACACACACACACGAGGAGAGGAAGGAGAGCCAGGTATGCTCCTTCCCTCTCCTCATTCTCATGTTCCCTTCCCCTCTTTCTCTCTCCCTCTCTCTCTCTCTCACACACGCACATACACACACACATAGTGTTTTTGAGAGAGAGAGAGAGAGAGAGAGAGAGAGAGAGAGAGAGAGAGAGAGAGAGAGAGTACAAACAAAAACAAAAACGCACACACACATACATAAACAAAGAATGCACACACACATTGAGAGAGGAAAAGAGAGAGAGAGCATGCATAAACAAAAAACGCACGCATTGAGAGAGGAAAAGAGAGAGAGAGAACATGCATAAACAAAAAACGCACACATTGAGAGAGGAAAAGAGAGAGAAAACATGCATACGATCCAAAAAAACGCACACACATTGAGAGAGAAAGAGAGAGAAACTAATTTAACGTCGTAGGAAACTAATTAAAATTAAAAGACCTAAAGATCTAGTCGACGAGGAGTTGAACTCAAGACCTATTATTCAAGAGGGAAATGGCATAATCAATCTATCATACTTGGCATGGGTGATAGAAAGGTTATACCATTTATCTCTTTTTATTGGCACACACATCCACACACGCGCACACACACAAGAAGAAGAGAGTTGTAACGTCGTAGGAAACTATCTTAAAAGACGTTAAAGATTAGGTTATATGTAGACTTACATTAAATTAGATTTAGGTTTATTTTTAACTAGATTTACGTTTATTTACGCTAGATTTAGATTTACGTTATATTAGATTAGATTTAGGTCTCCATAGACTGCGATGCCTGCATGAAGCGGGTGAAGAAAGCCCTCAATGGAATATAGGGTATTGCTGCCTTCACTCATGGTGGGCTCCGTCGATCCAAAAGTACTGGTGAAATGTCTTCAGAAGATAGGGAAGAAGGTGGATCTTCAGGGCGGCAAGAGTCACTACATCCCCGACACAATGACCATCTAGACAACCTCTAGTCATTCAACAGCAACTTCAAAGTTAGTAACAAGAGCAAGAACGGTCTAAAGGGCCAATTGCTGTCGTCAGATGTGGATGGAGATGAGGCAGCGTCACCGCCGGAAGTTAACTCTCACATCTTTAGTGATGAGAATGCCAACTCTTGCCGAGTTATGTGAAAAATTATGTGTTAAATCAGTTTTAAGGTTCTTATAATCCCTGTTAGTTTAGTTCTTTGTTTTTAATATAACATAATTTACGTTAGATTTAGATTTATGTTATATTAGATTAGACTTAGGTTTATTTAGGTTTACCCACACACACACACACACACACACACACAAGAAGAAGAGAGTTTTAACGTCGTAGGAAACTATCCCAAAAGACGTTAAAGATTAGGTTAGATGTAGACTTACGTTAAATTAGATTTAGGTTTATTTTTAGTTAGATTTACGTTTATTTAGATTTACGCTTATTTACGTTAGATCGAGTCCACGCAAGAATTACTTACGGTTTAGGGTTTAGAGTTAGACGAACAGTGAAAAGATCTACTGTGAAAAGATGTTAAGATGCTGTGAAGTGCTACAGCTAGAGAAGAGGCAAAGGGGTTTTGTCCACTACATGCAGTATCATGTAGACGTGGGTGTGTAGATTTCTTGTACCCACAAATATAGGTATTGACCAATAAAGACGAGATTATAACCCGGTGGTTCTGATCTCCGTGCACCTCCAGACCGAGGTGTGTGGGGATTGGACATGACTAGAGAATGTGAGGTAGAGAGAGAGAGAGAGAGAGAGAGAGAGAGAGAGAGAGAGAGAGAGAGAGAGAGAGAGAGAGAGAGAGAGAGAGAGAGAGAGAGAGATAAGACGAAGAATGCCAATAGAATATTAAATTTGTTGTCCAGGTTATAAGTTTTTTATCCTCATTATGAGTAGTGACGAGGATGTGGGACCGTCCAACCGAAACACCTATCTCTCAACGAGGGTCTTATGTCCTTGTAATCAATGCAAGCATGCTGTGCGACGGACAAGACGTGTTTCTTTGCAGCACGTTCGCGAATTTGGCGAGTTCGATCCATCTATTATAGATCGAGTTGTTGCCAATTATAACTCGTCGGACTCTGACGCTGGCCAACAAGCAGCAATCTTGCAACCCAATAGACGTGTTCGCAGGCGCTTTGGTCAAGCAGCATATGTGAGGCCACAAGATGTAGCCTCTGACAGCTCGGGGGATGATCATGCAGAGCACATTCCCAACGAGGCAATGTTTGAGCCCGAGATTGATGAAATGATCGAGACGATCATGGATTCAGAAAGGCTTATCTATGATGATATGAAAAGTGAAGCCGATATGCCATTGTATAATGGAGCACGTATGTCTAGATTGAAAGCACTCCTGGTTCTTCTCAACATGCAGGCAAAGTTTGGATGGAGTGACACTAGCGTCACAACGCTTTTCAGGTGATCTATTACAATTAGTTTACTTTAATAAAACTCTAAATGTATAATGATCTGATAGATTTTTACACGACTGTATCATATTTTTATGTTGTGTAGATTGCTGAAAGAGCACATACTACCAGCTGACAATGTGATGCCAGATTCCCGAGATGAAGCAAGAAAGATTTTGCGAAACTTGGGGATGGATTACAATTCTATCCACGCTTGTCCTAATGACTGCATTCTTTTCAGAGGGGAATACATAGACATGGAGAAGTGTCCGAAATGTGATTCCGAAAGATATCGAGTAGATCTCCACGGGACAAAAATTCCACAAAAGGTTTTGCGACATTTCCCTCTGCTTCCTCGCATCAAGCATTTCTTCGAATGTAAGTCCATGGCCGCCCTAGCATCATGGCATGAGGAGAATAAATCTTCGGATGGTGTGCTACGAATTCCTGCAGATTGCGTAGCCTGGAAACATATAGATGGAACATGGTCGGATTTTGCCAGGGAAGCTCGAAATTTGCGCTTAGGCCTCGCTATGGATGGCGTAAATCCATTTGGTCAAAGATCAACATCTTACAGTGTATGGCCCGTGGTCATCGTCAACTACAACATTCCCCCGTGGTTGACTACGAAGAAGGGGCACCTATGGCTAAGCTTGATTGTGCCAGGGCGATATAAAGTGGGGAATATGGATGTGTATCTTCGTCCACTATTGGAAGAGCTACAACAATTGTGGATTGGCATAGAGGTGGTGGATATGAGCCGACACACAGGACGACAGAATGCTTTGATCAGAGGCATTCTAATGTGGACCATGCATGACTATCCCGGGCTAACAGAATGCTCAGGTGATCTATTGACACTCCTCACTCAGACACTGTAAATCTTGTTTTTCCCCATAGTTGATCTATTATCATGTGTATACATGCAGGGCTTCAAACAAGCGGATACAGAGCATGTGTCACATGTGGACCTAGACTGAATGCACGTAGGGCACCCTCACTGAAGAAGCAAATCTACGAAGGTCATCAAGCGTATCTTCCAGAGAATCATGTGTTACGCGACGGCTTTTTGGGAAGAGAGCCACCAAGGATGTCTGCACAAGCATGGTTAGAGCAGAAGGAGATGTGCGATGACGGATTGCCTCCAAGGATGAAGAGACTATCTCTATGGTACGAGTTACCATACTGGCCCCGACTCATGATCAATCACTTGCTCGATCCAATGCACATATTCAAGAATGTGGGTAATCTACTATGGGACCATCTGACCGGCAAGAAAGATACTTTGGGAGCCAGAGTTGACCTTAGAAATGTGGATCGTATGGAGCAATATTGGCCACAAACAGGGTCTGATGGATCGATAAAACTCCCTAAAGCACCATGGATTTTCACAGGAGCCCAAGAACGCAAAGTAAAAGAGACCATTCGATCTTTGCGGACCCCCACTGGCGTAATGCACTCGCTCCGAACGTGTTTTACTAAAGAAGGAAAGCTTACTGGTTTGAAGTCACACGATTGGCATAAAATGTGTCAGGTACGTTCATAGTGGACTTTAATATCATTGCATAAAATGTGGACTTTAATATCATTGCTGCACATACTTTACAGTTTATTTTACCGGTTGCCATTGAGGGATGTTTGTCTCTCGACATCCGTAACACAATCTACAAACTTGCAAAGCTGGTGCAATGGATCTCACAAAAGGAGATCAACGTAGACTCCATACCATTCGCCAAACTAAATGCTGCGGAGCTTGTGTGCATGTTTGAGAAACATTTTCCTACTACAATGCTAACCATTCAGGTGCATCTTCTTGTTCACATAGTTGATGAGGTGGAAATAGCTGGCACAGTTCATTCCAGATGGATGTTCTTCTTAGAACGTTTCATGAAAACGCTTAAGGGATATGTGCGTCAAAAGGCACGTCCGGAGGGTAGCATGGCAGAAGGTTGGTTGGTATCAGAGTCCCTAGTGTACATTGGAGAGTGGCTAGACGGATTTGATAAAGCCCGGGACACGCTATGGCGAACCATAGATGATAAGCGCATATCTGGGATTGTCATGTGCAATCTCGGTGTTGAGAAGAAGATGACGGAAGATCTAGAGGCTAAAATCAACCGATTTTGCATGCTTCACAATCCAGTGATGCAAAAGTGGATTTCACAATATGAGGATGCAAAGCAAGAGCGACAAAGGGCACGAATCGAGTGGAGACGGTGAAGATGACCACCGATGCACTATCCAGCGGTTCTGGAGAGCCTACCAACCTTCATGAGCTTAAGATGGTTGCACAACCAATTGAAAAGCGCACAACAATGCGGTGACGAAGTGACTGAGGAAGAGTGGGAGTACTCTCGGGGTTGCGCGACCAAGGTAAGTTTGCAATGTATGACTAGCAAGTGACTTTATTTATAAACGTTTGAACGGCCACTCATAATCTTTGTTCGTTGTAGTATAAGTCATACACAGCAGCATGGTGTAAAGGTCGACATTTTAGGGTGGAACGAATCGACAAAAAGCGTTTTACTCAAGATTGTGGAATCATGGCAAAATTTGAACAGTCTAGTCGACGACGTTCCTCTGATGCAGATCCTGTGGTGGCGGAACTCACTTACTTCGGCACGCTGCAAGAGATTTTGAGGATCGATTACAAAGGATTTTTTGTCGACTTGTTCGACGTGCAATGGTTCAAGATAATCATGGAGGGTCGCAACGCTACTGTGCATAGAGGAGAGTCTGGTTTTCTTGAGGTGGATTCTACTAAGAAATGGACTGACCTAAGAGACACTTTCGTACTACCCGAGCATTGTGAACAAGTAAGTATGTAAATAGTTAACATCCCCCTTTTACAAGTTATGTGCTTGAAAGCTCTCATGTAAGTTATGTGGCTCTGGCAGGTAATATTTCATCCTACAAAGTCTACATCAAACTGGTGGTACGTCATAGAGGTAGCCCCTCGTAGTGCAAGGACGTATGAAGGCTACCATGTGCTAATCACAACGTCATCAATGGAGGAGATCAGAGAAGATGCTCAATCAGAAGCCACTGCGGTGGTGCCAGACGAGCATCAAGATGCTACTACTCTATATGGGGTGCATGCAGAGGAGCTACAAAATGAAACAGAGGATATGTGTTTAAACGGAGAGCTCTATATAGATATAGGAAGTTATGCTGAGTTATGCGAGGATGAGAGAGAGATCTCTTAAAGCCACAAATATTGTATTTGAACAATTTTGCTCCGTGTTGTAAAAGCTCTGGCTCTCTAAGTACCTTCCATGGTGTATAACGCTCTTTTCTACTCGCGCTCACATCTTTTGATTGAAAATTCTGAGTTTTCGACTTGCCTCTTCTATCACTCAATTCATTGCGTCATTGTATTTATATGCGCCATTACGTCATTGTATTTAATGGTCTTTGCGTCATTGTCTACTCTATTCATTCAATATTAAGTTTAAATATTCGTGTGTTTAATGCAGGTATGGATGATGAGGAGTTTCTTTCTTCTTTGTCACCGCAGCAGAGACAGTGGTACGTGGAGCGTCATCGCTCTGGCGCATCATCGCGCGTTCCTACTCCATCCGCATCTCCCTCTCTTTCGGAGCATTCGGCGTGCTCCGAAGCTTCGGCGTCGACAAGACGAGCTTCACACTCGTCTAGACACCGGCGCTCTAGTGGTGGCGGTGGCGGTTGTTGTGGGGATTCCGCCACCGATGCCTCCACACCGCCTCGTGTTCGAAGAGGCTCTTTACCCTCCCCTTCTTTGCCCGCCCCCACACCAGCCACAACATCGCCATCTACACCAGGTTTTGCACGGCTGACTGTTCCTAGAAGCTACACACCTCTACCTACTCCGCCAGGAGCCACCCCACTCGACACTCCTCGCTTCGGGGCCCAGACGCCGGTGGAGACACCTGACGTCCGTAGCCCCATCGACACGCCGCTAGAGACCCCTGCCGGGACACCCAGGTTCACGCGTCACCGGCCAGAGGGCTTGTCTTACTCCATCGACTTCAGCGGCGGCATCATCATGGATGATGACGGCAAGAAGGTGATCTCGCGCATGCGTGGTCTTTGCTCTCAGCTGTTTAGACACTACATACTAAACAAATGGAGTGAAGTACCAAGTGATTTAAAAAACAGAGTCATCAGCATACTTCATGATGAGTTTCCCGTTCCAACACGGGATCAGCGCTTCAATGAAGACCTGATGAAGATTCGAATGCGCGAATACTGCAAACACAAGCGTTCCGAAGTGCAAAAAGCAATCAAGAATGGGTGGAACAGGCCAGATTGGCTGGCCAAAGAAGATTGGAAGAATGCGAAGAAAGCAGCGCGCGAGAATCCCGACAAGTGGAAGCAACAAAAGGATGCAGCCAGAGCGCGAGTAGAGGCAGGGAGCTCGCACCACTTGGGGAGCGGTGGATGGGCATCATTTGAGGCTGATTTTGTAAGTGTTTTCACATTGCTCTTTATGTTCGATAGTTTAGGGTTTATGAGTTTTTTAATTCTAACATAATGAAATCTTTGTATGTTTTGACAGTGGTCGATGACAGGACGTGATCCCACACCGTACGAGCGCGAGTACGCAGGCAGGAAGGGCTTAAACGCCCTGATGGACATTCTCAGTTCTCGCGGCGGCATGGTTAGTATTAGGGTTTACTCTTTTTTATTTTTTGTATTGTTTTATAAATGTCGTTATATGTTTTTACTTACTGAAAGCTGTCTTATTGTCTTTTTTTGCAGAATCCGACAGATACGCCGCTTGGACGCGATGAGACGTCTGACTAGACGACGTCAGTTTAGCCGTAGCTAGATAGCATTAGTTTAGGGTTTCTCATAGCTTATGTATCATGAGACGGATTTTATACGTCTTTTTGAACCATGTATATTATTACATTTGTCACCGCAGTTCCTTTTGCCAATCAATTCTTTATGCCTATGATGTTGTACAATTGTCATTATTACATTTGCCAATCAATTCATTTTGCCTATGATGTGTACAATTGTCAATTTTGCAAACAATGCGTCTTGTGGGTGACTATTTTGGGTCTATTATCTACCCTTGCACTTTTTTTTAAAAAGTGAATCAAGTACAATATGGTTGATGGGTGGCAGGGCATTCAATGCCCTGCCACCAAAAAAAAATTCTCTCGGGCGTCGCTATAACCGTCGCTATTTATGGCTCTGTAGCGGTCGCTATGAGCGTCGCTATAGTCTTCAGTGTAAACGTCGCTATAACCGTCGCTATGAGCGTCTCTATATAGCGACTCTTATAGTGACGCTCTCGTAGCGACGCTCGTAGTGACGGTTTTAGCGACGCCGGGGGTTATAAAAACCCAATGTATTTCCGTCGCTAACAGCGTTACAAGAGCACACAACCTCTTGTAGTGTAGGTGGCCCTCGGCATCATTTGCTCTTTGTAGCTCTCGATCTCATGGATAAGTCAATTTTACAATTGGCCGCACTCCTTTTCTCTGGCAACCTCCATCCGATAACACCTCAGCCCTCTATAGTAATACCTCCCATTGCTTGCTCATGGCCATCCACAACGTGCAACTCTCCCCGTCTTTCTATCTTAAAACAAATGCTCAGGTAGACCTGTCTTTCCCCGCCTGCATGCGTCCTCCTCCTATTCTCCTCATATGCTATGCATCCAATAACATCCGTCTCTCCCTGGCTTCGGTAACCACCCCTGCAGCTTCTGGAACAAAATCCCTCCACTCCAGCCCTCTACGATCCCCTCAGACTCTAAAACGCCACAATGCTACCCAGTGGCGCATGCCCTTCGACTCAACTTCGCTCTCCTCCTGTAGTCAGCCCCCCTCTTGGCCCTCTCCTCCTGTAAGTCGGTATGTCAGTCCCAGCTTTTGAACTGATTTTGCACATTACCGCCTTCCTCATCCTGAAGGTTGATGCCCCTTGTGTAGCACCACCTGCCCATAGCGCTCTCAACCACCTGTCCTTCTCCTGCACTGGCTGGTCTTCCCATGCTGCTCGTAACCCTGCACACTAGCCCCTGGCCTTTCCAACTCTCATGCCAACCATCAAATCTCAGAGCTCCTTGTAGTCCTTGGACCCTGGAGGTTGCGGCCCCTCAAAACCATGCTATTGGCCACCCACAACGTGACCCTCTCCCCTCTCTACCCTTGACTGCTCTGTCATACCCCCATGAAGCCGGCTCCTTAGGTGACACCCTACCTCCTCTTCAAGCCCGCCCCCTTTGTAAACAACACCACCTCGTGATATGGCCGCCTCTGATGGGCCTTCAACTGGCACCCTTCTTCCTCCCTACTCTCTGGCCCTGATGGGTCAGGTCTCCCCTTCATGCTACCGCCTCTTTGACCTGCAGCTCATGGCGTTCACCCACGTGGTGCTCCTGCTCGCCATGTAGAACTGGCCCCTTGACAGGATCTCTTGCATGCACTCTCCACCTGTGTAACCTTTCTTCATGCAGGCGACAATATGGCGCCACCTTCCATGCAGATGCTCATTTTTTTCCCTCTTAATTTTAAGCTTTACTTTAAAAAAAAAACTTCCTTAGTTCCACTTCACGCCTCCCACTGCCGATGGTCAAAAAGACTTCATCTGCACACCGTTCAATTTCCGAGCTCCACCAAAATTTCTTGCCTAGCTCCCTTTCATGCGGCTGAAAAAGGACCATCGATGTTTTAAGTCAAGTCGATGATCATAGGTAGGACCGACCATGAGCTTCGAGCATTGTATGCCATAAAACTCCACAAAAAAAAAAACCATTTTTTGTGCCGATGACCTCAAGATCTCTGGTAACTTCAAGCCGCAATCGCTTGTCACAAGTGTCAATTGAAAGTTTAACATCCACCGATCTTCAAGTATCCTAAAATCTCGAACTCACACAAATAGCGCAAGTACTAACATACATATCATGGCCTTTGGTATGCTAAAAACCACATTTGTCATACACCTCCAACCGCGTTTCGCAACGATTTCATCGAGGTTCAACACTTGAAGCCTCCCATCCCGAAAAAAAGCTTTGGAACAGCATTCGACCAACTTAAGCCACATTTAGCATACACATCATGTAGCACTTGTTCCAGGCTGCATTCTAGTACGTGCCCAAGTATTCAGATATCCTCCTGCAAAGCTTCATGCATGTGCTCCTGGCATTTCCATGAGCCGACCATCTTCAGTTGTACCATCATTGCCCAACCCCTTGTTGAGCATTCATGCTCAACCATAGCATTATTTAGATAATATATCATTGCAGAAGAAGAAACTGATAATACTATGTACAAGAGCTAGATAAATAGCAGTATATAGATAGAGAGATACTTTCACTGGCTGTAGCACCCACCTGGGTCAAATGGAAAGCCATAGGCTCTCCCAATCATAGTGTAAACTCCACCTGGATCAAAACTATGGCATTGATTGTAGCCATCCACTTGGAAAACATATGACTTCAACCCTCTCTTTGCACCTGCAAACCCAAGCAAAAACTTTTGGAGCAGCTTGGCATGGCATATACCTTCAACCTGTATCCAGAAGCTTTTCCCGCACACAAAATGGACTTGTGTACATTGCAAAATGCCTGCATCATACACCAAAATGCTGCCTCCTGCTAGAGATGGCTCCATAGCATGATCTGCCTTCAAAATCCTTTTCAATCTATGCACAGTTGCTTGCACAACAACCTTAAGCAGCAAGCTCATCATAAGCATAGCACAGACCTTGAATACCTTCTTTTTGGCTTTCGATTGTGACATGGAGAAGCATACAGATTCCTTCTGTTTATCATAGGCCTGACTGAAGTGCCCAAGCACTAGCTCTGGAAGTGCCTCTTTATCCCCACAATCGATTGTGACCTGCTCTTCAATCACCTACTCGATCACCTCATCATTGGACAAGCAAGACAAAAATTGATCCCACACTTCAACACGTGCAAGGTTGGTAGTACCGTCCTCTTTGCATGTGACCCTGCTCTCACAAGCTGCACATATACCTGTCTCCACAACGTCAATTGCCGGAGCTATCTCTCTACGGCTACACACCAACTCTGGAACCCTATAGTGCACCTCGAAATGCTGGTCAAGGAAAAAGTTGCTCCACCCCCTGCATAGATAAAGCATCTTGGCATACCTCTACTTCACCTTCACTCGAACTTGATGTAGATAGGAGATCAGTTTCCTCCACTAGTTCCTCAATGTCTTGCACTTTTGCTTAGTAGGCGACGTCAAGCATGGCTTTCCAATCTTCGTCATAAGTCGCAAAATCCTCAACATAATTGGAGCTTGAATCACTCCAGGCATCTTCGCCATCACATTCATATCCGCTACTAGCGGAGCGTGTTAAAGCTTCATCATAGGAGACTTCTTTATCAAGAAATGACTTCCTGCATACCTCTTGGTCGAATCTTCGATCCGATTGAGCCTTTAATACTTCCGTCTTGAAATCTCAGACAAAACAGGCTTGAACCCTCGATCGTGATTGCCTATTGGAAACCTCCAAATTGTTGAGCCACGCCTTTGCTTTGCCCTGCATGACCTGTGACAAACCTCTAAGCTTTGCTGCGTTGGTTAGTATCTGTAGTGACATCATATACAACTCTAGATCGCATATCCAATCTTCTGCATCTTCCTCGCCAGTAAAAATCGGCGGACCGAAATCTTCAATCATCTTCAAGCTGTAGGACTTCATCGAGGAGCAATCATGAGTAGATCCTCAATGGGGGCACCGTTGATGGAAGGGTGGAAGTAGGAATAAACCCAGCACACTCTACACTGCCTCTCTATAGCCCAAGGATTAACTCGCACCCCTAACCACACAGAATCACATACACACGCGCACTATCTGCCAATCTCCATAGTATAGAACACCTTCGAGAAATCACGGCTACACACACTCGACCATAACTGCAAACACTCATCGACAAGTCACCATCCCACACTTGTACCCACCGATGCATACACTCATACCAATCCTGTAAACACACTGACACAGGGAGGTGACACCGACCACATATACAATTTGCACGCACAATCTCTCTACCTCCCTCTCTACTCACATACACACAATCCCGGAGCCACGCTACCACGGGCATACAACAAAAGACACGAGGCAGATAATATTGGCGGCAAACTCGACAAAAAACAACAACCCAACTATGCATCACATAAACCCAATCAAATACAATGATAGCAAATTCGATAGTTGCCGACTTCATAGCGACGTGATGCTTCGTGCTGCTTGATCCTCCTTGCACTTGATCCTCGATGGCTTCTCGTGCTTGGCAAAACCTCTGTCTACTTGGCGGCTCTATCCTTCTCGACTTGCAGCCCCCTTTTACTACAGGGTTAGGTGGCCCTCGACATCATCTGCTCTCTCTAGCTCTCGATCCCATGGATAAGTAAATTTTACAATTGGCCGCACTCCTTTTCTCTGGAAACCTCCATCCGACACCACCTCAGCCCTCTACAGTAATGCCTCCCATTGCTTGCTCACGGCCATCCACATCGTGCAACTCTCCCCGTCTTTCTATCTTAAAACAAATGCTCATTTATACCTGTCTTCCCACGCCTGCATGCGTCGTCCTCCTATTCTCCTCATATGCTATGTATTTAATAGCATCCTTCTCTGGCTGGCTTTGGTAGCCACTCCTGCAGCTTCTGGAACAAAATCCCTTCACTCCAGCCCTCTACGCTCCCCTCAGACTCTACAATGCCACAATGTTAGCATTAGTGGCGCATGCCCTTCGACTCAACTTTGCTCTCCTCCTGTACTCGGCCCACCTCTTGGCCCTCTCCTCCTGTACTCGGCACGTCAACCCCATCTTTTGAATTGATTCTGCTCAGTATCGCCTTCCTCATCCTGAAGGTTGATGCCCCTTGTGTAGCACCACCTCCCCACAGCGCTCTCAACCACTTGTCCTTCTCCTGCATTGGTCGGGCTTCACATGCAGCTCGTAACCCTGCACACTAGCCCCTGGCCCTTCCAACTCTCCTGCCAACCATCAAATCTCAGAGCTCCTTGTAGTCCTTGGACCCTGGAGGTTGCGGCCCCTGCAAACCATGCTATTGGCCACCCACAGCGTGCAACTCTCCCCTCTGTGCTGTTGACTGCTCTGTCATACCGCCCATGAAGCCGGCTCCTTAGGTGACACCCTACCTCCTCTTGAAGCCCGCCCCCTTTGTAAACAGCGCCACCTCCTGATATGGCCGTCTCTGATGGGCCTTCAACTGGCAGCCCTTATTCCTCCCTACTCTCTAGCGGTTTTGGATATATATCGGCTAGCTTGCGCTCGTGGCAAAGCAGCCAGAGCCGGTTGCCAGTCAACTGCAACCGGTTGGAAACAGTTGACTAAAAGGTCAATGTGCTCTTCACATGCACTCTTCGAACTCCCGACCTCACCCTCCAGGTGCTCTCGCCTTACCAGCATGCGACGTACGTGTGCTTGCGTGAATCCTGGAGACTTGTCCTCATAGTGCTACACAGTACCTGCTGCGCCCCCAAAAAGTGCAATGACCTGCTGCGTCGGTCATGTCCACGCACACATCGGCAAGCTAGCCGATATTTAACCACAGCCCTCTCTAGCCCTATTGGCTCAGGTCTCCCCTTCATGCCACCGCCACTTTGACTTGCAACTCATGGCGTTCACCCACGTGGTGCTCCTGCTCGCGATGTAGCACTGGCCCCTTGACGGGATCTCTTGCATGCACTCTCCACCTGTGTAACCTTTCTTCATGCAGGCGACAAATCTAATGGAAAAAAATCACATAAGAGCACTGCAAAGGCCGGATCCATGCTTCCATGGCAAGGGCATGGAGAACAAGGGTTAGATTTTCGTGATGTCGGAGATGAAGGTAGAGAATGGGAAGCGTCTATTCTGAGATGTCCCATGCTTAATGCCCCAGATCGTGATCAAAAGGACCACGCTTGGAATCCAATCTTTCGATTTCCTCTATCGAATGTACATTTTTGTACATTACACGCATTCATGCGCATTTTTGATAGGCTATTGAAGCTCCACATTGACTATGCTTTCACGATGAAACGTTGGAAAAGTCCCAGGAAGCGATCGAAAGAATGGAGGTACTCTTGAATTCCATTGGCTGTCACGGTGGAAATGTGTCTATCGTTGCTGCAAAGAACACAGGGGAGGCCCATGAAATTGCTCAACAAGTGTCAATGAGTGCACAAAAAGCTAGACACTTTTTGAAGAAAGTTTCCAAGGAAAGCCAAGTCGATATGATGCTCAAAACAGCTCCAACCAGCAGGCAGGTAACCTTTGGGAGCTTTGGAAGGAGTTATGCAAAGCTACTACCGACAATGATTCAAATGGCGAGCTTGCAAACAAGCGCAAGCAAGTTTGGGCACATTTTGATAAAATGGTCAAGCTTATGGGCCTTAACAGCACAACATAAGAACAACGCCAATCATTTCAAGAAGCCTTGGCGGATTTTACCAAGGTCTTCACCCTTTCTTGGGGTGAAATAACATCACAGATTACATGGTAAGTCATTTTACATGGTGTATTCATTACAAGGGATTGTTTTTATAATAATGTGGATCGTTTACTCATGTGAACACATATCTTGTTTGCGCATGGTGCATTTTTTATGCACAAGTATGGATCGCTTGAAATTTTTAGCACTCAAGGCATGGAGAAGTCCCATTATCAAGCAAGGGGAGTGTACTTCAAAAATACTCGACATGGTGGTGGAATGGTGCAATCCAATTATTTGGAGGAGATGTTCAATTGGTTTTTTCGCACAACATTTGCTCGTAAGCTCACAATGGAGCGTGCGCGACAATCCAAGATTGCTATTGAAGTGTGGAAATGGAGTCGTCAAGAGCATAGCAACAAGTGGCAAATGTCGCAAGGTCCACCAAGCATGCTGCATGGCGGCGATGCAGAGTGCGACAAGGATCAAAGTGGATACTACGCGAGTCACTAGATGTGAACGCAGGGTCCAACTCTTAGCGACATGTTTATTTAAAAAATAATACTTTTTAAAAAAAAATAGTGTGAACAGGGCCCCTTTTTAAATGGGCCCTTATTAAATATTGCATGCTCTCATAAACCACTCATTTCTTAAGAACAGGTGAGCTCTTACCAACAAAATGGCGCGCCCACCAAACAAACCGCGAAAGAGCATCCGCCTGACAACAAAAACACCCTCCAAGGATGTGAGAAGCCGTCATGGCTTAAAGGCACAAGAAAACGGCCACGAACGCCTGGCCGTTCCAGGAACTCATATGGTAGTGGGCATGGTGGTAGGGCACGAGAGTCATCGAGGACTGTTGAATCTCCACCTCCTCAAGATTAACACCTAGAAGGAGAATGAAGCAACGTGCCCAACGCTGGAGAGAGGAGAGGGCCCAGCAAACAACAGAGTCCGATAGGGAGCAGCCGTCGCGCCACCAATCACAAGCAGGACCAATCCAGGACTCGGGTGGTCCATACAGACACTGAATTCAGAGAGTTATCCACCATGCTTGCAAGGCCAAAAAATACCGCTCAATAAACACCGGGTGGCCTGTTGGGGGGACGACATTGCCTTGAGGCCCTGAGCTCCCCCACACAACAAATCGGCGCCAAGGGAAGAGGAACAATCTGAAGTCGCTGCCGAACAGTTCCCTTAAGCATTGTAAAGAGGTGCAAGTCTAAGTTTTTCAAGATGCCTAAACGCCGCCCGTAGGATAATGTGCAAGTGCCCACATGGACAACGCAGCGGCGCCGAAAAATTACAAGTGCATTTGGAGAAATCCGCCACTACCACAGATCGACAGAGCTTTGATTTGACCACCCCTTTGCTCGACACTGTGCAGGAGGTGCTTCAAGCTACGGAAATCAGAAATAGTAAATGCAAGCAATAACTCTAGAACTATTCAAGGAATCGCAAGGCCCACATCATTTCGGTGTTGGAAAATTCCAACCTATGCGCCACATTCAAAGCGAGTGAAAATTACAACCAAATGATATGCAGCTTGCTCTTGATTTGCGGACGAGACTTCGAGCATTAGCCGAATTTACCCCTCTTTTTGTATTGACACCCTTATCTTTGTAATGATTTGACTTTCCAATGACAATATGATCACAATGTGTCTTTGTGTCTACTATCTTTGAAATGAAAATGACTTTGTAATTTCAATTCTGTATGTAATTAATATTTCAGTCAATTTCAGTAAATTTGTGCTTTTTAAGTACCTTGGGGGTAGATAAGCCTACTAAGGGGCAAAAAAGCATGGCCACAAGGGGCGCAATGGCCCCACCCATTAGTTTTGGAGGGCCATTGCGCGCCCTTGTGGCCAATGCTTTTTTTTGCCCTTTGTAGGCTTATCTACCCCCAAGGGTACTTAAAAAGCACAACTTTACTAAAACCTATTGGTTTTTGCAACTTATTTTACATGGATCCTTGTGGACACCTTTTTTAGCCATTTTCAAGCTTTGGGAATTCCCTATAGGATATTAAAAAAAAAACATATTGTGAAACCAGTGTCTATGCAACATTAAATTTGGATTTTCAAATGTCCAATGTAATTGGACTTTTTGGTGCAGGGGTGTACTAGGTAGAGCTAAAGCAGGTGATAGTGTGCTGGAAACTTCATTTCATAATTGATTTCACCTTTTCTAGTGTCCTTGAGTGTGAATATGCTGGGATTGCCATAGAAAGGGTGCATCTAAATTAATGCTGCAAAACTAACTCATTTCAATAAAATTTGTGCTTTGTAAGTATCCTGGGGGTAGATAAGCCTAAAAAGGGGCTAAAATAAAGCCTGGCCACAAGGGCGCGCAAATGGCCCATCCAAAACTGATGGATGGGCCATTGCGCGCCCTTGTGGCCAGGCTTTTTTTGGCCCTTGGTAGGCTTATCTACCCCCATAGGGAACATAAAATACCTAAATTTACTGAAAATTGACTGAAAATACATATTGAACTTGAAATTACAAGGTCACTTATCAAAACAATTTTCATATCACCAATGAAACCATTTTCAAGATTGACAAATCACATTCAAAAGAATTTGCAAGATAGAGAGACAATTTCAAATATTTTTATTACTTCCAAACGGTGATTTTACATCATGTATCTAAGGAGTCATAATTTTTTGACCATTTCTTGGTGCCTATTTTGCGCGTAAGGCAAAACTCCCCAGTAGTAGCACCACCTCCCCACAACACTCTCAACCACCTGTCCTTCTCCTGCACTGGCCGGGCTTCCCATGCAGCTCGTAACCCTGCACATTAGCCCCTGGCCCTTCCAACTCTCCTGCAAAGCATCAAATCTCAGAGCTCCTTGTAGTCCTTGGACCCTGGAGGTTGCGGCCCCTCAAAACCATGGTATTGGCCACCCACAACGTGCAACTCTCCCCTCCGTGCCCTTGACTGCTCTGGCATACCGCCCATGAAGCCGGCTCCTCAGGTGACACTCTACCTCCTCTTGAAGCCCGCCCCATTTGTAAACAACGCCATCTCTTGATATGGTCGCCTCTAATGGGCCTTCAACTGGCAGCCCTTCTTCCTTGTGACTCTGTCCCTGATGGCTCAGGTCTCCCCTTCATGCTACCGTCTCTTTGACCTACAGCTCATGGCGTTCATCCATGTGGTGCTCCTGCTCGCCATGTAGCATTGGCCCCTTGACGGGATTTCCTGCATGCACTCTGCACCTGTGTAACCTTTCTTCATGCAGGCGACCAGATGGCGCCACCTTCCCATGCAGATGCTCATTTTTATTCCCTGTTAATTTTAAGATTTACTTAAAAAAAAACTTCCTTAGTTCCACTTCACGCCTCCCACTGCCGATGGTCGAAAAGACTTATATATCTTTTTCTCGTCTGCACACCGTTCAATTTTTGAGCTCCACTAAAACTTCATGCCTAGCTCCCTTTCATGCAGCTGGAAAAGGACCATCGCTGTTTTAAGTCAAGTCGATGATCGTAGGTAGGACTGACCATGAGCTTTGAGCATTGTATGCCATAAAACTCCACAAAAAAAACCATTTTTTGTGCCGATGACCTCAAGATCTCTGGTAACTTCAAGCCGCAATCGCTTGTCACAAGTGTCAATTGAAAGTTTAACATCCACCGATCTTCAAGTATCCTCAAATCTCGAAACTCACCCAAATAGCGCAAGTACTAACATACATATCATGGCCTTTGGTCTGCTAAAAACCACATTTGTCATACACATCCCAACCGCGTTTCGCGACGATTTCCATCGAGGTTCAACACTTTGAAGCCTCCCATCCCAAAAAAGCTTCGGAACAGCATTCGACCAACTTAGAGCCACATTTAGCATACACATCATGTAGCACTTGTTTCAGGCTGCATCTAGTACGTGCCAAGTATTCAGATATCCTCTTGCAAAGCTTCATGCACCTGCTCCTGGCATTTCCATGAGCCAACCATCTTCAGTTGTACCAACGTTCATGAATTTGGTGAGTTCGATCCATCTATTATAGATCGAGTTGTTGCCAATTATAACTCGTCGGACTCTGACGTTGGCCAACAGGCAGCAATCTTGCAACCCAATAGATGTGTTCGTAGGTGCTTTGGTCAAGCAGGATACTTGAGGCCAGAAGATGTAGCCTCTGACAGCTTGGAGGATGATCATGTAGACCACATTCCCAACGATCGATGAAATGATCGAAACGATCATGGATTCAAAAAGGCTTATCTGTGATGATATGAAAAGTGAAGCCGATACACCATTGTATGATGGAGCATGTGTGTCTAGATTGAAGGCGCTCCCGGTTCTTCTCAACATCCACGCAAAGTTTGGATGGAGTGACACTAGCGTCACAACGCTTTTCAGGTGATCTATTACAATGTGTTTACTTTAATAAAAAAATCTAGATGTATAATGATTTGATAGATTACTTACACAAGTGTACCGCATGATTGCTCAAAGAGCACATACTGCTAGATGATAATGTGATGCCAGATTCCAGAGAGGAAGCAAAAAAGATCTTGCAAAACTTGGGGATGGATTACAACTCGATTCAGGCTTGTCCTAACGACTACATTCTTTTCAGAGGGGAATACATAGACATGGAGAAGTGTCCGAAATGTGATTCCGAGAGATATCGAGTAGATCTCCATGGAACAAATAATCCACAAAAGGTTTTGTGACATTTTCCTCTGCTTCCTTGCATCAAGCATTTCTTCGAATGTAAGTCCATGGCCGCCCTAGCATCATGGCATGAGGAGAATAAATCTTCGTATGGTGTGCTACGGATTCCTGCAGATTGTGCAGCTTGGAAACACATAGACGAAACATGGCCGGAGTTTGCTAGGGAAGCTCAAAATTTGCGCCTAGGTTTGGCTATGGATGGCGTAAATCCATTTGTTCAAAGATCAACATCTTATAGTGTATGGCCCGTTGTCATCATCAACTACAACATTCCCCAGTGGTTGACTACCAAGAAGGGGTACCTGTGGCTAAACTTGATTATGCCGGGGCGGTATAAAGTGAAGAATATGGATGTGTATCTTCATCCACGGATATGAGCCCCATATGAGCCGACACACATGTCGACGGAATGCTTTGATCAGAGGCATTCTAATGTGGACCATGCATGACTATCATGGACAAACAGAATGCTCAGGTGATTTTACATTCAAACTCAAACACTGTAAATCTTGGTTTTTCTCAAGCTTATCATTGTCATGTGTATACATGCAGGGCTTCAAACAAGGGGATACAGAGCATGTGTCACATGTGGACCTAGACTGAATGCACGTCGGGCGTCCTCACTGAAGAAGCAAATCTACGAAGGTCATCAAGCGTATCTTCCAGAGAATCATGTGTTACGCGATGGATTTTTGGGAAGAGAGCCACCGAGGATATCTGCACAAGCATGGTTAGAGCAGAAGGAGATGTATGATGACGGTTTGCCCCCAGGGATGAAGAGACTCTCTATGGTACGAGTTACTATATTGGCCCCGACTCATGATCAATCACTTGCTTGATCCAATGCACATATTCGAGAATGTGGGTAATCTGCTATGGGGCCATATGACCGGTAAGAAAGATACTTTGGGAGCTAGGGTTGACCTTAGAAATGTGGATCGTATGGAGCAATATTGACCGCAGACAGCATCCGATGGATCGATAAAACTCCCTAAAGCACTATGGATTTTCACAGGAGCCCAAGAACGCAAAGTAAAAGAGACCAATTTGATCTGTGCGGATCCCCACAGGCGTAATGCACTCGCTTCCGAACGTGTTTTACTAAAGAAGGAAAGCTTACCCAGTTGAAGTCACACACTAACATAAAATGTGTCAGCTATGTTTGAAGTGGAATATATCATAGTGGGAATTGTGTAGCAATTTTGTGTGTGGACTTTAACATCATTGCTAGACGTGTTTTGCAGTTTATTTTACCGGTGGCCATTGAGGGATGTTTGTCTCTTGACGTCCGTAACACAATCTACAAACTTGCGAAGTTGGTGCAATGGATCTCACAAAAGGAGATCAATATAGACTCCATACCATTCGCCAAACTAAACGCTACGAAGGTTGTGTACACGTTTGAGAAACACTTTCCTACTACCATGCTAACCATTCAGATGCATCTTCTTGTTCACATAGTTGATGAGCTGGAAATAGCTGGCACAGTACATTCCAGATGGATGTTCTTTTTAGAACATTTCATGAAAACACTTAAGGGATATGTGCGTCAGATGGTACGTCCGGAGGGTAGCATGGCAGAAGGTTGGCTGGTATCAGAGTCCCTAATTTACATTGGAAAGTGGCTAAACAGATTTGATAAAGCCCGCGACGCGCTATGGTGAACCATAAATGAAGAGCGCATATCTGGGATTGTCATGCGCAATCTCGGTTTAAGATGAAGATGACGGAAGATCTAGAGGCTAAAATCAATCAATTTTTCATGCTTCACAATCCAGTGATGCAAAAGTGGATTTCACAATACAAGGATGCAAAGCAAGAGCGAAAAAGGGCACGGATCGAGTGGAGACGGGGAAGATGACCACCGATGCATTATCTGGCGGGTCTAGAGAGCATACCAACATTCATGAGCTTAAGATGGTTGCACAACCAATTGAAAAGCGCACAACAGTGCAGTGAAGAAGTGACTGAGGAGGAGTGGGAGTACTCTCGGGGTTGCGCGACCAAGGTAAGTTTGCAATGTACGACTAGTGACTTTCTAGATGTTTGAACGGCCACTCATAATCTTTGTTAGTTGTAGTATAACTCATACACAACAGCATGGTGTAAAGGTCAACATTTTAGGATGGAACAGTGGTCGATGGTAGGATGTGACCCCACACCGTACGAGCATGAGTACACAGGCAGAAGGGCTTAAACCCCTTGATAGACATTCTGAGTTCTTACGGCAGCATTGTTAGTATTAGGGTTTACTCTTTTCTATTTGTTGTATTGTTTTGTAAATTATATGTTTATACTTACAGAAAGCTGTCTTATTGTTTTTTTTTTGCAGAATTCGATAGATACGCCGCTTGGACGCGATGGGACGTCTGATTAGACGACGTCAGTCTAGCCATAGCTAGATAGCATTAGTTTCCTTTTGTCATAGCATATGTATCATGAGATGACGTGTATACATCTTTTTGTAACTATTGGAAAACCATGTATATTTTCTCAATAATGACATTGGTGTTGTAACTATTACATTTGCAAAGCTTAACAATCAAGTGATTTTGCCTATGATGTGTACAATTGCTTCCAATGTTAAATTCCCTGAAAGGCAAATCTACTTTAGGTTCAGGGAAAAGATATGTACATAGATGCTAAGGAGTTGGGTAGTACCATACCTCTTGTACATAAGCAAGCTTTCAATAAGTCAATAAAGAGCTCTATTTCCGTGTACATGATTTTTGTTAAAGATTTTCAAAATGAACCTAATGCTTTAGCAAAAGAAAATATAAACAATCAAAGGGAATTAGAGTTATCCAATTTCCTCAAGGGGTTCCAAGATGTTTTTATTGACGACATCCCTGTGAACTACCTCCCAAACGAGGCAATGATGACCATGTAGTTGAACTTCTTCCAGGAAGTTCACCCCCTTAATAAATCTCCTTATACAGTTTCCCAAGCTTGACAAGAGGAGATTATGCGGCAAGTGCATGAGCTAGTTGAGAAAGGCATGATTAGGCCTATCTCATCTGCATTTTGTTCACCAGAGTTATAAGTGCAAAATAAAGAAGACACATATCGTATGTGTGTCAATTATAGAGCACTAAATAGGATCACTATCAAGAATAGGTTTCCTGTTCCACGGGTAGAAGACCTATTTGATAAGCTACAAGGGTCGACCTACTTTAGTAGGATTGACCTAAAAGGGTGGATACCATCAAATAAGGATAGTGGACCAAGAAATTGTAAAGACCGCATTTTGCACTACGTTTGGTCTTTACCAGTACACTGTTATATCTTTTGGCTTGACCAATGCACCGGCCACATTTAACCGCTTGATGAAGAAGCTATTCAAGCCTCACCGAACCTTTACTGGAGTGTTCTTTGATGAAATAATCATCTACTCTAACTCATTAGACAAACACAAGCAACACCTCTAGGTTATATTTCAAGTTTTACGAGAGAATAAACTTTATATTAATCAAAAGAAAAGTGAAATTTTCGTACAAGAGATTCAGTATTTATGTCACATTTTCTCTCAAGATGGCATCCAAATGGATCCATCAAAGCTACAGGTACTAAAAGGATGGCCTAAAATTCCAAGGAATCTGCATGAACTAAGAAGCTTTATAGGTATGTGTGCATACTATAGACGCTTCATAGAAAATTTCTCACAAATCGCGGGACCATCATATGACCTAACAAAGAAAAATGTTAGGTATATATGGGCCCACCAAAGAGAACAATGCTTTTGAAAATCGTAAAGAGAAGCTTATCTCTCAACCTGTGCTTACACTACCAAATATCTCAATCCCATTTGAGTCCAATGCGACGCTTGTGGTGATTGCCTTGGAGCTGTTTTGCTCCAAAAAGGGCATGCCATGGCCTATGAAAGTCGAAGGCTTGACCCTGTTGAGAAAGCTCTAGGCATATATGAGAAGGAACTCTTAGCAGTTCTACATGCTCTAGATTCGTGGAAGCACTATTTACTGGGGACTCCTTTCATTCTGCGAAGGATCACCAAAGCTTAAGTACTTCATGACGCAGACCAAGCTCTTCGACAAACAAATGAGGTGGGCAAATTTACTTTCACAATTTCATTTTCATATTGCTCACATTACTGGCAAGCATAATCAAGTAGCCGATGCACTCTCAAGACAATCGAGAGTGAATATAGTATCCATAGAAACTCACAATGATCTATCTTCTATGATAGATGAGTATGCTACCGATCTTGATTTTAGAGATATGATTTCAGCCCTTAAACTAGGGAAGAAGGAAGAACCATTTATCCTATAAGATGGTTATCTTCTTGATGGCAATAGACTATGCGTTACTAACCCACTACGTGAGAAAGTAAGGTATGAATCTCTTGCTCCTCCTTATGCGGGGCATAGAGGGATTCGGTCTACCCTAAAAGGGATAGAAACATATTCTATTGGAGTGCCATGAAAGCAAACATACAAGAGTATGTTTCAAAATGTGTGGTATGCCAAAAGATGAAGTTTGATACAGGAATATGGACGATAGTAGATAGGTTTAGCAACAAACAATCACATTCCATACCTGTAAAAAAGACTATTAAAGCCCATCAAATGGAAACCCTCTTTATATCACAAATCTTCAAATACCATGGTTTGCCAATGCCTATAGTGTTCGGATAGAATGACCAGTAACTTCTGGAAGGTCTCTTTGAGAATTTAGGTACAAGGCTAAACTTATCTTTGGCCTATCATCCCCAAACGGATGGCCAAAGTAAAATAGCTAACCTAACAATTTTTGATGTACTAAAAGCTTATGCCACAGAAGTAGATCAAAAGTCCCAATGGGAGAAGTACTTACCCTTAGTAGAGCAAGCTTACAATAACATTGTACATACTTCCACGGGAAAAGCACCTTTTGAGGTGATAGAGGGGAAGATAAAAAAGTCCCCTGCTACTCAAGGTACATGGGAAGATCTTCGCTGCGGATGAATATAGCCGAGACCTGCAAGAATCTTTCCAAAAGATTAAGGATGCTATATCCATCTCTCAGCAAAGGCCAAAGGCTGCTGCTGATAAGCACAGAAGAGCCCTAGCCTTTAAACAAAATGATTGGGTCTTGCTCAAGTTTCCCAAGGCTCGATTAAGGCACACAATGGGCAAGAATCCTCCAGGACACCAAAGTACTATACTAAGCTAGCAAAAAGGTATTATGGTTCCTTTCAGATTCTTAGGCCAATCAATGAGATGACCTATTAACTCAAATTGCCCAACCATTGGCTCATGCACAATGATTTCCATGTGAGCCTATTAAAGCCTTACAAAGGAGAGCCACCTCAAGAAGACCCACTGGAGATCGAGGACCAAGAAGAGGTTTGTTGCAGCCCGAGTCCATTCTCCGACATGAAGACAAGGTATTACGAAAGCGGTAATAAGAATATCCGACAATATCTTATCAAGTTTAAAAATTATCCTTTTGAAGATGCTAGATGGATTGCAAGGGGAACGGGAAACTCATCATGAAGTATGCTGATGACTCTGTTTTTTTAAATCACTTGGTACTTCACTCCATTTGTTTAGTATGTAGTGTCTAAACAGCTGAGAGCAAAGACCACGCATGCGCGAGATCACCTTCTTGCCGTCATCATCCATGATGATGCCGCCGCTGAAGTCGATGGAGTAAGACAAGCCCTCTGGCCGGTGACGCGTGAACCTGGGTGTCCCGGCAGGGGTCTCTAGCGGCGTGTCGATGGGGCTACGGACGTCAGGTGTCTCCACCGGCGTCTGGCCCCGAAGCGAGGAGTGTCGAGTGGGGTGGCTCCTGGCGGAGTAGGTAGAGGTGTGTAGCTTCTAGGAACAGTCAGCCGTGCAAAAACTGGTGTAGATGGCGATGTTGTGGCTGGTGTGGGGGCGGGCAAAGAAGGGGAGGGTAAAGAGCCTCTTCGAAACGAGGCGGTGTGAGGCATCGGTGGCGGAATCCCACAACAACCGCCACCGCCACCACTAGAGCGCCGGTGTCTAGACGAGTGTGAAGCTCGTCTTGTCGACGCCGAAGCTTCGGAGCCACGCCGAATGCTCCGAAGAGAGGGAGATGGATGGAGTAGGAACGCGCGATGATGCGCCAGAGCGATGACGCTCCACGTACCACTGTCTCTGCTGCGGTGACAAAGAAGAAAGAAACTCCTCATCATCCATACCTGCATTAAACACACGAATATTTAAACTTAATATTGAATGAATAGAGTAGACAATGACGCAAAGACCATTAAATACAATGACGTAATGGCGCATATAAATACAATGACGCAATGAATTGAGTGATAGAAGAGGCAAGTCGAAAACTCAGAATTTTCAATCAAAAGATGTGAGCGCGAGTAGAAAAGAGCGTTATACACCATGGAAGGTACTTAGAGAGCCAGAGCTTTTACAACACGGAGCAAAATTGTTCAAATACAATATTTGTGGCTTTAAGAGATCTCTCTCTCATCCTCGCATAACTCAGCATAACTTCCCTATATCTATATAGAGCTCTCCGTTTAAACACATATCCTCTGTTTCATTTTGTAGCTCCTCTGCATGCACCCCATATAGAGTAGTAGCATCTTGATGCTCGTCTGGCACCACCGCAGTGGCTTCTGATTGAGCATCTTCTCTGATCTCCTCCATTGATGACGTTGTGGATTAGCACATGGTAGCCTTCATACGTCCTGGCACTTCGAGGGGCTACCTCTATGACGTACCACCAGTTTGATGTAGACTTTGTAGGATGAAATATTACCTGCCAGAGCCACATAACTTACATGAGAGCTTTCAAGCACATAAATTGTAAAAGGGGGATGTTAACTATTTACATACTTACTTGTTCACAATGCTCGGGTTGTACGAAAGTGTCTCTTAGCCAAGCTTCATGGCATCATCTCCTCTACCATGCTAATATAGAGATCTATATTAGATGACTTATGTGAGGAGAATACTTTCCTCTCACTCTAACTCATAACTCTTCTTCCTCTCTTTCTAATCTCCTCATTCTCTGCTAGGACTGAGGCTTAGGGACACTAGGTGTTGTGTTTTTCAGTTGGTGTATAAGCTTTCATCTTCAATTACACCAACTAGTTTTATCAAGGAACACAAAGATTCTATTGTACATAAAATCTCCTTGATGGGAGATACATAATACAAGGCCTTTATGGAGGGGGGGGACCATCCATGTAAATCCAGTATTCAATGTTTTTTTTTTTTCTCTCTCTTGTTAAGTATTGTCAATGCCAAATTCGCTAGGTGTAAATTGCTATGTTGCTTTCTCAATTAAGTGCTCTCTCTATGCTTAATGAAATGCTCACTATGTTATCAATTTCCACTACACACAAGTTACTAGTGCATTAAATGTTACAATGACACTTCCCCTTGTAAGCTTCTCATTTTTGCATCTTGATCAAAGTTAATTTGAATAAATTTTGACTCTATTGTTTTTTGTTTTGTAAGAGTACTCTAGGTTTACCATATTTTGAGATTCTTGGTAGATTTTTAATTTTAAATGTAAATTTACTTTTGGTTTGGAAATATTGCATATAAGGAATAAACCTTGGTGAAGCTCCCACCATGCAATTGTGGGATCAAAATTAAACGTCATCATATTTTTGAAATAAAGTTATTGCATAACCACAAATCAAGGTCCATTTTTATCATCTCTCCTTGAGCCCTTTGATTTCTATAGTGTGGGAGTCCAAGGGGGAAAGGGGGATGACCATATGTTATGGACCCCCCCTCCCCCCTCGGTAGGGGTGCCCCCGAAGCCAAGTATTTGAAATTTTTTTGCATGTAATTTTTACGTAGAAAATATGCCAAAAAATCAGTGTGAAACTGTCAATTCTACTTTTCAAGAAGTTGAGATGGATGTATTCTTTGATGTGGACCTTGTCATTGAAAGCCAAGGTGGAGAAAGTGCCAACAGTCAAGGTACTACTACTTATAAATCTCAATCATCCCATCCACAATGACGGCATGCGAATGTTGAAGAGAAGGAGAGATGATGAAAAGTCTTGCCTTCATGCTACTTTACAATGGTGCCAAAACTTTTGTTCTTTGTATAGCTTTCACAAAATTGCTTAACCTATAATCTATATATGGATGGTTTGACACGAGTGTTACAGAGCTTTTTATGTAAATAAATAAATAAATAAATATATATATTTTATACAAATTTGCCTGAAAAGCCAAAGTTCTTTATTAAATTGTTTAAATAGTTTTGACAGACTGCTCAATGAGCAAATTTTGTTTGAAGAAATCACATGCCCCCTACCCGACCTGCCCACCGAACAACTACTTACAAACTTGGGGATGGATTATGATAAAATACATGTATGTCCTAATTATTTGTGGATCAAATAGGTATAGAGAGAACACACAAAGGAAATTTGTCCCTCCAAAGAGTCTACGACACTTTTCAATCATTCCAAGGATAAAGAGTATATTCAAGTGCATGTCTATAGCACCTTTGATGACATGGCATTTAAACACTAGATCTACATATGATGTGATGCGGGTACCTGCTGATTTTGTTGCGTGGAAGCACATAGAGGAACGATGGTCTGCATTTAGAGAAGACCCTCTTTCTGTCCGTCTTAGTTTGGCAATGGACAGAGTAAACCCATTTGGAATTTGGAGTTCCTCATAGAACACATGGCTTATTTGCTTGGTGAACTATAATCTTTCACCATGGTTGGCTATCAAGAAGGGCTATTTACTATTTTCACTAATTGTTCATGGGAAGTACAAGGTAAAAGACATGGATGTTTATCTGGAACCACTTATACAGGAGCTTCAAATCTTGTGGACAGGGATTGATATGGTTGACATGTCCCAACCAGTTGGTCGACAACATGCCCATGTGCAAGGCATTCTCATATGGACCATGCATGATTGGTTAGGCTTTGGTGAGTGTTCATGCAAGTACTTTGAAACCCATATCTATCTGCATTCTATACTTAACCCCAATGGAAATAATACTATACCAAAAGCTCCATGGATTTTGAGAAAGACAGAAAAGCAACAAGTAAAGAAAGTCATATCTACATTCAAAACTCCAACTGGGAGCATGCGATGCTTGAAAACAACATTTACTAAAGATGAAAAACTAAGTGGTCTTAAGTCTCATGATTGTCACAAATTTTCACAGTTGTTTATCTTAACAATTGCCATCAGACATTGCTTGACAGATGACATAAGAAACACAATTTACAAAATTAGTGAGTTAGTGCGTTGGATCTCATCAAAAGAGATCAGGGAAGACAACATAGATGCAACTTGCTTAAATGCTATAGAGGCAGTGTGTATGGTGAAGAAGTATTTTTCAACAAACATTCTTACTATCCAAATGCATTTACATTGTCGATCTAAAGCACAAGACATATACAAAAATAATGAGACACAACCGACATGGTTGGACACAGAGGAGTGGAAAGGGATTGCACGAGATACAAGAGCATCCAGACAGGTTTTAGCAGTAGTGAGATGTAACAAGAGCACACATGGAGTTTGTAGGATCTTCTCATCTTGGGAGTGAGGGCTATGAGACTCTTTGACATGAGTTTGTAAATGTTATACACTATGTAAATAGAATATACAAATATGGTTTTCTAATATTTATCATATGGTTAAGTTTTTATCTTATAAGGGCTTGCTGCCAAGAAGCATCCTTCGATGAGTAGAGAGGAGAAATATGGATTCAAGCATGGACTATCAGTTCTTCTTCTGCAGCTTCACGATGAGGAAGAGGCCATCAACTGGGAGGCCGTACCTTGATCAATATGGTCGATGTATATATTTTTATTTGTACATGTTGATGTATAACTAGTTATGTTTTGGTGCTTTTAGACGGTAACCATGATTATAGATATATTCATGTATGTTCAATTTTGGCTATGGTTTGAGAATTTGGTTATAGTTAAGATTTGGTAATCTGCTCAAGGTTATGATTATGGTTATGGCTAGAGAATTTGGTTATGGTTATGGTTTTGTAAATTGTGTAAGGTTATGGTAATGGTTTTGTAATCTACTTAAGGTTATGGTTATGGTTTTGAAAATTTGGTTAAGGTTATGGTTTCGAAAACTGCTTATAGTTATGGTTATGGTTATGGTTTGAGAATGTGGTTATGCTTATGGTTTTGTAATCCGCTTAAGGTTATGGTTATGGTTTGAGAATTTGGTCATGGTTACGTGTTGGTGGCAATCGTATAAGTACCATCTAATCAACCCAAGACCAACAAAATTATCAATCCTAGGATCTGCAACCCGACTAGGACATAGAAGCATGAGGATCATTGGATGTAGTGAATGAGAAGATTGAGAATGCTCTTCCAATGCAATAGAGGTTAGCCATGAACCACTAACTCTAATCGCACCATAATCGTCAATCAAGCATCACCTACACACATTAAGCCCACCAAAGTCCGACTTGCCATAGACTAGAATCTCAAAACACACTCTTGACAAGCATACACTAACTGCATTGGAGTTGGCCTCTCCAATCACCACATGCCAATAAAGGTACTTAATCAAAAGCTACACACACAAGGTGAATGGTGCTTGAGTTTCATTAAACCCATCCACACACAAGCAAACAATAGGGCACATACACTAATCACAAGATTAAGAACCAATTTAATCAACTTAATTAGAGATGTTAAATATCACAAATCGAGTGCTCATAGAAGGATACGAGTGGTCAATAAGCAAGAAGTCATCACACACACTCAAATCTAGAATAATGAGAATGTGAAACTACTTCATGACATAATGGAATATAGAAGAATTAAAACTAATGAAGAAAGTAGAGATTAGTTTAATCAATAGTTGCTTTTCTAATTACAAAGGACTAGCACTAGCCTTCTAAGCATGGGCATTAAGCTCAAAGCTAGGCCATCCATGAAGTGAACACTCAAGAGAGAGCTCTCAAGAATGGATACTCAAGAATGAAGCTTCTTTGCATAAAAGTATCACTAATGATATTACTATAGCCTCTCCACTCAAGCTATATAAACTCCCTTGTATAATCCATTTCCATGAGTCGAGTCATGTATTACTGTTATTCTCAAGTGTATTAGTGTTATTGATCATGATTGCATCTAGCCCTAATCCATCCTAGCCTAACCCTAACAGATGGGCACTTGCAAGTGCAAGATGTTTCTACTCATTTCTGTATAGAAACAAAACCTGTACTAAAGCCTTGACATGGATTGTGGTAATTGCATCATGGCAATGCGATGTATGCGCATGAAGACTTGATAATGGATGAGAAATCCTCCAGGTTGGCATGCTTAGAGAGAGATCATGCACATGAAGACATGATAATGGATGAAAAATCCTTCGAGGTAGCAAGGTGTGTGTGTGTGTGTGTGTGAGAGAGAGAGAGAGAGAGAGAGAGAGAGAGAGCAAATCGAGGCAAGGTTTCCACAAATCTTTCTTGGTACGAGGCTCCAACACATCCACAAAATCTAGCGACAATTACATATGTTGGCAATCCTTAAACCTCAACTCCACCTCCTCCCTAAGGCACTATCACCTAATAGTCATACTATGCTACCACTATGTCACAAGGGAGGAGGCTATTGCCATCTTTAATGCTCTGGTGAACACTTCCTCTCAACACAAGAATTGACTTTGTATATAGCGCCTCTCACATTGGACTTTGTACATGCAGTGGTTGATTTAGTAGATTTGTGTGCTGCAAAGTCAAGGCAGCCATCATGCTCATGGAAAAGTTGGGATAAAAGGGTGGTGTAGGAACCATTAGGTTGAAGGGTGCCTATCATGTAAATAGAAAAGGGTGAATGGTCAATTAAATTACTTCATCTGTTTTCGCAACTATGATTGCACTGGCAAAGAAAAAAGATAGAATTGCCAAAATATGACCTTAAAGCCACATCTTAACCTTGGTGATGATTTGGACTACTAAAATGCCATGCCTTTTAATAGCTTACATGTACTCCTAAGGTTGAAGGCTGCACCTTTTACATGTACTCTTGAGGTTGAAGTTTGCACTTATTTTTGTGAATTAAAAGGCAAGATAGTTTTTAAACATGTTTACTTGAGGCGGCAACAAGTTGGGTTGATGTAGTGGAGTAGTTGCAATGAGTTGCAAATGAGGTGGCAAACAATCACCCATTGGGCAAGATCTTTTTTTGGCTGCTTTGCGGGACAGCACACCGACTATCGGCCGGTCTGTAACGCTAGTTGCTTCAACAACTTTTGCCATTCAAGCCAAAGTTTTAGAACGCAGAGAAAAGCTCTTATGTTCCGGATTTCTACCTTGTTTTGTTTTAGTTTGTGTTCCTTTATTGTGGGAAAAAGCCCTGTAAAACGAAATTTAACATTGAGAGAGAGAGAGAGAGAGAAACAAACCGGGGTCCAGTGTATTTTAACCCATTGAGATTATAAATACCCCGGCTAGGTTTTGAGCTTGCGTTTAAGAAAACCGGGAAATTTGCAAAAGTTTAAGTGTAGCTACCGGCAAAAGCTTCAAATTTTGACCTGAAATCCCCGGATTTGCCCTTATTTTCACCGGTTAGCGAAAATGTATTTTTCTGCTCAGCCAGCCCCCCTCAGCCCTTATTTTCACCGGCTAGCGAAAATGTATTTTTCTGCCTCAGCAGCCTCAGCCTCAGCCTCAGCCTCAGCCTGAGAGAGAGAGAGAGAGAGAGAGAGAGAGAGAGCCCCTTCCGAGTTCCTGCCACCTGGCTGCTGCGCAATGCAGAGAATCAAAGATTTGGAGGTGGCAGACGCTGCAGTAAGTACAGTCGTGTAGGGGCAGTAACGAGTGCCTTTTATATTCCCGCATATTGAAAATCGAATGATGATCCGGAAGAGAGAGGGAATTATATAGAAAGTAGAATCTATTACAATTTACAAATGACAGCTGAGGCTCTGGGCTCCAGGGTTGGGCGAAAATCAAAATGCCTGTTGAGGGCAAAGGGAAAAGGAGAAATTCCGCCTCAAAATAGAGAAAAGTAGTGTAAAAACTTAAAAAAATAGCCTAATTTTCTAACATTTTCTCTTGGCAAATTCAAGGAAAGGAATTTTGTATGTTTGGAAAAATGATTTTTCCCGAGCACAGTCCGACTCTGAGAGGCTGAGCTTGCTAAGACGAGAATCTGAAAATGTGCACAGAGAAAATAATAATCTTTAAAAAGCCTCTGTCGTCTCTTTATCTAAAAAGTACGATAATCTTAAATGGATGGACCAATTTTTTGTTCCCTCATTGTCCGAAGCAACAAGTGACCAAATCAATATATTATTAAAAAGAAACTCAATCAGGAAGGTGAAGGGTTGGAGACTGCAAGCCATCCGGCCCTCCGTTTCAATGGTCCAGATTGAGCAGTTTGAGGCCCTGGCTACTGGCTAGGGCCACGCATCAATCCAACAACGCCGATAAGACGGGTTAAGCCAACGGTCCAGATGCTGACTAGCTTGGCTGAGCTGAATCAACACGCAGGATGATATTACCACGAATAATAATACGCTCCTTTCCTGTTACCACTGCGCCATTTAGGCTGGAAATTAGGGGAAAAAAAAGCCTCGATGAAATATTAAAGAAAAACGATGAAGGACATCATTCCAGACCGTCCAGCTTTCCTCCAGGACCTCCATCCATCCTTTTTTCTTGTGCCTTGAATTTTTAATACGCAAGGCTTTCTTTTTGCACACTCCTCTCTCTCTCTCTCTCTCTCTCTCTCTCATTACATGTTTGCATTCATCATGTGTTTTAATTGGCCTGAATCCTAATAGTAGTAGCACAAATAGACGCCAACTTGTTTTCGCACAGACAAATTTTTTGCAAGGATTGTTATCCTACTTTCCTCACTGGTTTGGGGGTAAGAGGGTTCTGGTGTACTACTATATTTTCTCTATTGCTTCATTTCCTTGTAACTACCCTCTCCCCGAAAGGCAAATCAGTCCATGGAGTGAGTGCCTCTGATCTTGTCACGATAATGCACAGAATTAGAAGCTCTTCTTCATTTGCTTGCAATTCCTCCTCCGCTTACTGAAGCTACGAACTATGCATGAACGATGGATTGATCCAAGCTCCTCCTTAATCACAGCTCCCGCTGGAGAGCAAAGGCAAGATTATAAGCAAAAGGTTAACTTTTCTGTATCCTAAACAGGGCACTGTGTCACTTAGCATCTGAGAAAGAAAGTAAGATATGTAGGATTAAATTAGGAGTGTCCGTGTGAGAAAAGTTTCTTTGTAAGCAAGGTGCTTCTATTATCGCTTCTTCAGATATCCGGTAGCTGATCGAGAAATCAAACCGTTGTTCTTGTGTTGTTTATGCAGGTAGTCTGTAACGTGCAAGGAGAGGCAAATCAGATTGATGCGGGGATTATTATCGGGTCAGCGTCGTCTGCTACAGGTGTGGCTAGTGCTCTGCAGATGCCGATGCAGAGGGGGTTCCTGGCCTCCGGATCCTCTGCAGGCCACAATTCCTGTGATAGCAGTACGTCGACCACTCACGCATTTAATTTGAGTGAGTGCATGATTAGTATTAGTGATGAGGAGAGGAATTTGCTGTCCATTAATGACATTCTCATACCGGGCCTGGCCGAGGACGGAGAGGAAGAGGTACAGCTTGTGCAGGGGGGCAGAATATACTCTGCTCTACGCCTGGACAACGTGTTGTGCGTCGACCATGACCACATTGGCAACAATGTCCACAAGCTCAATCTCAACATGCAGCAGGAGCCCAAAATCAGTAGCTTCATCAGTTATACTAGTGCGTTAGCTGATGCAGAGCTGGCTGGAGATATGCTGCAGGAGAATGCCGGAGCGTCAGTATTTGGTCAAAGTAACAGCCCTCCCCGTCCTTCTAATTATCATGTTGACTTACTGAGCAGGCTCCTCTCTGCTTCTGCAGACGATGACGATGAAGAGGACTTAGAACAAATTATTGGTCGTAGCTGCAATTGCAATATCAACATGCTCTTCACCAGCAACAGTACCCGCGTGGCTTGTCCCCGGGCGGAGACCAGCATCTCCAGAGCAGATCAGACGTACTGCAACGAAGAGGACGTCTCTCACGCTACTTATGCTAGCGCGATCGTAGGCGACGGCCACTATGAAGTCGACAGCGATCAGCAGGATTATATAAATACGAATATTGAAGACTGTGAGCAACTGGAAGAGCAGGGCGGCCAGCATATGAATGATGAGGCCGAGCAACTGCAGAGAGTAATGGGACGTATTCAAAAGTCTAGCACGTCATGCTGGCAGCAGCTGATGAAGATTGATGATAAGGTCCGTAATTGCAAATCAGGTGCCGCTAGCATTCCCATCAGAAAGCGCTGTGTAACCAGGGGGCCGTGGACTCCAGAAGAAGACAGGTATATTATCGTTGTGATTCACTGATCTAATGAACAATGAAAGCATATTACGAGTCGTGGGCCATGCCATAAAACTAACAATTGTGGTGCGGCTGTTGTAATGGTTATTTGACGTTGAGGAGAATCAGTGATTTGAGGCAGCTGGTGAAGAGGTACGGTGATAAGAAGTGGTCGGTGATAGCGCAGCATCTGCAGGGACGCATTGGCAAGCAATGCCGCGAGCGTTGGCAAAACCACTTGCGACCTGATATCAAGGTAATCTTCCTCCTTAAACGCGCGCGCGCGCGCACACACACACACACACACACAGAGAGAGAGAGAGAGAGAGAGAGAGAGAGAGAGAGAGAGAGAGAGGATATACTCTGTTTAGTCTCGATGTTAAGCGATTTGTGATGGATATGGCTGTTTTCCGTTGCCGCTAGGGTCAAAAGTAGGTCGTTAGCTTCCATATTGGTGGGTCGTACAGCTTCAATTTTGCTATGGTTTTTAAACTATCATGGAGATGATCGCGTCGAGTTGCGCACCAGACTCTCTTCCAACACACACACACACACAGAGAGAGAGAGAGAGAGAGAGAGAGAGAGAGAGAGAGAGAGAGAGCTGTCAGATTTTTTTGGCATGGAAACCTTTCAAGTGAATAAGCACAAGGAATGTCATGAGGAGTGCATGTTTTTGCTCTCTTGCTCAATTTTGCTTGGTTTTTGTTTAAAGTGACGGCATCACGAGAAGTACCCTCACGTTGGGGGTAAATGCCAAAATTGGTGATGCACAGCAAGGGTAGCACCCCCGCTCGTGCAAATCTGCTCTAAAGTCTTTTCATTTGGGCTAGCCCCTAGCATGACAAGGAGTTATGAAGCAAGCTAGTTATGGAGCCCTTAAGATGATTTGGGTGATGAATTGTCTTGCTTAATGGCCTTCATGGCCATTGATGCTTAGCTAAGATAAGCCAAGAATTATGTCCAAATAAGCAAATAAGCAACTGGAACAAAATTAGCAAGCACACCATCCTTAGGATTTGAACTTTGGTGCTATCTACATGCCCAAAGCTCTATATACTACTACTATTAGCATATTAGAGTACTTATGGTGCTATATAGCTAACAATTCAAAGGAAATCAACAAGCACACTATTCTTAAAGGATTGAGACGGTACTAAGTGCAAGCCCTATACTAGTACCATATCCTCATGGCACTGATGAGGCTTGCGTTAAAAAAAACTAAGAACATGAGTTAAACAAGGAAGAGGCCTAAGCCCCTCTCAAGTGCATCTATTGCTTCTATGTGTGGTGTATGTCAAAAAAGCATTGGATTGCCCCTTTATCATGAACCACACATGAAGCATTCGTATCAAGAGAAAAGTTTTGCATACACATCTTTACTCGCAAATTTGTTTGATCTCTTGTTGACTTGCTACAAAAAATGAGAGAAATGACCATTCTTTTTGAAACGCACTCCCCAAGTGGAGGCTTTAATTATGGGAGCCATTGATGGCTACTTTTCCATGTGCAGTAACAAAGATAGCATGAACATACAATTCAATAAAAAATGTTCCAAAATCCTTTCCCAAGGATTGATAGATATAGGCCCACTCCATTTGGTTGTATATGTTTCTATATTATATTGACTATTGATATTGAGACAATTTGAAGTCTGGTTTTAGAGTTTTTGACCTCATTGCCCTCCATATGTCATGCCTAATAAAAGTAGGAGCATGACTAATTATAAAAGTAGAAGCTGAGAAAGTGGTATAAAACTCCTTGTTTTCTTCCTAAGTGATCATCATGGATGTCCTGGACGAGGCCTTTCACAAAGGAAATACGTATTTAACTCTGTTTCTTCTAAAAGATTGAAATTTCACTTTTAGATTTTCCAGTGTGTAACATAATCACCAATTAGATAGTCACTGTTGGGGATTAGGTGGTTTGGGGGAGGATCAACTGGGAAGTCACTACCCATTGAAGTTAATGAGGAATTTATCTCATGTCCTACGATAATCCCCAGTGTCATTTATATGCAATCAATCGTAAGAAACGATTGTTTTGGGAAAAATGAACTAGTCCATCAAATTTAGAGGCTTGTGTGACTAAGAGATGATAAAATTTACAAGTTCCTCATTTTTTCCATATGTAGTAGTCCTTAATGAGCTATAAGCTCAATAAAGGATTTTCCAAAATCAACAGATCTACAATGGGTTTGGAATTGTTTTCAAAACCCTAAAAGGAAACTTTTATGTCCTGTTAGGTTACCAAACTAGTGTTAACCTTATCTATCTCCTCTTTGATTTTCTTCGCAATGTTTCATTCTATGTATAGGGACGCTGTTTGCGCTGCTTAGCATCACTCTTAAGGGGTATCATGTGTTGACATATGTTTAGATCCTCTCCCTTAAGATCTTTGTGTGACCAAGCAAACACATCTCTATTATGCTTGAGAGTAGCTATCAAAAGCCGCTCTTCCTCTTTGATGGGATACACTGCTATGTAAGACGGTCTCAATTCTTTCCCTGGTTTGGCAAGGTCAATTCAATTTGCATTCTGAGGCCCATCATATGATGTTCCCGGTTATTTAGGTTCCCTCATTGGTTGCTCAATCATAATATGTCGGTCCTAAATGGTGTACTTCTTGGAGTGAGATGGTGCGTCAAAATTTTCTGTGTCAGAATCCTCTTCACTTTCCATGTCAGTCATCCAAACCTCTTTTAGATCTGTTTTAGCTTTTGGTATTCACTTTTGCATTCCGTTTGGACATATTTGTTGATGCTTCAACTGTGTCCTTGGTTTTCTTTTTGCTTTATTTCTTTTAATTCACTCAAAAAGTTGTCAAGTTCAATGGTTTTTTGGTGATTTTGTCTCGGACACAGTCATTTGCTCCCACAAGCATGAGATACTACATTTTGGTCATCAATCTTGGCATTGGCTTCTTGAATTTGTTTTGTTGTTTTCTTGGTTGTCTCATTTGATATCTTTTTTGTCTTCTCAAATTTTGGGTAGGAAATTCGTAGAAGATTGGTTCATCTTATTTTGGCGCATTTTTGTTTTTTGAGCCACTGGAGAGCTCGTTTCAACCTCGTTCCCGAAGTCATTGCTCCATGAATCATGGAATTCATCTTCGTCATTGTCACTAAGATATCCAATAGAAACTTCATCAACTATACATTTCTAGTCAATTGTTTCATTAGTTTCTATTGTTTCAATTTTCTCTTATGGTTCCAGAATAGCATTCACCATATAGAAGGGCATTATGTCGTAACCATCTTTGTTGCAAAATGTAGTGGGGGTTACCTAGTTTATGCAAACATCTAGAGTCGCCAATATTTGCTCCCATACAAAGGGTTCAAATAGCTCCTATGGAAATGTGGCTCTTTCACATAGTGTCTGTCTTCTATTAGAAGCTCTAGCTCGATTTCTGCGCGATGTCTTGTAGTGGATCTTCCCTTTTTTGGCTTCCATACGCCGATGCTTCGCAGATCTAAACATGCGTGTCCTTCATCAACCAAGCAGACAATTGTGTTTCAAAATCTGTAGCTATGCCAAAGGCTTTTACTAGGGTTTGGTTTACATCTTTGTAACTATGGTTCTTTGTGCTAACCCTGGTTGTGATACCCTTATGTTGTAAGTAGAGATGGTCATAGTCCCAATCTTGAACCATGGTTGTGATACCCTTATGTTGTAAGTAGAGATGGTCATAGTCCCAACCTTGAACCATTTTGAGCTGACGCATGAATGGTCGTACCAAAATAACCTCAAAGGTGTTGTAATTTTTGAAGTCAACTTCAACAAAAGTATGCTCGTACTCTATTTCTCATGAGGACACAATATCTTGTTCCAACATCCCTAAGGGTCGCTCCATATATCTGCTTGCTAGTTGCAACTTCATGTGCATTTTTCTTAGAGTTGGTCTTCTTCATGTCTCTCAGATGTAGTTGTAATCACCTATCTTACTCACTAGTACAGGCTCTGCTTTTGCCTCTCTGGTCGATTTGCTTCCATGATTCTATCTACAAGTCTATCTTGTGAATGGATTTTTTGCCCCATTTTTTCCAGGTCTTTTCTCATTTGTCCCCACAGATGTGGTCTAATTTTTAGAAGCTCGATGAGAGTAATGGTGCATCTTATAGCAGACAACATCAGATCATACAAGCTTTTTGTGTCATCATCTGTGGAATCACATACCATGGTGATGACACAATTCTCACTTTGGATTTTGCCTCATGTTTCCCTAGGAAGGAAGGCAAAGTCCTTATGGTCACTAGTTTAATCTCCACGAATACTTTCATCCCTCCATCTCGGTATAATGACTGTATATTCCCAAAATAGATGTCATGATCCATATTTATCTTTGGAATTGGTGTAGACAGCAATGTGGCACTTGTATTTTTTATTTTTGCTTGTCTCCCATAATGATTGTGGCCATGGCTTGTCCACTTTAGGATTTGGCAGCATCTTGTGAGATATTGAAGGAGAAGCACTTCATTTTGTAGATGACTCATTGGCTGTAGAAGATGCACTACTAGTGTTTGTGTCTATGTCCTCCGTTACCTCTCCATATGTCTTGCATTTATCAACTAGATACAATGATTCTCAAGGGACTTTTTCAAATGTGGTGCATATCTTCAAGTGTAACTCCTTCTTGAGAGTTTTGTTTCTCAAGCCCTTTATGAAGATGACTAATAGACGATCATCTTGCAGTAACTCTTGTACTCGACATCTCTCAATGTATTGCTGAAGTGAAGCAAAGCTTCCTTCACCTTTTCATTCTCCTTTTGCTTAAAGACATAGACTTGGGAAACCATATTGTGCTTGATTCCTCGTTGGAGAACTCCTCGACAAACTCTCACAAGAGTTGATCAATATTTAGGAAATCTCTGTTGTGAAGTGGTTGAAAATAAGTCAATTTCATTCCTTTCAATGTCAAACCAAATCCTTCGTATTGCCTATGGGAATCCGTGACTTGTTCCGCTCTTAATACTTATGCGCATATGGATCTCTCGATCCACTATACTTTTTTGGCACACACTTTGACACTTGAGAAGGTTGCATTCTCGATGTTTCTGCTACAATTCTCATCATTCTAGGCTCCCCTACCACAAAATCTCTCATCTCATACACATTGATAGGTGCTCTTGAGGAAGTTTGTTTAGCTACTCTCTCCTCACGTTGTATATCTCTACCCTCAGTTCTAGGATCAAGCACCCTTTTGCTGAAAATCATGTCTAGAATATCACTACCACGATGCATGGTCATATAAACCCTTGAAATCAAAGATCCCATTGGTCTTTGTGGCTCGAAAAAATGTGGTTGACTAAAAGAGTCTTTCACTCTTGTTCTCGACGGACTCACTCTCGTAGCTTCTAACCTCATTTTAGAGACAGCTGGTCTATGTGTGCTAGGGGTGACATAGCACTGATGGAGTGGCCCTTCAAAGTAAGTATATTCCTCAAGCTCCTTGCAGATCACTCTAGAGTACTTATGACCATACTTATCTAGAATGATTACCTCAATATCTATTTCTACTTCTCACGTGGACACATACAAGCATTTCTCCTATGTTAGCTCTCTCACATTGGATTCATTACATCTATAATAGAGCACTTGCTCTCCATTATTGTACTTATACAAACCCACATGCATGTTATCCGTGTTGGCTTTAGTAGCCACATTCACTCGCCTTAGCTTTGCTCTAGGAATGTCCAGCTTCGACGGCTTTTCTTCAGGCTCGACATAAACCTTTTCCTTTGTGCTGGTTAATCCCCATTAATATTTGTCCACAATAAAGAGATTGTGGACCACTAAATACATGTTTCATTCCTCGTAAAAAGTATTGATCCCCACTGTAATCTATGGGCATTATGAGCTTGAGCTCACTAGGTCTATCTTCTATTTTTACGCAGTAATGATCCATACCGTCTTTATAGATCTGAGCAACCTATTCATTTTCAAACTGGTCCTGCAGGTGCAAAATTAAGTTTCGTGTTTGGTGTTGTTTGTGATGTCCTACTCCTATTTCGGTTTCCTCCTTAAAACTCACACTTTTGGATCCTTCAACCATACATGTATAAGCTCTCTTTGAAGAAGTATCAAAAAGAATTTTCTCTAAAATAGGCTCGATCTAGAGTGAGTAAAGTTCCTTGATTGACACTCCCTTCTGTCAAAATATGACTTGACTAGTCTTACTAATAGGATTTATATTCTGATATAACTTGCCTGACCGCAAATACACCAAGAAAAATATACTTGCAAAACCATAACCTATTACCTTTTCTGGTGCATTCAACCTTCTGATAAATACAAAATTGAACTACAAACTCTGATCTCCACAACTTGTACAAAAAGTACTTGGTGGATATAAGTCTACAACCTCTCTGTGAGTCAAAATCTGCTCGAATAATAATTTTGATGCACTTTTGACACAAAAATTGTTTTGCTTGTAATCTGCACGTACAAATTAAATCCAAATTGACTTTTGAAAAGACCATTATACTTAAAGGGACTAGTGCTAGCTTTGGAATCTAGGCTCACTCTGTGACAGGTGGACATGGATCGGGATCCGTGTACCTAGTTTCAAAATGTGGTGAAACTTGGACACAGGTCCCTCACAGATCCTTGATCCTTGGTATGTGGTTTTTATGTGGTTTGGATCCCCATTTGTCCACAATAAAGGGATTGTGGACAACTAAATACATGTTTCCTTCCTCGTGAAAGTATCGATCGCCACTGTAATTCACGGTCATGATGAAGTTGAGATCACTAGGTCTCTCTTCTATTTTTATGCAGTAATGATCTAGACCGCCTTTATAGATCTGAGCAACCTATTCATTTTAAAACACGTGCTACAGGTGCAAATGTTTCGTGTTTGGCGTTGTTTGTGATGGTCCTACTCCCATTTCGGTTTCATCCTTGAAACCCACACTTTTGGATCCTTTCAACCATACATGTATAAGCTCTCTCTAAAGAAGTATAAAAAAGCATTTTCTCTAAAATAAGCTCTAGAGTGAGTAAAGTTCCTTGATTGACACTCCCTTCTGTCAAAATATGACTTGACTAGTCTTTACTAATAGGATTTCTATTCTAGTATAACTTGCCTAATCGCAAATACACCAAGAAAAATATGCTTGCAAAACCCTAACCTGTTACCTTTTCTGGTGCATTCAACCTTTTGATCAATAGCAATTTGAACTGCAAACTCTAATCTCCATAACTTTTACAAAAAGTACTTGGTGGATATAAGTCTATAGCCTCTCTGTGAGTCAAAATCTGCTCGAATAATAATTTTCTTTCACTTTTGACACAAAAATTGTTTTGCTTGTAATGTGCACAAATCAAATCCAAATTGAGTTTTGAAAAGAACATTATGCTTAAAGGGACTAGTGCTAGCTTTGGAATCTGGGCTCACTCCGTGACAGGGAGACATGGATCGGGATCCGTGTATCGAGTTTCAAAATGTAGTGAAACTTGGCACACAGGTCCCTCACAGATCCTTGATCCTTGGTATGTGGTTTTTATGTGGTTTGGATCCCCATTTGTCCACAATAAAGGGATTGTTGACAACTAAATACATGTTTCCTTCCTCATGAAAGTATCGATTGCCACTGTAATCTACAGGCATTATGAGCTTGAGCTCACTAGGTCTCTCTTCTATTTTTACGCAATAATAATCAATACCATCTTTATAGATCTGAGCAACCTAATTATTTTCAAACTGGTACTGCAGGTGCAAAAGTTTCGTGTTTGGTGTTGTTTGTGATGGTCCTACTCCCATTTCGGTTTCCTCCTTGACACTGACACTTTTGGATCCTTCAAGCATACATGTATAACCTCTCTTTGAGGAAGTATCAAAAATAGTTTTCTCTAAAATAGGCTCTAGAGTCCGTAAAGTTCCTTGATTGACACTCCCTTTTGTCAAAATATGACTTAACTAGTCTTTAATAATAGGATTTCTATTTTGATATAACTTGCCTTATCGCAAATACATCAAGAAAAATATTCTTGCAAAACCTAACCTGTTACCTTTTCTGGTGCATTCAACCTTGTGATCAATAGCAATTTGAAGTGAAAACTATGATCTCCACAACTTGTACAAAATGTACTCGGTGGATATAAGTCTACAGCCTCTCTATGAGTCAAAATCTGCTCGAATAATAATTTTATTGCACTTTTGACACAAAAAATGTTTTGCTTGTAATGTGCACAAATCAAATCCAAATTGAGTATGAAAAGACCATTATGCTTAAAGGGACTAGTGCTAGTTTTGGAATCCGGGCTCACTCTATGAGAGGAGGACATGGATCAGGATCCGTGTACCTAGTTTCAAAATGTAGTGAAACCAAGGTAGGATCAACACGTACGTCCGGATCCTTTTCGTACCGTACGGGTGATCTGTACGGATCCGTACCGTACGGATCGATCCGTACGGTGCTGGTTTTTTTTTTAAAAAAATTCTGCCCCCTTTCCAACATGAGGGTTTCGCTAGGCCCAGGCGACCAGTTTTTTGGCCTTATTTTTTAGGCGCTTGCATTGGGTTGCAGAAAACCAGTAACGCAGTCAATTATCTCTGCAGAGAAACAAAGTGTCACTCTGCAGGTAAAGTCTCTCTCTCTCTCTCTCTCTCTCTCTCTCTCTCTCTCTCTCTCTCTCTCTCTCTCTCTCTCTCTCTTCTCCAAGTTCTTATTGCAGGCTCCGGGGCTCCCCCTCTCTGTCTCTCTGTCTCTTTGTCTCACTCGTGTCGCGTGTGTCTTATTGTTTGCGACAGATTCATCATGCCTAAGCCATGCAACCCGTACTGGAAGGAGCATACCAATGTCATCCGCATTATCAACACTCCAGGCCAAGCGGGTTCCGGCACTCGACGATGGCAATGCAAGTACTGTAATTTTGAGCTCACGAGTACAATTTCTCGTGTCGTCAAGCATCTGACGGGCATTGGCATGACCAACAATTGTGGAGGGTGCAAAAAGGTTCCACAGGATATTAGGGACAAGCTGATTGCGGAGAATTTTCCGGAAGTACCAACACCAAAAAAAAATACAGGTAGCCAGCACACACAGGATGCTCTTCATGATGCTCTTATTGGGGATTTTGGTGGTTCATCTTCCGAGGTTCAAGAGGATCATCCCACTGCTGGTTCTAGTAGAAAGAGGGCTCGAGTTGTGCAGGAGGAGGAAGATCGAGGTGATATGGATGCACGTAGGCAAAGCACCTTGCTGTCGTGTGTGAACTCTCTCTCTTGGGTGAAGGAGCGTCAAAAGGTGGCTGAGATGGAGATTGCGCGTACTCTCATTGAGTGCAACATCTCCTTCAATGTTTTGAGGACTGAGCAATGGAAGAGGATGGTCCGGGCTATAGCTGATGTTGGTCACACAGATTCATGGTCAGGGGTGGAGTATAAGAAGATGCGCACTACAATGCTTGATGAGCAGAAGGCTTTGATAGATAAGGCTTTGGTCCCGGTCAAGGCCGGTTGGCAGCAGTTTGGGTGCACCATCATATCAGATGGCTGGAGTGATGTTCGTAGGCGGCACATCATTAATATTCTTGTGTCGTCTTGTCTTGGCACATACTTCTTGCGCGCTGTGGATGCAGGCAAGGCCAGAGAGCACATCAGTGGTGAGTTTATCTTTGGGCACATCAAGAAAGCTATAGATGAGGTTGGGAAGGATAATGTGGTACAGGTTGTGACTGACAATGCCTCAAATTGTAAACTTATGGGTGAAATGGTCGAGGCAGCTTACCCTCGGATTTCTTGGACTCCATGTGCTACGCATTGTCTTGACTTACTTATGGAGGATATAGGCAAGTTGCCTTGGGTATTGCCTATTGTTACAGATGCCACTAAGATGACCACCTTTTTCCGCAAGAAACATCAAGCTTTAGCTATCTTCAGGAGCCACAGTACACTTGATATCGTGCGACCCTCAAAGACTAGATTTGCTTATATGTATTTAGTGCTTCAGAGACTCTTCAAATTGAGGGATCCACTTCTCCAGACAGTCGTGGACCCGAAGTGGAGATTGATGCATCACTCGCAGACAGAGCCCACTAAATACATACAGCGACGGGTGCTCGATGAGTCCTTTTGGACACAGGTTCAGATTTTGACAGTGGCATTGCAGCTAGTGTATGTGCTTCTTCGAGTCACAGACATGGAGGGCTCTACATTGGGCCTAGTCTATCATCTCTTCATGGAGATGAAGAGACACCTTACAGAGTGCGTGTCTGTGACACAGACCTGGTAAGTACTTGTCTTTTGAAATCTTCTAGTAGACTTGTTGTCATTTGAATTTGCCAATTCAACTTTGTTTTATTGCTGAAAATTTCAGCCGAGATGACATCATGGCCATTGTAGAAAGAAGATGGACTTTCATGAGTCGTCCCATTCACGGGATGGCTGCATTGCTTCATCCTTTCTACAAGACGCCAGAGCTTTTCCATGAGAGGACTCTCTTAAAGCTCAAGGATGATTACATCAATATGATGTACCACATGGACGATCAGCTGGAGATTGATGCAGAGATGATCAGCTTCATGAACAATCTAGGACCATCCTTTGCTAGAGCTGTGGTGTTGAGGCCAGAGGCTACCAAGTTCCCTCTTACATGGTGGCAGAATTATGGGAGACAAGGTCTTCCAACGCTTACACATCTCGCTTTACGAGTACTTTCACAGGTAATTGAGAATCTTGAGACTTACAGTTTTTGCACAATGTACTTAGTACTTACTATTGCCATATATTAAATCTCAATGCTCATTGTTGTAGGATTGCTCGGCTGGTGCATGCGAGCGCAACTGGAGCGCTTATTCCTTGATACATACGAAGATCCGCAATCGTCTCAACACTTCTCAACTAGAGAAGTTAGTCTATTGCCGAGCAAATATGACGCTTGTGCGAGCCTACCACGCTTTGGGAACACCCAAGCAGGTCTACTATTAATTTTCACATGAATGATTGAGTCATGAATCATGATACACTCGGCCATTGAGTACTTAGTACATACTAAATAATATTTCCTTTGTTTTCATTTTTCAACAGGCGGACCCAACCAAGGTGAAGATGGTGGCAGATCCTGCTGCTATAGAGGAGGTGGAGGCGCAAATCAGAAATGAGCAGGAGGAGATTATTCGACTGCTTCATAGGGAGTTGGAGAGTGTTGATCGGCGTGTGACGAGGTCACGCGCACGAGCTTTGGCTATTCCTCTACGTGAGCATGATCCAGACCCAGATAGTGCTCGAAGAGAGAGCATTCGTAAAGGGAAGCTACCTGTTCGTTCTTCTCGGAAACGGGCAAACGAGACTGTTCGTCTCATTGAGGCTTCGACAGAGGCAGTAGAGGATGATCTACATGTGGCACAGATGTCCGTGATGGCAGAGCCAGAGTACGACAAAGAGGGCAATGTCCTGACGGATGGGGACTTGGTCTCTTCAACAGAGTCTTCATCTGCATCTGATGATGATTTTTGACGATGGGGCCATCACATGGATGATGTGCTAGCTTTGAGCTAGCTATTTAGTGCTTTCTAGTATCTACTACTATATAGATAGACTTTTTGAGTAGGATGTTTTCAGTTATGATGGCTGATGAGCCTTTTGTTATGGCGTGGGCCTTGTAGGCTATCACCTATGGTACTTTGTCATTTGATGTTTTCAACATTAGTGTGTTCATTGTTATTTCAGATCTCATTTGACTCTTGAGCCTTGATGTTCTTGTTCAATTATCAATGTCGTCTTAACTTTTAAGTCTCTTGCAGTAGTTACACAGTATGTGGTTTTCTTGTAAAACATGTCTTTGAATGTCTCTATAAGTTGTTGGCTTCTCTCTTGATTTATATTGGAGAAGTCCTAGAAAATGAGTATTTTGCGGTTTTTTACCAAGAGTACGTATTTTTACGTACATAAAATTTTTTCCTGTACGGAACAACGTACAGTACGTACATATACGCCACGTACAGTATGTTTGGTACCACCTTGAGTGAAACTTGGCACACAAGTCCCTCAGTGATCCTTGATCCTTGCCATGTGGTTTTTATGTGGTTTGGACCCCCATTTGTTCACAATAAAGGGATTGTGGAAAACTAAATACATTTTTGCTTCCTCGTGAAAGTATCGATCGCCACTGGAATCTACGGGCATCATGATCTTGAGCTCACTAGGTCTCTCTTCTATCTTTACGTAGTAATGATCCATACCGCATTATAGATCTGAGCAATCTATTTATTTTCAAACTCGTATTGCAGGTGCAAAAGTTTCGTGTTTGGTGTTGTTATTGAAGATCCTACTCGCACTTCGGTTTCCTCCTTAAAACTCACACTTTTGGATCCTTCAACCATAGATGTATAGGCTCTCCCTGAAGAAGTATCAAAAAGAATTTTCTCTAAAATAGGCTCTAGAGTCAATAAAGTTCCTTGATTGACACTCTCTTCTGGCAAAATATGACTTGACTAGTCTTTAATGATAGGACTTCTATTCTGATATAACTTGCCTGATTGCAAATACATATCACGAAAAATATACTTGCAAAACCCTAAGCTGTTACCTTTTTTGCTGCATTCAACCTTCTAATCAATAGCAATTTGAAGTGCAAACTCTAATCTCCACAACTTGCACAAAAAGTACTTGGTGGATATAAGTCTACAGCCTCTCTGTGAGTCAAAATCTGCTCGAATAATAATTTTATTGTACTTTTCACACAAAAATTGTTTTGGTTGTAATGTGCACAAATCAAATCCAAATTGAGTTTTGAAAAGACCATTATGCTTAAAGGGACTGGTACTAGCTTTGGGATCTGGGCTCACTCTATGATAGGGGGACATGGATCGGGATCCGTGTACCCAGTCTCAAAATCTAGTGAAACGTGGCAAACAGGTCCCTCATAGATCCTTGATCCTTAGTATGTGGTTTTTATATGTGGTTTGGATCCCCATTTGTCCACAATAAAGGGGATTGTGGACAACTAAATACATGTTTCTTTCCTCGTAAAAGTATCCATCGCCATTGTAATCTATAGGCATTATAAGCTTGAGCTCACTAGGTCTCTCTTCTATTTTTACGCAGTAAAGATCCATACCATCTTTATAGATATGAGCAACCTATCCATTTTCACATTGGTACTGCAGGTGCAAAATTTTCGTGTTTGGTGTTGTTTGTGATGGTCCTACTCCCATTTTGGTTTTCTCCTTGAAACTCACACTTTTGGATCCTTCAACCATACATGTATAAGCTCTCTTTGAAGAAGTATCAAAAAGAATTTTCTCTAAAATAGGCTCTAGAGTGAGTAAAGTTCCTTGATTGACACTCCCTTCTGTCAAAATATGACTTGACTAGTATTTAATAATAGGAATCTTTTTATGATATAGCTTGCTTGATCACAAATACATCAAGAAAAATATACTTGCAAACCTTAACCAGTTACCTTTTCTAGTGCATTCAACCTTCTGATCAATAGCAATTTGAAGTGCAAACTCTGATCTCCACAACTTGTACAAAAAGTACTTGGTAGATATAAGTCTAGAGTCTCTCTATGAGTCAAAATCTGCTCAAATAATAATTGTATTGCACTTTTGACAAAACAATTATTTTGCTTGTAATCTGCACAAATACAATCCAAATTGAGTTTTGAAAAGACCATTATGCTTAAAGGGACTAGTGCTAGCTTTGGAATCTGGGCTCACAGGGGAACAAGAATCGGGATCCGTGTACCCAGTGTCAAAATCTAGTGAAACTTGGTGCATAGGTCCTTTCAAATACTTGATCCTTGATCCTTGATCCTTGATCCTTGATCCTTGGTATTTGGTTTCTATGTAGGTTGGATCTCCATTTGTCCACAATAAAGGGATTGTTGGCAACTAAATACATGTTTCCTTCCTCGTGAAAGTATTGATAGCCACTGTAATCTATGGGCATTATGAGCTTGAGCTTACTAGGTGACCTATTTTTATGCAAGCAGTAATGATCCATACCATCTCTGTAGATCTAAGCAACCTATTCATTTTCAAACTGGTATTGCAAGTGCAAACGTTTCGTGTTTAGTGTTGTTTGTGATGGTCCTACTCCCATTTTGGTTTCCTCCTTGAAACTCACACTTTTGGATCCTTCAACCATACATGTATAAGCTCTCTCTAAAGAAGTATAAAAAAGAATTTTCTCTAAAATAGGCTCTAGAGTGAGTAAAGTTCCTTGATTGACACTCCCTTCTTTCAAAATATGACTTGACTAGTCTTTACTAATAGGATTTCTATTCTAATATAAATTGCCCGACCTCAAATACACCAAGAAAAATATATTTGCAAAACCATAACCTGTTACCTTTTCTGGTACATTCAACCTTGTGATCACTAGCAATTTGAACTGCAAACTCTGATCTCCACAACTTGTACAAAAAGTACTTGGTGAATATAAGTCTACAGCTTCTCTGTGAGTCAAAATCTGCTCGAATAATAATTTTACTGCACTTTTGAGACAAAAATTATTTTGCTTGTAATCTGCACAAATAAAATCCAAATTGAGTTTTGAAAAGACCATTATGCTTAAAGGGACTAGTGCTAGCTTTGGAATTTGGGCTCACTCTGTGAGAGGGGGACATGAATCGGGATCCGTGTATCGAGTTTCAAAATGTAGCGAAACTTGGCACACAGGTCCCTCACACATCCTTGATCCTTGATATTTGGTTTTAATGTGGTCTGGATGTCCACAATAAAGGGATTGCGGACAACTAAATACATGTTTCCTTCCTTGTGAAAGTATCGATTGCCACTATAATCTACGGGCATTATAAGCTTGAGCGCACTAGGTCTCCTATTTTTACTCAGTAATGATCCATACCATCTTTATAGATCTGAGAAACCTATCCATTTTCAAAGTGGTACTGCAGGTGCAAAATTTTGTGTTTGGTGTTGTTTGTGATGGTCCTACTCCCATTTTGGTTTCCCCCTTGAAACTCACACTTTTGGATCCTTCAACCATAGATGTATAAGCTCTCTCTAAAGAAGTATCAAAAAGAATTTTCTCTAAAATAGGCTCTAGAGTCAATAATGTTCCTTGATTGACACTCCCTTCTATCAAAATATGATTGTACTACTCTTTAAGAATAGGATTTCTATTCTGATATAACTTGCCTAATCGCAAATACATCAAGAACAATATTCTTGCAAAACCCTAACCTGTTATCTTTTTTGTTGCATTCAACCTTCTGATCAATAGCAAATTGAAGTGGAGACTCTGATCTCCACAACTTATACAAAAATTACTTGGTGGATATAAGTCTATAGCCTCTCTGGGAGTCAAAATCTGCTTGAACAATAATTTTATTGCACTTTTGACACAAAAATTGTTTTGCTTGTAATGTGCACAAATCAAATCCAAATTGAGTTTTGAAAAGACCATTATGCATAAAGGGACTAGTGCTAGCTTTGGAATCTGGGCTCACTCTATGACAGGGGGACATGGATCAGGATCCATGTACCTAGTTTCAAAATGTAGTGAAACTTGGCACGCAGGTCCCTCACAGATCCTTGATCCTTGACATGTGGTTTTATGTGGTTTGGATCCCCATTTGTCCACAATAAAAGGATTGTGGATAACTAAATACATGTTTCCTTTCTCGTGAAAGTATCGAACGCCACTATAATCTACGTGCATTATGATCTTGAGCTCACTAGGTCTCTCTTCTATTTTTATGCAGTAATGATCCATACCGCACTTATAGATATGAGCAACCTATTTGTTTTCAAACTGGTACTGTAGGTGCAAAAGTTTCGTGTTTGGTGTTGTTATTGAAGATCCTACTCCCACTTCAGTTTCCTCCTTGAAACTCACACTTTTGGATCCTTTAACCATAGATGTACAAGGTCTCTCTGAAGAAGTATCAAAAAGAATTTTATGTAAAATAGGCTCTAGAGTCAGTAAAGTTCCTTGATTGACACTCCCTTTTGTCAAAATATGACTTTACTAGTCTTTAATAATAGGATTTCTATTGTGATATAACTTGCCTGATCGCAAATACATCAAGAAAACTATACTTGCAAAACCCTAACCTGTTTCCTTTTCTGGTGCATTCAACCTTCTGATCAATAGCAATTTGAAATGCAAACTCTTATCTCCTTAACTTGTACAAAAAGTACTTGGTGGATATAAGTCTACAGCCTCTCTATGAGTCAAAATCTGCTTGAATAATAATTTTATTGCACTTTTGACACAATTTTTTTTTTGCTTATAATTTGCACAAATCAAATCCAAATTGAGTTTTGAAAAGACCATTATGCTTAAAGGGACTAGTGCTAGCTTTGGAATCTGGGCTCACTCTGTGGGTGACAGGGGGACATGGATCGGGATACGTGTACCTAGTTTCAAAATGTAGTGAAACTTGGCACACAGGTCCCTCGCAGATCCTTGATCCTTGGTATTTGGTTTTTATGTGGTTTGGATCCCAAAAGTCATTTCCTAGGTGTGCTTGGTGATTTTTGGCCTTGAATGATGTTTGCCCTGTTTTGACCCACTTCTTGAAGTTTTTTGATACCCTTTCTTTTGATATTTTGTTCGTACTGGTCTCTACTACAAGACTGTATGGTCTTTTGCAAAATATCATGGATCGCAATCCATGTTCCATCAAATCTGGACCCCAAGTTTGGCTTAGTGATTATTTGCGATCTTGCAGGACACTCCACAACTTAGTTTTGAATTGAAAAATTTATTGTTGATCAAAATAAAATTTTTGTATCTGCCTTGCAGGTTCTTTGACTTGCAATTGGTCTTTTGGTGATTTGGTCCTTTTTTTGTTGTTGTTTGCTATAATGTCTTTTTTACAAAAGTTGTCCCAAATGTTGTCAGGTTCTCATAGCTAAAATTGTAGCTCTAGATGATCAAGGGGGATATGGATCGCGATCCATGTTTGACCACTTCTGAACATTAGCTAGTTGTATGCTTGCACCCTATAGAGGTTAGATTTTCACTTATTTTTGAATTTGGATCTCAAAAAGTAAAAAAGGCCCAAATTTTGATCAATTTTCAAAGATTTGGAAGGTTTTTCCCAATTTCTCGATTTGGATGAGTTTTGGGTGTCAATTTCTTCCCAAAAGTGTATATCCATTCATCTGAACCCAACTAGACCCAATGGTATCAAATTATCACAGGGGGTCATGGATTGCAATCCATGTTCCTCCACCAATAAGCCCAAAACTTTCTAGATTGACTATTTTGGGTTTGTTTAATCCCTTTTTGCACTTATTTTTGGCCTTAGATCAAAGTTTGTATTCTCATTATTAAATTTCTAAAATTTTAGAGTTTATGGTATCTATAAAAAAAATAGAGTACCAAAATAGATGACCAACCACAGTACCTATCTACTATGATGGTACATAAAATCCTAGTACTAAATGAATCTAATGAACAAAAATCAACAAAAAATATAAAACTGAAAGAAACACAGATGATGGAATGATACTTTCTAAGCATTAAAAAAAATGCAGAATGAAATGATTTCACATCTCACTCACAAACTCCCAATACCTCTCAAGAGTAGATCTAGCAAGTCCCTGACTTCTAGCCTTAATCTACCAAGCACTAAACCACTCTAGCTGCCTGACCGCTAAAGTGAAAACGGAATGAAAATTAAAAACAAAGGTTTTAAAAGTAATAGCTACGACTAGGTCACTCACCACCTATGGATCACTCTCCCTGACAGCGGTGCCAATGTTAGCGGGTCGTCTGCGATGGAGGTCTGTAGCATAGCTATCTGGCACTAACATAATGTCAATACTCAGGGAAGCGAGGACATGGAGACTCTTTGAGGGTGTCAACCTCAAGAAGTGAACCTACGGAATGAAGATTATATCTCCAGCACTAGAAAATCTATCACTCTCAAATCTGGAAAATTGCCTATGTCCTATGTCACCGTACTCGTTCGCCATGCCATTTTTGCACTCAAACAAAGTCCTTGAAATACAAAAAAACTTTAGGAGGAGGTCTACGACACCTTGGAAACTATCCTACCAAGTTTAGTTGCAATTCGTTCAGAAGCACATGAGCGGTTGAGAGTGAATTTCACTTTAATTTTGTTTTCCTTGCTTGAATGTGGCTTATAGCCATGAGATGCACTAGATATACATTAACCTCGATGATATAATGGTTTCTAAGTGGATCCTTGGCCATAGAATCCTAGAATATGCATAATAGGAATCATGCATGCTTGGAAAGCTTGCTCCAATGAGAACATCTTCCCATTCTGAATGGCCAAGCCTAGGAAGGGCTTCCCCTCAAAATCTCTATGTGACGACCTTATGACCACTTTTTGCATAATAACAACTAAAGAAATTAAATGCCTTGATAGGCCATTAGTATCATGAACTAAATGTACTTACCATTAGTATCACGAAGCTTGATTCATGTAGCATGGAAAATTGAAGTGCTTCAACTTCGCATGGATGCATTATATAGATAGAGGTGTGTAGAAAGCATTGTTTCCATGCACACAAAGAGCTTTCCATGCATACATAAAAAGGTCCAAATAAAAATGGATGTGCTTTGACACACAAATCTATACACTACCTCTTCCAATTTTCCAAGAAACGTAGAAAAACATAAACAAACTATGTGCATGCAATGCATGAGGTGTAGCTTTGCAAAAACTCTCCATGAGAGAAGAACATACACATGCATGGATTCATAAATAAAACAAAGCATTCCTATGGTTACAAACTAACATATTACAAGAGTGTGAGGAAACCACATGTGTAGAAGCAAAAGTCTCAACAAAAAGTTGCTTGAATTCACAATGTATTTGCCTACATGCACGTGCATGCAAGAGTGAGAGTGCAAAATTCAACACATAGAGGTTGTTTTCCCTCAAGAAAGTGCAATACACATTATATGAAAGATCAAACATGTAGATTTATGAAGAAAGCTCTTACTATAAGCAAAAACAAGGGAAAACACATTTGGTAGATTTTAAGATGTATGTATAATACTTCCTCTATGTATCTCAAAACGCATTTCTGAGGTTCCTAGAGGACTTTCCTCTATGAAAATTGAGAATGCATTTTTGAGGGCACGAGCAACTTTAAAAGGGGGATTAAACTTCATGAAATTTGCTAGAAAATCTCTTGGAATCAGGAGTATAATTCCTCCATGATGACTTCTATGAAAAACAACCTGAAAACTATGTTTGCAAGCGCGACACATGTACGGACGCAAACTTGGTTTGTAACCATGTCTAATACTAGTGAAAGGACTACAGTCCTATTGCATGCTCATCTCCACCTAGGCATACTCCTTTTATAGGCCCTTGCCTCTTCTACAAGAGACCTCTTGACATGCATGTGTAGTTTAGGGCTTTACCCTCCCTGGTCCTACCATAGGCCGCTTGACAAGTTTCGCTCGGATAGACTTTTGATTTTCTTCTACACCCAATTCATAAAACTCTGCTTGGTTTTAAAATTTGTGTCTCTACTTGGTTTCTACCCAGTGAATGTGGCGCCTTCCATCGTGATTCTTAGAGGCATGATAACATTAACACTAGTGGTTAATACTTGCCAAGTTCGTGGTTAGCCTTGTCACCATCTGCTTTCATCATAGTTTACGGAGGGTGGCACTTGAACATGAGTAGAGTTGCAATAGAAGTCAGAACCCCTCTTCTTTGTTTTTATACTAAAAAAATAGAGTATGCATGAAGAGGGTAGTCAATCGCACTGTGGTGCAACAACAAATGCTTTGTATTTTGGAGAAACTGATATTTTTCTAGAAGGGTATGCTGATGCAGATATGGAAGGTGACAAAGATACTCGAAGGAGCACTACTGGCTATGTGTTCACGGTTGGAGGCACAGCAGTAAGCTGGGCTTCAAAGCTGCAGAAAGTGGTTTCACTTTCTACCACGGAAGCAGAGTATGTAGCAATGACGGAGGCAAGCAAAGAAATTATGTGGCTTCACAGATTCTTAGAAGAGCTTGGATTCAAACAAGACAATTGTGTCTTGTACAGTGATAGCCAAAGCGCTATCCATCTTGCGAAGAACTCAACCTTTCATTCAAGGACAAAGCACATTGAGGTGAGATATCACTTCATACGCACTCTTTTGGAAGAGGGACAACTAAAGCTAGGAAAGGTGCATACAAGTGAAAATCCTGCAAACATGTTTACCAAGGTGGTCAACAAGGAGAAGTTGAGCTTTTGCTCATCTTCAACCGGCATTCAAGGATAAGAAGCCAGAATGGAAAGCAGTCACAGGTTTGGTTTGGAGATCAGTCTCCAAGTGGGAGATTGTTAAGTATGGAGCCTGATTTACCCTTGTAATTTTCTGTGGTAAAAGCGCACATTTGTAAGGCCCCCATTATGAGGAGAAGCCATCGTGCGTGAAGGAAAATCACTCACCGGAAAACAAAATTTTCACGGCCAAGAATCAGGCCAAAAATTTTCCCTCGCCGGAATATTATGTAATTCCTTTTCTCCATTAAGTAATCTACTCAATTATCAATTTAGCTACGTCTTATTTCCTAACAAGCTTTTCTTAGCTTTGATTCTCCCTCTATCTTTGTACCATAACTTGCTTGTCTTAGTAGGTGTGCCCTCTTAATACTTCTCTAATTTATTTTGTGGTATGCCCCTCTTTGGTTGCATTGGGCATTAAAAGTGGCATGTATTTTTTTGGACTCCTAGTCTCTTTTCTCCTTGTACTCCTAGTCCCGAGGCTTGCTAAATGGTCTCATGGATGTTTTATGAGTTGATATACACCTTTTAACTTTTTTAAGGTGAAATAACTACCTTTACATTAGCATTGCTTTCTTGTTGGGACGTGCCTCTTGGTTTGGGTGTGCTTATGGTATAAATATTGATCCCCTATATTCCTCCCTATGATGACATTTTCCCTCAAGATATTTTTGCTCTTCTTAGATATCATGGAATAGGTGGGTTGGGCACCTTAATGTTTTTTGGGATTAGTAATTTATAGACTAGGTATTACTCAAGTCCTTCTTACATCAATGTCTTTCCCTAGTTTCCCCCTCCATAGTTTGCACTTCTCTCCTCCCCCTCCTTTGCCAACTTCACATCACACTACTGCATAGTGAAGTCACCCTACCCCCCTCTATACATTGACTCATGGTGGGTTTCCCCAATTCCATCTCACTTTGATTCAATGCTGGTCTCCTCCTCCCAAGAATGTGTACTACATAGCTCCCTTATCTACATTTTTCTTTCAGAGCATTGCCCTTCAGGTACTCCGAGTTTGAACTAATTTTGAAGCTTGTGCTTATGGCTCGTATGTAATTTGTGTACTACACTATTTGATTTCATCACCTCCTTATCTTGTAAATGATTTGATAAATGTGAGCCTCAATTGTGGCTTGGTTGGAACCTTGGATGGGGAAGTAGTTCAAATTGAGGAAGTAAATCCTTATCCTTGCAGGTACCCACTTGACTGGGTGGGATTTCTTTCATGACCTGGCTCGATCGGCATGAGGAGCTCGATGTGTCTTGGCTTATAGACCCTCTCCTCTTAATAGCTGAGGTTAGTTTTGCTAATTGCCAAAATGGGAGTGTGAGATTTTTTTACTGGAAGAAAGGAAGAGGTGTAGAATGGTTGAAATTCTTAGGCTTGTTGACTTGCTGTATAAATACTTGGCTATTTTTATGCTTGATTACCTGAGGGTATTGATAGTTGGATATGCACAATACTTGGCTGAGTGTGTAACTTGATTATATCTTCATAGCTTGAAACTTGTAAGACCTATAGTTGTCTTATGTTCTCATAAGACTAATGCATTCACTATATAATGCAATGTTGATTGGTATGTCACTCTTGAGGTTGTAGATGATGCTGCATGAGTCGCTTACTAATCCTTACAAAGTATTTTTCATATCCATGGTTGATTATGCTTAGAGTAGTTTGGGGATCCTGGGAAACACCATCTTGCTTAACTGGGGATTATTGGTCGTCATACCTTGGGGGTGATACTGGTTTTGTTCTGCTCTTTTGAGAGGATGGGGAATATTTGTTAAAGTCTTACCCTCTGTGTATAATGGAAACTATGGGTTGCTCAATCTTGGGGTTTTTTTGATTATAAAGAAGCTTTACTGGCCTTTTCTTTTTAAACTCTTGCTATGATTATGAATACTCATAGAATTTGAGCATTCATATTTTTTGATTGTCTTACTAGCCATGGTAGTGTTGTGAACATACATCTTCCAACCTACTTTGTGCATACACACAGTTCAATAGATTTCAGATGGCCTCACATGTGTATATGTTTGATATAAGTGTGTTGACATAAGTGTGGCTTGGTAATACCTTGTAAAGGTGTTTTACAACTCCATGCTATATAGCTAAGATGCCAACTATGATATCCACCCTTAAACACACCATAAATATGAGCACTGCAACTTCTATAGGTGTTTGATAACTTCATGCTATATAGCTGAGATGCTAGCTATGTTAGCTGTTGGCACACATGCAAAGACACAACACACATTTCGTAAGAGTGGCATAAATTCATGCTATGTTTGATGCCTGCCAACAATGTTGGTAACTTGGCGTTGGTAATGAATTGATCTCTTGTATTGACCACTGTCATGGTGGATTGACCTAGTTCAGTGAATCATCTCGCAAGGTGTTGGTGTGATGAGATCGATCTTGTTGGTTGGTGCTTTTGAAAATGACCCAAGCTTCGGTTTGCTTGCAAATGAAGTGGAATCTTACAAGATTATAGCTATTGGAAAGTGAAAAGAGCAAGTAGGTGGTGGGCAAAGTCAACTAGAGGAGATGAGCATATGGAGGCAGGGACAGAAAAGGGGGCAAGAGTCAATTTTTCTTTAATGCACGTTCTTGCATGGGCAGCAAGGAGCGGCTCACGGTGGAGTGGTCAGCATGCAAAGACTTGTCTCAAGACTAAGGCTACAAGCTCAATTCAGGAACGTTGATTCTTGGATTGTAAGCTTGAAGCATGCAAGAAGGTTAAGATGACGTCAAATCTTTGAAGATTCCACCTAACTAAGTGGTAGAAGGTGTGGATAAAAAACTTAGTCATATTGCTTAAAGAGCCTAGATGCTCTCTTGAAATTGGCTCCTTGTAGCATAAAAGGTGTCGAATATGGAAAATCCCCCAATGCAATCACCTATCCTTGCTACACATGGCATTACCCAAGAATTTAACTTGGGCACAAAACATCCATGATTATTTTGTGAGTTTGAGGCTCTTGGAAAGGAACATCCTTCTTTGAAATCTTGGGCTGTTGTGTATGCCAAATGTGGTGTTCTTGTGAAGGCACACTACGTACTCTATGAGAGTTTTATTTGGGGTGAGGCTACTTGGAGTGTAGGATGAGGAGATTTGCATTATTTTCAGAATGCATGTAGTCTCTTAACTTTAGTGACTTGCTCTCTTGCCTCTCATTGAACATCATCTCACATCCTATTGGGCCCACACACACACACACACACCTTATCATGCCAATATTATGATGTATATGCTTGACATCATTGGAATCCTTATTGAAGGTTGTATACTCCACTTTCAAACAAAGAAGCTCAAAGGCAATGGATAGGTAACTCTCCTCCATCTTGTATTGTTACATAGGAACCTGCATATCCCATGCAATAAGAATCTTCTCAGCTCATTGTGCAGGCTTCCACATAAAACATTCTAGATTGTGACGATCCCTCAAACCTCAACTCACATGCATTAAGAGAAATATGAACCTTGCATGGGCCTTGTAAGGAATCCTAATTTTTAGGGATTAAGGCTAATGTTGTGTGGGGTTTAGGGGGCAAGGGCATTGAAGAAGGTAGTTTTGAGTAGGCTTTTCTAGCCTTTTTTTAGAGACAAATGTAGGATGTGGACCTAAAGGGTTACTTTCTCTCTCTAGCTTTTTTTAAAGTGAAGGAAGCATAGGGGTGTGTCAACATCAACAAAAACGTGGGTCACAAAGAGACAAAATTTGACTTTTTAAAAAAAAATTCATTTTTACTTGTTTCTAACTTAAAACTCCCTCCCAACATATATACAAATCCAAAAATCATTTTTTGACCCATTTTTTAACCCACAAGCTTAGAAAGTCCATTTTTTCAAAACTCTTTTCCCCCAAAAAGTAATAAACATTTTGTTCTCTCCTCCTCCTCCTCCTCCCTCCTCTCGTTCTCTCCCTCTCCTCTCCCTCCCTACCCCTACCTTCCTCCTCCTCCCCAATCTCTCCCTCCCCCCCCCCCCCCCCCCCCCCCCCTTCCTCCTCCCATCTTCCTCAACCTCTCTACCCTTCCCCCTCTATCTTTTCATCATTTTCTTCCTCACACAACAGCTTCCATGGTGCTCACGGACATCACAAATGGTTTGCTTCCACCACCACGTACTCCGCACACCAAAAGCATACATATTTGCTTACCCACGGCATTTGCACCGAAGACCACTAGTGAAGGTTATCAAAGGTCATCACAGGAACGTCGCACCGCTTGTGAGACCAATGTTGACATTTGGGTGGATGGCCATTTGTACCCTTACGATCCCATAAGCCGCTTCCATCCACCGTTTAATAGCCTTTCCACATTTCTTCAATTTCTTGGGAGGGGAGAGCAGGTTTGTTAGGCTATTGCAAGCGGTTGTGTATGGGTGCAGGTGCTTCTTTGCATATGTGGATGCACGAATGTCAAGCTCTTCACCTCAAGACGACGGCATTACAAGAGAGTGTTGCCTCTTCGGAGAGGGTATTTAAAACTCTTGAACAACAAATGCAAGAAAAGGAGTCCCACATCCAGAAGCTTACCAACACCATCACATACTTGAAAGAAACACCCCTTGATGCAAGGGAACGCAAACGCACGTATTCATCCATTGAAACTCTTGCACATTCGGGAGGAGCATGCAAACGACGAGTTATAGCCACAAGGTGATTTGGTCTTTACTTGCATAATGCATTCTTACTTCACACTATTTTCTAACATTTATGTTTATTTGTTGCTAGAAACTTCATCCAGGAGGCATGTGGTGGAACAAGCCAATATGATCGAGTCAACCTTCTCACTAGTTGTCTCAGTACCCAGGACGTGATTTCTATCTTACAATCACCTGGAGGTAAGCACATTAAGGATGCAGTCACCAAGGACCTTATGCGTAAATTAAGAAATGTGGTTAGTGATGATGACATTCAACAAGCTTGTGATGAGGCTGGAATCAGCACCAAAGCCTATCAGGCTATTTTCCAACTCCTAAAGGATTCCCTCAAAGAACATGGCATTGTGGAAAACCTATTTCCCGTTCCTCACAAGGTCAAGCTCGCAAAGAAGGCCACAAACGAAGATGTGTTCTCCCCGCATTGGGACATACCTACACATTGAGGACACAATGCCAACTTCCCTTTATGCTTCGTGCGCAACAAAGACAAGGGGAAAAGGTAAGAAACAATCCATAAGACCTTCGGAGAAGGGCTTTCCTTACACAATGTGGAACAATATTTTCGTGGATCTTAGAAGGCTTCAAGAAGCCATGCTTAGATTTTTATGAGTTACCTGAAGAAGGTGACACACTTTACTTTTTTCTTTGGTATTATTCTTATCATAGACTCTGAAGTTTAAGGTCTTAGCACTATTTATTTTGTAGTGCTTGGCACAAAAGTCGCTTTTGTGCTGAAACTCGATGAGTGTCAAATAGTGAAAGACCAAAGGTTAGAGAGGCTAAGTGTCACTCTAATGAACGAGGCCCTTCTGCAAACCAAGTGAAGGGATTCAGTCGAGCCATCTCCCACCCCATCTTTTAGCGTGCAATCAGAGAAAGACATTTGGTGGTTGGGTGCTATTGAGGTGCCCAAAGAGACCAATGGAGTACTTTCATGGATTTTTGAGAGAACTCCATGGATCAGAGAAGTAATACACTCCCAAATTGCAGGTCAGAAGTTGGAGATTGAGGGTTTTGGTAGTTATGATGTGGAGTGGCACTTAGGTGGGGATTTGAAGACCATAAAGTGTTTGCTTGGCTGCAAACAAGGGGCTTCTTCTCTCATGCCTTGTCCATTTTGCACTCGAGGGTACAAATCTAATGGAAAAAAATCACATAAGAGCACTGCAAAGGCCGGATCCATGCTTCCATGGCAAGGGCATGGAGAACAAGGGTTAGATTTTCGTGATGTCGGAGATGAAGGTAGAGAATGGGAAGCGTCTATTCTGAGATGTCCCATGCTTAATGCCCCAGATCGTGATCAAAAGGACCACGCTTGGAATCCAATCTTTCGATTTCCTCTATCGAATGTACATTTTTGTACATTACACGCATTCATGCGCATTTTTGATAGGCTATTGAAGCTCCACATTGACTATGCTTTCACGATGAAACCGTTGGAAAAGTCCCAGGAAGCGATCGAAAGAATGGAGGTACTCTTGAATTCCATTGGCTGTCACGGTGGAAATGTGTCTATCGTTGCTGCAAAGAACACAGGGGAGGCCCATGAAATTGCTCAACAAGTGTCAATGAGTGCACAAAAAGCTAGACACTTTTTGAAGAAAGTTTCCCAAGGAAAGCCAAGTCGATATGATGCTCAAAACAGCTCCAACCAGCAGGCAGGTAACCTTTGGGAGCTTTGGAAGGAGTTATGCAAAGCTACTACCGACAATGATTCAAATGGCGAGCTTGCAAACAAGCGCAAGCAAGTTTGGGCACATTTTGATAAAATGGTCAAGCTTATGGGCCTTAACAGCACAACATAAGAACAACGCCAATCATTTCAAGAAGCCTTGGCGGATTTTACCAAGGTCTTCACCCTTTCTTGGGGTGAAAATAACATCACAGATTACATGGTAAGTCATTTTACATGGTGTATTCATTACAAGGGATTGTTTTTATTTAATAATGTGGATCGTTTACTCATGTGAACAACATATCTTGTTTGCGCATGGTGCATTTTTTATGCACAAGTATGGATCGCTTGAAATTTTTAGCACTCAAGGCATGGAGAAGTCCCATTATCAAGCAAGGGGAGTGTACTACTTCAAAAATACTCGACATGGTGGTGGAATGGTGGCAATCCAATTATTTGGAGGAGATGTTCAATTGGTTTTTTCGCACAACATTTGCTCGTAAGCTCACAATGGAGCGTGCGCGACAATCCAAGATTATATTGAAGTGTGGAAATGGAGTCGTCAAGAGCATAGCAACAAGTGGCAAAATGTCGCAAGGTCCCACCAAGCATGCTGCATGGGCGATGCAGAGTGCGACAATGATACAAAGTGGAACTACTACGCGAGTCAAAAACAAAATGTGAACAGGCGGGGTCCAACAAGCACTAGATGTGAACGCAGGGTCCAACTCTTAGCGACATGTTTATTTAAAAAATAATACTTTTTAAAAAAAAAATAGTGTGAACAGGGCCCTTTTTAAATGGGCCCTTATAAATATTGCATGCTCTCATAAACCACTCATTTCTTAAGAACAGGTGAGCTCTTACCAACAAAATGGCGCGCACCAAACAAACCGCGAAAGAGCATCCGCCTGACAACAAAAACACCCTCCAAGGATGTGAGAAGCCGTCATGGCTTAAAGGCACAAGAAAACGCCACGAACGCCTGGCCGTTCCAGGAACTCATATGGTAGTGGGCATGGTGGTAGGGCACGAGAGTCATCGAGGACTGTTGAATCTCCACCTCCTCAAGATATAACACCTAGAAGGAGAATGAAGCAACGTGCCCAACGCTGGAGAGAGGAAGAGGCCCAGCAAACAACAGAGTCCGATAGGGAGCAGCCGTCGCGCCACCAATCACAAGCAGGACCATCCAGGACTCGGGTGGTCCATACAGACACTGAATCAGAGAGTGAGCCACCATGGCTGCAAGAAAAAATACCGCGCACACACCGGGTGGCTGTTGGGGGGAAGACATTGCCTGGAGGCCAGGGAGCTCTCCCCACACAACAAGATCGGCAGCCAAGGGAAGAGGAAGAATCAGAAGTGGCTGCAGAACCAGTCCCTAAGCATGTAAAGAGGTGCAAGTCTAAGTTTTTCAAGAAGCCTAAACGCCGCCCGCTAGGAAATGTGCAAGTGCCCCCAAGACAACCGCAGCGGCGCCGAAAAATAGCAAGTGCATTTGGAGAAATCCGCCACTACCAGAAGACGACAGAGCTTTTGATTTGACGCGCCCCCTTTGCTCGCACTGTGAAGGAGGTGCTTCAAAGCTATGGAAATCAGTATAGAATGCAAGCAATAACTCTAGAGGCTATTCAAGAATCTGCAGAGGCCCACATCATTTCGGTGTTGGAAGATACCAACCTATGCGCCATACATGCAAAGCGAGTGACAATACAACCAAAAGATATGCAGCTTGCACGTTGATTGCGACGAGACTTCGAGCATTAGCCGAATTTACCCCTCTTTTTGTATTGCACACCCTTATCTTTGTAATGATTTGACTTTCCAATGACAATATGATCAACAATTGTGTCTACTGTGTCTACTATCTTTGAAATGAAATGACTTTGTAATTTCAAGTTCTGTATGTAATTAATATTTCAGTCAATTTCAGTAAATTTGTGCTTTTTAAGTACCCTTGGGGTAGATAAGCTTACAAGGGGCAAAAAAAAGCCTGGCCACAAGGGCGCGCAAATGGCCCACCCATTAGTTTTGGATGGGCCATTTGCGCGCCCTTGTGGCCAGGCTTTTTTTTGCCCCTTGTAGGCTTATCTACCCCCAAGGGTACTTAAAAAGCACAACTTTACTAAAACCTATTGGTTTTGCAACATTATTTTACATGGATCCTTGTGGACACCCTTTTTTAGCCATTTCAAGCTTTGAATTCCCTATAGGATATTTAAAAAAAAAACATATTGTGAAACCAAGTGTCTATGCAACATTAATTTGGATTTTTCAAATGTCCAATGTAATTGGACTTTTTGGTGCAGGGGTGTACTAGGTAGAGCTAAAGCAGGTGATAGTGTGCTGGAAACTTCATTTCATAATTGATTTCACCTTTTCTAGTGTCCTTGAGTGTGAACATATGCTGGGATTGCCATAGAAAGGGTGCATCTAAATTAATGATGCAAAACTAACTCATTTCAATAAATTTGTGCTTTGTAAGTATCCTAGGGGGTAGATAAGCCTAAAAGGGGCAAAATAAAGCCTGGCCACAAGGGCGCGCAAATGGCCCATCCAAAACTGATGGATGGGCCATTTGCGCGCCCTTGTGGCCAGGCTTTTTTTGGCCCTTGGTAGGCTTATCTACCCCATAGGGAACATAAAATACCTAAATTTACTGAAATTGACTGAAACTACATATTGAACTTGAAATTACAAAGTCACTTATCAAAACAATTTTCATATCACCAATTGAAACAATTTTCAAGATTGACAAATCACATTCAAAAGAATTTGCAAGATAGAGAGACAATTTCAAATATTTTTTATTACTTCCAAAACGGTGATTTTACATCATGTATCTAAGGAGTTCATAATTTTTTTGACCATTTCTTGGTGCCTATTTTGCGCGTAAGGCAACTCCCCAGTCAAGAGGGAGTGCGCTATGGCCTTTGGGTCAGTTGAGCCAATGGAAGCATGTATCCCTATGTGGGCAAGCACTTTACCACGAAAGCCAGTGCCAAACGCTGTGCATACAAGGGATCTACGCACTAGGAACACTTGATGCGCAGTTTGAGCAATGGTGCTCAAACACAAAAACTTGCTCAAAGCTTTTAATGACCAAGTCATAAAATGGGCTTGGGGAGTAAATTCATTATGGATAATGGCCACATCGCTAGGGGGGAGTTGTCCTAGGTAATGCGCAAGGGAAGCTTGAGGTCCAAAGCCCGTCCGCTTGCCACCCGTCCTTGCAGCAAAATCATCAACCTCCACGACATCCTGTCATAAACCGATGAAGGTTGAGAAAAAAGACAATGAAGGATAAAATAATAACATGAAATTTAGGATACAGTTTACCTCCTGCTCCTTGTCGTCCTCCTCCCTGTTGCCCTTTGCATCCAAGTCAATGCTCCCATGCACCACAGATACGACCTTTGGATCATCAGATGGGAGGTTGCATAATGGCATAGGCATCCTAGCAGCCTCAACCTTGGCTTGCGTGGCTTGGAATTATTCATCAGCCACGTGCAACTACTCTGCTGCGAGGACCTCCGCACGTACAATTGCAATAGTGTCAGCAACAGAGTCCCCATCTGGCAAGAGCTTGATTTCTAGGGCATCTGGCGTATTGTCTAAGGGACATTTGGTGCTGTTGCATAGCACGCTCAAGCATTCATCCATGCGCAGGCCAAATGCTTTCTCCAAATCATGCAGGAACACATACTCCTCCCCATCCACTAACACAGAGGAGAAGCGGCTGATTTCTACCTCTGGGATAGCCACATCCGTCAGTGGTAGTGGCACTGGAGTGTCACTAGGGCCAGCCGCAACTATGGATTTCTCAACCAGTTCCTCAAGACCCCTAGGGTACTCGAGCCGGTGTGCCTTTCCTTCCACTTCAAGGTTCATGGGGATAACCTGCTGCTCCTTGATGTCCTTGATAAAGGACCCAACCTGAAGGTGTGGTAAGCGAAGCTCCTCCAAATCAGGTTCCTCGCTCACCAAGAAGATAAATGTTGCCAGCCGAGAAAGGTACTCCATCCCCAACTTGTGCTTCTTGAGCGCTGACACCCCTGGGGCTTGCTCGTCCAAGTAATGGCTTGCATCAGTTGCAATTTCTTGGAATCGTTGCAACCGCTTGGAGAATGGGCGATCACATTTGTGTATATAGCGCAAAAGATCGCAAGGCACCCAGATCCCTACATGTGGGGGGATAGATACAGAATATTTTATGATGTGTTCCTCCATGAACACAAAAATCTCGGAAAATGCATCCATGTGAAGGGCAACTGTGGCATCAAGGTCAGGGAGACGAGTAAAAAAGGTGTGGAGGTCCAACTTCCCTTTGTATTTGGTGTCCTCGAGGAAGAGGATGAAGCATGACAAAGGGGTGGATGTGGTTGTAGATGCAGAGGCTATGGAAGCATCCATGTCTAGCCTGGGGTGTAGACAGAGAGTGGAGGAGCTCAAGAGTTGCAAAAGTGAAAATAGTGAATGAGTTAGGTGCCCCCCCTTTTATAATGGACCCTTTTTTTAAGACATTAAAAAAAAAAGGCACTTTCACCAAAAAATGATTTCTCATCCCAATGCAAAAAATTATATTCAAAGGCATGATTTGCCGAAGCAAATCATGTTGATTACAGCGGGGATCAGTTTGAAAATTGCAAGAGTTACAAAGTTATAAGATCGATAGCATAGTTCCATCCATCCCCCAATCCTCCTCGACCTTCAGTTTGTGTTCCATTCTCTTCCCAATCTGCGAACATTCATTACAATAAGCATCCAATGATCGACAAACCATGATGTATTGAAAATGTGGTGGAAGGATTCTCACCTTGTGACCTTGTAAACGAAATTGTGCTTGTTGAAGGGCCTCAAAACCCATAATAACCAAATGTTCTCAAACATTACTGAGAGTCCAATGCTTGTTCACTTGGACTGCCTCCAAAGCATCGTTGGGCATCTTCACTGCAATGTCAAAGCTTGCAATAGCGCCGTCTACACTCTGTAAGGGAGTCCACACTCCAAGCTTGCACATCCAACGATCATAGTGAAATCGTATGTACAAGGAGGTGCGGGATTTTAAATAGCGCATTCCAATACCTGAAGCTCCACACTTACAACGGTACCGGTCCCCGTTGTGCATGCCATCCACAAAACCCCAGTCCTCTTCTAAAAGCCTTTCTAATTCCTCGTAATGCGCATCTTTACATACAAGCATTGTGGTAGTCTCCACAAATCCAAACTCTTTAAAAATGTGCACAAAACAATGAATAGGCAAACACCAACTCAAGCCCACAGAACTAGAAGCTTTAGAGTATTTCAAAGAGTTTTGGACATCCATTATCATCTTTTGCTTGAAAGATGCTACCGACCACAAATCTGGCACCGGCCACTCCGTACTTAATAAGGAAGTTACTTTGATGGGTTCAAGCGTTCCATGGGTTCAAGCGTTCCAAACGCTTGTGTAGAAATAGGGACAATATAGGAGTGAGAATAGAAGAAAATCCTTCTTTGAACCAGTTTGGTTGGGCAAAGATGTGGGAACATTATTGCTCCAATATCCGAATGTATAGCATTGAATGTGCCAGAGAGACTATGTAGTGGCTGCTCCTCCACCAACGTGGATCGAAATATGACTATAAATGCATGACAAATCTTAAGTATGAATCCATAATAACATTACACTGTGATTTCACACCTAGCTTTGTATTCTCAAAACATGTACTTACAATGTGTTGGAAATCGAGGTGGTTGTTGCAAATGCATGGTTGGACATTGAGAAAACATGTTGCACAATGGCTACGGTCCCCTTGTCTTTGCGGTTCTTGAAGCCAAGGAGCTTTTCTTTCCAATGAAGATCCAAGTTTGCACGATTCCGCACACGATGAGGGCCAATAGTAGATGGTTGCATGTATACCCAAGCACCTTTGGTGAACTCTTGTGGCACCCACTCATCATCTACACCTCTAGTGTTGTGGCATGCAAGTGCTGTGACCTTATCCTTTGGCCGCCTTTGCGAAGTAGAGTTGGCCATGGTTGAGCAAAGAAAACTAGGAGGAGGAGAAGGACCTTGCTTGTTGCTACAATGTACAGAGGATAAAGTGATATGAGAAGGTGGATAACCCTTGTGGCAATGGGAGGAGAAGGTGGATAACCCTTGCTTGGTGTGGCAATGGGAGGAGAAGGTGGATAACCTTTGCTTGGTGTGGCAATGGAAGGTGGTAGGGGAGGAGAGAGGAGCTTCCTTGCTGCAGCAATGGAGATGGTGTAGAGAGAGAGAGAGAGTGTTGGAGTAGAGGATGAGTGTGATGGTTGCAACCAAAGAGGGGTTGGAAAAGGGGGGTTCTAGAGAGAAAAAATCACTTTTTGCCTAAGAACTACTTTTGGGGGAGCTCTGATAGCAAAAAAAGTTTTTTCAATTTTTTTATAAAAGATTTGAATTTTAGGGTTTTTGGGTGCACGTTTTGACTTTTTGAGGTCAAAAAATGCTTTTTTGACCATAAAATAGTTTAAAGGGGATTTTAAGAAGATGAAATTTGAGTTTTGAAAATTTTAAAAAATTTCTAATTTTTGGGGTTGTTTCAGAACCGGATCAAAAAGGAGGGAAGTTGGAGGTTCCATATGGCCCACCCAACCCCCCCCCCCCCCCACCCCACCTTCTCACTAGGTAAGAGCCCATTTAAGAAGTGTAAGACTACTTTGTCCCCCTACATTTTTGAGGGCATAGAGTGTGTCCACCACCCTCTTCTCATTGGCTGGCCTCTAATTAACCTTAATCCCAAAGGGCCTCTAGAGGGTTCATATTTTTCCTAATGGCAAGCCACCAATCAATGCCCTTCTTGATGTATGGATTATGTGTACCCTCTCTCTCTCTCTCTCTCCCATCAGAATCTGACACCTATTAACTCACACACTAACCATATTCAATTAGGTTAGATTTAAGATTAGATTTGAATTGAGTTTTATATTAGAGTCTACCTTCGGGGTTACCGTTAGAAAATTAAAGTTAAACGAACGGTGATCCCTCTCTTCCTCTCTACGGATGTGACCTTAAGTTGGAAAGTTTTCAACGGCATGATACTCACATTGGAGGCCAACATGTAATGTGCTAAGTAATCCCTCGAACAAAGATCTACCATGAATATTAAGATGCTGTGAAATGCTACAGCTAGAGAAGTGGCAAAGGGGTTTTGTCCAGTACATGCACTATCATGTAGACGTGGGTGTGTAGATTTCTCGTACCCACAAATATAGGCATTGACCAATAAAGACGAGATTATAACCGGTGGTTCTCATCTCCATGCACCTCTAGACCGAGGTGTGCGGGGATTGGACATGACTAGAGAATGTGAGGTAGTTTACAGTGTGAACAGAGAGAGAGAGAGAGAGAGAGAGAGAGAGAGAGAGAGAGAGAGAGAGAGAGAGAGAGAGAGAGAGAGAGAGAGAGAGAGATAGAGGATGCCAATAGAATATTAAATTTATGTCCAGGTTATATGGTTTTTAACCTCATTATGAGTAGTGACGAGGATGTGGGGCCGTCCAACCGAAACACCTATCTCTCAACAAGGATCTTATGTCCTTGTAATCAATGCAAGCATGCTGTGCGACGGACAAGATATGTTTCTTTGAAGCACGTTGGAAAGGGGAAGTAGGAACAAACCCAACACACTCTACACTACCTCTCTATAGCCCAGGGATTAACCCACTTCATCCACTATCTTACTCACTGCACTATATGAGTCAGACACCTGTCGTGCCATACTTGAGCACTGCATCTACCATATCAACGGTCAATCAGCTCACCACATGGTACGACAATGAAACCTCCTAACTACATCTTGATGAAATTGAGATATACACCTCACCTCTTATCGCAGAAAAACCTCATCACAAACACATTCTCACCTTGCCACTCTAAATGATTTGTACACCCAGCACCACTCTATCCCACACCAACACACCCACTCTTGGAAACAACATCCACCTCACTCAGGGACTGGTCAAAACACGCCTCGCATCACCACACTATACTAATTTGCCCGCACCAATCTCATCTTCACTCCATTCTCCCCTCTGCTTGCTCACATACACACAATCCCGGAGCCACCGCTACCACGGCCATTGACGACAAAGACACAGGACAGGGCGAGATTTGGCGCCAAATTCGACCACAACCACAACATTACCCATATTCTACATACCCTAATCACCAATGCCAAATACCCAAATTGCTATATGTCAATAAACCCAACAAATACATTGATGAAGAATTCGATAGTCCCCGACTTTATAGCGTGATGCTTCGTGCTGCTTGATCCTCCTTGCACTTGATCCTCGAAAGCTTCTCTTGCTTGCAAAACCTCTGTCTACTTGGCGGCTGGGCTCTATCCTCTCGACTTGCAGCCCCCTTTTACTGCAGGGCTAGGTGGCCCTCGACATCATCTACTCTCTGTAGCTCTCGATCCCATGGATAAATCAATTTTACAATTTGCCACACCCTGTTCTCTGGCAACCTCCATCCGACAACACCTCATCCCTCTATAGTAATGCCTCCCATTGCTTGCTCATGGCCATCCCAGCCTGCAACTCTCCCGTCTTTCTATCTTAAAACAAATGCTCAGTTAAACCTGTCTTCCCCCGCCTGCATGCGTCCTCCTCCTATTCTCCTCATATGCTATGCATCCAATAGCATCCTTCTCTCCCTGGCTTGGTAGCCACCCCTGCAGCTTCTGGAACAAAATCCCTCCACTCCAGCCCTCTACGCTCCCCTCATACTCTACAACGCCGCAGTGCTACCTAGTGGTGCATGCCTTTGACTCAACTTCGCTCTCCTCTTGTACTCGGCCCACCTCTTGGCCCTCTCCTCCTGTACTCGGCATGTCATCCCCACCTTTCAAACTGATTCTGCTCAGTACCGTCTTCCTCATCCTAAAGGTTGATGCCCCTTGTGTAGAACCACCTCCCCACAACGCTCTCAACCACCTGTCCTTCTCTTGCACTGGCCTGGCTTCCCATGCAGCTCGTAACCCTGCACACTAGCCCCTGGCACTTCCAACTCTCCTGCAAACCATCAAATCTCAGAGCTCCTGGTAGTCCTTGGACCCTGGAGGTTGCGGCCCCTCAAAACCATGCTATTGGCCACCCTCAGTGTGCAACTCTCCCCTCTGTGCCCTTTACTGCTCTGTCATACCTCCCATGAAGCTGGCTCCTCAGGTGACGCCCTACCTCCTCTTGAAGCCCGCTCCCTTTGTAACAGCGCCACCACCTCCTGATATGGCTGCCTCTGATGGGCCTTCAACTGGTAGCACTTCTTCCTCTTGACTCTCTGGCCCTGATGGCTCAGTCTCCCCTTCATGCTACCGCCTCTTTGACCTGCAGCTAATGGCGTTCACCCACGTGGTGCTCCTGCTCGCCATGTAGCACTGGCCGCTTGACGGGATCTCGTGCATGCACTCTCCACCTGTGTAACCTTTCTTCATGCAGGCGACAGATGGTGCCACCTTCCCATGCAGATGCTCAATTTTTTTTCCCTTTGAATTTTAAGATTTACTTAAAAAAAAAACTCCTTAGTTCCACTTCACGCCTCCCACTCCCGATGGTCGAAAATACTTATAAGTCTTTTCTCGTCTGCACACCGTTCAATTTCCGAGCTCCACCAAAACTTCATGCCTAGATCCCTTTCATGCGGCTGGAAAAGGACAAACGCTGTTTTAAGTCAAGTGGATGATCATATGTAGGACCGACCATGAGTTTCGAGCTCTGAATGCCATAAAAGTCCACAAAAAGAACCATTTTTTGTGCCGATGACCTCAAGATCTCATAACTTCAAGCCGCAATCGCTTTTCACAAGTGTCAATTGAAAGTTTAACATCCACCGATCTCCAAGTATCCTCAAATCTCGAAACTCACCCAAATAGCGCAAGTACTAACATACATATCATGGCCTTTGGTTTGCTAAAAACCACAATTGGCATACACATCCCAACATCATTTCGCGACAATTTTCGTCAAGCTTCAACACTTTGAAGCCTCCCATCCTGGCAAAGCTTCGGAACAGCATTTCACCAACATAGAGCCATATTTAGCATACACATCATGTAGCACTTGTTCCAGGTTGCATCTAGTACGTGCCCAAGTATTCAGATATCCTCCTGCAAAGCTTCATGCACCTGCTCCTGGCATTTCCATGAGCCGACCATCTTCAGTTGTACCATCATTGCCCAACCCCTCGTTGAGCATTCATGCTCAACCATAGCATTATTTAGATAATATATCATTGCATAAGAAGAAACTGATAGATACTATGTACAAGAGCTAGATAAATAGCAGTATATAGATAGAGAGAGACTTTCACTGGCTGTAGCACTCGCCTGGGTCAAATGGAAAGCCATAGGCTCTCCCAAGCATAGTGTAAACTCCACCTGGATAAAAAATATGGCATTGATTGTAGCCATCCACTTGGAAAACATATGACTTGAACCCTCTCTTTGCACTTGCAAACCCAAGAATAAACTTTTGGAGCAGCTTGGCATGGCATATACCTTCAACCTGTATCCAGAAGCTTTTCCCGCACACAAAATGAACTTGTGTACATTGCAAATTGCATGCATCATACACCAAAATGCTGCTTCCTGCTAGAGAGGGCTCCATAGCATGATCTACCTCCAAAAGCCTTTTCCATCTATGCACAGCTACTTGCACAACAACCTTAAGCAGCAAGCCCATCAAAAGCATAGCACAGACCTTGAATACCTTCTTTTGGCTTCCGATTGCGACATAGAGAAGCATACAGATTCCTTCTGTTTATCATAGGCGTGACTGAAGTGCCCAAGCACTAGCTCTGGAAGTGCCTCTTTATCCCCACAATCGACTGCGACATGCTCTTCAATCTCCTGCTCGATCACCTCATCATTGGACAAGCATGACAAAAATTGATCCCACACTTCATCACCTGCAAGGTTGGAATTACCCTGCTCTTTGCATGTGACCCCGCTCTCACAAGCTGCACATATACCTGTCTCCACAACGTCATCTGCGGGAGCTATCTCTCTACGGCTACACACCAAGTCTGGAACCCTATAGTGCACCTCGACATGCTGTTCAAGGAAAAGTTGCCCCACCCCTGCATAGATAAATCATCTTGGCATACCTCTACTTCACCTTCTCTCGAACTTGATGGAGATAGCTGATCACTTTCGTCCACTAGTTCTTCAATGTCTTGCACTTTGCATAGTAGGCGACGTCAAGCATGGCTTTCCAATCTTCGTCATAAGCCGCAAAATCCTCCACAGTATTGGAGCTTGAATCACTCCAAGCATCTTCGTCAGCACATTCAAATCCGCTACTAGCGAAGCCTATTAAAGCTTCATCATAGGAGACTTCTTTATCAGAATTGACTTCCTGCATACCTCTTGGTCGAATCTTCGATCTGATTGAGTCTTTGATACTTTCTCTTGAAATCTCCAACAAAACAGGCTGGAACCTCGACCTTGATTGCTTATTGGAAACCTCCAAATTGTTTGAGCCACGCCTTTGCTTTGCCCTGCATCACCTGTGACAAACCTCTAAGCTTTGCTGTGTTGGTCAGCATCTGTAGTGACATCATATACAACTCTAGATCACATATCCAATCTTCTGCATCTTACTCCCCTTTAAAAACCGGCGGACCGCAATCTTCAATCATCTTCAAGCTGTAGGACTTCACGAGGAGCAATCAGTAGATCCTCAGTGGGGGCACCACTGATGGAAAGGGGGAAGTAGGAATAAACCCAACACACTCTACACTGCCTCTCTTTAGCCCAAGGATTAACCCGCACCCCTAACCACACAGAATCACATACACACGCGCACTATCTGCCAATCTCCATAGTAGAGACCACCTTCGAGCAATCACGGCTACACACACTCGACCATAACCGCAAACACTTATCGACAATTCACCATCCCACACTTGTACCCACTGATGCATACAATCATCCCAATCTTGTAAACACACTGACACAGGGAGGCGAAACACGCCTCGACCACATATACAATTTGCCCGCACAATCTCTCTCTCCTACTCCCTCTCTGCTCACATACACACAATCCCGGAGCCACCGCTACCACCGGCATACAACAAAAGCCATGAGGTAGATAATATTGGCGGCAAACTCGACATAAAACAACAACCCAACTATGTATCACATAAACCCAATCAAATACAATGATGAAGAATTCGATAGTTGCTGACTTCATAGTGTGATGCTTCGTGCTGCTTGATCCTCCTTGCACTTGATCCTCGACGGCTTCTCTTGCTTGACAAAACCTCTGTCTACTGGGCGGCTCTATCCTTCTCGACTTGCAGCCCCCTTTTACTGTAGGGCTAGGTGGCCCTCGACATCATCTGCTCTCTGTAGCTCCCGATCCCATGGATAAGTCAATTTGACAATTGGCCGCACTCCTTTTCTCTAGCAACCTCCATCCCACAACACCTCAACCCTCTACAGTAATGCCTCCCATTGCTTGCTCATGGCCATCCACAACGTGCAACTCTCCTCGTCTTTCTATCTTAAAACAAATGCTCATTTATACCTGTCTTCCCCCGCCTGCATGCGTCCTCCTCTTATTCTCCTCATATGCTATGCATCCAATAGCATCCTTTCTCCCTGGCTTCGGTAGCCACCCCTGCAGCTTCTGGAACAAAATCCCTCCACTCCAGCCCTCTATGCTCCCCTCAGACTCTACAATGCCACAATGCTACCAACTGGCGCATGCCCTTCGACTCAACTTCGCTCTCCTCCTGTAGTCGGCCCGCCTCTTGGCCCTCTCCTCCTGTAGTCGGCATGTCAGCCCCACCTTTCGAATTGATTCTGCTCAGTACCGCATTCCTCATCCTAAAGGTTGATGCCCCTTGTGTAGCACCAACTCCCCACAGCGCTCTCAACCACCTGTCCTTCTGCTGCACTGGCCGGGCTTCCCATGCAGCTCGTAACCCTGCAAACTAGCCCCTGGCCCTTCCAACTCTCTTGCAAACCATCAAATCTCAGAGCTCCTTGTAGTCCTTGGACCCTAGAGGTTGCGGCCCCTCAAAACCATGCTATTGGCCACCCACAGCGTGGAATTCTCCCCTCTGTGCCCTTGACTGCTCTGTCATACCGCCCATGAAGCCGGCTCCTCAAGTGACTCCCTACCTCCTCTTGAAGCCCGCCCCGCTTGTAAACAGCGCCACCTCCTGATATGGCCGCCTCTGATGGGCCTTCAACTGGCAGCCCTTCTTTCTCTCGACTCTCTGGCCGTGATGGCTCACGTCTCCTCTTCATGCTACCGCCTCTTTGACCTGCAGCTCATGGCGTTCACCCACGTGGTGCTCCTACTCGCCATGTAGCACTGGCCCCTTGACGGGATCTCCTGCATGCACTCTCCACCTGTGTAATCTTTGTTCATGCAGGCTACTAGATGGCGCCACCTTCCCATGCAAATGCTTGTTTTTTTTCCCTGTTAATTTTAAGCTTTACTTTTCAAAAAAACTTCCTTAGTTCCACTCCACGCCTCCCACTACCGATGGTCGAAAAGACTTATAAGTCTTTTTCTCGTTTGCACACACGTTCAATTTTCGAGCTCCACCAAAACTTCATGCCTAGCTCCCTTTCATGCGGCTGGAAAAGGACCATCGTTGTTTTAAGTCAAGCCGATGAACATAGGTAGGACCGACGATGAGCTTCGAGCTCTGTATGCCATAAAACTCCACAAAAAGAACCATTTTTTGTGCCGATGACCTCAAGATCTCCAGTAACTTCAAGCTGCAATCACTTGTCACAAGTGTCAATTGAAAGTTTAACATCCATCGATCTCCAAGTATCCTCAAATCTCAAAACTCACCCAAATAGCGCAAGTACTAACATACATATCAAGGCCTTTGGTCTGCCAAAAACCACATTTGGCATACACATCCCAGCCGCATTTCATGACAATTTCCATCGAGCTTCAACACTTTGAAGGCTCCCATCCCGAAAAAGCTTCGGAACAACATTCGACCAACTTAGAGCCACATTTAGCATACACATCATGTAGCACTTGTTCTAGGCTGCATCTAGTACGTGCCCAAGTATTCAGATATCCTCCTGCAAAGCTTCATGCACGTGCTCCTGGAATTTCCATGAGCTGACCATCTTCAGTTGTACCATCATTGCCCAACCCCTCGTTGAGCATTCATGCTCAACCATAGCATTATTTAGATAATATATCATTGCATAAGAAGAAATTGATAGATACTATGTACAAGAGCTAGATAAATAGCAGTATATAGATAGAGAGAGACTTTCACTGGCTGTAGCACCCGCCTGGGTCAAATGGAAAGCCATAGGCTCTCCCAAGCATAGTGTAAACTTCACCTGGATAAAAAATATGGCATTGTTTGTAGCCATCCACTTGGAAAACATATGACTTGAACCCTCTCTTTGCACCTACAAACCCAAGAATAAACTTCTGGAGCAGCTTGGCATGGCATATACCTTCAACCTGTATCTAGAAGCTTTTCCCGCACACAAAATGAACTTGTGTACATTGCAAAATGCCTGCATCATACACCAAAATGCTGCTTCCTGCTAGAGAGGGCTCCATAGCATGATCTACCTCCAAAAGCCTTTTCAATCTATGCACACAGACTTGCACAACAACCTTAAGCAGCAAGACCATCAAAAGCATAGCACAGACCTTGAATACCTTCTTTTTGGCTTCCGATTGCGACATAGAGAAGCATACAGATTCCTTCTGTTTATCATAGGCGTGACTGAAGTGCCCAAGCACTAGCTCTGGAAGTGCCTCCTTATCCCCACAATCGATTGCGACCTGCTGTTCAATCACCTGCTCAATCACCTCATCATTGGACAAGCAAGACAAAAATTGATCCCACACTTCAGCACCTACAAGGTTGTTGCATGTGACCCTGCTCTCACAAGATGCACATATACCTGTCTCCACAGCGTCAATTGCCGGAGCTATCTCTCTACGGCTACACACCAACTCTGGAACCCTACAGTGCACCTCGACATGCTGCTCAAGGCAAAAGTTGCCCCACCCCCTACATAGATAAAGCATCTTGGCATACCTCTACTTCACCTTCACTCAAACTTGATGTAGATAGGAGAACGCTTTCCTCCACTAGTTCCTCAATGTCTTGCACTTTTGCATAGGAGGCGACGTCAAGCATGAGTTTCCAATCTTCTTCATAAGCCGCAAAATCCTCCACATAACTAGAGCTCGAATCATTCCAAGCATCTTTGCCATCACATTCATATCCGCTTCTAGCGGAGCCTTTTAAAGCTTCATCATAGGAGACTTCTTTATCAAGAGAATTGACTTCCTGCATACCTCTTGGTCGAATCTTTGATCCGATTGAGCCTTTGATACTTCCGTCTTGAAATCTCAGACAAAACAGGCTCGAACCCTCGACCATGATTGCCTATTGGAAACCTCCAAATGCTAAGCCAGGCCTTTGCTTTGCCCTGCATCACCTGTGACAAACCTCTAAGCTGTGCTGCGTTGGTTAGCATCTGCAGTGACATCATATACAACACTAGATCGCATATCCAATCTTTTGCATCTTCCTCACCAGTGAAAACCGACGGATCGCAATCTTCAATCATCTTCAAGCTGTAGGACTTCACCGAGGAGCAATGAGCAGATCCTCAGTGGGGGCACCACTGATGGAAAGGGGAAGTAGGAACAAACCCAACACACTCTACACTGCCTCTCTATAGCCCAAGGATTAACCCGCACCCCTCACCACACAGAATCACATACACACGCGAACTATCTACCAATCTCCATAGTAGAGACCACCTTCGAGCAATCACGGCTACACACACTCGACCATAACCGCAAACACTTATCGACAACTCACCATCCCACACTTGTACCCAACGCTGCATACACTCAATTCAATCCTATAAACACACTGACACATGGAGGCGACACACGCCTCGACCACATATACAATTTGCCCACACAATCTCTCTACCTCCCTCTCTGCTCACGTACACACAATCCCGGAACCACCGCTACCACGGGCATACAGCAAAAGACACGAGGCAGATAATATTGGCGACAAACGCGACAAAAAACCACAACCCAACTATGTATCACATAAACCCAATCAAATACAATGATGGCAAATTCGATAGTTGCCGACTTCATAGCGTGATGCTTCGTGCTGCTTGATCCTCCTTGCACTTGATCCTCGACGGCTTCTCTTGCTTGACAAAACCTCTGTCTACTTGGCGGCTCTATCCTTCTCGACTTGGAGCCCCCTTTTACTGCTGCAGGGCTAGGTGGGCCTCGACATCATCTACTCTTTGTAGCTCTCGATCTCATGGATAAGCAATTTTACAATTGGCCGCACTCCTTTTCTCTGGCAACCTGCATCCGACAACACCTCATCCCTCTACAATAATGCCTCCCATTGCTTGCTCATGGCCATCCACAGCCTGCAACTCTCCCCGTGTTTCTATCTTAAAACAAATGCTCAGTTAAACCTGTCTTCCCCCGCCTGCATGCGTCCTCCTCCTATTCTCCTCATATGCTATGCATCCAATAGCATCCTTCTCTCCGTGGCTTTGGTAGCCATCCCTGCAGCTTCTGGAACAAAATCCCTCCACCTCAGCCCTATACGCTCTCCTCAGACTCTACAACGCAACAGTGCTACCCAGTGGTGCATGCCCTTCGACTCAACTTCACTCTCCTCCTGTACTCGGCCCACCTCTTGGCCCTCTCCTTCTGTACTCAGCATGTCAGCCCCACCTTTAGAACTAATTATGCTCAGTACCGCCTTCCTCATCCTGAAGGTTGATGCCCGTTGTGTAGCACCACCTCCCCACAGCGCTCTCAATCACCTGTCGTTCTCCTGCACTGGCCGGGCTTCCCATGCAGCTCATAACCCTGCACAGTAGCCCCTGCCCTTCCAACTCTCCTGCAAACCATCAAATCTCAGAGCTCCTTGTAGTCCTTGACCCTGGAGGTTGCGGCCCCTCAAAACCATGCTATTGGCCACCCACAACATGCAACTCTCCCCTCTGTGTCCCTGACTGCTCTGTCATACCGCCCATGAAGCCGGCTGCTCAGGTGACACCCTACCTCCTCTTGAAGCCCACCTGTTTTGTAAACAACACCACCTCCAGATATGGACGCCTCTGATGGGCCTTCAACTGATAGCCCTTCTTCCTCTTGACTCTTTGGCCCTGATGGCTCAGGTCTCCCCTTCTTGCTACCGCCTCTTTGACCTGCAGCTCATGGCGTTCACCCACATGGTGCTCCTGCTCGCCATGTAGCATTGGCCCTTTGACGGGATCTCCTGCATGCACTCTCCACCTGTGTAACCTTCTTCATGCAGGCAGCCAGATGACGCCACTTCCCATGCAGATGCTTGTTTTTTATTCCTTGTTAATTATAAGCTTTACTTTTAAAAAAAACTTCCTTAGTCCACTTCACGCCTCCCACTCCCGATGGTCGAAAAGACTTATAAGTCTTTTTCTCATCTGCACACCGTTATATTTTTTGTGAGCTCCACCAAAACTTCATGGCTAGCTCTCTTTCATGCGGCTAGAAAAGGACCATCGATGTTTTAAGTCAAGCCGATGATCATATGTAGGACCGACCATGAGCTTCGAGCTCTGTATGCCATAAAACTCCACAAAAAGAACCATTTTTTGTGCCGATGACCTCAAGATCTCTAGTAACTTCAAGCCGCAATTGCTTGCCACAAGTGTCATTTGAAAGTTTAACATCCACCGATCTCCAAGTATCCTCAAATCTCGAAACTCACCCAAATAGCGCAAGTACTAACATGCGTATCATGGCCTTTGGTCTGCTAAAAACCACATATGGCATACACATCCCAACCGCATTTCGCGACAATTTCCATCGAGCTTCAACACTTTGAAGCCTCCCATCCCGGAAAAGCTTCGGGATAGCATTCGACCAACTCAGAGCCACATTTAGCATACACATCATGTAGCACTTGTTCCAGGCTGCATCTAGTACGTGCCCAAGTATTCAGATATCCTCCTTCAAAGCTTCATGCACCTGCTCCTGGCATTTCCATGAGCCGACCATATTCAGTTGTACCATCATTGCCCAACCCCTCGTTGAGCATTCATGGTCAACCATAGCATTATTTAGATAATATATCATTGCAGAAGAAGAAACTGATAATACTATGTACAAGAGGTAGATAAATAGCAGTATATAGATAGAGAGAGACTTTCACTAGCTGTAGCACCCGCCTGGGTCAAATGAAAAGCCATAGGCTCTCCCAAGCATAGTGTAAACTCCACCTGGATAAAAAATATGGCATTGATTGTAGCCATTCACTTGGAAAACATATGACTTCAACCCTCTCTTTGCACCTCCAAACCCAAGCAAAACCTTTTGGAGCAGCTTGGCATGGCATATACCTTCAACCTGTATCCAGAAGCTTTTCCCGCACACAAAATGAACTTGTGTACATTGCAAAATGCCTGCATTATACACCAAAATGCTGCTTCCTGCTAGAGAGGGCTCCATAGCATGATCTACCTCCAAAATCTTTTCAATCTATGCACAACTGCTTGCACAACAACCTTAAGCAGCAAGCCCATCAAAATCATAGCACAGAACTTGAATACCTTCTTTTTGGATTTCGATTGCGACATAGAGAAACATAAAGATTCCTTCTGTTTATCATAGGCCTGACTGAAGTGCCCAAGCACTAGCTCTGGAAGTGCCTCTTTATCCCCACAATCGATTGCGACATGCTCTTCAATCACCTGCTCGATCACCTCATCATTGGACAAGCATGACAAAAATTGATCCCACACTTCATCACCTGCAAGGTTGGAATTACCCTCCTCTTTGCATGTGACCCCGCTCTCACAAGTTGCACATATACCTTTCTCCACAGCTTCAATTGCCGGAGCTATCTCTCTACGGCTACACACCAACTTTGGAACCCTATAGTGCACCTCGACATGCTGGTCAAGGCAAAAGTTGCCCCACCCCCTGCATAGTACTTCACCTTCACTCGAACTTGATGTAGATAGGAGATCACTTTCCTCCACTAGTTCCTCAATGTCTTGCACTTTTGCTTAGTAGGCGACGTCAAGCATGGCTTTCCAATCTTCGTCATAAGTCGCAAAATCCTCAACATAATTGGAGCTTGAATCACTCCAGGCATCTTCGCCATCACATTCATATCCGCTACTAGCGGAGCGTGTTAAAGCTTCATCATAGGAGACTTCTTTATCAAGAAATGACTTCCTGCATACCTCTTGGTCGAATCTTCGATCCGATTGAGCCTTTAATACTTCCGTCTTGAAATCTCAGACAAAACAGGCTCGAACCCTCGACCATGATTGCCTATCGGAACCTCCAAATTGTTCAGCCAGCCCTTTGCTTTGCCCTGCATCACCTGTGACAAACCTCTAAGCTTTGCTGCGTTGGTCAACATCTGTGGTGACATCATATACAACTCTAGATCGCATATCCAATCTTTTGCATCTTCCTCGCCATTGAAAACCGGCGCATAGCGATCTTCAATCATCTTCAAGCTGACCGAGGAGCAATCAGTAGATCCTCAGTGGGGGCACCACTGATGGAAAGGGGGAAGTAGGAACAAACCCAGTACACTCGACATTGCCTCTCTATAGCCCAAGGATAAATTCGCACCCCTAACCACACAGAATCACATACACACGCGCACTATCTGCCAACCTCCATAGTACAGACGACCTTCCAACAATCATGGCTACACACAGTCGACCATAACCGCAAACACTTATCGCAAACTCACCATCCCACACTTGTACCCACCGATGCATACACTCATTCCAATCCTGTAAACACACTGCCACAGGGAGGCGACACAGGCCTCGACCACATATATACAATTTGCCCGCACAATCTCTCTACCTCCCTCTTTGCTCACATACACACAATCCTGGAACCACCGCTACCACGGGCATACGGCAAAAGACACGAGGCAGATAATATTGGCGGCAAACTCGAGAAAAAACCACAACCCAACTATGAATCACATAAACCCAATTAAATACAATGATGGCAAATTCGATAGTTGCCGACTTCATAGCGTGATGCTTCGTGCTGCTTGATCCTCCTTGCACTTGATCCTCGATGGCTTCTCTTGCTTGACAAAACCCCTGTCTACTTGGCGGCTCTATCCTTCTCGACTTGCAACCCCCTTTTACTGCAGGGCTAGCACTACAAGAGGCTATTCATATTAGCGACGCTCACACAGCGACGCTCAAAAAAAAAATTCCCGGCGTCGCTATGAGCGTCGCAACTTTCTTTGTAAATTTGCGACGCTCATAGCGACGCCAGCTGGGCTAAAAAAATAACCGAGCGCGCCCAAAAACTCAGATCTCAGATCTGAGTTTTTCGGCGCCCTCAAGCAAGGAGCAGGTAACGCTCTCCCTCTCTCTCTCTCTCTCTCTCTCTCTCTCTCTTTTTCTTCTCCACACACACACACACACACACACACACACACGAGGAGAGGAAGGAGAGCCAGGTATGCTCCTTCCCTCTCCTCATTCTCATGTTCCCTTCCCCTCTTTCTCTCTCCCTCTCTCTCTCTCTCACACACGCACATACACACACACATAGTGTTTTTGAGAGAGAGAGAGAGAGAGAGAGAGAGAGAGAGAGAGAGAGAGAGAGAGAGAGAGAGAGAGAGAGAGAGTACAAACAAAAACAAAAACGCACACACACATACATAAACAAAGAATGCACACACACATTGAGAGAGGAAAAGAGAGAGAGAGCATGCATAAACAAAAAACGCACGCATTGAGAGAGGAAAAGAGAGAGAGAGAACATGCATAAACAAAAAACGCACACATTGAGAGAGGAAAAGAGAGAGAAAACATGCATACGATCCAAAAAAACGCACACACATTGAGAGAGAAAGAGAGAGAAACTAATTTAACGTCGTAGGAAACTAATTAAAATTAAAAGACCTAAAGATCTAGTCGACGAGGAGTTGAACTCAAGACCTATTATTCAAGAGGGAAATGGCATAATCAATCTATCATACTTGGCATGGGTGATAGAAAGGTTATACCATTTATCTCTTTTTATTGGCACACACATCCACACACGCGCACACACACAAGAAGAAGAGAGTTGTAACGTCGTAGGAAACTATCTTAAAAGACGTTAAAGATTAGGTTATATGTAGACTTACATTAAATTAGATTTAGGTTTATTTTTAACTAGATTTACGTTTATTTACGCTAGATTTAGATTTACGTTATATTAGATTAGATTTAGGTCTCCATAGACTGCGATGCCTGCATGAAGCGGGTGAAGAAAGCCCTCAATGGAATATAGGGTATTGCTGCCTTCACTCATGGTGGGCTCCGTCGATCCAAAAGTACTGGTGAAATGTCTTCAGAAGATAGGGAAGAAGGTGGATCTTCAGGGCGGCAAGAGTCACTACATCCCCGACACAATGACCATCTAGACAACCTCTAGTCATTCAACAGCAACTTCAAAGTTAGTAACAAGAGCAAGAACGGTCTAAAGGGCCAATTGCTGTCGTCAGATGTGGATGGAGATGAGGCAGCGTCACCGCCGGAAGTTAACTCTCACATCTTTAGTGATGAGAATGCCAACTCTTGCCGAGTTATGTGAAAAATTATGTGTTAAATCAGTTTTAAGGTTCTTATAATCCCTGTTAGTTTAGTTCTTTGTTTTTAATATAACATAATTTACGTTAGATTTAGATTTATGTTATATTAGATTAGACTTAGGTTTATTTAGGTTTACCCACACACACACACACACACACACACACAAGAAGAAGAGAGTTTTAACGTCGTAGGAAACTATCCCAAAAGACGTTAAAGATTAGGTTAGATGTAGACTTACGTTAAATTAGATTTAGGTTTATTTTTAGTTAGATTTACGTTTATTTAGATTTACGCTTATTTACGTTAGATCGAGTCCACGCAAGAATTACTTACGGTTTAGGGTTTAGAGTTAGACGAACAGTGAAAAGATCTACTGTGAAAAGATGTTAAGATGCTGTGAAGTGCTACAGCTAGAGAAGAGGCAAAGGGGTTTTGTCCACTACATGCAGTATCATGTAGACGTGGGTGTGTAGATTTCTTGTACCCACAAATATAGGTATTGACCAATAAAGACGAGATTATAACCCGGTGGTTCTGATCTCCGTGCACCTCCAGACCGAGGTGTGTGGGGATTGGACATGACTAGAGAATGTGAGGTAGAGAGAGAGAGAGAGAGAGAGAGAGAGAGAGAGAGAGAGAGAGAGAGAGAGAGAGAGAGAGAGAGAGAGAGAGAGAGAGAGAGAGAGATAAGACGAAGAATGCCAATAGAATATTAAATTTGTTGTCCAGGTTATAAGTTTTTTATCCTCATTATGAGTAGTGACGAGGATGTGGGACCGTCCAACCGAAACACCTATCTCTCAACGAGGGTCTTATGTCCTTGTAATCAATGCAAGCATGCTGTGCGACGGACAAGACGTGTTTCTTTGCAGCACGTTCGCGAATTTGGCGAGTTCGATCCATCTATTATAGATCGAGTTGTTGCCAATTATAACTCGTCGGACTCTGACGCTGGCCAACAAGCAGCAATCTTGCAACCCAATAGACGTGTTCGCAGGCGCTTTGGTCAAGCAGCATATGTGAGGCCACAAGATGTAGCCTCTGACAGCTCGGGGGATGATCATGCAGAGCACATTCCCAACGAGGCAATGTTTGAGCCCGAGATTGATGAAATGATCGAGACGATCATGGATTCAGAAAGGCTTATCTATGATGATATGAAAAGTGAAGCCGATATGCCATTGTATAATGGAGCACGTATGTCTAGATTGAAAGCACTCCTGGTTCTTCTCAACATGCAGGCAAAGTTTGGATGGAGTGACACTAGCGTCACAACGCTTTTCAGGTGATCTATTACAATTAGTTTACTTTAATAAAACTCTAAATGTATAATGATCTGATAGATTTTTACACGACTGTATCATATTTTTATGTTGTGTAGATTGCTGAAAGAGCACATACTACCAGCTGACAATGTGATGCCAGATTCCCGAGATGAAGCAAGAAAGATTTTGCGAAACTTGGGGATGGATTACAATTCTATCCACGCTTGTCCTAATGACTGCATTCTTTTCAGAGGGGAATACATAGACATGGAGAAGTGTCCGAAATGTGATTCCGAAAGATATCGAGTAGATCTCCACGGGACAAAAATTCCACAAAAGGTTTTGCGACATTTCCCTCTGCTTCCTCGCATCAAGCATTTCTTCGAATGTAAGTCCATGGCCGCCCTAGCATCATGGCATGAGGAGAATAAATCTTCGGATGGTGTGCTACGAATTCCTGCAGATTGCGTAGCCTGGAAACATATAGATGGAACATGGTCGGATTTTGCCAGGGAAGCTCGAAATTTGCGCTTAGGCCTCGCTATGGATGGCGTAAATCCATTTGGTCAAAGATCAACATCTTACAGTGTATGGCCCGTGGTCATCGTCAACTACAACATTCCCCCGTGGTTGACTACGAAGAAGGGGCACCTATGGCTAAGCTTGATTGTGCCAGGGCGATATAAAGTGGGGAATATGGATGTGTATCTTCGTCCACTATTGGAAGAGCTACAACAATTGTGGATTGGCATAGAGGTGGTGGATATGAGCCGACACACAGGACGACAGAATGCTTTGATCAGAGGCATTCTAATGTGGACCATGCATGACTATCCCGGGCTAACAGAATGCTCAGGTGATCTATTGACACTCCTCACTCAGACACTGTAAATCTTGTTTTTCCCCATAGTTGATCTATTATCATGTGTATACATGCAGGGCTTCAAACAAGCGGATACAGAGCATGTGTCACATGTGGACCTAGACTGAATGCACGTAGGGCACCCTCACTGAAGAAGCAAATCTACGAAGGTCATCAAGCGTATCTTCCAGAGAATCATGTGTTACGCGACGGCTTTTTGGGAAGAGAGCCACCAAGGATGTCTGCACAAGCATGGTTAGAGCAGAAGGAGATGTGCGATGACGGATTGCCTCCAAGGATGAAGAGACTATCTCTATGGTACGAGTTACCATACTGGCCCCGACTCATGATCAATCACTTGCTCGATCCAATGCACATATTCAAGAATGTGGGTAATCTACTATGGGACCATCTGACCGGCAAGAAAGATACTTTGGGAGCCAGAGTTGACCTTAGAAATGTGGATCGTATGGAGCAATATTGGCCACAAACAGGGTCTGATGGATCGATAAAACTCCCTAAAGCACCATGGATTTTCACAGGAGCCCAAGAACGCAAAGTAAAAGAGACCATTCGATCTTTGCGGACCCCCACTGGCGTAATGCACTCGCTCCGAACGTGTTTTACTAAAGAAGGAAAGCTTACTGGTTTGAAGTCACACGATTGGCATAAAATGTGTCAGGTACGTTCATAGTGGACTTTAATATCATTGCATAAAATGTGGACTTTAATATCATTGCTGCACATACTTTACAGTTTATTTTACCGGTTGCCATTGAGGGATGTTTGTCTCTCGACATCCGTAACACAATCTACAAACTTGCAAAGCTGGTGCAATGGATCTCACAAAAGGAGATCAACGTAGACTCCATACCATTCGCCAAACTAAATGCTGCGGAGCTTGTGTGCATGTTTGAGAAACATTTTCCTACTACAATGCTAACCATTCAGGTGCATCTTCTTGTTCACATAGTTGATGAGGTGGAAATAGCTGGCACAGTTCATTCCAGATGGATGTTCTTCTTAGAACGTTTCATGAAAACGCTTAAGGGATATGTGCGTCAAAAGGCACGTCCGGAGGGTAGCATGGCAGAAGGTTGGTTGGTATCAGAGTCCCTAGTGTACATTGGAGAGTGGCTAGACGGATTTGATAAAGCCCGGGACACGCTATGGCGAACCATAGATGATAAGCGCATATCTGGGATTGTCATGTGCAATCTCGGTGTTGAGAAGAAGATGACGGAAGATCTAGAGGCTAAAATCAACCGATTTTGCATGCTTCACAATCCAGTGATGCAAAAGTGGATTTCACAATATGAGGATGCAAAGCAAGAGCGACAAAGGGCACGAATCGAGTGGAGACGGTGAAGATGACCACCGATGCACTATCCAGCGGTTCTGGAGAGCCTACCAACCTTCATGAGCTTAAGATGGTTGCACAACCAATTGAAAAGCGCACAACAATGCGGTGACGAAGTGACTGAGGAAGAGTGGGAGTCCTCTCGGGGTTGCGCGACCAGGGTAAGTTTGCAATGTATGACTAGCAAGTGACTTTATTTATAAACGTTTGAACGGCCACTCATAATCTTTGTTCGTTGTAGTATAAGTCATACACAGCAGCATGGTGTAAAGGTCGACATTTTAGGGTGGAACGAATCGACAAAAAGCGTTTTACTCAAGATTGTGGAATCATGGCAAAATTTGAACAGTCTAGTCGACGACGTTCCTCTGATGCAGATCCTGTGGTGGCGGAACTCACTTACTTCGGCACGCTGCAAGAGATTTTGAGGATCGATTACAAAGGATTTTTTGTCGACTTGTTCGACGTGCAATGGTTCAAGATAATCATGGAGGGTCGCAACGCTACTGTGCATAGAGGAGAGTCTGGTTTTCTTGAGGTGGATTCTACTAAGAAATGGACTGACCTAAGAGACACTTTCGTACTACCCGAGCATTGTGAACAAGTAAGTATGTAAATAGTTAACATCCCCCTTTTACAAGTTATGTGCTTGAAAGCTCTCATGTAAGTTATGTGGCTCTGGCAGGTAATATTTCATCCTACAAAGTCTACATCAAACTGGTGGTACGTCATAGAGGTAGCCCCTCGTAGTGCAAGGACGTATGAAGGCTACCATGTGCTAATCACAACGTCATCAATGGAGGAGATCAGAGAAGATGCTCAATCAGAAGCCACTGCGGTGGTGCCAGACGAGCATCAAGATGCTACTACTCTATATGGGGTGCATGCAGAGGAGCTACAAAATGAAACAGAGGATATGTGTTTAAACGGAGAGCTCTATATAGATATAGGAAGTTTTGCTGAGTTATGCGAGGATGAGAGAGAGATCTCTTAAAGCCACAAATATTGTATTTGAACAATTTTGCTCCGTGTTGTAAAAGCTCTGGCTCTCTAAGTACCTTCCATGGTGTATAACGCTCTTTTCTACTCGCGCTCACATCTTTTGATTGAAAATTCTGAGTTTTCGACTTGCCTCTTCTATCACTCAATTCATTGCGTCATTGTATTTATATGCGCCATTACGTCATTGTATTTAATGGTCTTTGCGTCATTGTCTACTCTATTCATTCAATATTAAGTTTAAATATTCGTGTGTTTAATGCAGGTATGGATGATGAGGAGTTTCTTTCTTCTTTGTCACCGCAGCAGAGACAGTGGTACGTGGAGCGTCATCGCTCTGGCGCATCATCGCGCGTTCCTACTCCATCCGCATCTCCCTCTCTTTCGGAGCATTCGGCGTGCTCCGAAGCTTCGGCGTCGACAAGACGAGCTTCACACTCGTCTAGACACCGGCGCTCTAGTGGTGGCGGTGGCGGTTGTTGTGGGGATTCCGCCACCGATGCCTCCACACCGCCTCGTGTTCGAAGAGGCTCTTTACCCTCCCCTTCTTTGCCCGCCCCCACACCAGCCACAACATCGCCATCTACACACAGGTTTTGCACGGCTGACTGTTCCTAGAAGCTACACACCTCTACCTACTCCGCCAGGAGCCACCCCACTCGACACTCCTCGCTTCGGGGCCCAGACGCCGGTGGAGACACCTGACGTCCGTAGCCCCATCGACACGCCTCGACCGCCGCAGCTACCCCTGCCGGGACACCCAGGTTCACGCGTCACCGGCCAGAGGGCTTGTCTTACTCCATCGACTTCAGCGGCGGCATCATCATGGATGATGACGGCAAGAAGGTGATCTCGCGCATGCGTGGTCTTTGCTCTCAGCTGTTTAGACACTACATACTAAACAAATGGAGTGAAGTACCAAGTGATTTAAAAAACAGAGTCATCAGCATACTTCATGATGAGTTTCCCGTTCCAACACGGGATCAGCGCTTCAATGAAGACCTGATGAAGATTCGAATGCGCGAATACTGCAAACACAAGCGTTCCGAAGTGCAAAAAGCAATCAAGAATGGGTGGAACAGGCCAGATTGGCTGGCCAAAGAAGATTGGAAGAATGCGAAGAAAGCAGCGCGCGAGAATCCCGACAAGTGGAAGCAACAAAAGGATGCAGCCAGAGCGCGAGTAGAGGCAGGGAGCTCGCACCACTTGGGGAGCGGTGGATGGGCATCATTTGAGGCTGATTTTGTAAGTGTTTTCACATTGCTCTTTATGTTCGATAGTTTAGGGTTTATGAGTTTTTTAATTCTAACATAATGAAATCTTTGTATGTTTTGACAGTGGTCGATGACAGGACGTGATCCCACACCGTACGAGCGCGAGTACGCAGGCAGGAAGGGCTTAAACGCCCTGATGGACATTCTCAGTTCTCGCGGCGGCATGGTTAGTATTAGGGTTTACTCTTTTTTATTTTTTGTATTGTTTTATATATGTCGTTATATGTTTATACTTACTGAAAGCTGTCTTATTGTCTTTTTTTGCAGAATCCGACAGATACGCCGCTTGGACGCGATGAGACGTCTGACTAGACGACGTCAGTTTAGCCGTAGCTAGATAGCATTAGTTTAGGGTTTCTCATAGCTTATGTATCATGAGACGGATTTTATACGTCTTTTTGAACCATGTATATTATTACATTTGTCACCGCAGTTCCTTTTGCCAATCAATTCTTTATGCCTATGATGTTGTACAATTGTCATTATTACATTTGCCAATCAATTCATTTTGCCTATGATGTGTACAATTGTCAATTTTGCAAACAATGCGTCTTGTGGGTGACTATTTTGGGTCTATTATCTACCCTTGCACTTTTTTTAAAAAGTGAATCAAGTACAATATGGTTGATGGGTGGCAGGGCATTCAATGCCCTGCCACCAAAAAAAAATTCTCTCGGGCGTCGCTATAACCGTCGCTATTTATGGCTCTGTAGCGTCGCTATGAGCGTCGCTATAGTCTTCAGTGTAAACGTCGCTATAACCGTCGCTATGAGCGTCTCTATATAGCGACTCTTATAGTGACGCTCTCGTAGCGACGCTCGTAGTGACGGTTTTAGCGACGCCGGGGGTTATAAAAACCCAATGTATTTCCGTCGCTAACAGCGTTACAAGAGCACACAACCTCTTGTAGTGTAGGTGGCCCTCGGCATCATTTGCTCTTTGTAGCTCTCGATCTCATGGATAAGTCAATTTTACAATTGGCCGCACTCCTTTTCTCTGGCAACCTCCATCCGATAACACCTCAGCCCTCTATAGTAATACCTCCCATTGCTTGCTCATGGCCATCCACAACGTGCAACTCTCCCCGTCTTTCTATCTTAAAACAAATGCTCAGGTAGACCTGTCTTTCCCCGCCTGCATGCGTCCTCCTCCTATTCTCCTCATATGCTATGCATCCAATAACATCCGTCTCTCCCTGGCTTCGGTAACCACCCCTGCAGCTTCTGGAACAAAATCCCTCCACTCCAGCCCTCTACGATCCCCTCAGACTCTAAAACGCCACAATGCTACCCAGTGGCGCATGCCCTTCGACTCAACTTCGCTCTCCTCCTGTAGTCAGCCCCCTCTTGGCCCTCTCCTCCTGTAAGTCGGTATGTCAGTCCCAGCTTTTGAACTGATTTTGCACATTACCGCCTTCCTCATCCTGAAGGTTGATGCCCCTTGTGTAGCACCACCTGCCCATAGCGCTCTCAACCACCTGTCCTTCTCCTGCACTGGCTGGTCTTCCCATGCTGCTCGTAACCCTGCACACTAGCCCCTGGCCTTTCCAACTCTCATGCCAACCATCAAATCTCAGAGCTCCTTGTAGTCCTTGGACCCTGGAGGTTGCGGCCCCTCAAAACCATGCTATTGGCCACCCACAACGTGACCCTCTCCCCTCTCTACCCTTGACTGCTCTGTCATACCCCCCATGAAGCCGGCTCCTTAGGTGACACCCTACCTCCTCTTCAAGCCCGCCCCCTTTGTAAACAACACCACCTCGTGATATGGCCGCCTCTGATGGGCCTTCAACTGGCACCCTTCTTCCTCCCTACTCTCTGGCCCTGATGGGTCAGGTCTCCCCTTCATGCTACCGCCTCTTTGACCTGCAGCTCATGGCGTTCACCCACGTGGTGCTCCTGCTCGCCATGTAGAACTGGCCCCTTGACAGGATCTCTTGCATGCACTCTCCACCTGTGTAACCTTTCTTCATGCAGGCGACAATATGGCGCCACCTTCCCATGCAGATGCTCATTTTTTTCCCTCTTAATTTTAAGCTTTACTTTAAAAAAAAACTTCCTTAGTTCCACTTCACGCCTCCCACTGCCGATGGTCAAAAAGACTTCATCTGCACACCGTTCAATTTCCGAGCTCCACCAAAATTTCTTGCCTAGCTCCCTTTCATGCGGCTGAAAAAGGACCATCGATGTTTTAAGTCAAGTCGATGATCATAGGTAGGACCGACCATGAGCTTCGAGCATTGTATGCCATAAAACTCCACAAAAAAAAACCATTTTTTGTGCCGATGACCTCAAGATCTCTGGTAACTTCAAGCCGCAATCGCTTGTCACAAGTGTCAATTGAAAGTTTAACATCCACCGATCTTCAAGTATCCTAAAATCTCGAAACTCACACAAATAGCGCAAGTACTAACATACATATCATGGCCTTTGGTATGCTAAAAACCACATTTGTCATACACCTCCCAACCGCGTTTCGCAACGATTTCCATCGAGGTTCAACACTTTGAAGCCTCCCATCCCGAAAAAGCTTTGGAACAGCATTCGACCAACTTAGAGCCACATTTAGCATACACATCATGTAGCACTTGTTCCAGGCTGCATCTAGTACGTGCCCAAGTATTCAGATATCCTCCTGCAAAGCTTCATGCATGTGCTCCTGGCATTTCCATGAGCCGACCATCTTCAGTTGTACCATCATTGCCCAACCCCTTGTTGAGCATTCATGCTCAACCATAGCATTATTTAGATAATATATCATTGCAGAAGAAGAAACTGATAATACTATGTACAAGAGCTAGATAAATAGCAGTATATAGATAGAGAGATACTTTCACTGGCTGTAGCACCCACCTGGGTCAAATGGAAAGCCATAGGCTCTCCCAATCATAGTGTAAACTCCACCTGGATCAAAACTATGGCATTGATTGTAGCCATCCACTTGGAAAACATATGACTTCAACCCTCTCTTTGCACCTGCAAACCCAAGCAAAAACTTTTGGAGCAGCTTGGCATGGCATATACCTTCAACCTGTATCCAGAAGCTTTTCCCGCACACAAAATGGACTTGTGTACATTGCAAAATGCCTGCATCATACACCAAAATGCTGCCTCCTGCTAGAGATGGCTCCATAGCATGATCTGCCTTCAAAATCCTTTTCAATCTATGCACAGTTGCTTGCACAACAACCTTAAGCAGCAAGCTCATCATAAGCATAGCACAGACCTTGAATACCTTCTTTTTGGCTTTCGATTGTGACATGGAGAAGCATACAGATTCCTTCTGTTTATCATAGGCCTGACTGAAGTGCCCAAGCACTAGCTCTGGAAGTGCCTCTTTATCCCCACAATCGATTGTGACCTGCTCTTCAATCACCTACTCGATCACCTCATCATTGGACAAGCAAGACAAAAATTGATCCCACACTTCAACACGTGCAAGGTTGGTAGTACCGTCCTCTTTGCATGTGACCCTGCTCTCACAAGCTGCACATATACCTGTCTCCACAACGTCAATTGCCGGAGCTATCTCTCTACGGCTACACACACACCTCTGAACCTATAGTGCACCTCGAAATGCTGGTCAAGGAAAAAGTTGCTCCACCCCCTGCATAGATAAAGCATCTTGGCATACCTCTACTTCACCTTCACTCGAACTTGATGTAGATAGGAGATCAGTTTCCTCCACTAGTTCCTCAATGTCTTGCACTTTTGCTTAGTAGGCGACGTCAAGCATGGCTTTCCAATCTTCGTCATAAGTCGCAAAATCCTCAACATAATTGGAGCTTGAATCACTCCAGGCATCTTCGCCATCACATTCATATCCGCTACTAGCGGAGCGTGTTAAAGCTTCATCATAGGAGACTTCTTTATCAAGAAATGACTTCCTGCATACCTCTTGGTCGAATCTTCGATCCGATTGAGCCTTTAATACTTCCGTCTTGAAATCTCAGACAAAACAGGCTTGAACCCTCGATCGTGATTGCCTATTGGAAACCTCCAAATTGTTGAGCCACGCCTTTGCTTTGCCCTGCATGACCTGTGACAAACCTCTAAGCTTTGCTGCGTTGGTTAGTATCTGTAGTGACATCATATACAACTCTAGATCGCATATCCAATCTTCTGCATCTTCCTCGCCAGTAAAAATCGGCGGACCGAAATCTTCAATCATCTTCAAGCTGTAGGACTTCATCGAGGAGCAATCATGAGTAGATCCTCAATGGGGGCACCGTTGATGGAAGGGTGGAAGTAGGAATAAACCCAGCACACTCTACACTGCCTCTCTATAGCCCAAGGATTAACTCGCACCCCTAACCACACAGAATCACATACACACGCGCACTATCTGCCAATCTCCATAGTATAGAACACCTTCGAGAAATCACGGCTACACACACTCGACCATAACTGCAAACACTCATCGACAAGTCACCATCCCACACTTGTACCCACCGATGCATACACTCATACCAATCCTGTAAACACACTGACACAGGGAGGTGACACCGACCACATATACAATTTGCACGCACAATCTCTCTACCTCCCTCTCTACTCACATACACACAATCCCGGAGCCACGCTACCACGGGCATACAACAAAAGACACGAGGCAGATAATATTGGCGGCAAACTCGACAAAAAACAACAACCCAACTATGCATCACATAAACCCAATCAAATACAATGATAGCAAATTCGATAGTTGCCGACTTCATAGCGACGTGATGCTTCGTGCTGCTTGATCCTCCTTGCACTTGATCCTCGATGGCTTCTCGTGCTTGGCAAAACCTCTGTCTACTTGGCGGCTCTATCCTTCTCGACTTGCAGCCCCCTTTTACTACAGGGTTAGGTGGCCCTCGACATCATCTGCTCTCTCTAGCTCTCGATCCCATGGATAAGTAAATTTTACAATTGGCCGCACTCCTTTTCTCTGGAAACCTCCATCCGACACCACCTCAGCCCTCTACAGTAATGCCTCCCATTGCTTGCTCACGGCCATCCACATCGTGCAACTCTCCCCGTCTTTCTATCTTAAAACAAATGCTCATTTATACCTGTCTTCCCACGCCTGCATGCGTCGTCCTCCTATTCTCCTCATATGCTATGTATTTAATAGCATCCTTCTCTGGCTGGCTTTGGTAGCCACTCCTGCAGCTTCTGGAACAAAATCCCTTCACTCCAGCCCTCTACGCTCCCCTCAGACTCTACAATGCCACAATGTTAGCATTAGTGGCGCATGCCCTTCGACTCAACTTTGCTCTCCTCCTGTACTCGGCCCACCTCTTGGCCCTCTCCTCCTGTACTCGGCACGTCAACCCCATCTTTTGAATTGATTCTGCTCAGTATCGCCTTCCTCATCCTGAAGGTTGATGCCCCTTGTGTAGCACCACCTCCCCACAGCGCTCTCAACCACTTGTCCTTCTCCTGCATTGGTCGGGCTTCACATGCAGCTCGTAACCCTGCACACTAGCCCCTGGCCCTTCCAACTCTCCTGCCAACCATCAAATCTCAGAGCTCCTTGTAGTCCTTGGACCCTGGAGGTTGCGGCCCCTGCAACCATGCTATTGGCCACCCACAGCGTGCAACTCTCCCCTCTGTGCTGTTGACTGCTCTGTCATACCGCCCATGAAGCCGGCTCCTTAGGTGACACCCTACCTCCTCTTGAAGCCCGCCCCCTTTGTAAACAGCGCCACCTCCTGATATGGCCGTCTCTGATGGGCCTTCAACTGGCAGCCCTTATTCCTCCCTACTCTCTAGCGGTTTTGGATATATATCGGCTAGCTTGCGCTCGTGGCAAAGCAGCCAGAGCCGGTTGCCAGTCAACTGCAACCGGTTGGAAACAGTTGACTAAAAGGTCAATGTGCTCTTCACATGCACTCTTCGAACTCCCGACCTCACCCTCCAGGTGCTCTCGCCTTACCAGCATGCGACGTACGTGTGCTTGCGTGAATCCTGGAGACTTGTCCTCATAGTGCTACACAGTACCTGCTGCGCCCCCAAAAAGTGTAATGACCTGCTGCGTCGGTCATGTCCACGCACACATCGGCAAGCTAGCCGATATTTAACCACAGCCCTCTCTAGCCCTATTGGCTCAGGTCTCCCCTTCATGCCACCGCCACTTTGACTTGCAACTCATGGCGTTCACCCACGTGGTGCTCCTGCTCGCGATGTAGCACTGGCCCCTTGACGGGATCTCTTGCATGCACTCTCCACCTGTGTAACCTTTCTTCATGCAGGCGACAATATGGCGCCACCTTCCCTTGCAAATGCTCATTTTTTTTCCCTTTAATTTTAAGCTTTAATTTTTTTTAAAAATTCCTTAGATCCACTTCACGCCTCCCACTCTGCCGATGGTCGAAAAGACTTATATATCTTTTTCTCGTCTGCATAGCGTTCAATTTTTGAGCTCCACTAAAACTTCATGCCTAGCTCCCTTTCATGCAGCTGGAAAAGGACCATCGTTGTTTTAAGTCAATTAGTCGATGATCGTAGGTAGGACTGACCATGAGCTTTGAGCTCTGTATGCCATAAAACTCCACAAAAAGAACCATTTTTTGTGCCGATGACCTCAAGATCTCTAGTAACTTCAAGCCACAATCGCTTGTCACAAGTGTCAATCGAAAGTTTAACATCCACCGATCTCCAAGTATCCTCAAATCTCGAAACTCACCCAAATAGCGCAAGTACTAACATACATATCATGGCCTGTGGTCTGCTTCAACCACATTTGGCATACACATCCCAACCGCATTTCGCGATGATTTCCATCGAGCTTCAAAACTTTGAAACCTCCCATCCTAGCAAAGCTTCGGAACAACATTCGACCAACTTAGAGCCACATTTAACATACACATTATGTAGCACTTGTTCCAGGCTGCATCTAGTACGTGCCCAAGTATTCAGATCTCCTCCTGCAAAGCTTCATGCACCTGCTCGTGGCATTTCCATGATCCAACCATCTTCAGTTGTACCATCATTGCCCAAACCCTCGTTGAGCATTCATGCTCAACCATAGAATTATTTAGATAATATATCATTGCATAAGAAGAAACTGATAGATACTATGTACAAGAGGTAGATAAATAGCAGTATATAGATAGAGAGAGACTTTCACTGGCTGTAGCACCCACCTGGGTCAAATGGAAAGCCATAGGCTCTCCCAAGCATAGTGTAAACTCCACCTGGATAAAAAATATGGCATTGATTATAGCCATCCACTTGGAAAACATATGACTTCAACCCTCTCTTTGCACCTGCAAACCCAAGAATAAACTTTTGGAGTAGCTTGGCATGGCATATACCTTCAACCTGTATCCAGAAGCTTTTCCCGCACACAACTTAACTTGTGTACATTGCAAAATGCCTGCATCATACAACAAAATGTGCTTCCTGCTAGAGAGGGCTCCATAGCATGATCTACCTCAGAAAGCCTTTTCAATCTATGCACAGCTGCTTGCACAACAACCTTAAGCAGAAAGCCCATCAAAAGCATAGCACAGACCTTGAATACCTTCTTTTTGGCTTTCGATTGCGACATAGAGAAGCATACAGATTCCTTCTGTTTATCATAGGCCTGACTGAAGTGCCCAAGCACTAGCTTTGGAAGTGCCTCTTTATCCCCACAATCGACTGCAACCTGCTCTTCAATCACCTGCTCGATCACCTCATCATTCGACAAGCAAGACAAAAATTGATCCCACAGTTCATCACCTGGAAGGTTGGTAGTACCCTCCTCTTTGCATGTGACCCCGCTCTCACAAGCTGCACATATACCTGTCTCCACAGCGTCAATTGCCGAAGCTATCTCTCTACGGCTACACACCAACTCTGGAACCCTATAGTGCACCTCGACATGCTGGTCAAAAGTTGCCCCACCCCCTACATAGATAAAGCATCTTGGCATACCTCTACTTCACCTTCACTCGAACTTGATGTAGATAGCAGATCGCTTTTGTCCACTAGTTCCTCAATTTCTTGCGCTTTTGTATAGTAGGCAACGCATGGCCTTCCAATCTTCGTCATAAGCCATAAAATCCTCCATAGAACTAGAGCTTGAATCACTCCAAGCATCTTCGTCATCACATTCATATCCGCTACTAGCAGAGCCTGTTAAAGCTTCATCATAAAAGACGTCTTTATCAAGAATTGACTTCCTGCATACCTCTTGGTCGAATCTTCGATCCGATTGAGTCTTTGATACTTCCGTCTTGAAATCTCAGACAAAACAGGCTCGAACCCTCGACCATGATTGCCTATTGGAAACCTCCAAATTGTTGAGCCAGGCCTTTGCTTTGCCCTGCATCACTTGTGAAAAACCTCTAAGCTTTGTTGCGTTGGTCAGCATCTGTAGTGACATCATATACAACTCTAGATCGCATATCCAATCTTTTGCATCTTCCTCGCCATTGAAAACCGGCGCACCGCAATCTTCAATCATCTTCAAGCTGTAGGACTTCACTGAGGAGCAATCAGTAGATCCTCAGTGGGGGCACCACTGATGGAAAGAGGAAAGTAAGAACAGACCAAACACACTCTACATTGCCTCTCTATAGCCCAAGGATTAACACGCACCCCTAACCACATAGAATCACGTACACACGCGCAGTATCTGCCAACCTCCATAGTACAGACATCCTTCCTGCAATCATGGCTACACACACTCGACCATAACTGCAGAAACTCACACTTGTACCCACCGATGCATACACTCATTCCAATCCTGTAAACACACTGTCACAGGGAGGCGACACAGGCCTCGACCACATATACAATTTGCCCGCACAATCTCTCTACCTCCCTCTCTGCTCACATACACACAATCCTGGAACCACCGCTACCACGGGCATACGGCAAAAGACATGAGGTAGATAATATTGGCGGAAAACTCGACAAAAAACCACAACCCAACTATGTATCATATAAACCCAATCAAATACAATGATGGAAAATTCGATAGTTGCCGACTTCATGCTTCGTGCTGCTTGATCCTCCTTGCACTTGATCCTCGACCGCTTCTCTTGCTTGACAAAATCTCTATGTACTTGGCGGCTCTATCCTTCTCGACTTGCAGCCCCCTTTTAGAGCAGGGCTAGGTAGCCCTCGGCATCATCTGAACTTTGTAGCTCTTGATCCCATGGATAAGTCAATTTTACAATTGGCCACAATCCTTTTCTCTGGCAACCTCCATCCGACAACACCTCAGCCCTCTACAGTAATCCTCCCATTGCTTGCTCATGGCCATCCACAACGTGCAACTCTCCCCGTCTTTCTATCTTAAAACAAATGCTCAGGTAGACCTGTCTTTCCCCGCCTGCATGCGTCCTCGTCCTATTCTCCTCATATGCTATGCATCCAATAACATCCGTCTCTCCCTGGCTTCGGTAGCCACCCCTGCAGCTTCTGGAACAAAATCCCTCCACTCCAGCCCTCTACGATCCCCTCAGACTCTACAACGCCACAATGCTACCCAGTGGCGCATGCCCTTCGACTCAACTTCGCTCTCCTGCTGTAGTCGGCCCGCCTCTTGGCCCTCTCCTCCTATAGTTGGCATGTCAACCCCACCTTTTGAATTGATTCTGCTCAGTACCACCTTCCTCCTCCTGAAGGTTGATTCCCCTTGTGTAGCACCACCTCCCCACAACACTCTCAACCACCTGTCCTTCTCCTGCACTGGCCGGGCTTCCCATGCAGCTCGTAACCCTGCACATTAGCCCCTGGCCCTTCCAACTCTCCTGCAAAGCATCAAATCTCAGAGCTCCTTGTAGTCCTTGGACCCTGGAGGTTGCGGCCCCTCAAAACCATGGTATTGGCCACCCACAACGTGCAACTCTCCCCTCCGTGCCCTTGACTGCTCTGGCATACCGCCCATGAAGCCGGCTCCTCAGGTGACACTCTACCTCCTCTTGAAGCCCGCCCCATTTGTAAACAACGCCATCTCTTGATATGGTCGCCTCTAATGGGCCTTCAACTGGCAGCCCTTCTTCCTTGTGACTCTGTCCCTGATGGCTCAGGTCTCCCCTTCATGCTACCGTCTCTTTGACCTACAGCTCATGGCGTTCATCCATGTGGTGCTCCTGCTCGCCATGTAGCATTGGCCCCTTGACGGGATTTCCTGCATGCACTCTGCACCTGTGTAACCTTTCTTCATGCAGGCGACCAGATGGCGCCACCTTCCCATGCAGATGCTCATTTTTATTCCCTGTTAATTTTAAGATTTACTTAAAAAAAAAACTTCCTTAGTTCCACTTCACGCCTCCCACTGCCGATGGTCGAAAAGACTTATATATCTTTTTCTCGTCTGCACACCGTTCAATTTTTGAGCTCCACTAAAACTTCATGCCTAGCTCCCTTTCATGCAGCTGGAAAAGGACCATCGCTGTTTTAAGTCAAGTCGATGATCGTAGGTAGGACTGACCATGAGCTTTGAGCATTGTATGCCATAAAACTCCACAAAAAAAACCATTTTTTGTGCCGATGACCTCAAGATCTCTGGTAACTTCAAGCCGCAATCGCTTGTCACAAGTGTCAATTGAAAGTTTAACATCCACCGATCTTCAAGTATCCTCAAATCTCGAAACTCACCCAAATAGCGCAAGTACTAACATACATATCATGGCCTTGGTCTGCTAAAAACCACATTTGTCATACACATCCCAACCGCGTTTCGCGACGATTTCCATCGAGGTTCAACACTTTGAAGCCTCCCATCCAAAAAAGCTTCGGAACAGCATTCGACCAACTTAGAGCCACATTATTAGCATACACATCATGTAGCACTTGTTTCAGGCTGCATCTAGTACGTGCCAAGTATTCAGATATCCTCTTGCAAAGCTTCATGCACCTGCTCCTGGCATTTCCATGAGCCAACCATCTTCAGTTGTACCAACGTTCATGAATTTGGTGAGTTCGATCCATCTATTATAGATCGAGTTGTTGCCAATTATAACTCGTCGGACTCTGACGTTGGCCAACAGGCAGCAATCTTGCAACCCAATAGATGTGTTCGTAGGTGCTTTGGTCAAGCAGGATACTTGAGGCCAGAAGATGTAGCCTCTGACAGCTTGGAGGATGATCATGTAGACCACATTCCCAACGATCGATGAAATGATCGAAACGATCATGGATTCAAAAAGGCTTATCTGTGATGATATGAAAAGTGAAGCCGATACACCATTGTATGATGGAGCATGTGTGTCTAGATTGAAGGCGCTCCCGGTTCTTCTCAACATCCACGCAAAGTTTGGATGGAGTGACACTAGCGTCACAACGCTTTTCAGGTGATCTATTACAATGTGTTTACTTTAATAAAAAAATCTAGATGTATAATGATTTGATAGATTACTTACACAAGTGTACCGCATGATTGCTCAAAGAGCACATACTGCTAGATGATAATGTGATGCCAGATTCCAGAGAGGAAGCAAAAAAGATCTTGCAAAACTTGGGGATGGATTACAACTCGATTCAGGCTTGTCCTAACGACTACATTCTTTTCAGAGGGGAATACATAGACATGGAGAAGTGTCCGAAATGTGATTCCGAGAGATATCGAGTAGATCTCCATGGAACAAATAATCCACAAAAGGTTTTGTGACATTTTCCCTCTGCTTCCTTGCATCAAGCATTTCTTCGAATGTAAGTCCATGGCCGCCCTAGCATCATGGCATGAGGAGAATAAATCTTCGTATGGTGTGCTACGGATTCCTGCAGATTGTGCAGCTTGGAAACACATAGACGAAACATGGCCGGAGTTTGCTAGGGAAGCTCAAAATTTGCGCCTAGGTTTGGCTATGGATGGCGTAAATCCATTTGTTCAAAGATCAACATCTTATAGTGTATGGCCCGTTGTCATCATCAACTACAACATTCCCCAGTGGTTGACTACCAAGAAGGGGTACCTGTGGCTAAACTTGATTATGCCGGGGCGGTATAAAGTGAAGAATATGGATGTGTATCTTCATCCACGGATATGAGCCCCATATGAGCCGACACACATGTCGACGGAATGCTTTGATCAGAGGCATTCTAATGTGGACCATGCATGACTATCCTGGACAAACAGAATGCTCAGGTGATTTTACATTCAAACTCAAACACTGTAAATCTTGGTTTTTCTCAAGCTTATCATTGTCATGTGTATACATGCAGGGCTTCAAACAAGGGGATACAGAGCATGTGTCACATGTGGACCTAGACTGAATGCACGTCGGGCGTCCTCACTGAAGAAGCAAATCTACGAAGGTCATCAAGCGTATCTTCCAGAGAATCATGTGTTACGCGATGGATTTTTGGGAAGAGAGCCACCGAGGATATCTGCACAAGCATGGTTAGAGCAGAAGGAGATGTATGATGACGGTTTGCCCCCAGGGATGAAGAGACTCTCTCTATGGTACGAGTTACTATATTGGCCCCGACTCATGATCAATCACTTGCTTGATCCAATGCACATATTCGAGAATGTGGGTAATCTGCTATGGGGCCATATGACCGGTAAGAAAGATACTTTGGGAGCTAGGGTTGACCTTAGAAATGTGGATCGTATGGAGCAATATTGACCGCAGACAGCATCCGATGGATCGATAAAACTCCCTAAAGCACTATGGATTTTCACAGGAGCCCAAGAACGCAAAGTAAAAGAGACCATTTGATCTGTGCGGATCCCCACAGGCGTAATGCACTCGCTCCGAACGTGTTTTACTAAAGAAGGAAAGCTTACCAGTTTGAAGTCACACGACTAACATAAAATGTGTCAGCTATGTTTGAAGTGGAATATATCATAGTGGGAATTGTGTAGCAATTTTGTGTGTGGACTTTAACATCATTGCTAGACGTGTTTTGCAGTTTATTTTACCGGTGGCCATTGAGGGATGTTTGTCTCTTGACGTCCGTAACACAATCTACAAACTTGCGAAGTTGGTGCAATGGATCTCACAAAAGGAGATCAATATAGACTCCATACCATTCGCCAAACTAAACGCTACGAAGGTTGTGTACACGTTTGAGAAACACTTTCCTACTACCATGCTAACCATTCAGATGCATCTTCTTGTTCACATAGTTGATGAGCTGGAAATAGCTGGCACAGTACATTCCAGATGGATGTTCTTTTTAGAACATTTCATGAAAACACTTAAGGGATATGTGCGTCAGATGGTACGTCCGGAGGGTAGCATGGCAAAGGTTGGCTGGTATCAGAGTCCCTAATTTACATTGGAAAGTGGCTAAACAGATTTGATAAAGCCCGCGACGCGCTATGGTGAACCATAAATGAAGAGCGCATATCTGGGATTGTCATGCGCAATCTCGGTTTAAGATGAAGATGACGGAAGATCTAGAGGCTAAAATCAATCAATTTTTCATGCTTCACAATCCAGTGATGCAAAAGTGGATTTCACAATACAAGGATGCAAAGCAAGAGCGAAAAGGGCACGGATCGAGTGGAGACGGGGAAGATGACCACCGATGCATTATCTGGCGGGTCTAGAGAGCATACCAACATTCATGAGCTTAAGATGGTTGCACAACCAATTGAAAAGCGCACAACAGTGCAGTGAAGAAGTGACTGAGGAGGAGTGGGAGTACTCTCGGGGTTGCGCGACCAAGGTAAGTTTGCAATGTACGACTAGTGACTTTCTAGATGTTTGAACGGCCACTCATAATCTTTGTTAGTTGTAGTATAACTCATACACAACAGCATGGTGTAAAGGTCAACATTTTAGGATGGAACAGTGGTCGATGGTAGGATGTGACCCCACACCGTACGAGCATGAGTACACAGGCAGAAGGGCTTAAACCCCTTGATAGACATTCTGAGTTCTTACGGCAGCATTGTTAGTATTAGGGTTTACTCTTTTCTATTTGTTGTATTGTTTTGTAAATTATATGTTTATACTTACAGAAAGCTGTCTTATTGTTTTTTTTTTTTTGCAAATTCGATAGATACGCCGCTTGGGGGACGCGATGGGACGTCTGATTAGACGACGTCAGTCTAGCCATAGCTAGATAGCATTAGTTTCCTTTTGTCATAGCATATGTATCATGAGATGACGTGTATACATCTTTTTGTAACTATTGGAAAACCATGTATATTTTCTCAATAATGACATTGGTGTTGTAACTATTACATTTGCAAAGCTTAACAATCAAGTGATTTTGCCTATGATGTGTACAATTGCTTCCAATGTTAAATTCCCTGAAAGGCAAATCTACTTTAGGTTCAGGGAAAAGATATGTACATAGATGCTAAGGAGTTGGGTAGTACCATACCTCTTGTACATAAGCAAGCTTTCAATAAGTCAATAAAGAGCTCTATTTCCGTGTACATGATTTTTGTTAAAGATTTTCAAAATGAACCTAATGCTTTAGCAAAAGAAAATATAAACAATCAAAGGGAATTAGAGTTATCCAATTTCCTCAAGGGGTTCCAAGATGTTTTTATTGACGACATCCCTTGTGAACTACCTCCCAAACGAGGCAATGATGACCATGTAGTTGAACTTCTTCCAGGAAGTTCACCCCTTAATAAATCTCCTTATACAGTTTCCCAAGCTTGACAAGAGGAGATTATGCGGCAAGTGCATGAGCTAGTTGAGAAAGGCATGATTAGGCCTATCTCATCTGCATTTTGTTCACCAGAGTTATAAGTGCAAAATAAAGAAGACACATATCGTATGTGTGTCAATTATAGAGCACTAAATAGGATCACTATCAAGAATAGGTTTCCTGTTCCACGGGTAGAAGACCTATTTGATAAGCTACAAGGGTCGACCTACTTTAGTAGGATTGACCTAAAAGGGTGGATACCATCAAATAAGGATAGTGGACCAAGAAATTGTAAAGACCGCATTTTGCACTACGTTTGGTCTTTACCAGTACACTGTTATATCTTTTGGCTTGACCAATGCACCGGCCACATTTAACCGCTTGATGAAGAAGCTATTCAAGCCTCACCGAACCTTTACTGGAGTGTTCTTTGATGAAATAATCATCTACTCTAACTCATTAGACAAACACAAGCAACACCTCTAGGTTATATTTCAAGTTTTACGAGAGAATAAACTTTATATTAATCAAAAGAAAAGTGAAATTTTCGTACAAGAGATTCAGTATTTATGTCACATTTTCTCTCAAGATGGCATCCAAATGGATCCATCAAAGCTACAGGTACTAAAAGGATGGCCTAAAATTCCAAGGAATCTGCATGAACTAAGAAGCTTTATAGGTATGTGTGCATACTATAGACGCTTCATAGAAAATTTCTCACAAATCGCGGGACCATCATATGACCTAACAAAGAAAAATGTTAGGTATATATGGTCCACCAAAGAGAACAATGCTTTTGAAAATCGTAAAGAGAAGCTTATCTCTCAACCTGTGCTTACACTACCAAATATCTCAAATCCATTTGAGTCCAATGCGACGCTTGTGGTGATTGCCTTGGAGCTGTTTTGCTCCAAAAAGGGCATGCCATGGCCTATGAAAGTCGAAGGCTTGACCCTGTTGAGAAAGCTCTAGGCATATATGAGAAGGAACTCTTAGCAGTTCTACATGCTCTAGATTCGTGGAAGCACTATTTACTGGGGACTCCTTTCATTCTGCGAACGGATCACCAAAGCCTTAAGTACTTCATGACGCAGACCAAGCTCTTCGACAAACAAATGAGGTGGGCAAATTTACTTTCACAATTTCATTTTCATATTGCTCACATTACTGGCAAGCATAATCAAGTAGCCGATGCACTCTCAAGACAATCGAGAGTGAATATAGTATCCATAGAAACTCACAATGATCTATCTTCTATGATAGATGAGTATGCTACCGATCTTGATTTTAGAGATATGATTTCAGCCCTTAAACTAGGGAAGAAGGAAGAACCATTTATCCTATAAGATGGTTATCTTCTTGATGGCAATAGACTATGCGTTACTAACCCACTACGTGAGAAAGTAAGGTATGAATCTCTTGCTCCTCCTTATGCGGGGCATAGAGGGATTCGGTCTACCCTAAAAGGGATAGAAACATATTCTATTGGAGTGCCATGAAAGCAAACATACAAGAGTATGTTTCAAAATGTGTGGTATGCCAAAAGATGAAGTTTGATACAGGAATATGGACGATAGTAGATAGGTTTAGCAACAAACAATCACATTCCATACCTGTAAAAAAGACTATTAAAGCCCATCAAATGGAAACCCTCTTTATATCACAAATCTTCAAATACCATGGTTTGCCAATGCCTATAGTGTTCGGATAGAATGACCAGTAACTTCTGGAAGGTCTCTTTGAGAATTTAGGTACAAGGCTAAACTTATCTTTGGCCTATCATCCCCAAACGGATGGCCAAAGTAAAATAGCTAACCTAACAATTTTTGATGTACTAAAAGCTTATGCCACAGAAGTAGATCAAAAGTCCCAATGGGAGAAGTACTTACCCTTAGTAGAGCAAGCTTACAATAACATTGTACATACTTCCACGGGAAAAGCACCTTTTGAGGTGATAGAGGGGAAGATAAAAAAGTCCCCTGCTACTCAAGGTACATGGGAAGATCTTCGCTGCGGATGAATATAGCCGAGACCTGCAAGAATCTTTCCAAAAGATTAAGGATGCTATATCCATCTCTCAGCAAAGGCCAAAGGCTGCTGCTGATAAGCACAGAAGAGCCCTAGCCTTTAAACAAAATGATTGGGTCTTGCTCAAGTTTCCCAAGGCTCGATTAAGGCACACAATGGGCAAGAATCCTCCAGGACACCAAAAGTACTATACTAAGCTAGCAAAAAGGTATTATGGTTCCTTTCAGATTCTTAGGCCAATCAATGAGATGACCTATTAACTCAAATTGCCCAACCATTGGCTCATGCACAATGATTTCCATGTGAGCCTATTAAAGCCTTACAAAGGAGAGCCACCTCAAGAAGACCCACTGGAGATCGAGGACCAAGAAGAGGTGTTGCAGCCCGAGTCCATTCTCCGACATGAAGACAAGGTATTACGAAGCGGTAAGACTATCCGACAATATCTTATCAAGTTTAAAAATTATCCTTTTGAAGATGCTAGATGGATGCAAGGCATACAATTAAAGGATAACCTAAACCTTGTCAATGCTTACAATGATTCCTTAGAGTAAGCAAATGTAAATATGTATAAATGAACAAAGTTTTTGTCTTATAAGACTCTCTTTTTCTTTATTCTGCACACATATTAATGAGTATGCATGCTTAGGATCATGCTTGTGGAGACGACGTCTCCCGAACACCAAGTAGAGCTTGTCACTCTACTATGGAAGATTGAAGACTTGCTAAGGCTCTCAAGCACCAAATGGACTAGTCATCCATTCTAGAATGGGGATCCTCTACCCGCTAGCAAATGGACTAATCACTAGACTTTATCTTCTCTACCTCATAGTCGAGGACAACTATGATTTAAAGAGAGAGGTAAAGTCATGAAAACTAATATCTAATTCTCCCAAATGATTTTCTCATGTTAAACTAATCATTTAAATATGGAGAAGTATCAGGGGAGTAAAAGCTAGAACATTGGTAAGGCTGCCAAACCGGTCTCTGCAGGGACTCAAAGGAGGGAAAATAGGGATCCAAAGGGGGACAGTCTGCAAAAGAGTAATGTGCTTCAATGGGGCTTAAAAGACCTAAGGTTCAAATTCATTAATACTTCCATAGGCTAAGGTTCCTAATTTTTTATTCAATTGTCCAAAGGTCGTAGGGGAAAATTGGATGATCATGGGAAGACTAAAAAGTCTTCCCACATCCCTATCAAGGAGGGGGCGAGCCATGAGAGTAGGGGATGAGAGAGAAACACACACACACACACACACACTCCAAAGCTCCCCCTTTACGTAAAGGGAATATTGGACACATGTCAAGCTCCTAGGCCAGTTGCCCCAAGCTTCCCTCAAATCCTATTGGATGGCCATAGAGGTGGAACAATGAGAATTAGGCTAGAGTAAATTTAGTCTAATCAATTTAAAAATGCTTGATTAAAGAACCAATAGAAATTAAGCTCCCTAGAAGACTATTGGACAGTCTACCAAGGGGTCCAATGAGCATTCAGCAACCCAATGGCTTGCCTGATTCCTATTGGCCAGAAGAGTAAGAGGTCCAATGAGAGTTTAATTGAATTATTTAATTACCTAAAGCTCTCACAAAAGGGGAAAGGGGGACACATGTCAGAAGGCTAGCAATTATGCTTCTAATTTGTGATTGGATAAGCTTTACAGGGGCCAATGGGATGCCAACGTGAGCTAAAAGCAAGAGGGGTCGACCAAGATGAGATAGAATGCTGTAGTTTACTCTAACTCATTGCCACACACACACACACAACTCATGTGTGCAAGAAGACCTCCATCTCCTTGTCCAAGCATTGAGAAGTGGAGGCCAACACCAACAACTCTTGGCTATGGAATGCAAATCCAACCAAGAGCCAAGCTTCAATGGCATGCTCATCTCCTCTACCATGCTAATTACTAAGATAATCTATGCTATTAGAGTGACTATGTGAGGAGAATACTTTTTTCTCGTAAGATAACTCTTCTTCCTCTCAATCTATCCTCATTCCCTGCTAGCTCTCACCATTTTTGAAGGTGTGTGAGGTCTTGGGACTGAGGCTAGGGACACTAGGTGTTGTGTTTTTCAAGCATAAGTTGGTGTATGAAGCTTTCATCTTCATTACACCAACTAGTTTTATCAAGGAACACAAAGATTCTATTGTACAAAAGTCTCCTTTGATGGGAGAAGCTATAATACAAGGCCTTTATGGAGGGGGGACCGGCTCCATGTAAATCCAGTATTCAACTGTTGTCAATTGTTCTATTTCTCTCTCTTGTTAAGTATTGTCAATGCCAAATTCGCTAGGTGTAAATTGCTATGTTGCTTTCTCAATTAAGTGCTCTCTCTATGCTTAATGAAATGCTCACTATGTTATCAATTTCCACTACACACAAGTTACTAGTGCATTAAATGTTACAATGACACTTCCCCTTGTAAGCTTCTCATTTTTGCATCTTGATCAAAGTTAATTTGAATAAATTTTGACTCTATTGTTTTTTGTTTTGTAAGAGTACTCTAGGTTTACCATATTTTGAGATTCTTGGTAGATTTTTAATTTTAAATGTAAATTTACTTTTGGTTTGGAAATATTGCATATAAGGAATAAACCTTGGTGAAGCTCCCACCATGCAATTGTGGGATCAAAATTAAACGTCATCATATTTTTGAAATAAAGTTATTGCATAACCACAAATCAAGGTCCATTTTTATCATCTCTCCTTGAGCCCTTTGATTTCTATAGTGTGGGAGTCCAAGGGGGAAAGGGGGATGACCATATGTTATGGACCCCCCCTCCCCCCTCGGTAGGGGTGCCCCCGAAGCCAAGTATTTGAAATTTTTTTGCATGTAATTTTTACGTAGAAAATATGCCAAAAAATCAGTGTGAAACTGTCAATTCTACTTTTCAAGAAGTTGAGATGGATGTATTCTTTGATGTGGACCTTGTCATTGAAAGCCAAGGTGGAGAAAGTGCCAACAGTCAAGGTACTACTACTTATAAATCTCAATCATCCCATCCACAATGACGGCATGCGAATGTTGAAGAGAAGGAGAGATGATGAAAAGTCTTGCCTTCATGCTACTTTACAATGGTGCCAAAACTTTTGTTCTTTGTATAGCTTTCACAAAATTGCTTAACCTATAATCTATATATGGATGGTTTGACACGAGTGTTACAGAGCTTTTTATGTAAATAAATAAATAAATAAATATATATATTTTATACAAATTTGCCTGAAAAGCCAAAGTTCTTTATTAAATTGTTTAAATAGTTTTGACAGACTGCTCAATGAGCAAATTTTGTTTGAAGAAATCACATGCCCCCTACCCGACCTGCCCACCGAACAACTACTTACAAACTTGGGGATGGATTATGATAAAATACATGTATGTCCTAATTATTTGTGGATCAAATAGGTATAGAGAGAACACACAAAGGAAATTTGTCCCTCCAAAGAGTCTACGACACTTTTCAATCATTCCAAGGATAAAGAGTATATTCAAGTGCATGTCTATAGCACCTTTGATGACATGGCATTTAAACACTAGATCTACATATGATGTGATGCGGGTACCTGCTGATTTTGTTGCGTGGAAGCACATAGAGGAACGATGGTCTGCATTTAGAGAAGACCCTCTTTCTGTCCGTCTTAGTTTGGCAATGGACAGAGTAAACCCATTTGGAATTTGGAGTTCCTCATAGAACACATGGCTTATTTGCTTGGTGAACTATAATCTTTCACCATGGTTGGCTATCAAGAAGGGCTATTTACTATTTTCACTAATTGTTCATGGGAAGTACAAGGTAAAAGACATGGATGTTTATCTGGAACCACTTATACAGGAGCTTCAAATCTTGTGGACAGGGATTGATATGGTTGACATGTCCCAACCAGTTGGTCGACAACATGCCCATGTGCAAGGCATTCTCATATGGACCATGCATGATTGGTTAGGCTTTGGTGAGTGTTCATGCAAGTACTTTGAAACCCATATCTATCTGCATTCTATACTTAACCCCAATGGAAATAATACTATACCAAAAGCTCCATGGATTTTGAGAAAGACAGAAAAGCAACAAGTAAAGAAAGTCATATCTACATTCAAAACTCCAACTGGGAGCATGCGATGCTTGAAAACAACATTTACTAAAGATGAAAAACTAAGTGGTCTTAAGTCTCATGATTGTCACAAATTTTCACAGTTGTTTATCTTAACAATTGCCATCAGACATTGCTTGACAGATGACATAAGAAACACAATTTACAAAATTAGTGAGTTAGTGCGTTGGATCTCATCAAAAGAGATCAGGGAAGACAACATAGATGCAACTTGCTTAAATGCTATAGAGGCAGTGTGTATGGTGAAGAAGTATTTTTCAACAAACATTCTTACTATCCAAATGCATTTACATTGTCGATCTAAAGCACAAGACATATACAAAAATAATGAGACACAACCGACATGGTTGGACACAGAGGAGTGGAAGGGATTGCACGAGATACAAGAGCATCCAGACAGGTTTTAGCAGTAGTGAGATGTAACAAGAGCACACATGGAGTTTGTAGGATCTTCTCATCTTGGGAGTGAGGGCTATGAGACTCTTTGACATGAGTTTGTAAATGTTATACACTATGTAAATAGAATATACAAATATGGTTTTCTAATATTTATCATATGGTTAAGTTTTTATCTTATAAGGGCTTGCTGCCAAGAAGCATCCTTCGATGAGTAGAGAGGAGAAATATGGATTCAAGCATGGACTATCAGTTCTTCTTCTGCAGCTTCACGATGAGGAAGAGGCCATCAACTGGGAGGCCGTACCTTGATCAATATGGTCGATGTATATATTTTTATTTGTACATGTTGATGTATAACTAGTTATGTTTTGGTGCTTTTAGACGGTAACCATGATTATAGATATATTCATGTATGTTCAATTTTGGCTATGGTTTGAGAATTTGGTTATAGTTAAGATTTGGTAATCTGCTCAAGGTTATGATTATGGTTATGGCTAGAGAATTTGGTTATGGTTATGGTTTTGTAAATTGTGTAAGGTTATGGTAATGGTTTTGTAATCTACTTAAGGTTATGGTTATGGTTTTGAAAATTTGGTTAAGGTTATGGTTTCGAAAACTGCTTATAGTTATGGTTATGGTTATGGTTTGAGAATGTGGTTATGCTTATGGTTTTGTAATCCGCTTAAGGTTATGGTTATGGTTTGAGAATTTGGTCATGGTTACGTGTTGGTGGCAATCGTATAAGTACCATCTAATCAACCCAAGACCAACAAAATTATCAATCCTAGGATCTGCAACCCGACTAGGACATAGAAGCATGAGGATCATTGGATGTAGTGAATGAGAAGATTGAGAATGCTCTTCCAATGCAATAGAGGTTAGCCATGAACCACTAACTCTAATCGCACCATAATCGTCAATCAAGCATCACCTACACACATTAAGCCCACCAAAGTCCGACTTGCCATAGACTAGAATCTCAAAACACACTCTTGACAAGCATACACTAACTGCATTGGAGTTGGCCTCTCCAATCACCACATGCCAATAAAGGTACTTAATCAAAAGCTACACACACAAGGTGAATGTGCTTGAGTTTCATTAAACCCATCCACACACAAGCAACAATAGGGCACATACACTTAATCACAAGAATTAAGAACAATTTACTCAACTTGAATTAGAGATGTTAAATATCACAAATCGAGTGCTCATAGAAGGATACGAGTGGTCAATAAGCAAGAAGTCATCACACACACTCAAATCTAGAATAATGAGAATGTGAAACTACTTCATGACATAATGGAATATAGAAGAATTAAAACTAATGAAGAAAGTAGAGATTAGTTTAATCAATAGTTGCTTTTCTAATTACAAAGGACTAGCACTAGCCTTCTAAGCATGGGCATTAAGCTCAAAGCTAGGCCATCCATGAAGTGAACACTCAAGAGAGAGCTCTCAAGAATGGATACTCAAGAATGAAGCTTCTTTGCATAAAAGTATCACTAATGATATTACTATAGCCTCTCCACTCAAGCTATATAAACTCCCTTGTATAATCCATTTCCATGAGTCGAGTCATGTATTACTGTTATTCTCAAGTGTATTAGTGTTATTGATCATGATTGCATCTAGCCCTAATCCATCCTAGCCTAACCCTAACAGATGGGCACTTGCAAGTGCAAGATGTTTCTACTCATTTCTGTATAGAAACAAAACCTGTACTAAAGCCTTGACATGGATTGTGGTAATTGCATCATGGCAATGCGATGTATGCGCATGAAGACTTGATAATGGATGAGAAATCCTCCAGGTTGGCATGCTTAGAGAGAGATCATGCACATGAAGACATGATAATGGATGAAAAATCCTTCGAGGTAGCAAGGTGTGTGTGTGTGTGTGTGTGTGAGAGAGAGAGAGAGAGAGAGAGAGAGAGAGAGCAAATCGAGGCAAGGTTCCACAAATCTTTCTTGGTACGAGGCTCCAACACATCCACAAAATCTAGCGACAATTACATATGTTGGCAATCCTTAAACCTCAACTCCACCTCCTCCCTAAGGCACTATCACCTAATAGTCATACTATGCTACCACTATGTCACAAGGGAGGAGGCTATTGCCATCTTTAATGCTCTGGTGAACACTTCCTCTCAACACAAGAATTGACTTTGTATATAGCGCCTCTCACATTGGACTTTGTACATGCAGTGGTTGATTTAGTAGATTTGTGTGCTGCAAAGTCAAGGCAGCCATCATGCTCATGGAAAAGTTGGGATAAAAGGGTGGTGTAGGAACCATTAGGTTGAAGGGTGCCTATCATGTAAATAGAAAAGGGTGAATGGTCAATTAAATTACTTCATCTGTTTTCGCAACTATGATTGCACTGGCAAAGAAAAAAGATAGAATTGCCAAAATATGACCTTAAAGCCACATCTTAACCTTGGTGATGATTTGGACTACTAAAATGCCATGCCTTTTAATAGCTTACATGTACTCCTAAGGTTGAAGGCTGCACCTTTTACATGTACTCTTGAGGTTGAAGTTTGCACTTATTTTTGTGAATTAAAAGGCAAGATAGTTTTTAAACATGTTTACTTGAGGCGGCAACAAGTTGGGTTGATGTAGTGGAGTAGTTGCAATGAGTTGCAAATGAGGTGGCAAACAATCACCCATTGGGCAAGATCTTTTTTTGGCTGCTTTGCGGGACAGCACACCGACTATCGGCCGGTCTGTAACGCTAGTTGCTTCAACAACTTTTGCCATTCAAGCCAAAGTTTTAGAACGCAGAGAAAAGCTCTTATGTTCCGGATTTCTACCTTGTTTTGTTTTAGTTTGTGTTCCTTTATTGTGGGAAAAAGCCCTGTAAAACGAAATTTAACATTGAGAGAGAGAGAGAGAGAGAAACAAACCGGGGTCCAGTGTATTTTAACCCATTGAGATTATAAATACCCCGGCTAGGTTTTGAGCTTGCGTTTAAGAAAACCGGGAAATTTGCAAAAGTTTAAGTGTAGCTACCGGCAAAAGCTTCAAATTTTGACCTGAAATCCCGGATTTGCCCTTATTTTCACCGGTTAGCGAAAATGTATTTTTCTGCCTCAGCAGCCTCAGCCCCTTATTTTCACCGGCTAGCGAAAATGTATTTTTCTGCCTCAGCAGCCTCAGCCTCAGCCTCAGCCTCAGCCTGAGAGAGAGAGAGAGAGAGAGAGAGAGAGAGAGCCCTTCCGAGTTCCTGCCACCTGGCTGCTGCGCAATGCAGAGAATCAAAGATTTGGAGGTGGCAGACGCTGCAGTAAGTACAGTCGTGTAGGGGCAGTAACGAGTGCCTTTTTATATTCCCGCATATTGAAAATCGAATGATGATCCGGAAGAGAGAGGGAATTATATAGAAAGTAGAATCTATTACAATTTACAAATGACAGCTGAGGCTCTGGGCTCCAGGGTTGGGCGAAAATCAAAATGCCTGTTGAGGGCAAAGGGAAAAGGAGAAATTCCGCCTCAAAATAGAGAAAAGTAGTGTAAAAACTTAAAAAAATAGCCTAATTTTCTAACATTTTCTCTTGGCAAATTCAAGGAAAGGAATTTTGTATGTTTGGAAAAATGATTTTTCCCGAGCACAGTCCGACTCTGAGAGGCTGAGCTTGCTAAGACGAGAATCTGAAAATGTGCACAGAGAAAATAATAATCTTTAAAAAGCCTCTGTCGTCTCTTTATCTAAAAAGTACGATAATCTTAAATGGATGGACCAATTTTTTGTTCCCTCATTGTCCGAAGCAACAAGTGACCAAATCAATATATTATTAAAAAGAAACTCAATCAGGAAGGTGAAGGGTTGGAGACTGCAAGCCATCCGGCCCTCCGTTTCAATGGTCCAGATTGAGCAGTTTGAGGCCCTGGCTACTGGCTAGGGCCACGCATCAATCCAACAACGCCGATAAGACGGGTTAAGCCAACGGTCCAGATGCTGACTAGCTTGGCTGAGCTGAATCAACACGCAGGATGATATTACCACGAATAATAATACGCTCCTTTCCTGTTACCACTGCGCCATTTAGGCTGGAAATTAGGGGAAAAAAAAGCCTCGATGAAATATTAAAGAAAAACGATGAAGGACATCATTCCAGACCGTCCAGCTTTCCTCCAGGACCTCCATCCATCCTTTTTTCTTGTGCCTTGAATTTTTAATACGCAAGGCTTTCTTTTTGCACACTCCTCTCTCTCTCTCTCTCTCTCTCTCTCTCTCATTACATGTTTGCATTCATCATGTGTTTTAATTGGCCTGAATCCTAATAGTAGTAGCACAAATAGACGCCAACTTGTTTTCGCACAGACAAATTTTTTGCAAGGATTGTTATCCTACTTTCCTCACTGGTTTGGGGGTAAGAGGGTTCTGGTGTACTACTATATTTTCTCTATTGCTTCATTTCCTTGTAACTACCCTCTCCCCGAAAGGCAAATCAGTCCATGGAGTGAGTGCCTCTGATCTTGTCACGATAATGCACAGAATTAGAAGCTCTTCTTCATTTGCTTGCAATTCCTCCGCTTACTGAAGCTACGAACTATGCATGAACGATGGATTGATCCAAGCTCCTCCTTAATCACAGCTCCCGCTGGAGAGCAAAGGCAAGATTATAAGCAAAAGGTTAACTTTTCTGTATCCTAAACAGGGCACTGTGTCACTTAGCATCTGAGAAAGAAAGTAAGATATGTAGGATTAAATTAGGAGTGTCCGTGTGAGAAAAGTTTCTTTGTAAGCAAGGTGCTTCTATTATCGCTTCTTCAGATATCCGGTAGCTGATCGAGAAATCAAACCGTTGTTCTTGTGTTGTTTATGCAGGTAGTCTGTAACGTGCAAGGAGAGGCAAATCAGATTGATGCGGGGATTATTATCGGGTCAGCGTCGTCTGCTACAGGTGTGGCTAGTGCTCTGCAGATGCCGATGCAGAGGGGGTTCCTGGCCTCCGGATCCTCTGCAGGCCACAATTCCTGTGATAGCAGTACGTCGACCACTCACGCATTTAATTTGAGTGAGTGCATGATTAGTATTAGTGATGAGGAGAGGAATTTGCTGTCCATTAATGACATTCTCATACCGGGCCTGGCCGAGGACGGAGAGGAAGAGGTACAGCTTGTGCAGGGGGGCAGAATATACTCTGCTCTACGCCTGGACAACGTGTTGTGCGTCGACCATGACCACATTGGCAACAATGTCCACAAGCTCAATCTCAACATGCAGCAGGAGCCCAAAATCAGTAGCTTCATCAGTTATACTAGTGCGTTAGCTGATGCAGAGCTGGCTGGAGATATGCTGCAGGAGAATGCCGGAGCGTCAGTATTTGGTCAAAGTAACAGCCCTCCCCGTCCTTCTAATTATCATGTTGACTTACTGAGCAGGCTCCTCTCTGCTTCTGCAGACGATGACGATGAAGAGGACTTAGAACAAATTATTGGTCGTAGCTGCAATTGCAATATCAACATGCTCTTCACCAGCAACAGTACCCGCGTGGCTTGTCCCCGGGCGGAGACCAGCATCTCCAGAGCAGATCAGACGTACTGCAACGAAGAGGACGTCTCTCACGCTACTTATGCTAGCGCGATCGTAGGCGACGGCCACTATGAAGTCGACAGCGATCAGCAGGATTATATAAATACGAATATTGAAGACTGTGAGCAACTGAAAGAGCAGGGCGGCCAGCATATGAATGATGAGGCCGAGCAACTGCAGAGAGTAATGGGACGTATTCAAAAGTCTAGCACGTCATGCTGGCAGCAGCTGATGAAGATTGATGATAAGGTCCGTAATTGCAAATCAGGTGCCGCTAGCATTCCCATCAGAAAGCGCTGTGTAACCAGGGGGGGGGCCGTGGACTCCAAATGACAGGGTATATTATCGTTGTGAATCACTGATCTAATGAACAATGAAAGCATATTACGAGTCCCGTGGGCCATGCCATAAAACAAACAAAGATTGTGGTGCGGCTGTTGTAATGGTTATTTGACGTTGAGGAGAATCAGTGATTTGAGGCAGCTGGTGAAGAGGTACGGTGATAAGAAGTGGTCGGTGATAGCGCAGCATCTGCAGGGACGCATTGGCAAGCAATGCCGCGAGCGTTGGCAAAACCACTTGCGACCTGATATCAAGGTAATCTTCCTCCTTAAACGCGCGCGCGCGCGCACACACACACACACACACACAGAGAGAGAGAGAGAGAGAGAGAGAGAGAGAGAGAGAGAGAGGATATACTCTGTTTAGTCTCGATGTTAAGCGATTTGTGATGGATATGGCTGTTTTCCGTTGCCGCTAGGGTCAAAAGTAGGTCGTTAGCTTCCATATTGGTGGGTCGTACAGCTTCAATTTTGCTATGGTTTTTAAACTATCATGGAGATGATCGCGTCGAGTTGCGCACCAGACTCTCTTCCAACACACACACACACACACACAGAGAGAGAGAGAGAGAGAGAGAGAGAGACAGAGAGAGAGAGAGAGCTGTCAGATTTTTTTGGCATGGAAACCTTTCAAGTGAATAAGCACAAGGAATGTCATGAGGAGTGCATGTTTTTGCTCTCTTGCTCAATTTTGCTTGGTTTTTGTTTAAAGTGACGGCATCACGAGAAGTACCCTCACGTTGGGGGTAAATGCCAAAATTGGTGATGCACAGCAAGGGTAGCACCCCCGCTCGTGCAAATCTGCTCTAAAGTCTTTTCATTTGGGCTAGCCCCTAGCATGACAAGGAGTTATGAAGCAAGCTAGTTATGGAGCCCTTAAGATGATTTGGGTGATGAATTGTCTTGCTTAATGGCCTTCATGGCCATTGATGCTTAGCTAAGATAAGCCAAGAATTATGTCCAAATAAGCAAATAAGCAACTGGAACAAAATTAGCAAGCACACCATCCTTAGGATTTGAACTTTGGTGCTATCTACATGCCCAAAGCTCTATATACTACTACTATTAGCATATTAGAGTACTTATGGTGCTATATAGCTAACAATTCAAAGGAAATCAACAAGCACACTATTCTTAAAGGATTGAGACGGTACTAAGTGCAAGCCCTATACTAGTACCATATCCTCATGGCACTGATGAGGCTTGCGTTAAAAAAAACTAAGAACATGAGTTAAACAAGGAAGAGGCCTAAGCCCCTCTCAAGTGCATCTATTGCTTCTATGTGTGGTGTATGTCAAAAAAGCATTGGATTGCCCCTTTATCATGAACCACACATGAAGCATTCGTATCAAGAGAAAAGTTTTGCATACACATCTTTACTCGCAAATTTGTTTGATCTCTTGTTGACTTGCTACAAAAAATGAGAGAAATGACCATTCTTTTTGAAACGCACTCCCCAAGTGGAGGCTTTAATTATGGGAGCCATTGATGGCTACTTTTCCCATGTGCAGTAACAAAGATAGCATGAACATACAATTCAATAAAAAATGTTCCAAAATCCTTTCCCAAGGATTGATAGATATAGGCCCACTCCATTTGGTTGTATATGTTTCTATATTATATTGACTATTGATATTGAGACAATTTGAAGTCTGGTTTTAGAGTTTTTGACCTCATTGCCCTCCATATGTCATGCCTAATAAAAGTAGGAGCATGACTAATTATAAAAGTAGAAGCTGAGAAAGTGGTATAAAACTCCTTGTTTTCTTCCTAAGTGATCATCATGGATGTCCTGGACGAGGCCTTTCACAAAGGAAATACGTATTTAACTCTGTTTCTTCTAAAAGATTGAAATTTCACTTTTAGATTTTCCAGTGTGTAACATAATCACCAATTAGATAGTCACTGTTGGGGATTAGGTGGTTTGGGGGAGGATCAACTGGGAAGTCACTACCCATTGAAGTTAATGAGGAATTTATCTCATGTCCTACGATAATCCCCAGTGTCATTTATATGCAATCAATCGTAAGAAACGATTGTTTTGGGAAAAATGAACTAGTCCATCAAATTTAGAGGCTTGTGTGACTAAGAGATGATAAAATTTACAAGTTCCTCATTTTTTCCATATGTAGTAGTCCTTAATGAGCTATAAGCTCAATAAAGGATTTTCCAAAATCAACAGATCTACAATGGGTTTGGAATTGTTTTCAAAACCCTAAAAGGAAACTTTTATGTCCTGTTAGGTTACCAAACTAGTGTTAACCTTATCTATCTCCTCTTTGATTTTCTTCGCAATGTTTCATTCTATGTATAGGGACGCTGTTTGCGCTGCTTAGCATCACTCTTAAGGGGTATCATGTGTTGACATATGTTTAGATCCTCTCCCTTAAGATCTTTGTGTGACCAAGCAAACACATCTCTATTATGCTTGAGAGTAGCTATCAAAAGCCGCTCTTCCTCTTTGATGGGATACACTGCTATGTAAGACGGTCTCAATTCTTTCCCTGGTTTGGCAAGGTCAATTCAATTTGCATTCTGAGGCCCATCATATGATGTTCCCGGTTATTTAGGTTCCCTCATTGTTTGCTCAATCATAATATGTCGGTCCTAAATGGTGTACTTCTTGGAGTGAGATGGTGCGTCAAAATTTTCTGTGTCAGAATCCTCTTCACTTTCCATGTCAGTCATCCAAACCTCTTTTAGATCTGTTTTAGCTTTTGGTATTCACTTTTGCATTCCGTTTGGACATATTTGTTGATGCTTCAACTGTGTCCTTGGTTTTCTTTTTGCTTTATTTCTTTTAATTCACTCAAAAAGTTGTCAAGTTCAATGGTTTTTTGGTGATTTTGTCTCGGACACAGTCATTTGCTCCCACAAGCATGAGATACTACATTTTGGTCATCAATCTTGGCATTGGCTTCTTGAATTTGTTTTGTTGTTTTCTTGGTTGTCTCATTTGATATCTTTTTTGTCTTCTCAAATTTTGGGTAGGAAATTCGTAGAAGATTGGTTCATCTTATTTTGGCGCATTTTTGTTTTTTGAGCCACTGGAGAGCTCGTTTCAACCTCGTTCCCGAAGTCATTGCTCCATGAATCATGGAATTCATCTTCGTCATTGTCACTAAGATATCCAATAGAAACTTCATCAACTATACATTTCTAGTCAATTGTTTCATTAGTTTCTATTGTTTCAATTTTCTCTTATGGTTCCAGAATAGCATTCACCATATAGAAGGGCATTATGTCGTAACCATCTTTGTTGCAAAATGTAGTGGGGGTTACCTAGTTTATGCAAACATCTAGAGTCGCCAATATTTGCTCCCATACAAAGGGTTCAAATAGCTCCTATGGAAATGTGGCTCTTTCACATAGTGTCTGTCTTCTATTAGAAGCTCTAGCTCGATTTCTGCGCGATGTCTTGTAGTGGATCTTCCCTTTTTTGGCTTCCATACGCCGATGCTTCGCAGATCTAAACATGCGTGTCCTTCATCAACCAAGCAGACAATTGTGTTTCAAAATCTGTAGCTATGCCAAAGGCTTTTACTAGGGTTTGGTTTACATCTTTGTAACTATGGTTCTTTGTGCTAACCCTGGTTGTGATACCCTTATGTTGTAAGTAGAGATGGTCATAGTCCCAATCTTGAACCATGGTTGTGATACCCTTATGTTGTAAGTAGAGATGGTCATAGTCCCAACCTTGAACCATTTTGAGCTGACGCATGAATGGTCGTACCAAAATAACCTCAAAGGTGTTGTAATTTTTGAAGTCAACTTCAACAAAAGTATGCTCGTACTCTATTTCTCATGAGGACACAATATCTTGTTCCAACATCCCTAAGGGTCGCTCCATATATCTGCTTGCTAGTTGCAACTTCATGTGCATTTTTCTTAGAGTTGGTCTTCTTCATGTCTCTCAGATGTAGTTGTAATCACCTATCTTACTCACTAGTACAGGCTCTGCTTTTGCCTCTCTGGTCGATTTGCTTCCATGATTCTATCTACAAGTCTATCTTGTGAATGGATTTTTTGCCCCATTTTTTCCAGGTCTTTTCTCATTTGTCCCCACAGATGTGGTCTAATTTTTAGAAGCTCGATGAGAGTAATGGTGCATCTTATAGCAGACAACATCAGATCATACAAGCTTTTTGTGTCATCATCTGTGGAATCACATACCATGGTGATGACACAATTCTCACTTTGGATTTTGCCTCATGTTTCCCTAGGAAGGAAGGCAAAGTCCTTATGGTCACTAGTTTAATCTCCACGAATACTTTCATCCCTCCATCTCGGTATAATGACTGTATATTCCCAAAATAGATGTCATGATCCATATTTATCTTTGGAATTGGTGTAGACAGCAATGTGGCACTTGTATTTTTTATTTTTGCTTGTCTCCCATAATGATTGTGGCCATGGCTTGTCCACTTTAGGATTTGGCAGCATCTTGTGAGATATTGAAGGAGAAGCACTTCATTTTGTAGATGACTCATTGGCTGTAGAAGATGCACTACTAGTGTTTGTGTCTATGTCCTCCGTTACCTCTCCATATGTCTTGCATTTATCAACTAGATACAATGATTCTCAAGGGACTTTTTCAAATGTGGTGCATATCTTCAAGTGTAACTCCTTCTTGAGAGTTTTGTTTCTCAAGCCCTTTATGAAGATGACTAATAGACGATCATCTTGCAGTAACTCTTGTACTCGACATCTCTCAATGTATTGCTGAAGTGAAGCAAAGCTTCCTTCACCTTTTCATTCTCCTTTTGCTTAAAGACATAGACTTGGGAAACCATATTGTGCTTGATTCCTCGTTGGAGAACTCCTCGACAAACTCTCACAAGAGTTGATCAATATTTAGGAAATCTCTGTTGTGAAGTGGTTGAAAATAAGTCAATTTCATTCCTTTCAATGTCAAACCAAATCCTTCGTATTGCCTATGGGAATCCGTGACTTGTTCCGCTCTTAATACTTATGCGCATATGGATCTCTCGATCCACTATACTTTTTTGGCACACACTTTGACACTTGAGAAGGTTGCATTCTCGATGTTTCTGCTACAATTCTCATCATTCTAGGCTCCCCTACCACAAAATCTCTCATCTCATACACATTGATAGGTGCTCTTGAGGAAGTTTGTTTAGCTACTCTCTCTCTCACGTTGTATATCTCTACCCTCAGTTCTAGGATCAAGCACCCTTTTGCTGAAAATCATGTCTAGAATATCACTACCACGATGCATGGTCATATAAACCCTTGAAATCAAAGATCCCATTGGTCTTTGTGGCTCGAAAAAATGTGGTTGACTAAAAGAGTCTTTCACTCTTGTTCTCGACGGACTCACTCTCGTAGCTTCTAACCTCATTTTAGAGACAGCTGGTCTATGTGTGCTAGGGGTGACATAGCACTGATGGAGTGGCCCTTCAAAGTAAGTATATTCCTCAAGCTCCTTGCAGATCACTCTAGAGTACTTATGACCATACTTATCTAGAATGATTACCTCAATATCTATTTCTACTTCTCTACTTCTCACGTGGACACATACAAGCATTTCTCCTATGTTAGCTCTCTCACATTGGATTCATTACATCTATAATAGAGCACTTGCTCTCCATTATTGTACTTATACAAACCCACATGCATGTTATCCGTGTTGGCTTTAGTAGCCACATTCACTCGCCTTAGCTTTGCTCTAGGAATGTCCAGCTTCGACGGCTTTTCTTCAGGCTCGACATAAACCTTTTCCTTTGTGCTGGTTAATCCCCATTAATATTTGTCCACAATAAAGAGATTGTGGACCACTAAATACATGTTTCATTCCTCGTAAAAAGTATTGATCCCCACTGTAATCTATGGGCATTATGAGCTTGAGCTCACTAGGTCTATCTTCTATTTTTACGCAGTAATGATCCATACCGTCTTTATAGATCTGAGCAACCTATTCATTTTCAAACTGGTCCTGCAGGTGCAAAATTAAGTTTCGTGTTTGGTGTTGTTTGTGATGTCCTACTCCTATTTCGGTTTCCTCCTTAAAACTCACACTTTTGGATCCTTCAACCATACATGTATAAGCTCTCTTTGAAGAAGTATCAAAAAGAATTTTCTCTAAAATAGGCTCGATCTAGAGTGAGTAAAGTTCCTTGATTGACACTCCCTTCTGTCAAAATATGACTTGACTAGTCTTACTAATAGGATTTATTTTCTGATATAACTTGCCTGACCGCAAAATACACCAAGAAAAATATACTTGCAAAAAAACCATAACCTATTACCTTTTCTGGTGCATTCAACCTTCTGATAAATACAAAATTGAACTACAAACTCTGATCTCCACAATTGTACAAAAAGTACTTGGTGGATATAAGTTGTCTACAACCTCTCTGTGAGTCAAAATCTGCTCGAATAATAATTTTGATGCACTTTTGACACAAAAATTGTTTTGCTTGTAATCTGCACGTACAAATTAAATCCAAATTGACTTTTGAAAAGACCATTATACTTAAAGGGACTAGTGCTAGCTTTGGAATCTAGGCTCACTCTGTGACAGGTGGACATGGATCGGGATCCGTGTACCTAGTTTCAAAATGTGGTGAAACTTGGACACAGGTCCCTCACAGATCCTTGATCCTTGGTATGTGGTTTTTATGTGGTTTGGATCCCCATTTGTCCACAATAAAGGGATTGTGGACAACTAAATACATGTTTCCTTCCTCGTGAAAGTATCGATCGCCACTGTAATTCACGGTCATGATGAAGTTGAGATCACTAGGTCTCTCTTCTATTTTTATGCAGTAATGATCTAGACCGCCTTTATAGATCTGAGCAACCTATTCATTTTAAAACACGTGCTACAGGTGCAAATGTTTCGTGTTTGGCGTTGTTTGTGATGGTCCTACTCCCATTTCGGTTTCATCCTTGAAACCCACACTTTTGGATCCTTTCAACCATACATGTATAAGCTCTCTCTAAAGAAGTATAAAAAAGCATTTTCTCTAAAATAAGCTCTAGAGTGAGTAAAGTTCCTTGATTGACACTCCCTTCTGTCAAAATATGACTTGACTAGTCTTTACTAATAGGATTTCTATTCTAGTATAACTTGCCTAATCGCAAATACACCAAGAAAAATATGCTTGCAAAACCCTAACCTGTTACCTTTTCTGGTGCATTCAACCTTTTGATCAATAGCAATTTGAACTGCAAACTCTAATCTCCATAACTTTTACAAAAAGTACTTGGTGGATATAAGTCTATAGCCTCTCTGTGAGTCAAAATCTGCTCGAATAATAATTTTCTTTCACTTTTGACACAAAAATTGTTTTGCTTGTAATGTGCACAAATCAAATCCAAATTGAGTTTTGAAAAGAACATTATGCTTAAAGGGACTAGTGCTAGCTTTGGAATCTGGGCTCACTCCGTGACAGGGAGACATGGATCGGGATCCGTGTATCGAGTTTCAAAATGTAGTGAAACTTGGCACACAGGTCCCTCACAGATCCTTGATCCTTGGTATGTGGTTTTTATGTGGTTTGGATCCCCATTTGTCCACAATAAAGGGATTGTTGACAACTAAATACATGTTTCCTTCCTCATGAAAGTATCGATTGCCACTGTAATCTACAGGCATTATGAGCTTGAGCTCACTAGGTCTCTCTTCTATTTTTACGCAATAATAATCAATACCATCTTTATAGATCTGAGCAACCTAATTATTTTCAAACTGGTACTGCAGGTGCAAAAGTTTCGTGTTTGGTGTTGTTTGTGATGGTCCTACTCCCATTTCGGTTTCCTCCTTGACACTGACACTTTTGGATCCTTCAAGCATACATGTATAACCTCTCTTTGAGGAAGTATCAAAAATAGTTTTCTCTAAAATAGGCTCTAGAGTCCGTAAAGTTCCTTGATTGACACTCCCTTTTGTCAAAATATGACTTAACTAGTCTTTAATAATAGGATTTCTATTTTGATATAACTTGCCTTATCGCAAATACATCAAGAAAAATATTCTTGCAAAACCTAACCTGTTACCTTTTCTGGTGCATTCAACCTTGTGATCAATAGCAATTTGAAGTGAAAACTATGATCTCCACAACTTGTACAAAATGTACTCGGTGGATATAAGTCTACAGCCTCTCTATGAGTCAAAATCTGCTCGAATAATAATTTTATTGCACTTTTGACACAAAAAATGTTTTGCTTGTAATGTGCACAAATCAAATCCAAATTGAGTATGAAAAGACCATTATGCTTAAAGGGACTAGTGCTAGTTTTGGAATCCGGGCTCACTCTATGAGAGGAGGACATGGATCAGGATCCGTGTACCTAGTTTCAAAATGTAGTGAAACCAAGGTAGGATCAACACGTACGTCCGGATCCTTTTCGTACCGTACGGGTGATCTGTACGGATCCGTACCATACGGATCGATCCGTACGGTGCTGGTTTTTTTTAAAAAAAAATTCTGCCCCCTTTCCAACATGAGGGTTTCGCTAGGCCCAGGCGACCAGTTTTTTGGCCTTATTTTTTAGGCGCTTGCATTGGGTTGCAGAAAACCAGTAACGCAGTCAATTATCTCTGCAGAGAAACAAAGTGTCACTCTGCAGGTAAAGTCTCTCTCTCTCTCTCTCTCTCTCTCTCTCTCTCTCTCTCTCTCTCTCTCTCTCTCTCTTCTCCAAGTTCTTATTGCAGGCTCCGGGGCTCCCCCTCTCTGTCTCTCTGTCTCTTTGTCTCACTCGTGTCGCGTGTGTCTTATTGTTTGCGACAGATTCATCATGCCTAAGCCATGCAAACCGTACTGGAAGGAGACCAATGTCATCCGCATTATCAACACTGCCAGGCCAAGCGGGTTCCGGCACTCGACGATGGCAATGCAAGTACTGTAATTTTGAGCTCACGAGTACAATTTCTCGTGTCGTCAAGCATCTGACGGGCATTGGCATGACCAACAATTGTGGAGGGTGCAAAAAGGTTCCACAGGATATTAGGGACAAGCTGATTGCGGAGAATTTTCCGGAAGTACCAACACCCAAAGTGATATGGGGGTGTTGGTTGGTGACAGGGGCTTCATGGATGGCTTATCCGGGGGTGGTGGCGGGTTCATAATTCCGAGGTCAAGAGGGATCATCCCACTGCTGGTTCTAGTAGTAAAGAGGGGGCTGTTTGTTGCAGGAGGAGGATGATCGGGTGATATGGATGCACGTAGGCAAAGCACCTTGCTGTCGTGTGTGAACTCTCTCTCTTGGGTGAAGGAGCGTCAAAAGGTGGCTGAGATGGAGATTGCGCGTACTCTCATTGAGTGCAACATCTCCTTCAATGTTTTGAGGACTGAGCAATGGAAGAGGATGGTCCGGGCTATAGCTGATGTTGGTCACACAGATTCATGGTTGGGGGTGGAGTGGAGTATAAGAAGATGCGCACTACAATGCTGATGAGCAGAAGGCTTTGATAGATAAGGCTTTGGTCCCGGTCAAGGCCGGTTGGCAGCAGTTTGGGTGCACCATCATATCAGATGGCTGGAGTGATGTTCGTAGGCGGCACATCATTAATATTCTTGTGTCGTCTTGTCTTGGCACATACTTCTTGCGCGCTGTGGATGCAGGCAAGGCCAGAGAGCATCAGTGGTGAGTTTATCTTTGGGCACATCAAGAAGCTATAGATGAGGTTGGGAAGGATAATGTGGTACAGGTTGTGACTGACAATGCCTCAAATTGTAAACTTATGGGTGAAATGGTCGAGGCAGCTTACCCTCGGATTTCTTGGACTCCATGTGCTACGCATTGTCTTGACTTACTTATGGAGGATATAGGCAAGTTGCCTTGGGTATTGCCTATTGTTACAGATGCCACTAAGATGACCACCTTTTTCCGCAAGAAACATCAAGCTTTAGCTATCTTCAGAGAGCCACAGTACACTTGATATCGTGCGACCCTCAAAGACTAGATTTGCTTATATGTATTTAGTGCTTCAGAGACTCTTCAAATTGAGGGATCCACTTCTCCAGACAGTCGTGGACCCGAAGTGGAGATTGATGCATCACTCGCAGACAGAGCCCACTAAATACATACAGCGACGGGTGCTCGATGAGTCCTTTTGGACACAGGTTCAGATTTTGACAGTGGCATTGCAGCTAGTGTATGTGCTTCTTCGAGTCACAGACATGGAGGGCTCTACATTGGGCCTAGTCTATCATCTCTTCATGGAGATGAAGAGACACCTTACAGAGTGCGTGTCTGTGACACAGACCTGGTAAGTACTTGTCTTTTGAAATCTTCTAGTAGACTTGTTGTCATTTGAATTTGCCAATTCAACTTTGTTTTATTGCTGAAAATTTCAGCCGAGATGACATCATGGCCATTGTAGAAAGAAGATGGACTTTCATGAGTCGTCCCATTCACGGGATGGCTGCATTGCTTCATCCTTTCTACAAGACGCCAGAGCTTTTCCATGAGAGGACTCTCTTAAAGCTCAAGGATGATTACATCAATATGATGTACCACATGGACGATCAGCTGGAGATTGATGGCAGAGATGATCAGCTTCATGAACAATCTAGGACCATCCTTTGCTAGAGCTGTGGTGTTGAGGCCAGAGGCTACCAAGTTCCCTCTTACATGGTGGCAGAATTATGGGAGACAAGGTCTTCCAACGCTTACACATCTCGCTTTACGAGTACTTTCACAGGTAATTGAGAATCTTGAGACTTACAGTTTTTGCACAATGTACTTAGTACTTACTATTGCCATATATTAAATCTCAATGCTCATTGTTGTAGGATTGCTCGGCTGGTGCATGCATGCGAGCGCAACTGGAGCGCTTATTCCTTGATACATACGAAGATCCGCAATCGTCTCAACACTTCTCAACTAGAGAAGTTAGTCTATTGCCGAGCAAATATGACGCTTGTGCGAGCCTACCACGCTTTGGGAACACCCAAGCAGGTCTACTATTAATTTTCACATGAATGATTGAGTCATGAATCATGATACACTCGGCATTGAGTACTTAGTACATACTAAATAATATTTCCTTTGTTTTCATTTTTCAACAGGCGGACCCAACCAAGGTGAAGATGGTGGCAGATCCTGCTGCTATAGAGGAGGTGGAGGCGCAAATCAGAAATGAGCAGGAGGAGATTATTCGACTGCTTCATAGGGAGTTGGAGAGTGTTGATCGGCGTGTGACGAGGTCACGCGCACGAGCTTTGGCTATTCCTCTACGTGAGCATGATCCAGACCCAGATAGTGCTCGAAGAGAGAGCATTCGTAAAGGGAAGCTACCTGTTCGTTCTTCTCGGAAACGGGCAAACGAGACTGTTCGTCTCATTGAGGCTTCGACAGAGGCAGTAGAGGATGATCTACATGTGGCACAGATGTCCGTGATGGCAGAGCCAGAGTACGACAAAGAGGGCAATGTCCTGACGGATGGGGACTTGGTCTCTTCAACAGAGTCTTCATCTGCATCTGATGATGATTTTTGACGATGGGGCCATCACATGGATGATGTGCTAGCTTTGAGCTAGCTATTTAGTGCTTTCTAGTATCTACTACTATATAGATAGACTTTTTGAGTAGGATGTTTTCAGTTATGATGGCTGATGAGCCTTTTGTTATGGCGTGGGCCTTGTAGGCTATCACCTATGGTACTTTGTCATTTGATGTTTTCAACATTAGTGTGTTCATTGTTATTTCAGATCTCATTTGACTCTTGAGCCTTGATGTTCTTGTTCAATTATCAATGTCGTCTTAACTTTTAAGTCTCTTGCAGTAGTTACACAGTATGTGGTTTTCTTGTAAAACATGTCTTTGAATGTCTCTATAAGTTGTTGGCTTCTCTCTTGATTTATATTGGAGAAGTCCTAGAAAATGAGTATTTTGCGGTTTTTTACCAAGAGTACGTATTTTTACGTACATAAAATTTTTTCCTGTACGGAACAACGTACAGTACGTACATATACGCCACGTACAGTATGTTTGGTACCACCTTGAGTGAAACTTGGCACACAAGTCCCTCAGTGATCCTTGATCCTTGCCATGTGGTTTTTATGTGGTTTGGACCCCCATTTGTTCACAATAAAGGGATTGTGGAAAACTAAATACATTTTTGCTTCCTCGTGAAAGTATCGATCGCCACTGGAATCTACGGGCATCATGATCTTGAGCTCACTAGGTCTCTCTTCTATCTTTACGTAGTAATGATCCATACCGCATTATAGATCTGAGCAATCTATTTATTTTCAAACTCGTATTGCAGGTGCAAAAGTTTCGTGTTTGGTGTTGTTATTGAAGATCCTACTCGCACTTCGGTTTCCTCCTTAAAACTCACACTTTTGGATCCTTCAACCATAGATGTATAGGCTCTCCCTGAAGAAGTATCAAAAAGAATTTTCTCTAAAATAGGCTCTAGAGTCAATAAAGTTCCTTGATTGACACTCTCTTCTGGCAAAATATGACTTGACTAGTCTTTAATGATAGGACTTCTATTCTGATATAACTTGCCTGATTGCAAATACATATCACGAAAAATATACTTGCAAAACCCTAAGCTGTTACCTTTTTTGCTGCATTCAACCTTCTAATCAATAGCAATTTGAAGTGCAAACTCTAATCTCCACAACTTGCACAAAAAGTACTTGGTGGATATAAGTCTACAGCCTCTCTGTGAGTCAAAATCTGCTCGAATAATAATTTTATTGTACTTTTCACACAAAAATTGTTTTGGTTGTAATGTGCACAAATCAAATCCAAATTGAGTTTTGAAAAGACCATTATGCTTAAAGGGACTGGTACTAGCTTTGGGATCTGGGCTCACTCTATGATAGGGGGACATGGATCGGGATCCGTGTACCCAGTCTCAAAATCTAGTGAAACGTGGCAAACAGGTCCCTCATAGATCCTTGATCCTTAGTATGTGGTTTTTATGTGGTTTGGATCCCCATTTGTCCACAATAAAGGGGATTGTGGACAACTAAATACATGTTTCTTTCCTCGTAAAAGTATCCATCGCCATTGTAATCTATAGGCATTATAAGCTTGAGCTCACTAGGTCTCTCTTCTATTTTTACGCAGTAAAGATCCATACCATCTTTATAGATATGAGCAACCTATCCATTTTCACATTGGTACTGCAGGTGCAAAATTTTCGTGTTTGGTGTTGTTTGTGATGGTCCTACTCCCATTTTGGTTTTCTCCTTGAAACTCACACTTTTGGATCCTTCAACCATACATGTATAAGCTCTCTTTGAAGAAGTATCAAAAAGAATTTTCTCTAAAATAGGCTCTAGAGTGAGTAAAGTTCCTTGATTGACACTCCCTTCTGTCAAAATATGACTTGACTAGTATTTAATAATAGGAATCTTTTTATGATATAGCTTGCTTGATCACAAATACATCAAGAAAAATATACTTGCAAACCTTAACCAGTTACCTTTTCTAGTGCATTCAACCTTCTGATCAATAGCAATTTGAAGTGCAAACTCTGATCTCCACAACTTGTACAAAAAGTACTTGGTAGATATAAGTCTAGAGTCTCTCTATGAGTCAAAATCTGCTCAAATAATAATTGTATTGCACTTTTGACAAAACAATTATTTTGCTTGTAATCTGCACAAATACAATCCAAATTGAGTTTTGAAAAGACCATTATGCTTAAAGGGACTAGTGCTAGCTTTGGAATCTGGGCTCACAGGGGAACAAGAATCGGGATCCGTGTACCCAGTGTCAAAATCTAGTGAAACTTGGTGCATAGGTCCTTTCAAATACTTGATCCTTGATCCTTGATCCTTGATCCTTGATCCTTGATCCTTGGTTTCTATGTAGGTTGGATCTCCATTTGTCCACAATAAAGGGATTGTTGGCAACTAAATACATGTTTCCTTCCTCGTGAAAGTATTGATAGCCACTGTAATCTATGGGCATTATGAGCTTGAGCTTACTAGGTGACCTATTTTTATGCAAGCAGTAATGATCCATACCATCTCTGTAGATCTAAGCAACCTATTCATTTTCAAACTGGTATTGCAAGTGCAAACGTTTCGTGTTTAGTGTTGTTTGTGATGGTCCTACTCCCATTTTGGTTTCCTCCTTGAAACTCACACTTTTGGATCCTTCAACCATACATGTATAAGCTCTCTCTAAAGAAGTATAAAAAAGAATTTTCTCTAAAATAGGCTCTAGAGTGAGTAAAGTTCCTTGATTGACACTCCCTTCTTTCAAAATATGACTTGACTAGTCTTTACTAATAGGATTTCTATTCTAATATAAATTGCCCGACCTCAAATACACCAAGAAAAATATATTTGCAAAACCATAACCTGTTACCTTTTCTGGTACATTCAACCTTGTGATCACTAGCAATTTGAACTGCAAACTCTGATCTCCACAACTTGTACAAAAAGTACTTGGTGAATATAAGTCTACAGCTTCTCTGTGAGTCAAAATCTGCTCGAATAATAATTTTACTGCACTTTTGAGACAAAAATTATTTTGCTTGTAATCTGCACAAATAAAATCCAAATTGAGTTTTGAAAAGACCATTATGCTTAAAGGGACTAGTGCTAGCTTTGGAATTTGGGCTCACTCTGTGAGAGGGGGACATGAATCGGGATCCGTGTATCGAGTTTCAAAATGTAGCGAAACTTGGCACACAGGTCCCTCACACATCCTTGATCCTTGATATTTGGTTTTAATGTGGTCTGGATGTCCACAATAAAGGGATTGCGGACAACTAAATACATGTTTCCTTCCTTGTGAAAGTATCGATTGCCACTATAATCTACGGGCATTATAAGCTTGAGCGCACTAGGTCTCCTATTTTTACTCAGTAATGATCCATACCATCTTTATAGATCTGAGAAACCTATCCATTTTCAAAGTGGTACTGCAGGTGCAAAATTTTGTGTTTGGTGTTGTTTGTGATGGTCCTACTCCCATTTTGGTTTCCCCCTTGAAACTCACACTTTTGGATCCTTCAACCATAGATGTATAAGCTCTCTCTAAAGAAGTATCAAAAAGAATTTTCTCTAAAATAGGCTCTAGAGTCAATAATGTTCCTTGATTGACACTCCCTTCTATCAAAATATGATTGTACTACTCTTTAAGAATAGGATTTCTATTCTGATATAACTTGCCTAATCGCAAATACATCAAGAACAATATTCTTGCAAAACCCTAACCTGTTATCTTTTTTGTTGCATTCAACCTTCTGATCAATAGCAAATTGAAGTGGAGACTCTGATCTCCACAACTTATACAAAAATTACTTGGTGGATATAAGTCTATAGCCTCTCTGGGAGTCAAAATCTGCTTGAACAATAATTTTATTGCACTTTTGACACAAAAATTGTTTTGCTTGTAATGTGCACAAATCAAATCCAAATTGAGTTTTGAAAAGACCATTATGCATAAAGGGACTAGTGCTAGCTTTGGAATCTGGGCTCACTCTATGACAGGGGGACATGGATCAGGATCCATGTACCTAGTTTCAAAATGTAGTGAAACTTGGCACGCAGGTCCCTCACAGATCCTTGATCCTTGACATGTGGTTTTATGTGGTTTGGATCCCCATTTGTCCACAATAAAAGGATTGTGGATAACTAAATACATGTTTCCTTTCTCGTGAAAGTATCGAACGCCACTATAATCTACGTGCATTATGATCTTGAGCTCACTAGGTCTCTCTTCTATTTTTATGCAGTAATGATCCATACCGCACTTATAGATATGAGCAACCTATTTGTTTTCAAACTGGTACTGTAGGTGCAAAAGTTTCGTGTTTGGTGTTGTTATTGAAGATCCTACTCCCACTTCAGTTTCCTCCTTGAAACTCACACTTTTGGATCCTTTAACCATAGATGTACAAGGTCTCTCTGAAGAAGTATCAAAAAGAATTTTATGTAAAATAGGCTCTAGAGTCAGTAAAGTTCCTTGATTGACACTCCCTTTTGTCAAAATATGACTTTACTAGTCTTTAATAATAGGATTTCTATTGTGATATAACTTGCCTGATCGCAAATACATCAAGAAAACTATACTTGCAAAACCCTAACCTGTTTCCTTTTCTGGTGCATTCAACCTTCTGATCAATAGCAATTTGAAATGCAAACTCTTATCTCCTTAACTTGTACAAAAAGTACTTGGTGGATATAAGTCTACAGCCTCTCTATGAGTCAAAATCTGCTTGAATAATAATTTTATTGCACTTTTGACACAATTTTTTTTTTGCTTATAATTTGCACAAATCAAATCCAAATTGAGTTTTGAAAAGACCATTATGCTTAAAGGGACTAGTGCTAGCTTTGGAATCTGGGCTCACTCTGTGGGTGACAGGGGGACATGGATCGGGATACGTGTACCTAGTTTCAAAATGTAGTGAAACTTGGCACACAGGTCCCTCGCAGATCCTTGATCCTTGGTATTTGGTTTTTATGTGGTTTGGATCCCAAAAGTCATTTCCTAGGTGTGCTTGGTGATTTTTGGCCTTGAATGATGTTTGCCCTGTTTTGACCCACTTCTTGAAGTTTTTTGATACCCTTTCTTTTGATATTTTGTTCGTACTGGTCTCTACTACAAGACTGTATGGTCTTTTGCAAAATATCATGGATCGCAATCCATGTTCCATCAAATCTGGACCCCAAGTTTGGCTTAGTGATTATTTGCGATCTTGCAGGACACTCCACAACTTAGTTTTGAATTGAAAAATTTATTGTTGATCAAAATAAAATTTTTGTATCTGCCTTGCAGGTTCTTTGACTTGCAATTGGTCTTTTGGTGATTTGGTCCTTTTTTTGTTGTTGTTTGCTATAATGTCTTTTTTACAAAAGTTGTCCCAAATGTTGTCAGGTTCTCATAGCTAAAATTGTAGCTCTAGATGATCAAGGGGGATATGGATCGCGATCCATGTTTGACCACTTCTGAACATTAGCTAGTTGTATGCTTGCACCCTATAGAGGTTAGATTTTCACTTATTTTTGAATTTGGATCTCAAAAAGTAAAAAAGGCCCAAATTTTGATCAATTTTCAAAGATTTGGAAGGTTTTTCCCAATTTCTCGATTTGGATGAGTTTTGGGTGTCAATTTCTTCCCAAAAGTGTATATCCATTCATCTGAACCCAACTAGACCCAATGGTATCAAATTATCACAGGGGGTCATGGATTGCAATCCATGTTCCTCCACCAATAAGCCCAAAACTTTCTAGATTGACTATTTTGGGTTTGTTTAATCCCTTTTTGCACTTATTTTTGGCCTTAGATCAAAGTTTGTATTCTCATTATTAAATTTCTAAAATTTTAGAGTTTATGGTCTTTCCTACCAAAATATGGCTTTGAGAGTTTTTTTCCTGATCTTTCCAGCCCAATTTGATGGTTTTAGATGTCACCTAACCTACTCCTAGGTACTAAAATGAATCTAATGAACAAAAATCAACAAAAAATATAAAACTGAAAGAAACACAGATGATGGAATGATACTTTCTAAGCATTAAAAAAAATGCCGAATGAAATGATTTCACATCTCACTCACAACTCCCAATACCTCTCAAGAGTAGATCTAGCAAGTCCCTGACTTCTAGCCTTAATCTACCAAGCACTAAACCACTCTAGCTGCCTGACCGCTAAAGTGAAAACGGAATGAAAATTAAAAACAAAGGTTTTAAAAGTAATAGCTACGACTAGGTCACTCACCACCTATGGATCACTCTCCCTGACAGCGGTGCCAATGTTAGCGGGTCGTCTGCGATGGAGGTCTGTAGCATAGCTATCTGGCACTAACATAATGTCAATACTCAGGGAAGCGAGGACATGGAGACTCTTTGAGGGTGTCAACCTCAAGAAGTGAACCTACGGAATGAAGATTATATCTCCAGCACTAGAAAATCTATCACTCTCAAATCTGGAAAATTGCCTATGTCCTATGTCACCGTACTCGTTCGCCATGCCATTTTTGCACTCAAACAAAGTCCTTGAAATGCAAAAAAACTTTAGGAGGAGGTCTACGACACCTTGGAAACTATCCTACCAAGTTTAGTTGCAATTCGTTCAGAAGCACATGAGCGGTTGAGAGTGAATTTCACTTTAATTTTGTTTTCCTTGCTTGAATGTGGCTTATAGCCATGAGATGCACTAGATATACATTAACCTCGATGATATAATGGTTTCTAAGTGGATCCTTGGCCATAGAATCCTAGAATATGCATAATAGGAATCATGCATGCTTGGAAAGCTTGCTCCAATGAGAACATCTTCCCATTCTGAATGGCCAAGCCTAGGAAGGGCTTCCCCTCAAAATCTCTATGTGACGACCTTATGACCACTTTTTGCATAATAACAACTAAAGAAATTAAATGCCTTGATAGGCCATTAGTATCATGAACTAAATGTACTTACCATTAGTATCACGAAGCTTGATTCATGTAGCATGGAAAATTGAAGTGCTTCAACTTCGCATGGATGCATTATATAGATAGAGGTGTGTAGAAAGCATTGTTTCCATGCACACAAAGAGCTTTCCATGCATACATAAAAAGGTCCAAATAAAAATGGATGTGCTTTGACACACAAATCTATACACTACCTCTTCCAATTTTCCAAGAAACGTAGAAAAACATAAACAAACTATGTGCATGCAATGCATGAGGTGTAGCTTTGCAAAAACTCTCCATGAGAGAAGAACATACACATGCATGGATCATAAATAAAACAAAGCATTCCTATGGTTACAAACTAACATATTACAAGAGTGTGAGGAAACCACATGTGTAGAAGCAAAAGTCTCAACAAAAAGTTGCTTGAATTCACAATGTATTTGCCTACATGCACGTGCATGCAAGAGTGAGAGTGCAAAATTCAACACATAGAGGTTGTTTTCCCTCAAGAAAGTGCAATACACATTATATGAAAGATCAAACATGTAGATTTATGAAGAAAGCTCTTACTATAAGCAAAAACAAGGGAAAACACATTTGGTAGATTTTAAGATGTATGTATAATACTTCCTCTATGTATCTCAAAACGCATTTCTGAGGTTCCTAGAGGACTTTCCTCTATGAAAATTGAGAATGCATTTTTGAGGGCACGAGCAACTTTAAAAGGGGGATTAAACTTCATGAAATTTGCTAGAAAATCTCTTGGAATCAGGAGTATAATTCCTCCATGATGACTTCTATGAAAAACAACCTGAAAACTATGTTTGCAAGCGCGACACATGTACGGACGCAAACTTGGTTTGTAACCATGTCTAATACTAGTGAAAGGACTACAGTCCTATTGCATGCTCATCTCCACCTAGGCATACTCCTTTTATAGGCCCTTGCCTCTTCTACAAGAGACCTCTTGACATGCATGTGTAGTTTAGGGCTTTACCCTCCCTGGTCCTACCATAGGCCGCTTGACAAGTTTCGCTCGGATAGACTTTTGATTTTCTTCTACACCCAATTCATAAAACTCTGCTTGGTTTTAAAATTTGTGTCTCTACTTGGTTTCTACCCAGTGAATGTGGCGCCTTCCATCGTGATTCTTAGAGGCATGATAACATTAACACTAGTGGTTAATACTTGCCAAGTTCGTGGTTAGCCTTGTCACCATCTGCTTTCATCATAGTTTACGGAGGGTGGCACTTGAACATGAGTAGAGTTGCAATAGAAGTCAGAACCCCTCTTCTTTGTTTTTATACTAAAAAAATAGAGTATGCATGAAGAGGGTAGTCAATCGCACTGTGGTGCAAAATTCTTGTCATCATATTGCAAGAGGTGATTACAAATTTTGTATCCAAATAGGTAAACATTCTTTGCCAATAGACATTTATGTAGAAATCCTATCCATCTCCATGTTAGACCTTTGTTGTGGTAAAGGATTAATTGGTGAAACATATTATACACAAGCATTAATAGTGCCTCTAGATGATATATTTCTCCTAACCATCATTCCCTAATTTATGGTAGCTTTTCCTTGGAAACTTGCAACAACTATGCACACTAGAAAACAAAACAATAGCAAGAAAGTTCAACCCCACCAAAACCACACCTTGAGAGTTTCACGGATTGTCACCCTCTTGCCGACGCACAACGCACGCGCGCGCGCGCACACACACACACACACTCACTTAAAGGATACTGAAGAGAAAGAACCCTAAAAGTAGCTTTTCAAGAGAGTAGATTGGAATTTTTGGCAGAACACACACACACACACACACACACACACACACACACACATATAAATGGAATTGAGATGATCACTACAATAAATCAATGGTTATCACATGGGTTCAACAATAGGGATTATTTATTCTATACTTTCTCACATTTTCACATATAAGGGTGTTGAAAAAACGATCTTGAAATTTATTTTGCAGATTAAATAGGAAAAGGGTCCCTTTTATTGGTGAAAAATTCAGAGCTAAGGGTTTTTATAAATAGTCCTTCAATGCACACGCTATATACATTATACATATAGTGACCTCCTTGAGACACACACACACACACACACACACACACACACACACACACACACACACACACACACATATTTGGGAGATCTTCATCATGTGACCAATATATAGACACTAGATGTGGACACAACCTTCGCATAATTCATCTTTCTATAGAAGATGACATATATAACCTTGCTAGATCATCTTTCTCAAGGTATACAATCTACATGCTTCAAGACTTATCCCACAAACTAGACATGTGTGGTAGCCACTAGTGACAAGCCCTAAACATTCCTCATAGCCAGGGAAGTCATGCATAGTCCACTAAATATGCCTCTAGTTATATCATCCCTCTCCTTTTAGGAGCACATTTGAGTTTGTCTTCCACTTGGATATCAAGCCATAAATTGTTGGGTTAAAGGCCCGTGTGCCCGGCTGCCCGTTGTTCAGCCGCCCATGTACAGCCATTCATTTACTCATTCATAATAACTATACTCATAACTACACATTGTAGTGTGAGTACCGCCCCGCCACACACTGTGTCTATCTCCTTCTTCGTGTTGGCTCTCTGTGTGTGTGCTCTCCGATCCCAACAAGTGGTATCAGAGCTTGGTAGTGAGAGCATTGAGAGCTTCATCATCATTGTTGAGTGTGTTGAAACTTGCTGCTGTTTCATTGCCGTTTTTCGGTTTCGCGCACGCGCGCATTTCTAAAGAGCAGAAGGTTTTTCTGAGCTTGGCATTGGAAGGTTCAGCACTCTGCGAGTATTTTCAGCAGGTGTCCTGGGGTTTAACCCCCCTTTCGGAGCCATTCGTGCCATTAGAAATCCCATCCGAGCTACAGACTAGGAGCTACGTTTTTCATCTCTCTTTGGTAGTTTTCTGTTGTCAGAGCTTCCATAGCCATTACAGGTGCCATTGTTGTAGTGTCTTCCACTTACGTGAGCCCACAGCTCATTTGAGAGTGTGTAGCCTCTTCTTGGAGTGGCCTCATACACACAGATAGAGTGGGAGTTTGGCGACATTGTCTTCTTCGACTACAGGTACAGGTACAGGTGCACGTACAGGTACAGGTACGGGTACAGGTTACAGGTTACAGGGAGATTTGGATACAGGTTTCTTCTGTGGTTACAAAACATGTATTTTGACTGTGGGACAGCCATGCATATGGTTGTGATTTGAGTGGGAGATTCTACTCTTCTGGGCAGTCTGTTTATGCGTGTTCTTGAGCTACAGGTTTACATCATCTATGTATGTTGATGGATGTGGATATGGCAGTTTGACAGACACTCTTTATGCATGATATTGTGGAGATTTGGTTCACTTATACATAGAGCGGGTTTGCTCTTGCTTGCAGTGTTGCGGTTTGAGTACGGACAGGTACTTGGTTGACAGTAGAGATTGGACTTCGCTGAGCTTGTGCATTGGTTATATGCTCACTTGGATCCATTTATGCTCACGGATTTGTGTAAGCTTGGTCAGCTTATGTCTCTATTGTGGTTATTCAGACATGGAGTATGTTTATGCCTCTATGACAGCTCATTGTTGATGCATTTTGTGGCACAGTTTGCCTAGGCCGGTTGAGTTACAGGTGTCACGGGTTTATGCATTTGTTTGTGGATTTCTACGTACGTTTTTTGACCATATTATGGGCTGATTTATACTCTATGCGTTTGCTCTTTGATTGAGCAGCAGGTGTTGTCAGATTTGCAACACTACTTTGTTGTGGCAGTTTGTTGGTTGGTTACAGGTTTCTCATTGTTGCATTCTTGTTGTAATGGGCACTAAAGAGGACACAGTTTTCGATATTGAGAAGTTGGATGGTGCTAACTTCTCATATTGGAAAGATCAGATTTGGGATGTCTTGGTGCAGAAGAAACAGATTCGACCTCTAAAGTTGCAGGGAGTTAAGCCAGAGAACATGGAGAGGGATGATTGGGAGGAGTTGGATGAGATGTGCAGGTCTACCATTAGGCTTTCCCTTTCAAAGTCTGTTTATTACAATGTGAAAGATGCACAGGGTGGAGCTTATGAGCTATGGCAGCGGATTTGCGATATATATGATAAGCATTCGGCTGCTTCTATGGTGTATTGGATTAAAAAGCTTATTGATTTGCGAATGGAGGAAGGTGCTTCCATGAATGCACATTTGAATGAGTTCAATACAATTTTCAGCCAACTTGCTACGCAGGAAATTACGTTTGAGGAAAATGTAAAAGCTATGTTTTTACTTGTCACGTTGCCTGAGTCATGGGACACATTTAGGATAGCCATAAGTAACTCGGTTCCTGCGAATGAGTTGACAAGTACTAATGTGGAGTCTAGTCTTCTCACGGAAGAGATTAATCGAAAGAATAATGCAGGTAGTAAGTCTTCTAGTGCAATGGTTGTCAGAGGCAGGACTATGGACAAGTATAAGTCCAACAGGGGTAAATCTAGAAGCAAGTCCCGTGCAGGCACAAGTAAAAAGGATGTGGAATGTTTTCATTGTGGTAGAAAAGGCCATTTCAAAAAGGATTGTTACAAGCGGAAAAGGGAAAATGGAGATGGTAAGAAGAAAGACCATGATGCTAAGGACAAGCCTAAATCCAATGTCAAGATTGAGGAGTTAAATGCAACACAGGGAGAGTGTAGCTCTCAAGATGACCATGTATGTGCTCCGACTAGTGCTACTAGTGAAGAGCTTGGTGATGTGTTGTTTGCATCCAATTTTGATGACGCTTGTCTTCTCACTCATGAGCGTAGTATGCCTATGGATTGGGTCATTGACAGTGGTGCTTCTTTTCACGTTACGCCTCATAGGTCGTGGTTTCATGACTATGATGCTTCGAGCACGGGTACTGTCAGGATTGCCGATGGGCGTTCTATGCAGATTCATGGCATTGGGGATATTCATTTGGCTATGCCAAACTCTACTAAGTTTGTCTTGCAGCGTGTGCGTCATGTGCCGACCGGCTCTTGCAAAAAGCTTGATTAGTGTGGGTCAGTTGGATTCACTTGGTTTCAATGTATCTTTTGGTGATGGAGGTTGGAAGATCACTAAGGGCAGCCTTGTTTTGGTTAAAGGTGCTAAGAGGAATACGTTGTATTCCCTTTGTGTAGCTAGTGTGGCTGATCACATTGTGGGGATCACTGAGCAACCTCCTGCTTCTTTGTGGCATCAGCGTTTGGGGCATATGTCACTAAAAGGTATGAAGTTGTTGGCACGTGCGGATTACATTCCCGTTTCAGATTTTGGTGGTTTTGAGTTTTGTGAGCATTGCCTTTATGGTCGACATGCTCGGTCTTCTCATAAGAAAAGTGTTCCACACAGATCTTTGGAAAAGATAGCTTTGGTGCATAGTGATGTATGTGGGCCGATGCCCAATGCTTCTCTTGGAGGTGCTATGTACTTTGTTACGTTCATTGATGATGCTAGCAGGAAGGTATGGGCATACCCCATTCGTAAGAAGGATATGGTGTTTGATATATTTAAGCAATGGTTGGCTCTTGTTGAGAACCAATCAGGTTGTAAGTTGAAGTGCTTACGTACGGACAATGGGGGTGAATTTATGTCTCATGCTTTCACAACATTATGTGTTGAGAAGGGTATACGGCGCGAGCTTAGTGCTCCCTATACACCTCCTCAAAATGGTGTGGCAGAGCGCATGAACAGGACTATACAGGAAAAAGTCCGTAGTATGCTTTCTATGGCTGGTTTGTCAAATGGATTTTGGGCTGAAGCTGTTGCCACTTCTGTGCATTTGATAAATCGTTCACCTAGTGTTCCTTTGGGCTTCAAAGTGCCTGAAGAGGTATGGACAGGTTTGACACCTTCGTATGGTCACCTTCGTGTTTTTGGCTGTGAAGCTTATGTACATGTACCTAAGGCAAAACGCAGCAAATTGGACCCAAAGAGCAAGAGATGTATCTTCTTGGGTTATGGTAGCTCTGGTGAGATGGGTTATCGATTGTGGGATCCTATTGACAGGAAGATTGTGCGCAGCCATGATGTTGTTTTTCATGAGGACTCTATGTATAGAGCATCACCGCGAACGGTTGAGGTTCGGCGTGTGATATTTGAGGAGGATGGACATCGGTATGATGGTCCTATGGCTGCTCGTGGGCAGCCCATTGACCCTCAAGTGGGAGATCAGCCCTTGTTGGGAGATCATGTAGATGTGGGACAGCCAGATCAGCCCTTGTTGGGAGATCATGTAGATGTGGGACAGCCAGATGCACCTCCTGCACAGTCTTTGAGGCGTTCAGAGCGGTGTGCAAGACAGCCTCAACGTTTTCTGCCTTCTATGGATTATGTATTGTTGACTGATTGCGGGGAGTCATCATGTTATGATGAGGCCATGTCTAGTGTTGACAAGCTCAAGTGGGAGCAGGCTATGCAGTCAGAGATGGATTCGTTGATCCAAAATGAAACGTGGGAGCTTACTCCTTTGCCAAAGGGTAAGAAGGCACTACCATGCAAGTGGGTTTACAAGATAAAACTGTGTTCAATGGATGCAAATCCTAGGTACAAAGCAAGGCTTGTGGCTAAAGGATTCAAGCAACAGAAGGGCATTGATTTTAACGAGATCTTCTCCCCAGTGGTGAAGATGTCTACTTTGCGTATGTTGTTTGCTTTGGTAGCTACAGAAGACATGGAGTTGAAGCAAATGGATGTAAAAACAGCTTTCTTACATCCAGACTTGCACGAGGATTTGTACATGGAGCAACCGAGTGGGTTTGTTATTCATGGTTCAAAGAAGATGGTATGCCGGCTTCTTAAGACCTTGTATGGGCTGAAGCAATCATCTCGTGAATGGTATCGTAAGTTTGATGCATTCATGAGTTCATTGGGCTATGTACGCAGTAATGAGGACCCATGCCTCTATACTAGCAAGGCTGCAGATGGTAGTCTTATTGTTTTGGTTTTGTATGTGGATGACATGCTGATCGCAGGGAAGTGTATTTCTGATGTGGATGCCTTGAAACATAGGCTACATGAGACCTTTTCCATGAAGGATCTTGGGGATGCCAGTCATATTTTGGGTATGCGGATCACTCGTGATCGTTCTCGCAAGATGCTTTTTTCTTAGTCAGAAAGAGTACATTGACAGGGTGCTTGAGCGTTTTCATATGGAAGGGGGGAAGGCCATTAGTACCCCGTTGCCTCCATATGTAAAACTCAGCCATGATGACTGCCCTCAGACAGATTTGGAGACTACAGAGATGTCTCAGATTCCCTATGCGTCAGCTGTTGGTTCCTTGATGTATGCCATGGTGGCTACGCGTCCAGATCTTGCTCATGCAGTTGGTGTGGTTAGCAGGTACATGTCTAACCCGGGCAAGCGTCATTGGGATGCAGTGAGAGGTATTCTTAGATACTTGAGAGGGACTTCAGAGTTGTCCCTATGTTATGGTGAGAAGGATATGTTTGTTTGCGGATATACAGATTCAGACTATGCAGGGTCAGTGGACTCGAGGAAGTCTACTAGCGGCTATGTGTTCACAGTTGCAGGTGGACCGGTTTCGTGGGCATCACGTTTACAGCCATGCGTTGCTTTGAGCACTACAGAGGCTGAATATATGGCTGCCACTGAGGCTGCCAAGGAGGCCGTATGGCTCTCACGACTAGTGGGAGATCTTGGTATGGCTTGTGATGCTCCGATTCTACATTGTGATAGCTAGAGTGCCATAGCGTTGGCACGGAATCCTGTCTTCCATGCGAAGACAAAGCACATTGAGGTGAGGTATCACTTCATACGAGAGGTGCTAGAGGACAAGCGCATAGAGCTTGTCAAGGTACACACTGACGATAACCCTGCTGATCTACTCACGAAGTCGTTAGCCTCACAGCGGTTTGCACACTGTAGATCGCTGATGGGTATGGCTTGACTTCTTTTGCTGTACTTTGGCCACTTTAAAGGCACACTGCCTTTAAGTGGGAGATTGTTGGGTTAAAGGCCCGTGTGCCCGGCTGCCCGTTGTTCAGCCGCCCATGTACAGCCATTCATTTACTCATTCATAATAACTATACTCATAACTACACATTGTAGTGTGAGTACCGCCCCACCACACACTGTGTCTATCTCCTTCTTCGTGTTGGCTCTCTGTGTGTGTGCTCTCCGATCCCAACATAAATAATTCAATTCATCCACAAGAAGCTGCAAATACACCTTTATATTCCTCACCTTGTAATGCCGGTATGCTAGCTCAACTTTGAAATCAAATAGTCTTGATTCACAGTGGGATAATGTAATTGGCAATGATTACAAGCCACACACATTATATGTCAATAGTCATTGCCAAATGGATTAATTCCATCCATTGCACGCCCTCGATACAAATGTCAAGGCTCATTGGAAATATCTAGAAAACTTTCTTGATCTATATATGCATTTCCATGCCATGCAATCATTTGGAATGCGCTCCAACTATAGAGTGATCCTTGGATCGCCAACATTTTCTCACATATAAATGTTGGACACATGGTATTAGCAAAAAATTCTTCAACACCTTTTACAACATAGATTTCCACTGAAGGTCCGTGCAATATTTTTGCAAGCACCACACTTAGGATAGTTTTGCTAGTTCACATAATACTTTTGAAAGAGGACACATTTGTTAGCACGAGCTTTAATGCAAATATAGTCTACTCCCAATATGCAAGCATTGCATTTTGAGCCGACAAAATTATGTAGCGCATCACATCAAGATAAGCTTTGAGAAGGTAGTAAGTAATGTAATGTTGCGGCAACTACGTATTTGAGCTATGTCACTAGTTACTCGAATAATTTAGTTACATCTCTATCAGTCCATACAAATGATGTCTGAATATTCAGCAACATAGAATTAACTTCAAAGAGGAAATCATCAAGCCTACACATAGAGGTGTGTGGGCCTCCCACGGGATCTACCTCAAAATATGTAATAGTAGCATGTCATTTTATCAAGAGGGTTAAAGATATAGGTTTACATTGACAATAGGAGTTTTAAAAACCACTTTAAAAAAAAAACCTACAACTTTAAGGGGAAGAGGTGTCATTTACTTCATGAAAATATGTATGTGAAGAGGGTCTATTTAAATGTCACTTGAATGCACATGATATAGAGAGTTTTGTTATAGTGGAAGCTTTAGGGTGGGCCTCTTACTTCATGCCATTGGAAAAAATACCTCAACAATATATGTGGCTCAAACATCTATAGCTCTAGATGTTAGTATGGCCACTTTTCAAGAGCCTTAAGTGCAGAAGTTTTGAAATGTTTTGTATGAAAGAAGGTTTAGAATTTTGAAATGGTTTTGCTAGACTATGAAATGCCAATACAAAATTTTTTCCCACTAACAAACCATAAACCTATATGATATAGGTGTAGAGCTTACACATACTACCCATTGACACACATACCGATTGTGAAAGACGAGAGAATAATGAAGTTCAAAATTTGGGCCAAAGTAATATATATATTATAATGTATGCTTTGGGATGAAGTAGAAAGCATAGTCCTTTGAAATGTCCAAGTGAAGTTTTGGAACTTTTAAAACATTTTGTGAAGTTTCTTAGTTGAAGAAATGAGTTTCCCAACAGCTATCCATAGGTGCTATAAAACTTTGTAAACTGCCAAAATCCTCCTCTCACGTTGACTTCATGCAAACTCACCTTATGGTGCAAGTCTACTTTCATCTCCTCAAAGTTAGGGTCCTCTGCAAAGCAGAGCCTACATATCAATTCCAAATGTTTTTTTTAACGATTTGAGTACATGGAAATTCAACAAAACAACTTACTTAATTATTGTGTTGTGAAAAAATTTGAGCAAGGATCGTAGGAGCAAATAGTCCATATTCTTACATGACATTACTGCTACACAACCAACTTGTAATTTTTACAAAGACGTAGCACTGTTGAGGAGAGATATGCATCCCCATCAAGTGCATGAGCCTTGTCACTGTTGTGCATTTTGTGTTGAACACTGTGTAGCTTTGGTCCAATAAACCTAACATCATCCAAATACATGAATTACATGTTAGTCTCTCTCTCTCTCTCTCTCTCTCTCACACACACACACACACACACACACACACACACACACACACACACACACACACACACACAAGTACAAACTACACCCAGGTGATGTGTCCCTTGTATACCTATGTTTTTTAAGCCTATAGATGACCGATTAGAGTCTTAGCAATGACACATGATAGGAAACTTATAAAGATACAATGGATGATTCAATACTTGTAAGAATTTACAAAGGTCCACTCATGGCCACACCTATGTGTTTGAGTGACTACATTTTTGAAGGTCCACTCATAACAACTTGCTTACAAAGAAATTTTGTGTGCGAGTGTCTTCCAATCAATAGAGGATCAAGGAGTGTTGCTATTTTTTAGCGAGAAGTTGGATGAGAGTTAGCTTTTTCTAGAAGACTAGAAGGGATACAAGTGTGACAACTTGTGCTTGGTACCTTTGTAGGTTTTCAACGAGTTGATTGGAGATTTTTTGCATGGTAGACTTGTGGTAGAATGGGCTTTTTCTATTGACCAATTACCATTTTTACCCTATACTTATTGAGAAGGTTAGATATCCCTAAAGACGAGAGGTTTCTCACAATCTTGAAGCCCCATTTATACCTATATACATAGGATTTCTTTGGGACCTTGAAGTGTCTTGACAATGTCACCCTTGTAAGATGAGCACCCTCATTAGACCGTTGTATAGGACTTAGATGTGTGTGTGTGTGTGTGTGTGTGTGTGTGTGTGTGTGTGTGTGTGTGTGTGTGTGTGTGTGTGTGTGTGTGTGTGTGTGTGTGTGTGTGTGTGTGTGTGTGTGCGCTCGCCATTTTTATAATCATGGCTTAGTTTTCTTTGATACATCAATATATAAAGTTAATTTCTTTCTTTAGAATGTTTTTTTCTCGTAAGACCAATGAAAAAGCTTATGAGCTGTCAACATTTTATTAAATTAAGAGCTTTCACTTTGTGGAGTAATTAAATATTTCTATAGGAAGAGATTAACCTCTCATCATTCAGATGGTGAGAAATTTGGAGGTTCCTTTAGTAAAAAAATAAACAAATTTGACTCATTCATGGTCACCATTGCTAAAATTATAATGACCTAGCCTTTAGTGTTTGGTGAACCCATAGTACGATGGCATACCTATACTATGCCTAATCCTTGACATGATTGTTTTTTTAAAGGAAGGGCAAATAATAGTCCCTCACAAATGCTCATGATAAGTAGCACTTGTCTATGATCTACAAAACTAAGTAGGAAAATAGTATGACACAAATCTTTTGATATGTGCACGTGTGAGCAAATGGTGTAAAAATGAAGCTATAGGGCATGTATTAAACACTGAAAAATGACACATATAAGGAATTGTGTGCATCAAACACGGAGTGGATACGGCATAGGTCTAGGAAAACTCATAACAAGAAAAGATTATGGCCAACCTTTTGATATTGGTATAAAATAAGGTCAAAGTATTCAACACTAAATTTTTAGGGCGGGTAGAGATACTCTACCACAAAGCCTTTTCTACACATAAAGAAGACTATTAGCGGGTCACCGCGATGGACGTCTACATCATAGCTATCTGGCACTAACATATGTAAATACTATCAGGGAAGCGACTCGGGATGGGGCACGGGAAGAAACTACGCGATCAACTACTACTAGAAAATCTACCAAGGCTCTCTAGTTTGGAAATCTACCCATGTCCAATCTCACCATTGTAGGTCATCATGCCTTTTCGACATCCAAACAGTGTCAGATTGCAACAAAACTTCAGGAGGAGTATTACTACACTTAAAGGCACAATCCTACCAAGTTCTGTGGTCATCCATGGAGGTACCAAAATCACGATCCATCCCAATTTTTTTTGCAAAAACTACAAGAGAACTATTTAGAAAGGTAGCTCTATAGTATAGAAACACTATTCCAAGGTCAAAACACAAAAGAATTACCATTTTAGCACTCAAAACCACGTATTTAGCTCACAAACACATTGTCACAAACCATAACAAAATTGAGAATGGTTACACACTTAGATTAAAGAGCAAGAGACAAGGAACACAATGCACTAATCAAAATCAATTTCTAATTACCAATCAAAGAGAAAGATTGATTACAATATGTAGCAAACTTGCAGCTCACAGTCAACCTCCAAAAAAACCTTTGAGATAATGATAATGTTATCTTTCAAACAAAGGGTTTTGACCCAAAAACTTGGGACCCTTTCCCATGGCCATTGGACGGTTTACAAGGCTTGTAGGTTCTGAGAGGCAATAGAGAATAATGGGCTAGATTACACTTCAAGAATCATTACTTGTTGATTACAAGGCTTCTTTTGAAAGAAAGGATAGAATAGAGTGAAGTGTGGCGTGTAGCCGGCTATTTAGGTGACAATCTACTGCATCCTCCAAACATTCCCCCCTTCTTCCTATTCATTGCACATCCTCGCACAACTACATCTATCTGTGTTTGCATGTCTGGGTTGGTTGGGTCAATGACTAGAGTCTTTAGTAGTCCCTCATTCTGTTTTCTAGCATCCATGGGAGTTGCCTGAATTTCTCTGCTCGCGCTTTGATGTCGATCTTTGCTGTGCAAGCTCTTTGAATGGGTTATTGTCAAGAGTGCTTTGGTATGCAAGATGCCAAGCAGGCAACTCCTTTATCATGGGGTTGAATATTGATGAGTCAACTTCAAAGAATCCTATCATGTATGCCTCCTTGAAGGTTTTCATGTAGTGTGAGGGCAAAAACATGACTCGTGCATACAATCCCATGATGATGTTTCTGTTTGGAGCTTCAGTTCCCAGATTCTAGCATAAGCCTTTGGTTCCTTCCACAAACATCTGCCACGGGTGCTCTGCTGCCTAAATATCGTTAAACACTGTGATGCATGTGATTTGCATTTTGGTAATTTTCACAAGCATTTGGCATGCAAGATCTAGAACCTCCTTCATTATGTTAATGAATTCTTTGAGTGAGTGAATCATATATTTCTCTGAGGGGAAAAGATTAGTGGCTGGCTTATTTATTACAGGGTAGTTGATCACTGCTGGTCTTTTGCTTTGCCATGAATAGAAACTATCCCATGATTGATTGCCTTCTATTGATAGGTTGGGTCATCGTGAGATGCTATGGAGCATTCCTGTAATAAGTTTCGTCTATTGGTGGATGCCTCTCAAACCATTTCCTTTGCCAAGTGGATTGATTATCAACAATTGTTTGTACTTGTATAGCACTTACAAGAACATTGTTTTAATCACCTTTGTATTTAGGCTTAATGGTAGGCATCATTTTTCGCTTCCATAAGAGAGCCTCTTGCTTCATCAATGGAAGTGCAATCATTTCATGACCTAGATTCTTCACAATTTCATCAAGTGTAATCATGAGAAGGGCAACTAATTCCAACACCTTGAGTTCATATTACAAATATTCTTTGTGTGAAGGATCACTCACTTCTAATATCCACCGCTGAATTTGTCTTTGGCAATTTTGGGAATTTGTGTTTTGGCTATATCCTCAAACTCATGCAATGTTGTTTCTCTGCTCGTACTGGACATCTCTACATGCTGAGATTCCTATGACATCTATCCTTGTCCTGTTGTGTGAGTGAGTTCTATCGGGGCTAGCTGGGCTAGGATTGTCTTTATGATTTGACCTTTTTGTTGTAATATTACCTAATGTGCTGCACTTTGATCAACCATGTCCTCCTTTGCTTTGGCAAGTTATTTTTGGAGATGTTCAATCTCCTCATCTTTGGAATTTTGTATTGCTCAATTGCCTACTATTAGGATTTGTCTGTCATACTGTTCTTGAGCTAGGGCAACCTTTAGATCCTATAGTTCTTGTGTCAGTGAAGTTGGTTGAGCTGATGTACTTGCTGAGGTTGGCATCTATTGAATGGATAAGATCTGTGTAAGTGTCTTGCTCACCACTGCATACGATTCTCCAAGTTCTGCGTTCTTGTGCTTCCCTTTGGCTAACTCTTCTAGTAGCTCCTATTATTTTCCTTGTAGTAATATGCCGCATTTTTTTGTTCTCTCTATAGTTCTTACTGGAGTTGTGTTTGAACTGTTTGGAATTCCTTGATCCTTTGTTGCAGTTCCAGATTGTCTTTAGCTACTTTAGCTACCTATTTCTTGGTATTTTCTAGTTGCAAGTCACGCAGGTTGTAGAGTGCTCTCTGACATTGAAATTGTAGCTTGATTTGTTCCAAATGCGCATCAAGGTCAAAGGACTTGATGAGTTGTGTCCCTTCATCTATCACTTCCTGTGAATGGGACAACCTTAGCTTTTGATGTTTCCATTGAGCTTGGTCATAAATGCCAACCTTTGTTGTCTTTGTCTCCTCCGTTATCTTTCCTTTTTCATGTTGTGCTTCATGATCAATTGGAGTCTGGTTGATCTTTGAAATTTTAGCCTTCTCCTCTTGATCTTTATGTTGTTGGCAACAATTTGTCTGTTATTTGTTCGGGTATATCCATTGCGTGCTCTTTCTACTCCTTCTCAACCTCTGGGTCAATTGGAAGGTACTTTTGCATCGATCGTTGATGGCGTGTTTTCTATATGACTTTTAAACTGTTCTAAACCACCTTCCTCCTCTTGCTTTATTCTTGTCATGTCAGTTTTTTTGCACCTCCTCTGCCTTACTAGACTCGATAGATATTCAACATCATTGATGCATTGGTGCTTGAATTCTTCTATTTCCCTTTATGCCACCTTGCGTTTGCCTGAGCTTGTTTTGAATCCATTGACGCATATCGCTAACAATATTCAAATTTTTTGATGCCTCTTTTCTTCTTCGTTGTTTGAGCCTTTCTAGAGCTTTGGCCTTCTCGTGTTCTAGTGGCATGTTCCTCTCATCCTCTTTTTGGAAAATGTCTCATTGTATGTATAAAGAAGTTGTCTGCACGATTTGGAATCACTTTTAAGGGGTATCGTGTGTTGACAGATTTATGGATCTATTCCCTTTAGATCCTTGTACAACTATGAAAACACATCTTTAAATTGTTGGAGTGTTGCTATCAATAGTTGCTCTTCTTCTTTCATGAGGTCCATGGAACTGTATGCCGCTTTAGATTCTTCTCCTGGTTCGGCTAGGTCTATACACTTGGATTTTTCTGGCCCATCGTATGAGGTTCCAGGTTTCTTTGGGTCTCGTGTCGGCTTTTGAACTAAATTTTTTTCTCTCTTGGATAGTTTACCTTTTGTAGTGGGAAGGTGCATCAAACCTATCATTGTCAGATTCATCCTCAGTCTCCAACTCCGTTGTCCACACTTCTTTCAAAGTTCGTTTCAATTCGTTGTATCTTTGGTTGCATTATGTTTTTGATAATTTCATTGATTTTTCAGAGATATTTTTGGTATGTGATTTTGGTTTGCTTTTCTTTTTTGGATTTCTTTTTTTTTTTTTGTTAAGATGGGTTTTATGAACCTCTTTGATATCTCGTCTTTAAGGCAATTAGTTGCTTCAACCAACCTTATATACTGCATTTTTTAAGAGAGCCTTTGATTTTATTTTTTTACGTTTCTTTCCAGGTATCTCCATTGTCTTTGTGGTTCTTGGGTGGAAAAATCGTAAAAAACCGCTTAGTTATCCCTTAGTTTGATGTCCTTATCAAAGCTACTAGAGTGCTCATCCTCCACGTTGTCCTCTAAAGGTTGGTCCTTGGAGTGTTAGAATGCTTCCTAATCATTTTCACTAAGGTCTCTTATGGATATCTCATCTACTATTCGTCTGCACAACCTGAACTTTTTCCATGTTAGGTTCTTTTGATCCAGATTTTGTGTCCAAGATGACACTCATCATTTGGAATGGAATTATATCATATCCATCCTCACCACAAAATTTGCTTAGTGTCATCTCATCCACACACACATAAAGGGTGGCTAGTATTTGCTGCCATCCAAATGGTTCGAACATCTCTTTCAGAGAAGGTTTTGGTACATACATCTCATCTTGTACCGGTTGATCATGAATACAATCTTCTTTTTTCAGACTTCCACACTCCGAAGCTCCACACATCCGAATATGTACTTTTCTTTGTATCCAAGCAGGTATCTTTCCTTCCTGCTCAGTTGTGGAGTTTAACACTTCTCTAGGGGTTTGCTCGACATCTCTATAACTATGATCCTTGACAATGATCTTTGTAGTGACATCCTTGTGTCTTAAGTAGATATAGTCATAGCCCCAATCTTGTACCATCTTGAGCTGACGCATGAATGGTTTGCCCAATATGATATCAAAATGGCTGCTCTTATCAAAATACATTATAGCAAAGGTCTGTTCATATGCAATGCCACAAGAGGATATGGTGATTTGTTCCAAAATGCCAATCGATCTCTTCAGGTATCCATCCGCCAATTGCAGTTTCATTCGGGTTTTCCTCAAAGTAGGCTTTTTCTCTTTTTCCCACATTGCCTTGGTTGCTATGGAAATTTCGCCCCCACTATCTAATATAGCAACCATTTGTACTCCTTGTAATCCATAGGTAAGGTAGTGTTCCCTTCGTCTCCCTGGTAGTATTCTCCCACCTTATTTATTGGTACAGGCTCTGCTTTAGTTTGTTTTGGTGTTTGGTTGTTTGATGTTTTTGGAGGAACGATTGGTTGTGGAGTTATCAGCCCTATTTTCTCCAAAAAAAAATCCACCTCTTTCCAAAGATGAGGTCTTATCTGCAGTAACTCGGATAGAGTTAGCGTACAATGGATAGGAGACGACATCAACTCATGAAGAGTCATAGTGTCTATCATGTTAGGATCAAATTTCCATTGAAAAGGTACTTTTCTAATTTTTGATCTTGCTTCATGGTTGTTGATGAATGAAGGTAAAGTTTCCAAAGACTGTGGTTTGTTGTCTTTTGACATTTTTGTACCTGCATCACCATATAATGATCGAATATTGCCAAGGTAGAATTCATGGTCCACATGGATCTCAATGATAGGGGTTGACTCAAGGGTCACACTTTCATCTTTTCTGTTTCTAATATCCTCCCAGAGATCTTGTGGCCATGGTTCTTCTACTTTCAAAATTGGCATAACTTCTTGTGAGCTCAACCCATTTGTGGTATTGGCTACCACCCTTGTATCTAATGGTGCGTCAACTATCGGCGCTTTTTGGTCTCTATTTTTGATGCCTCAATTCTCCATCTCCCTAGATTCTTTTGCGGATCAACACCTCATTTTTTGGACCATCCGGGACTAGTGGTTCCATAAGAGCTTGGGCCGCTTGGATGTGCTCCTTGCATATCTGCAACCTTGCTTTCTCATACCCTAGATGAGGATAAGTTAACCATCTATGCTCTTGGGTTTGGTTGGGCTTTAGCCTAGCTTCATAAGCCTTCAAAATTGCATCTAATGGCTCAAAGACTTTGTCCACCAAGACCAAACCTCCCGAATGTATTTTTGATGGTTTTGTTACACCACTTTCTTCTTTACAATCCCTTTCCACTCTCAGCTATTCTTTGATCTGCTGCAATGTGGTTTCTTAGGCCGATTTTTCTTTTATTCTTTTAGCTTTCATCTTGTCCGTTTTTGCTTTCCAAGATTTTTTGGGAGTCCTAACCGACAAACTTTCTATCTGAGTTTGACATGGTGGGATTTTCTAATCTCCCATAGGTATATTCATTGCTACTTCATGGGCTTGTGCTCTCGTTACCGCATTCATTGGAATTGTTGGTTTCGTTTTTGATCCACTTGACCTTGATACAACTCCAATTTTGTTTAAGGTGGCTTTTCCTTTGTTATCAGGGTTTTTTGGACAATGTGAAATTAGATGGTCATTTGTACATCCCTCATAGTACCTAAAGATTTTGATACGCTCTCCTTTATGTGGACAACTTCTTGTCAAATGATCACCTCCACATTCATAGCATGGTCCTACTGGTGGTGGAGAAGCTCCCATCGGTTGTCTGGTTCTACGGGTATCCATTAGGTTATTACTTCTGATTTTCCATGAACATGAGCATATTTTCATCAATGAGGTAATGGTTTTTTGTTCGTTGTGTTATGTATGAGGATTCTGTCATCCGTCAAAACCTATCCATGGAATTTGTCCTTTAGAAGCATAGGCACTACTGTCAACCCACTCTCATAAGAGATGTCTCAATCTTCTAAGTATGAAATTACTGGCATCATTCTCTGATCTGTAGGGCCTCTATGGGTTGTGAAACCCTTACCCTAACTCTATTTTCTTGATGTAAAGGAGGTTGTTTTCCCAACATAGGTTGCAATTTTTATTACCCTTGGACTACGTTGTTTTGTCCTACTTGATATCTTGGAGGTGGCAGCAATTGTTGCACTCTAGGTTGCCCATAAGGTCCTTCCCTAACATACTTCTTATTGTGGAAACATTCGTAGGTCCCATGGTTTGTCCATTTTTGTTTGATAGCACACCACTTCAATAGACGCTATTAAATGTTTTCCCCTGGTCTTGGCTGCAGGTTGCACCATTGAGTCGGATAATCTCCTCCACAAGTGTCACATTTTTGTGTGGTTTGTTGTCGTGTGTTAGGGTTTGGCCTGTTACCTTGGTTCATCGTTCAGATCACTTCCTCGATCATTTGATCAACGTCCGACACAGTTGGGTTCTATTCACCTAGCTTCAATGTGGATTCACTAGTGGTCAAAGTGGTGCTACTCATCCCTTGGTGTGTATCCTCAGTCACCTCCCCATACGCTTTACACATATCTACTAGATACAATTCCTCTTGAGTGACTTTCTTTAATGTAACACATGCCTTCAAGTGAAGATCCATTTTGAGAGTCTTATTTTTCTATCCATTTGTGAAAGGATTGACAGTCTCTCATCCTGAGGTAGCTCTCTGGAGGGACATATTTCAATGTACTGCTTGAATCAAATTGAGGCTTCTTTCACCTTTTCTTTCTCCTTTTGTCTAAATGCTTAGATTTGGGAGATCATATTATTCTTTGTTTCTTCTAAGATCAATCAAAATCCTTCATACTGAGTATGGAAATCCTTTACCTGCACAACCCTCAACACTTAAAGATTGAAATATATGCATACGGATCCCCCGACCCACTATATTTTTTGGTTACACACTTGGCCACTTGAGAGGGCTGCATGTGTCTAGCCTTGACAACCATTCTAATCATTCTCGGTCTTCCTGATATGGTCTCTCTAGTTTTGTATTCTCCCCTTGGTACTAAAATGGGTGTACTCTTTGCTACTCTTTCATTCGATCATTCTGTTTGATCTTGTGTAGCAGTTGGAGGGGTTTTAGTTGCGTAAGTCAAATTAGGTGCTTCACTGTCCCTGTGTGTGTTCAAAGAAACTCTAGACCCCAATGATCCCATGGGTCCTACATTCGAGAATCGTTGATGCCAAAATGAATCTTTCAATCTTGTTCTTACTGGACTCACGTATCCCGTTTTTGGTCTCATTTGAGTTGTTGTGGGTCTAACTTGCTCGTGGGTTACATAGTATTGAGGGAGTGGTCCACCAAAGTATGCATACCACTCTAACTCCCTATGGTCTATAGGAGAGTATTCACGACCATGATTATCCATCATGACCACTCGGGTATCTCTCCCCTCTGTGTATGTAAAAACATATAGACTCGTGGTCGATCAACTCCTCGATGCGGGGTTCATCACATCTATAATAGAGTGTTTGTTCTCCAATATTGATAATATATAGCCCCATGTAAGTGTTATCTGTATTAAGCCTCTCCGTTTTGTTAGAGCACCTGAGCAGAACGTTTTGCTTGTCCAAATTGGATGGCTCATCCACTAACTCCTCATCTACTTTGTCCTTGGTGCTAGTTAACCCCATTTTTCCACAATAGAGGGGGTATGCACAACTAAATACATCATTCCGTCCCGATCAAAGTATCTATCTCTGTGATAGTCCACATCTACAAGGTCCTTGAACTTGCTTGGTTTGTTTTCCATCTTAACAGAGTAGCGGTCCATTCCATCCTTATAGATTTTAGCTTTAAGATCATTCTCCAATTGAAATTTTTGATACAATAGCTTGACGTCCGATGCGGGTCGAGAAGAACTTGCCCCGTGGAAGTTCCTTCCTTTAAGCTCACCCTGTTGAATCCCTCAGCCATTATGGTGTATGATATTTTTGATGTGTGTTACCATATACATGTGGTAGTGATGTGTGTGAACACACTAGGACCTCCGGGGTATTTTTTCCCTCTTTAGGAGGTTTTTTCCCCCGAGCATTGTATATACGCCCATCACTCTAGGGCTATCTATCTTTCCATTGCACACTAAATAATACACTCTCCATTGTGTTCCTTGAGCTTCCTTCGTCTTCTCCAAGCTGTGTGTGTTTCTCTGCAACCCTAATTCCAACAATTGGTATCAGAGCAGGTTGCGTCCTCCCGGGCTTAGTCACCAGCTGCTCCAGTACACGCCTGCTCACTTTCTCTGATTTCAGTGAGCTTTGGCGAGCGTTCGCAGGTCGACAAACCCTTCGGGATAACTCATAGAGCTTGGTCTGCTCAGATTTTCGATTTGGGCTCATTTCGGCCTCCGTTTCCACTACAGGCAGTACTGTAGAGGCTATTTCGTCATTTTGTGCAGAATTTCTGTCAATGCCATTTTCTGCATAACAGGCGCCTTACAGTCTTCTACGGTTTGTGCTATATAGCACGTGTTGTTCCCGCTCCGTTTCTCCTATTTTCGGACAGTTTTCACATCAGGTGCAACATTTTCCATGGTTGACAACAACAACACAGATGTGTTCAAGATGTTTTCTGCTGAGGACAGGTTGGATGGGGACAATTACTCTATGTGGGCTTATATGATGCAACATGTTCTTGTGTCAAAGGGCGTCTGGAACATTGTGCAGGGCATTGAAGTACGTCCTCATTCTGAGGATGTAGGCGATGTTGAGGATGTTACAGGTCTTGCTGCAAGGATTGCTGCTGTTAGAGTTGTTTTGCCTACGGCAGAACAAGCTCGTTGGGATGTAAAGGATGCACAAGCTCATGCATTTATTGTGTTTTCTGTGAAGCGTACCATTGTTCCTCACATCCATTCAGCGAAATCTACAAAACAGGCTTGGGATATTCTAGCTGGTCTTTATGCAAGTTGCAATGAGGCTAAAATTGCTTTGCTGCGTAAAGAGCTGGAATCGAAGATTATGCATGAGGAAGATGATATGGGCACTTTCCTTGCTAGTGTCAAGGATATCAATGAGCAACTTATTTCTGTAGGTGAAGTCATTTCAGACAGTTCCCTTGTGCAGACTGTTCTTGATGCCTTACCAGATTCTTACCAGACTTTTGCAGCTAGTCCTTGGAGACTTATGACCCAAGGAAATCCTGAAGTTGTCAAGTTTGATGCATTATGCACATTGCTGTTGCAAGAGTCACTTTCTAGAAAAAACAGGACTAGGCAGCGTGCAGTTGAACAAGCTTTTATTGATTCTCAAAGAAAGGGTGGTAACAGTAATGCAGCCACTTCTTATGGTTCTGCTGCGAGTGGCAAAAATTCTGCTCCTAATGCTTCTGTTGGCAGCACTTCGTCTAGCAATTCTGGTGATGAGGGAAAAAAGAAGATGCGTTGCCATTATTGTAAAGCTAATGATCACTTGATCAAGCAGTGTCCTAAGTTGAAGGCCAAAGAGGCTAAGAAGAAAGAGGGTGGTTCCACTGTAAATGCTGGTTCCACTAAAAATGCAGCCATTGTTGAGTCTTCTGTGCAAGGAGATTGTAGTGCTGATGTTGATGCAGAATGGGCTTTTAGTGCAGAGTGCACTTACAATCCTGCTGTCCATGATGCATGCTTGTCAGTTGCTGCAGATTCACATGTGTGGTATTTCGACAGTGGTGCTACAAATCACATTACCTCACATCGTGAATTGTTTACCTCTCTCGAGTCTGTCCCTCATGAGAATTCAGTCACTTGTGCCAACAATGCCTCTTATCCAGTTCAGGGAGTTGGAAAGATTGTTCTCACTGCTGCTAATGGCAGTTCCTTCACACTTATTGATGCACTTTATGTACCTGGGATCAAGAAGAATCTCTTGTCTGTATCCGCACTTGCTAGACTTGGACTTGTAGTCAAACTTGTGGATGATAGATGTAAAGTTCATGATCTCAGCTTTGGTGATGATGAAATTGTTGCATCTGGCCTTTTGTGCCGTGGGCTGTATAAGCTCACTTTGTATGACAAGTGTGGACAAAATTTTGCAAATGCTGTTGCAGATTCAAGGGCTATTTCAGATGCAAAACTTTGGCATGCACGTTTTGGTCATCTAAATTTTACCAGTTTGCTGCGTTTGCAAAAATCTGATATGGTTGCTTCTTTGCCACCTCTTGAAGCACCTGTCAAACATGTTTGTGAAGGCTGTATTTTGGGTAAGATGAAGCGTTCCAAGTTTCCAAAGGATGGTTCAGTTCGGGCCACATGCAGGTTGCAACTTGTGCATAGTGATGTTTGTGGGTCCATGCAAACTCCGTCCTTGGGCAATTATCTGTACTTCGTGACTTTCATTGATGATTACTCCAGGCATGCATGGGTATTTCCGCTTAAAGCGAAGTCCGAAGTTTTTATGTGCTTCAAACAATTTCTAGCTATGCTGAAAATGTCTCGAAATGTACTATGGACACCCTCCGTTCCAATCGAGGGGGGGAGTATATGTCTCATGAATTTAATGCATTTCTGCTAGTCGTGGGATAAAACACCAATGTACAATGCCTTATACACCTCAACAAAATGGTGTTGCTGAGAGGAAAAATAGGTCACTTACGAAAATGGCACGATGTATGGTCAAAAGTCAAGCTTTGCCGCATTCTTTTTAGCTTGAGGCCATCATGTGTGCCACTTATGTACTTAACAGGTGTCCTATGGAAGCTTTGCAATATATTACTTCATATGAAGCATGGCATGATAGAAAGCCTTCTATTGAGCACATGCATGTTTTTGGCTGTTTGGCATATGCTTTGGTGCCACAAACACAACGCAGAAAATTGGATGATAAGGCTGTCAAATGTATTTTTGTTGGTTATAGTGCTGAAAGCAAAGGTTACAGGTTGTATCATCCGCAAACAAAACGTATTCTGGTTTCAAGGGATGTAGTGTTTGTAGAAGATTCTGTTCAGCCCTTGCTGTCATGTACTAGAGACAGTAATGTAAGCTCACAAGACATTTATGACACTTTGTTGCCTCTTTTCAGTGGTGGAAATACGAATGTAATTTCCAATGAGGCAAATGTACAGCCTATGGGGGTTTCAGAAAATGTTACAGATCAGCCTATTACTGATGCAAATGTACATGATGTACTTGATGAGGAAAGGGCTGAAAATGAGCAGGCTAGAGGTATGCCAAAATGGCTGGTGCACACTTTGCGTGACAGTAAATTGGATGCACCTTTGTCTAGTCGTACTCGTTCAGGCTCTCGCCATGCATCTTATGCATCAGATTGTTATGGTTTGGCTGTGTCTAGTTTACATGATGTTGAGGAGCCTCTATCTTTTGATGAAGCACAGAATTCAGAAAATTGGATGGTTGCCATGCAATCAGAATATGATGCACTTATAGAAAATGACACATGGACTTTATGTGATTTGCCTCCTGGCAAAAAGGCCATTGGTACAAAGTGGGTTTACAAGTTGAAACGCAAGCCGGATGGTGAGATCGATCGCCATAAGGCTTGACTTGTTGCAAAAGGTTATGCACAACAAAAAGGCATAGATTATGAAGAGACTTTTGCTCCACTTGTCGTATGAATAGTTTTCTATGTGCATTGGCAGCTCATTTTGGTTGGGATGTACATCAATCATACATTGTTACTGCTTTCTTGAATGGTGACATATTTGAGAAAGTTTATGTAACGCAGCCTCTCAGTTTTGTCATAAAAGGACAAGAGGACAAAGTGTGCAAATTTAAGAAGGCTTTGTATGGGTTGAAGCAATATCCTCATGCTTGGTATGAGAAAGCTGACACTCATTTGGTCAAACAAGGCTTTCGTAACAGCACATTGTATGTAAAGCGTGAGGGTGTTGTACTTCTCATTGTGGTTCTTTATGTCGATGATTTGCTGATCACTGGACCAAATGAGAGACATATTGCTGAATTTAAGGCTGATTTGAATGCTACTTTCAAGATGGAAATTTTGGGGCCGTTGCATCATTACTTGGGTATACAGTTTAAGCAGTGTGATGGTGGTATTGCCTTGTGTGAGAAAAGTTACATAGAGACATTGCTATGTAAGTTTGGACTTGAGGATTGCAAACCTATTGCCACTCCCATGGAAACAGGTTTGAAGTTGAGTCTACATGATGCTGGTGATCCTGCTAATGTCACTCTTTACCAAACTGCTGTTGGCTGCCTCAGATTATGTATGCAACACGAGGCCGGATATTCAGTTTGCAGTCTCACAGGTTAGCAGATTTATGCATAGCCCAGGGTCTAAGAATTGGCAGGCTATCAAGAGGATTTTCCGCTACCTTAGTGGCACTTTACACCTTGGCTTGTTTTATCCCAAGGGGGGATCATTGCTGCCAGACTTACATGCTTTTTCGGACTCAGATTGGGCTGGTTGTTTTGACACGCGAGTGTCCACAAGTGGTTTTTGTTTCATGCTTGGCAGTTCATGTATATCATGGTTGAGCAAGAAGCAACCTACTGTGGCCACTTCGAATTGTGAGGCTGAGTACAGGGCAGTCTTCACAACTACGGTTGAGTGTGTATGGCTCAGACGCCTTATGGCTGATTTGGGTGTTGGACAGGACACTGCCAACACTATCTACACTGATAGCCAGAGCGCATTGGGAGTTGCCAGGAACCCAGTTTTTCATGCTCGCACAAAGCACATTGAGGGGCATTACCATTATGTCAGGGAGAGCCTCTCAGCAGGAGAGATCAGCTTGGCTTATGTGCCAACACAGGACAACCTTGTAGATCTTTTCACAAAGGCATTGTCTCGTGAGAAGCTTGAAGCTTTCCGCAAAGCTTTGGGCTTACTCCCCTTTGTGGATTGATCATGTCTTTGTTATTTGATATAAATTGCATTATTCAATCGAATAAATGCAACGCAGTGGAGTACTCGCCACATCTTCGTGGACTACGGCGACCCGATTGGCATAAAAGCTTACAAGCTTTTTATCCAAGTACCCACACTTTTCTCTACAGTCGTTTTGTCATCTTTTTTGAAGAACTTTTTCTCCACATGGACTCTGGTCCTGTGACTCTAGTCCTACCTCTGCCCCTCCCTATACATCGGCACCCAGACTTGCTCATGCAGCACCTGACCCGCCCACACTTGTGCTCTCCCCGATCTCCCCACTACAAGGTGCTTCCTCCTCCTCGGGTTCACATACTTCGTCTTTATCCATAGCTCCGTGCTCGCCTACACCACCTTCTTCCCAGCACCTCCTTGCTGCCCATTCTACTGCTGGAATTGGAGCTGATCTCTTGAGATAGCTAATTCCAGTGTTAGAAGATTTCAGCTACAGGTGACATATTAGTTCACACAATAGACTGGACAAAGTAACAGAAACTGAACTGGAATACATCTACTGGAATAAGAACCAGACTATGTACTGAGAATGATATTCAAATTCAAATTCAGATTACTGATTACAGAGTAAGTGTAACTGGAATATACTGCTGTGATTGGAATTACAGATGAAATATTACAATGAGTATGATGTGGCTTATGAACAAAAGGATAGACAGAGTACAGCCGACAACAACTACCAATGATTGACAACTTGAGTACAATTGCCAACAAATGCCACCAAAACACTAACCTGATTATGCTAACCCAATTACAATGTAATGGGCCCTATTTATATGCCTTGGGTTTACCATGGTAATTACCATAGTAATTACTGACAAATTCACTGTCCGTCTCACAAGAGCGCATTCCCACCTAGTGAAACTGTCTCAGCCGTCTATATCCTTCCCTTCTTTGTTAATTTTGGCAAGATTCCAAAATTTTTGAAAAAATTCCCCTATCTGAATCTGGTTTGAAGCTGAAAAATCAACTGTCTGCTTCTGATTCTGGGGATTGGACTTTACCAATGATAGAGAGCCAGCTGGAAAGGTCAATGTAGAGCTCTAATCATCTACACAGACTGATATCAACCTTCCAGCTGAGAAGGAAAATCCACCAACTGAATTCTGAGATGGAACTACCCAGTATCCTTCCACTGAACCAGCTTTCGTTTACCCTTTGGCCTGGATGGCGTCTGAGAAGTCCCATCGCCAGCATTCTCCTTCTGAATGAGTCTGTAAATGGCCTCCTGCTCAAGCTGATCCCGCCTTTTTGTTGTCATCTCCACTTCATAGGGCGTAAGGGAATGATAGGTTTTGGTGTCAAGATCATAGAGCGTGCATTTGCCTTTGGTGATCCTAGTTCTGGCCAGCCTGTGACAATGCGAAGCAGTACGGATCCATCCTTCTGGAAGAGGCTGATTGGTTTTGACTCGAGCTTCAAAAAGAATCTCATCCATCTCTCTATACTGTGGTGCTAGGCCTGCCTTAGCTGCAATATCCTTTTCAAGCAGTTTAGAGGACTCAACAGTAAGTTGTAGCACCTGATTCGTGATCTTGGTAAGGCCTCTGATCTGAATCTTCCACTGACCCATAAACAGTCGGATCCTCTGCATCTCCTCTTTCAACTCGTGAATTGAGTTGGAGAGCATCAATAAATAGTGTTTGCCAAGTTTTCCATTCCACAGTCGATCGCTCATACCAATCCTGGAGCTCATCAATAATCTTGAAATATGTAAGGCGATCAATTGGTTTTGGATGTTGAGGGTAAATTGCTGGAAAAAATCTTGGCAATTCTGTCTCTCTTGCTGGAAAGGCATACAAAAGAACTGGGGAATCAGTTCACAAATTCTAAGAAATTGAGAACAACCTGGTTCTCTTGCTGCATCATTTTCTGGTTATTCTGACCAGCTGAAACAGTTTGCGGAGAGTAGTTGCCTGTTCTCCGACTGACATTCTAGTATGAGGTCCTTTACTGGTGGCTGTCTGATCTTCAAGAATGGCCCGCACTCTTTGATCCAAGACTCCTCTGGCGATTTGCATCTGCACCAAAACCTCTTTCAAATGATCCCTAACATCCTTCATACATTTGTAGGTTGGCTTGTTTCCCAGCAGAAGTTCTAATTCGGGAGCTAGGGAGCGACAATCTGCAGTAGACTGTCTTTGCAAATGTGGGTTGGTCACTCTCTCTTCAGCAGCGATTATCCATTCAGGTACCCTTTCAAGGAGCTGGAATGTGCTGGGATGCGTAGGTAACAGGCAAGTCTCTTGATCATGAAAAGCAATTGATTTCCAGTGCTCCACCATTTCCCTGGATCCAACATAGAGTCGCTGAAAACTTTCCAGATCGGATAGGAGATCATCATCCTCCAGATATTGCCTGGTTATGGGAGTCTGATGATGTCTCAATTGCCTGTTAAGGGTGATAAGCTATATTCTGTTGATCAGCTGCTGGTTCTTCAGCCCTAACTTTGCTTTTCCCTTTATCCTCCCTACTAAGCTGAGACTGGTTTACTGGCTGATTCCCAGTATGACTGGGTCGTTGTTCTTCTGGATGCTGATTGCCTGACTTTTGCCCTTCATTCTGGTCTGGCTGTGACTGACTTCCTTCAGTTGGCCCTGTGCCACCAGTATCAGGTCCTGGAGGTGGAGAGGGAGGCGAGGCATCATCATCATCATTAGTATGCCCTTCGTTTTGGTCATCCTCCTCCTTATCAGCTTCTTCTTCCTTATCCTCTTCTTCATCCTTATCTTCTTCTGCTTCTTCCAGGGAATTCTGTTGCTCAATATAATCCAGGATTGCTTGATTTGCTAGAGCATTATTATATTCAGCCACTTTGTCCTGCAAGTCACTCTGCATAGTCTCCATAAGAGACTTCAAGTTCTCCAGATCAAAGACAACGTTGCCTGCTGGATTTGAAATTTTAGCCAAATTATTATAAATATATTTGTCAGTGAGGGAAGCCTTCAGAGCTATATGACGAAGTAGCAAGGAGTTGTAGTCAACTCTCTTCATTTTCAGCATCGTTTCAGCCCGATCTGCAGCTCTCTGTGCTTCATCCCTCTTTTCCTTTACAATCTGTATATTAGACTCCGCCCTAGCTAACTTGCTTTCCAGTAGCTTAATAGACCTCTTTGAATGAGCTTCAAGTATCTTATGGTGCAGATATTGGCTGTCTCGTGCTTCCTTCAGCTTCTGAATCTAGTCTTCAACTCCCTTCAAGTCAGCTTTAACCTTATTCAGTTCTTCTTCTGACCTCGCAGTGTCTAACATCTATCCCATACAGTTGACAATAGTGTTCCATGAAGACTGGATGAGGACTTAACATCCATCATTGACTGTGGCTGGGTCAGAATCAGTGGACTCATACACTGTAAACGGAGCCATATAGGGTAAGGCTGCATAATCATATTTCTATAGGAAGAGACGATCTTTCAGGGGATGGGTCTGTAGCTGCTGCAACCTGTCCTTCTTTACCAGGTGAGCTTCTTCATTGTTTGGGATGGAGACACCACCCAGTAAGGTTGGAGATGCTGGACCTTTGCCCTTGTCCAATTGATCTTTACCCTTGTCCAATTGTCCTTTGTCCTTATCCGACTGTTCTGTTGCCTTCTCAAAGTCGCTGCTTTTGCCTGGTCTTTGCCAGTACCAGTAGTGACTGTAATCTGTCCTACTGACTGGTTGACTTCAGTGGTCTGAGCAGGTTGTTTGTCAGCCTGACTGACTAGAGCCTTTTCAGTCTCACTGTTTTGACTTGACTCTCTATCTGCTTCACAAAAGCACTGCTCTTCGTCAGTGTCGTCTTCAATTTCTTCGAGCTGCCAGACTCATCTTGGGTAGCCTTCCGTTTTAGACCAATCGGAGTGGTCTGACTATCCGTGGCTTCTTCATCTGAAGACAAATCGATATTCTTTGATTCTGGAACTGGCTTCTCACTCCAAGCCATTCTTACCTGGCCATGAGCATTTGGAGCAGTGGCCCAATATAAAAATTTCCAAACATACCAAGATTTAAAAACACTCTGGGATTTCAACTTGGCAGTTTGTTGAATCACGTTGTGTGACAGGATCTGACAAAGGTTAATGGAAACCTTTGAATCCAACGTCTTGGCTAGCAGCATAGCGAAAACCTTTTCTGACACATATGTTGGATTATTTTTAAGACTGACCGCTTCAGCTACAAACATGTAAGCAGTAGAGGCCTCCAGTCCGGCCACTGGAATCCCTTGACCACTAGCTTTTCTTTTGCACTTGGTAGCCTCATCCTCCTTCAGGACTATACTGATCTGTTGTGGGGTTGTCATAGACGGCTTGGGCTCATTTGGCATCCGAAATGCAAAAGCAATGTCTTCTGATGTAGCAGACACTTTTTACCATACACCATCGAACTGCCATCTTCGGCATCGAAAGAGTCAAGAACCCGCTTTATGATGGCTGCGTCAAAAGAGATTCTTATAGCTCACAGAACTACTCGTAGATCCCACAGTTGCAGCAAAGCCATAGCTTGGTCAGTGAACACGTAATGCTGAATCTTGTTGTAAGGGATGATGGGAAGGCTTGCCTTTGCAGTAGTGACAATGCCTTGGGTTTCATCGAGAGATTCCTGCATCTTATCTGAACGCTTCTTCCTACCCATACACTGTGAAGATGACAAAATAGGTGAGGAAGAGGAAGACTTACTTGATGCTTCAAAGCCGTACCCAGGTGTTGCTGGCGAAGCTAGTTGACAGTCGATTGTCTCCTCAGAAGACGAAGTCTGCGGCTGTAGCGAAGATACCTCAGAGCTTGGCGATGGCAAATGAACAACGGGAGGAAATCGTCGCGCAGGAGATTTGTGAGGAAAAATGCCATCTCTCCTTACTGTTATACGCGTTCGCGCCATAAAAGCTCCACCACTCGCCACTCCTAGACTTGTGTGCATCGCTGTTGTCGTGGCATACATGCATTGGACAAGACTTCTACCCATCCTTGAAATGATTACTATTGGCATGCCATTTGACCGTTGGGCGCTTAAAATTGAAAATTGTGTTCCCACTAATACTAGGCTGGTTCCCAGTCTGGCCTGATCACACTGGTACTGGTCTTGGGACCAATCGAGCTTGGTCCTACTGGCACTGGTTCTGAAACTATAACTGGCTGCACATGAAAAATCCCAAAAATATCTGATTCTAGTATCTCTTGATCTTCAGCTCCCAGCTCCCTAGTACCTTGTTCCTGGTCAAGCTCTCTAGCTTCTGGATAGTAGAGCTTGATCTTCGCACCATTATACACTCCTGGTAGCAGTAATCTAGATAAATATTTTAGTCTTATTGTGCCATTGGAGAAGACCCAGTCTACCCGAAATGGTCCTGCTCAGGCAATCTTCAGGTTTGGCTTCTTAGGACCCAATCTAGACTGATAGAGAAGCACCAAATCCCTTTCTGAAATTCCCGAACCTTAATTCTGCAATCATGCCAGTGTTTCCTTCGTTGTTGCTGAACAATTTCTTGTTCCAACATAGCTCGTTGCCTGAGTTCATCTAACTGCATAAGTTCATCCAGGCGCTTTTTCAGATTGTGGTTGAAGTCTAAGCCATACTTCACAGCCATTCTCAGACTTGGGATAACAAACTCCATAGGAACTAGAGCTTTAGTGCCATACACCATTTTGAATGGTGTCAACCCAAAATTGACCTTGTAAGCTGTCCTATACGCCCATAGAGCAGTTTGGAGTTTCAAATCCCATTGGTCTGGCTTCTTGTGCACAACCTTAGTGAGAATAGTCTTGATTGTCTTGTTACTACTTTCAGCCTATCCATTGCATCCGGGATAATAAGGAGTAGATTTCTGATGCTTGACTGAAAGCATATCCAGTAGAATCTCCATGGTGTCATTGATAAAATGTGTCCCTTGGTCTGACACAATCTCTACCGGACATCCATATCGACAGACAAGAATGTTGTGAGTCCGGCGTCTCATCAGCCTGACTATGCTCCTCATGAGCCTCAGTGTTAGTTACCCTCTCTTGCTTAGGGTCAGATTCTCTTCCCGACTCCTCAAGAGTAGGATCAACACGGATGGTGGATTTCCGGCCATGATTGGTTTTGGGTGCCATTGTTGTAGCTGAGAACTTCCAACTGGGAGAAGAGTGTTTCAGTCAACGAGCTTCAGCTCTAGTCACCGTGATCGCCAAAATGGAATTGGACCTGATCTCTTGAGATAGCTAATTCCAATGTTAGAAGATTTCAGCTACTGGTGACGTATTAGTTCACACAGTAGACTGGACAAAGGAACAGAAACTGAACTGGAATAAGAACCAGACTATGTACTGAGAATGATATTCAGATTTAGATTACTGAGCACAGAGTAAGTGTAACTAGAATATACTTATGTGATTGGACTTACAGATGAAAGATTACAATGAGTATGATGTGGCTTATGAACAAAAGGATAGATAGAGTACAGCCGACAACAACTGCCAATGATTGACAACTTGAGTACAATTGCCAACAAATGCCACCAAAACACTAACTTAATTATACTAACCTGATTACAATGTAATGGACCCTATTTATATGCCTTGGGTTTACCATGGTAATTACCGTAGTAATTACTGACTGATTCACTGCCGGTCTCACAAGAGAGCATTCCCAGCTAGTGAAACTGTCTCAGCCGTCTACACCTGCTATTGCCACTCTTCATGTAGATGTGCCCCTTGCTCCCTCACTTTTGGTAGAAATTTCGCTTGCCATAGCTTCACATGAGGAGTCTCTTGTTGTTCCCTCAATCCCGACTGCAATTCCCTCACCCACGCCACCTCATGTTTCTCCTTTACCTTCCACCCAAGTTATGGCTCAATCAACTCAATCAAGCCCCCTTTTAAAGCCACATCATCACTTAAATTATGGCTCAATCTCCTCACGTAAAATCATCTGCCACTTGCCCAACCTTCCATGGAATCATGCCTCCCTCTCTCTAGCCTCAATAGCGCATATATCAACCCACTCTGGCCCTCCTCTTTGCACATACCATCACCGTGATCGCCACATCCCTGCTACCGCTCTCTTTAACCAGTCACCCATTGTGGCTCCGAGCCCAACTCCCTCCTCCCCCTCTCCCTCACAACGCATTCATATCTCAGTCGACCCACACACATTCAGGCTGCGCTCTCCCATCCACCTCCAGCTGCTCTTACTCCCAACAACTTCACTCGCCGCACCCTCCTTGTAGTTGAGCCTCAAACCTCTTACTCTGCTGCTTCTCTCCCTGCAACTTAATCAATCAATTGCCCAATCTCCGGGTACTCTCCTCCTAGCTCGAGTGAAGATTCGCCTATCCATCCTCGAGTTCGCCTATACATCTACCAAGCCATCTGCTTCCACACCACCCTCTTCCAAGAAGGCGTCTCCCAAGATATTCCCGCAACTCTTGAAGACAACGTCGGCCCCTCCATTATAGCTTCTCTCAACTCCGATGAAGCCCCCGCTTGGATTAAAGCAATACATGTTGAGCTCGATGCCCTTCATCATTGTCACACTTGGACATTGGTCCGGCGGCCACCTCATCATAATATCATCGGCTGCATGTGGCTCCTGGAGTGCAAGCTCCGTCTTGATGGTTATGTTGAGCGCTACAAAGCACGACTCATTGCTCGAGGTTTCACCTAGTGTCTAGGTGTCGGCTACAATGATACTTACTCTCGTGTTCTTGGTATGTCATCTTTTTGCCTCCTTTTCGCCATTGCTGCTATTTTTTATCTCCCACTGCATCACTTTGATATTATCACTACTTTCCTACATGGTCGGCTAGAAAAGGAGATTTACATACATTGATCCCCATCACCCCAATTATGAATGTCTCTTGCATCACCCCATCTGTGGTCTCAATCAAAGCTTGTCAATGGTATCTCCAATAATGGTTGGAATCTCCTTTTTGCTGATCCCAATGTCTATATATATATATATGCTTCACCATCCGTTTGGCTTTGCTATCTTTGGTCTCTTTGTGGATGATATCCCTGTGGTTGCATCTCATCTAGCCATCATTGACATAGTACATGATATGCTTGTCTCCAACTTTCCTACCAGTGACAAGGGTCCAATGGACTTCTGTCTTGGCATCAATGTCCTTTGCGATCCTCATGGTCGCTTTATAAAGCTTTCCCAATCACACTACATTATGCAAATTCTTGTGCAATTCGGTTTGCAAGCTGCTAGTGGCTAGCCCACACCACTTGCCCTCCATGCGAAGCTTGCTCCCCGACTTCACCCATACCCTAAAGTTGATGCTACTGCTCTTCAAGATTTCAAATAAAATAAGATTCTTGGCCAGCTTCATTATCTCATTACTTGCGCTCGCCTCGATGTTTGCTATGCCGGGCACATTCTCTCCCGTGCATTTCAGCTCCCTCGTCAGCCCCCTCGCCGCATCCATCGCCAAGCCGCCCTCCATTGCTTCCACTACCTCAAGCACACTATGCATTATACCTTAACTTTCCATGGCCAAGATGGTCCTCTTGCTTTTACAGGTTATGTGGAGACCGACTAGGCTGCTCAAGATCCTCTTCAACACTCTACATTGGGATATGTCCTCACTATCGCCGGTGGAGCTATCACATGGACTTCCAAGCGCCAACTCACCAGCACGCATCCTTCTACAGATGTGGAGTATGTTGCAACCTCCCTTGATTCTCGCGAAGTCCTTTGGCTATCTCAGCTCATCTACGAGATGATGCTTCCCGTCCCTATGGATCGGAGCTCTATTTCCCTCTATTGTGACAACCAATCAGTTATTGTCTTGGCTTCTGCTCCTCAGCTCAACTCAAAGACGTTGTGGCACATTTGCATTGCCTATCATGCTTTGAAGGAATTGGTGGAGCATGGTTTTATTTCTCTCATCTACACTCCTACATCAGATAATTGGGATTGGGCTAATTGTCTCACCAAGCCTACTGATCAAGCCAAGTTGTGGTCTTCTCTCTTGAACTTAATCTCCAGGAGGGATCTCTCTCATCACACATCTTAGTTTTCTTTTGTTGTCGTGTTCTCCCACTTAAGGAGGGATGTGAAAATTGTAAGTGGGAGTGCACTCCAGCTCACTAGTCCTCACCTAATTTAGGTCCACCATTTTCTCCTCAAATCACCTCCTACATTTGAGCCTTAGTTAGCTCACTCTGTTTTTATCTCACTGTTTTATCTCACTGTGCGCATTATCGATTAGCTTATCATTTGTATTAGTTTGTTTCAAATAGGTTGAAGCTTGTCCAAAACTAACTTCGTATCTTCTACTTTTTCCGAAAAAAACAACCCTTGTTCACGGACCTTTATAGAATTCCTCTGCCCATTCTCCCTGGACTACATTTTTGTTGTTGGGTCTCCTTCTGTGCTGCGAATAAGATGTCATTATCTGCCTTGAGAGAGAGAGAGAGAGAGAGAGAGAGAGAGAGAGAGAGAGAGAAACGATTGCGAACTGCAGCGCGATGGGTGGACACTGGAGGAGGAAGAGCTGTTGGTAAGCTTACATCGACGGCTAGGAAGCAAATGGGCAGCCATTGCCAAGCAAATACCTGGGCGAACTGAAAACAACATCAAGAACGTCTGGAACGCAACCAAAAGGCGCAAAGATACGCGTCGCAAGGCCCCGACATCGTCGTCGTTTACTAGGGATCACAGCTGCACAGCTACGGTAATAGCATCTGATCATCATGTCGATATCCAAGGCGCCAATAATATGCAGCAGCACAGGACCAGCATTTTAAGAGAGTACATCATGCAGACAGAGGCGCAAAAGCGCAACAAAACAATGCATAACAATATTATAAGTGATAGTACTGTTACTAGCCCTGCTTCGGCGTCGTGTATGCAGAGCAGGATTCAATATGTTTCATCGTCGTCGGTCGATCATAATGTTGTCCAGCGCAAGGCAGATACTAATAATCTTCTCAAGGGAGCCGATAATATAAGTAATATTAAGATTAGATCTGCTACCAGTTTTTATGATGGTTTAGGATTGAGGAGGTGCGCTAGTCCTGATCAGCATGACTCAAGCGATACTCATCCTGCACATGATGACGATAATGATGAGCTAGATCTTATAAGTGCCAAGCAGAGAATTCTGAGCGCTCAAAGCAGCCTCCTTTACAGGCAAGCTGCTCAGCAGCTGCTCATCGGAGACTTTAGCCAACAAAAGCAGCGGCAGCGTTGCTCAGTAATTTCTTCGATGTGGAATTCCAATCATTCAAGTATATTAAGTTGCCATGAATTAATACAGGAGGGCAATACTATTCATTCAGATTCAGCAGAACGTATCTCAATTCAGGGTAGTACTAGTCATTTGGCAGGACATAACCCAATTAACTGGGACATCAATTGTATGTCCAATGCTGCGTCGGTCAGTACGAACAAGAGTAGTACCAGTGCCGGTGCAGCAGCAGCAAGCTGTGCTACTGTCACCATGATTGGGTCACCACCACTTTCACCTTCTAACATTTCACAGCAAATTTTTGCAGCTGATCATGTCGATGCGTTGCGCGCCCACTCTCACTACTCTTGCCCTCCGGTCCCCCATTGGGACCTCAAACCATCATGTACGGATGCAGGTACTCATGACCCCATGCACAATCTTGGCTCATTCCCAAAAAGCAGCAGCAATGTGGGACTAAGTCTTTGTGGGCTCATTCAGGATATTGTGGCAGGCAGTGATCATGACTCAGAATCAGCTGCTGATCAGAATCTTACAAATTGGATATTGGCTTCCTTGGAAGAGAGTATATGCATGGAGCCCACTGCTGCGCCAGTCAATACGTCTGATTCCAGTGCTAGTGCTAGTACCACGGCCACTGATCAGGTGACCCAAAATGTCCAACGGAGCTTCCCTCTGGCGCAGTACGTTGTAGATATGAGTGCCTACGCCAACGTCCGGCCTTCAGAGCGTGCAGCTTCATCTGTACCAATAAGCAAGCAAATTAATACTGTACTAGGTGATCATGATCTGCATACGGCCCCAATATCCACCCATGCAAATATTAGTCATATAACTGGGGGGATGAGGCAGGGCGCAGCGGCACTAGCTGCAGGAGGACAGGTCGACATGTCAATGACGTCATGTGGGACCCTATCTCATAATTTACATCAACCTGCAATGTCGCCAGTTGAGGTGGACCTTTTTGAGATGCTGGCAGTGAAAACCTCCGCCTCTGCATGCCAATATCATAATTTTCCTGGAAGAAGCCATTAATTTCCTCATCTGCTGAATCCTGATCTCAGCTATGAATTATATACGCTTAATTGCTAATGAGCCATTTTAACCAGACAACGCTGATCATGATGACCAACATATTATATTGTATCTTACCGCAAAGTGTTTTGTGCTGAGGCAACGTAATATCTATTCAAGACAACCTCGAAATTGAAGTTCATGAATCATGTGAAACGTGAAGATGGCCCATAATTAAATCGAGTCCTGGCAAAGGTTGCATGTCGAAACACCTTCAATGATCTTTTGTTGTCTGCGACCTGCGCCTCCATTGGGGTGGGCGTATCAATTGCCATCTGGGGCGGAACTCTTGCTGAGGTATAGTCTCGGTAAATGGTTGATGATATTGGAGAGGAAAATTGGGCAAGTGCACACGTACCTGAAAGAGCCTCTAGAGGGTGTGGAATTTAACGAGAGAGAGAGAGAGAGAGAGAGAGAGAGAGAGAGAGAGAGAGAGAGAGAGTCAGTGACAATATTGGCCGTGAGGTCGCCATGGACTTCAAACACAAAAAACACGTTCATGCAAACTTGCAGAAACGACATTACATTTATATATATTTGATTCATTATAATTGTTTATACAAGATCAACTAGTGGTGTCTCTAAGACGTGCGTTCGTATGCGGATGAGTATTAATTCCCACACTCCCCCTCAATACGAACATCTGATGAGGATAAGTGAGAATCTCTTGCTTAGTGCACGTATGTTATATATGTTTGTTTATTATGCTTTTCAAATTGTACTGCTACATCCAATGTGTTTTTACCATAAGCCTTAATATGTGCATTTAAATAATAGTGTGCAGTCTTTGTTAGAAGCTTGATAGTTGTAACTGATCTTGTCTTGAGGTGAACTGTTCCTTCTTTATGCTTCTTGATATTAGCGCATGCTAATGCTTCAATTTGATGTCAAAGAATACTTCTGCTCTCTTCGAACTTGTCTTCAGTTTCTCCCCTCAAGGAGAGAAGAGTTCCATACAAAATAAGTAGCAAAATCTTTAGTAGACTTACTAGATTAAATATAACATGTTTTTTCAGTGACATTACAATGAAAATTTCAACAAAATAACGTTATGCATACAATCATTTTACCTGTTCTTTTTGTTCAAATTTCTTACCTATTTTTGGTACCTTCAATACCTCAGCTTGGGCTTGGGTTGATCATTTTTCAAGTCCACTTAATGTGGAGTGTGTGGAGAGCAATGTTAGCTCCACTCTTGATGGTCATGTGGGTGCTACAGTCACTCCTACAAGTCCATATAATGCCTCTATTTTGGCATGTGAGGGCTTTTCTCACCTTTAAAATGTGCTCTTAATGTTATCACTTTGGGAACCCTCAATGGGGGCTTGCCTCATTCAAGCTCACACTTTTGTCAAGCTATGGTCTCTTTTGGTCCCATGCTTGCATGCCATGCTTTTGGCTATTCACTTTCCCATCCATTATGGGAGTATGGCCTTTGAGCACCGTCATTGGGCAATAACTGATTGGTTGCTTTGAGGAAACTTGGCAAGGCCTCTATATGCCATCTTCGTGTCTCATTTGGTAGCTCAAACCAGAGCTTAGTAGCTTGTGCCTCTTCATTGTCTATCACTACTAATAGCTCTTAAGCCTATTGATGCACGCTTTTTGGACTTCCCCAGATCGTTGATATTTGGATTGATATGCGAGTTGAGAATATCGACTGCGATACTGACTATAATATCGATGATCTACAATGGCAAAAGAAAACCCAATTAGGCCATGAACTCATTTGGAGCTATTTGCGGCAAGAAGGAGATCTACCTTCTCCCCTTTTGCTATGGGTAAGCTTTGCCTCTCTCTCTCTCTCTCTCTCTCTCTCTCTCTCTCTCTCTCTCTCTCTCTCTCTCTCTTTTGTGTGTGTGTGTGTGTGTGTGTGTATTGTTGTGCAATTATGCACAAAAACACACATGAAATACAACTTTTTAATTTGTATTTGTAATTAATTATTAAGTATTAGTTATAAGTTTAGATTTATATTGGATTTTAAGTTTTAAGTTCAAAGTTTAAATTTTACGTTGTGCTAAATGCTATATGAGCTTAGTTTATAATACATTTAATGATAAATAAGCTTAGTTTAGGATTAATATTTGACTTAAATCTATGTTTTGAGTTTAAAAATTTAAATTTATAGTTTAGGATTTACATTTAGATATGTGCTTAATACAAGTGGCAAGATAACAAGCCATTTATGAAGTCGATATATTTTGTATTTTAATTTATTTTAAAAACACATAAAAACTTCAAAAATCAACCTATCACCTTGATGTTTTTACTAATAAGAACGAAGACAAGGCTGATATTGCAGATGGGCCTGGTCATAAGGAGCAAACATGAGTTTTCATATCTCAATTTGGAGTTATAAAAGTGTAGAACCGTTGCGTTTAGTATCTAGGGTTGATGTTTTGGCTGCTTTATATGGCCAACTCGAAGCAATTTAGAGTCTAGGGCTTATAGTTTGCCTGCTTCAAGATGGTCGTGTAGATCTGCTTAGGATTGACCACTCTAAATTGGCTGCTAGTTTAGTTGTTTCAGTCTGCTTAGAGTTATCTGATTAGAGTTTAGAGTTTATGATTTTCTCGCTTAGATCTAGCACTCTAAACAATCCACTTAGAGCGAGCCCATCTTAATCCGCTTAGAGCTAGCCACTAGGAGTTGGATGTATAAAGCCGCTGAGGATTTGCGTCTCTAAATCTGCTCAGGGCCATATAGACTTGGTCATTTCAGTCGGCTTGGGGTTTGCGGCTTATGGTTTGGCCGCTTCAAGTTGTCCATGTAAAGCTACTTAGGATTGGCTACTCTAAACCAGATATGGGCCGCATTTGGTTGGTCATTTTAATCCACTTATGGGTAACTGCTCAGGGTTAGTGGCTTATGGTTTGGGCGCTTCCAGTTTGCTGTGTTAAGGTGCTTGGGACTGGTTTCTCCAACCAGGCTTATTGTCAAGTTACTTTGGACATTACAATCCACTTACGGTTAGCCCAAACTATCGATAGACAAGTGGGCAAGCCGTATACCAAGAGGCAAGCACACATGGCAGATGTGAGCCATTTTTGAAGTCTTTTTGTGCTTAAGGTCCTTAGAAATTAACATATCTATTAAGGTCCTTAAATCCCAACAAGTACAAGCAACAAAAGAGGCAGTGAAGATGCGAGTGGAGTTGCAAGGAAGTGCGTACCACTTGGCATCGATGGATGGGAAAGCTTTAAGGACAATTTTGCAAGTACAATTGTATTGCATTTATAGTTAGCATTTCATAAATATGTAAGTGCTTAATTTAATTTATGTGTTTCTTTCAATGCTTTTAAGTAGTGAGCGATAACGAATTGGGAGCTTTCCCTATTCGAGTACAGTTATGCCATAAGCCACCATCTTGTTGAGATCATGGAGATTTTGAGATCTTGACCTAGCAAGGTAAAACATATAAACTTTGAACACAAATTTTACGTGAGGTCCCCAACCCCGAGAAGATTGGGGCGACTTGATAGGTGGCCTTCCTTTATTCTCCTTTTTCGTTGTCGACACCCTACTCCATTTCCACAAAGTAGAGATACGAGCAAAAGAAGAGGAAGTCATCTATCCATCATTTACGTGGTTATAAGGGTCATACGCCACAAGCTAGGTCGATAAATTTAGGATTCTAATGAAGTTGTTTCCTAACATAAAGATGAAATCTCATTGACATGTTTAGAATCCATAAACAACGCCTCTTTCCCCACGTTTAAGAGGCAAGGCCGCCATCCATAAACCATAACTAAATAGTAATCTTGTGTCACGTTGATTTGGGTCATCTCGGCTCTTGGCACAATGAGTCTCTAAATCCATTTCTCTTTATAAGAGGGAGTGGAGAGTTTCTTGACTAATCGAGACCACCTATCCTTGACTAGCAACCTGAGCCAACCCCCACTTTCTACCCCACACGCACACTTTTTACCACACTGTTTTACATATACAAACATTGTTCCTTAATTTATTCCAAACACAGATTCTTTTATACAATCCTTCAAAACAATACCAAAACATTTCAAACAAGGCCTAATGAAGACAGCCCTATTATTCAATAAAAATAACTTTTCCAATTTCTCATGAGTTTGCCGCTACCCTCGGACTTCCTCTGTCTAACCAACAGAGCTTTTGCAAAGGATTTATTCGATAATTGCGAATTACGCAACCTTCCCATCTCGCTAACCACGAGGCATCCCGCTAACTGCAAGGCATCTTGCTAACCGCCAGGTATCCTGCTACTCGCGAGGCATCCCGCTAACCATGAGGTATCTTGTTAACCGCCAGGCATCCCGCTACCCGTGAGGCATCCCGCTAACTGTAAGGAACAAAAGAGAGCTGATAACCTCAACTTGATCTCCGCTAGCCGCTAAATCATCTCGCTACCCGCCAGGAACAAAAGATATTCTTTCAACAATTCTTCTCTTTAAATGATTCTGCAAACATGATCAACCGATTCTTCATATCAATCAAAATCCACTTATCAAACAATAACAACTTATTAAGCAATAACAATTCAACAAACAATGACAATTTATCAAACAGTTCTTTCACTAATCTATAAAAACATATGTTTGTTTCTTGTGATAAATCACGTTTCTCGGACAGTTTAAGGGGTTCCCTATGCTTAGCTTCCCAAGTCAAACATGAATAGCAATGCAGAATTATAAATTTGTCTTACCGGATTTGGAGCACGGGCGGTTAACTCATGTGCTGGAGGTTGGACGGCTTCGACTTCTTCTTCGGTTGATGCCCGCATGAGATACGTTCGGAGTAGACACCTTCCCTGGTAGTGCAACGGCATGGGCATCCTTAGAACTTCGTGTTACACGCTTTGGAGCCATAGCTTCGGAATAGAGAAAAGAAAAGCGCGTTGTTGGAGAGAGAGAGAGAGAGAGAGAGAGAGAGTGTTCACAAACCGGGAGAAGGCACGTCGACGATTGGAGATGGAGATGGCTTGAAGGTGAGAGGTTAAGGGAGAGAGGCTTCCTCCGGCACGTCGTTGCAAGAGAGCTTTCGCTTCTGTAGATTTGTGTGCTCAAAGTGAGAGGAGAAGGGTCCTTTATATAGGCCCTAGGGGGGTGCTGAGAATATTGAGATGGTTTCAAGAACAAGAGAAGGAAAAACTCGCGCGTCGTAGTGGCTCTAAAAATAAAATAATTTTTTTTTATTTTTTTGACGTTCGCGAATCTTATGCACGATTTTTAAAAAGCTCTATACGCATTCTATCTTGAGAGAGAGAAAGAAAGAAGTATCCTAATTTTGACATACCTCTCTTTCTTTCCTAAAAATACTATCTCTAAGCTTTTTCTTCACACATAGATTAGGTTCCCACATAAACCTATTGTTCCACATAAAGAAAGATCATAAATGAATAGATTCTGAACCCGATTTCAATCCGATTGCTCTGATAAACTCATGATGACTCACAAAATTGAGAATCTCAATTACTTTGCAAAATAACTAAAATGACTTATATGGATAAATGTTGGGTATATTACATTTTATTTATGTTAAACTATGTATTTGTGCATCGTTCTGTTACCTAAACTTTTTTAAGTATCTTTTTTCTTTGTTTTGTAGAATTTGACTTGAATGTCCTTGCAGCGTATGGAGACCTCACCAAAGTCCCTATAAGAGGATTAAGAGATTTCCACAGCTATTTGTTGTGTATTTTAGTGAGAGAGTCCAAAATAGGGTTGTCAAAGATGAGAAAGAGGAGCGAAAGAGAGATTTTTGTAGATTAAACCTTGCCACGTCTATTACCATAAATATTATCATTGTTATCACCACGTTTTTATCTGCAACTATTATCTCTACCATTGTCATGCAATGGTTTGGAAGTTGGAACTAAAGAGCTAAAATTTGGGTACTTTGTTTTATTTTACAAAAAAAAAGAACAAAATTAAGAAAATGGTAGACATTTGATTATTAAATTAATCACAAATATACTAAATTTATAATTAGACTCTTTACTGAATTAAGCAAAACAATATAAATTAACATGTTTGGTAAAAAGAGAGAGAGAGAGAGAGAGAGAGAGAGAGAGAGAGAGAGGGAGGAAGGATAGGGAGAGATCCCTGACTGAGCAACTTTGGCATTCTAGGGAGTGCTCGACAGTGCTCGTCTCTACCTTGACAAAGCATGTATGTGTTGAGGGGTGGTTCCACCTCAACCCGGCTACCTTCCACAACCTTTGTAATAGAAATGGCCTATAAACTTTGAGAGTAGCGAAATTAGGAGAATTAGAGAAAGCAGTTTTCTGAGATTACTTTGAGAGCATAGAGGGTGAACTTAATTGATGGTAGCAACATAAACATAGTACATAGTTAACTTGGCATGAACAATACTTTTGCAAGAGAGAGAGAGAGTTTAGAGAACATGACAACAATTGAGGACCGGATTTCTGTGGAGCCGGTCCCCCCTCCAATAGGCATTTGTATTATAGATTCTCCCATCAAGAGAGGCTTAGTACAATACAATCTTTGTGTTCCTTGTGACCTAGCTAATGCAATGAAGATGGAAAGTTTCATGCATCACGAGCATAACATAAACTTTACAAAAATAATTAACTATCCCAAGCCTCAGCCCCAAGGCCTCAAACACCTTCGAAGGTGGAGAGAACTAGTGGGGAATGAGGGTAGGGAAGAGGAAGAAGAAACATTCCATGGAGAAAGAAGTAGTTCCTCACTTATCATCACTCTTCTTGCTAGCATACATAATAGCATAGTAATGAAGATGGAGAAGATGGCAAGCTAATTAAGCATTGGAGCATGGCTCATGGTTGGATTTTCATTTCATATCCAAGAGTGTTGGTGTAGGCTCTCAACTTCTCTACTAGCTTGGAGAAGGTGATAGAGCTTGCTTTGGTCGACCCCCCCTTGTAGCTCATGCTTGAAGCTCATTGGACCCCTACAAGCCTGGCCAATCACATGCAGGATGCATAACAAGCAACAAGGGTAGTCTTCGGACAAGTGTCCCCCTTTCCCCTTTGAGAAAGAGGGCTTGATAAATGAAAAAATAATTATTATATTTACAAATTTATCATTGGACCCCTTACCAACCAATAGGCTTTCGGCACACCATGAGGGAAACATGGGTCAGGGCTTGACATGTGTCTTTGCTGCCTCTTGAGGCTTGGCTTATCTTGTGTGTGTGTGTGTGTGTGTGTGTGTGTGTGTGTGTGTGTGTGTGTGTGTGTGTGTGTGTGTGTGTGTGTGTGTGTGTGTGTGTGTGTGTGTGTGTGTGTGTGTGTGTGTGTGTGTGTGTGTGTGTGTGTTTTCTCTTTCATCCCCCTAGCTTTAGGGCTCGCCCCCTCTCTTGCAGGGATGCTTTGACATTGTGGAACACAAGCACCTTAGTTAGCAAGCACGACAAAGCACCTCAAGCTTGGGTAGTGTTCCCACAAGCACCTCAATCTCCCTAGTCCGCAAGCACGACAAGCACCTCAAACATCTTACACATCAAGAAGGACATGCACCTCAAGCTTGAACTGGGTTCCCACCTCAAGCACAACCCTAGCTTACCTAAGGTCAAAGGACTTTTTTTAACACTAATCTTTGGACGTCTTCAATGAAGCTAACCCTAAGGTCTTTTAAGCTCCATTGGTTAGCCTTGCTCTTTGATAGACCATCTCTCATTTGGACCCCTTTACCATTGGCCCCGTGTTGAGATAGGTCTGTAAGCATATGTCTATATTCTAACCCTTGTTCCCATTTATTCTCCCACATTAAATGATCAGTTTCATATGAGAAAATCATTTGGGTTGGTTAGATATTAGATGTTATGACATTACCTCTCTCTTGAAATCATAGTCGTTCTCAACTATGAGGTAGAAGAGATAAAGCCTTAGTCATTAGTCAATCTTTCTTAGCGGGTAGAGGATCCCTTTTTACCCTACAACATCTTTCCAAGATGGATGACTAATCCATTTGGTGCTTGGGAGACATAGCTACCGCAAGCATGTCTTCTCTTTAGTCCATTTCATTCTCCCAAGTAGAGTGACTAATTCTACTTGGTGTTTGAGAGATGTCATCATCACAAACATGATTCTAAGCATGCATACTTTTTAAATTTGTGCACATGAAAAAAAGAACTAGTCTTATAAGACAAAAATATCGGTCATTTAAAAGAAATTTGTACATTTGCTTATTCTAACGTAGCATTGTAAGCATTGACAAGGTTCATACTATCCTTAAGTTGTATTCCTTGCATCCATCTAGTGTCTTCAAAAGGATAATTCTTGAATTTGATAAGATACTGTCAGATAATCTTACCATGTCGTAGTATCTTGTCTTCATGCCGAAGGATAGCTTTGGGTTGTAGCACCTCTTCTTGGTCTTTGGTTTTAGGAGGGTCTTCAATGACTGGTTCACTTGGTGGCTCTCCCTTGTAGGGCTTAAGTAGGCTCACATGAAAAGCATTGTGTATGAGCCAATGGCTAGGAAACTTGAGTTGATGAGCCATCTCATTGATGGGCTTGTCAAAAGAATTTTTCTCCTTAGGAGTCCATGAATACTTAACATTCTTCTTTGTTAAATCATGTAATGGTCCTGCTATTTAAGAATTTTTTTCTACAAAGCGTTTATAGTATGCACACATACCAATAAAGCTTCTTAGCTCATTTAGATTACTTGGATGAGGCCATCCTTTAATATCTCTAACACTGATGGATCCATATGAATACCATCTTGATAGATAATATGACCTAAGTATTGAATCTCTTGAAGGAAAATTTCACTTTTCTTTTGGTTGAGAAAAAGCTTGTTCTCCCTCAATGCTTGAAAAATCACTTGGAGATGTTGCTTGTGTTCCTCCAAGGATTGATGATGATATCATCAAAGAACGCTCCTGTGAATTTGCGGTAGGGTATAAATATTTTCTCCATTAAACGATTTGAATGTGGCTGGTACATTAGTCAATCTAAAAGGCATGACTAGATATTCGACCAAATGTTGTACGAAACGCAGTCTTTAAGATATCTTCATCCACTATCCTTATTTGATGATAGCCACTTTTAAGGTCAATCCTACTGAAGTAGGTAGAGCCTTGTAGCTTATCAAACGGATCTTTTATTCGAGGCATGGGAATCTATTTTTGATAGTGATATGGTTTAGTGCTCAATAGTCCACACACATACCGTATGTACCATCTTTCTTTTGCACTAAAAGGACTAGAGAACAAAAGAGAGAGGAGCGAGGCCTCACCATCCCTTTTTCTAACAATTCTTGTACTTGCCTCATGATCTCCTCTTGATGAGCTTGGGAAACTCGAAACGGAGGCTTGTTAGGTGGTGAGCTTCCTGGTGTAGGAGCTCAATTTCATGGTCATCATCTCTCAGTTTCAGAGGTAAGTCCATAGGGATATCATCGATGAACACATCTTGGAATCCTTTTAGAAAATTTAGACTACAAGTCTAACTCTTCTTGATTCCTACCATTTACATTTGATGAAACATTATGACCTTTTAGGGACTCTTTGTCAAAAATCATGTACACAGAAATGGAGCTCTTCATTGATTTATCAAAAGCAGGAGGATTTACAAGTGGTATAGTATGACCAGACTCATTAGCATCTATATACATGTTCTTTTCCCTGTAGGTGAAGTAGATTCTCCTCTCAGGGAACTTCATGTTGGCAGCCATGCGATTGAACCATGGTGCCCCTAGGATAGCATCCTCATGGTGGAGAGGAGAGATGAAAATTTCTTCTTTGTCGACATAGCTTTGGACATGAAGCATCAACTATCCAATCAAGGGAGTAACGGAGGCATGCTCTCCTTTGAAAGCTATGTCAATAGTTACAGTATCTCCCATCTCAAAAGCTTGAATGCCCAACTTGGTGGCCAACTCCATTGATATGAAGTTGTGAGTAGAGACAGGGTCAAACAAGATGAAGGGTTCATGCTCCCTTGCCTTCCCCCAAGCATAGGAGAGAGGTGATCCTTTGCAATGAGCATCCTCTTTTGGAGCTTCGATGGTGGAAGCTCTAGGAGTCTCATTGCGAGATTTTTCTTGGGGAAAGAACAATAGCCATGTCCTTGCTCCCCACACTTAAAAAACTTATGGTCCTTGCAAAATGCTTCCATCTCTTCAGGAGAGAGTTTATTTTTACCTTTGTAAACTCCCTTCTCCTTGAACCGATTGTTGTTGTTATTGTTGTTGGAATTACCTTGGGAAGAATTTTGAGCATTGGCTTTCCCCTTTGCATCATTTTTGTCTTTGTTTTCCATGGGCTTAACATTCTGTCTAGCCCCTTGTTGGAAATTGATGCGTGAAGCAACCATAGTGTGGTGGATTTCTTTGGTGATAGAACTAGGCCGTTGAGAGTTGACGTACTCGGCCATCTCTTCAAGTAATCTCGCACAAAATTGTTGCTTTTGTTTGGTGAAGTCTATCTTTTGGAAGACAGTAGCCTTGAGATGTAAATCCCAAAAATTGTCTACGTATTTGTGGATATACTCATGATAGAGAAGCTTCAAACTGTGCCATTCGATGAGCACTTTGTCCTTTGCATCGTTGCAAGGAATTGCTTCATGATGGAAACTCGTAGAGTTTTCCATGTCTTTGGGGCTTCGCCTTTACCACACGAAGGCTAGCCCACGATTGACAAGCCAATTTCTGGAAGTGCATAGCTACATAGCGTATCTTGGAGGACTCTATGAAGACCTCGTCTCCAAAGCCGCATCAAATTGCTAGATGAAGGAGTTGGACCTTCTACAACACCACAAGCAGAATGAGCAGAAGCATCTACAAAACCTTAAGCAGAATCCGCTGCACCATCGAAAGAGCCACAAGCCAAATCTGCTGGAACTTCTAAGTAGCCTTAGGTAGAATCTGAAGAATAGGAAATGACGGGTGAAGTCATCATCCAAGTTAATGAATATGCAAAGCACATGCAGATGATGATAGAGAAGATGCAAACAGCAGCTCTTAGCCACACTGCCAAAGCTCGAGATTTGGAACAAGTAATTGGAAGGCAGGATGAACATCATCGAGAATCTTCAAGGACAGGTCAAAGAGCTAGAAAACGAAGCAGAGCAACACCAAATTGTCAAGGAAAGGCATCAAAAGGAGATGGAAGATTTAGGAGAGCTTCTCACAAAGCTATCAGATGCATGCAAAATCAAGGACCAACAATTGACTGAAGTAACAAACAAACTTTTGAGCACTACTCAGTCAGTACAAAAGCTCCAACTGCAGTTAAACGTAGCAAATGCTTCATTGCAATACTCAAAGCAGTGAATCAATGACCAAGCGGCATTCCTAAAGCAGATAAGGGAAAACCTAGCCGTAGCTTCACTCAAGGGGATAGATGAAGTTTACAAGACCTTAGAAAAGAGGAACAAAGACCTGTAACTTGAGTTGAAGCTAGAACAAACACAAGAAGGGGCCTCGCCCTAATGCGGGTACAAAGAGAAGAGTGGTTGCTCAAGGAGATAGAGGAATTGAAGAGAGCCAACCAGTTGCTGAGAGAAGGGCATGTGGAAGCCCAAGAGGAGGTAGGTACCTTTGAACAACCAAATATAGACATACCATCAGTCTCCTTTGCAGATATGGAAACACAGCCAACATAAGTGAAGATAGGAGATTCTGAATTCCAAGTACCAATCACTGAAGAAGAACAAGTGCCAATGGTCCAACTTTCTAAATCTGAAGAAGATGCACTTAAAGAATAGATTTTTCATGAGGTGAATGTTGAATTGAAAGTGGAAATGAATTGGGAGTTGAGAGTTCTTCACTCATCCAATGTAACACAGCTCACTCCCAACCAAATCAATTCTCAATGGCATCAACAGTCGCTGCCCTACCCTTTGATAAAGGTAGAGCTACTGCAAGTCAAAGAAAGACTTTACAAGGATATACAAGAAGAGGGATCAAATGCTCTCCACCCCAAATGGAGAAAGAATTGGCTCGACAAAAAACTCAAGGTATCTTATTTTGTTTACAAGAGCACCTACAACAATACAGGAAGACCCGATATTTTGTCCTATACCAAGGGTAAGGACATGGCAGGCACACGAACCATTATGCAAGAAAAGGCCGACCTGGGTCAATTACCCAAAATTGTGGAATACATGGTGAAAACCCTAACAGGTGCCATAAACTTCTTCAAGAGCCTCCCTAAACTCTCATGTGCAATGCTATATAAAATCTGCATAATGTTGCTCACATGCATTCAAGTTTTTCATGAGTCTGATCAAGCAAGAGACCCATGGGTGTCATTCTTAGAAGGTAAGAAAGGCTTGTGCTTTGATTTGCATGGACAACCTTCATAAGAAGTCATCTACGGCTTCTATGCTACATGTATGTTCTTGCCATCAAGCAATATGTTGGCATTCGAAGAGGCTTTTTACAGAGGATTCTTCACATGGCGTACAAAGATTTTTGGGCTAATGATCAGCAATATGATAGCAAGGTTTGTTGGCTATTTTACCATCGAACTTCAAAACAAAGTCATTATTCAATTTTTGCAAGCCCCTGAGAAAGAACGCGGCATCAGATATTAGAAAGTTCTACAAGCACTTAAAAACCGCCTCGCCAACCATCAACTTGAAGAATATTTCAGTCCATGAAACTGTGTCAAGGGACGACACAGTCGAGGAGGGGGGAATGTTAGCGGCAAGCTAACCCATGTAACATTTTTTGGGAGATTTTATTGTAAAAACACTTATTCTTTTGATAAATCGAGAATATTGTAACTCCTATTTTCCAGGTGGATATTATAAAGCGATGAGTTGGAGCTATAAGCTTCTAGATTGTAGCAATTTATCCCTAGTTAGAATTGTATCAATTTATCCTTAGTAAGAGCTCCAAGATTATTAGTTTTTGACCAAAGAAACCTTGGCTAAGGTATAAAAGTCAATTTTGTAAAGTTATTTTCAAGTTTTAGATAAGAAATACACAGCATGAGCTAACAGCGCTCACTTTTGTCCTTCTCATGCTTCCTACTCCCTTGTCGATTGTCACATTGCAGTGTCGTCTGTTGCGTTGCAACTGCAGGTAAGAGCTCTACGCATTGATGTAAACATATCATGGTAAATCGTAGCTTATGGTGTCGCCAACCCACAGCCTAATTTCATCATAAGTAGGAATTTAAGCTAGACAATCACAAAGTAAATATAGGCGGGGTATTGGGGCATCATCGCTAAGCATGTAGATGCATTTGGGGTTAGAAATGACTAGGTCAAAAACTCACTGCTGTTAATAATCGCATTTTTTGCACTTCATCAAAAGTGAGATTTGAGACCATAAGCATGTGTGTTTAGGTCTTATATACTTGTCCTAGAAGTTTTGTAACATTCGGATGTTGTTTGATGCTGTAACAGCCATGTTTTGTTTGCCGATTAGTGACTAGCTTTTGATGACTTAGATCATTTGAGTGTAGCAGCTTTGTGTTAGATGCGAGTTGTCTATTTTTTTCCAAGAGATTGACACCCTCTTGTAGCCTCTATGCACTAGTCGAGTCAGCTTTGTCCCATGGATTGACAATTATGTTCGTGGTTCTCGCCATGTCTACAATAAGATAAGAGTGAGGTTAGGAAATCCATCCACATGGTGTTTTTCATTCTGAGAAAGGCAAAGAGTTAAGGATCCATGATATATACTTTTGGGTGACTTTGTGCAAGTAGTTGGCTCTTGATCAAACTACAAGATAGTTACTAGAGGTTATTCTCTAATCTAATGACTGAGAAAGTATGTTGAAGCTAGAGAAAACATCTTACTTTAGGCACATATAGAAAATTAAATCAATTATTTGAGAATATGGATCCTTCAATATATTAATTTCATAGAATCTAGTGGAAGTTTCTCTCTCTCTCTCTCTCTCTCTCTCTCTCTCTCTCTCTCTCTCTCTCTCTCTCTCTCTCTCTCTCTCTCTCTCTCTCTCTCTCTCCCCCTTAAGAGAGTAGCACTATGGTGCGCGGGCGGCTTCCTGCCATTGATACAATTTTCCCCACGCACCATAGTGCTACTTCCCCCCCTCATCCTTCCAAACTCCCTTTCTCCTCTCCTAGAGTATCTACATCTCTCTCTCTATCTGTCTGTGTCTATTTGAGTCTCTCTCTCTCTCTCTCTCTCTCTCTCTCTCTCTCTCTCTCTCTCTCTCTCTCTCTCTCTCTCTCTCTCTCTCTCCTGCAAGTATATGTAGCTTTTGAGTTACTAATATCAGGGATTTCAAAATGACGTGATCACATTTTCCCGCCGGGCCCACTGTAGCTCAGTATGCTATCTCTTCTTTCAAGTATTATTCAAACCAAACATTAGTGTGATAATCAATATCACACACAAGCGTAGTAGTGAAGCCTGAAGGGAATAAACCTCAATCTACTCAAACATGAGCAAGCAAATACAACACTGAATCAAATATGTGATCAGTCCATCCCAAAAGTAGAGATATCGACCCAAAGATTCACCTTCCTACCTCCTTTCATGAATCAGTCCAGTCCAAAAAAGAACTAATGACCCATGATTGGAGCTCTAATCGAAATAGCAAGCAAATACAGCGGTGAATCAAACATGTGATCACTCCATCCCAAAAGTAGAGATATCAACCCAAAGATTCACCTTCCTACCTCCTTTTATGAATCAGTCCAGTCCAAAAAAGAACTAATGACCCATGATTGGATCTCTAATCGGAATAGCAAGCAAATACAGCGGTGAATCAAACATGTGATCAGTCCATCCCAAAAGTAGAGATATCGACCCAAAGATTCACCTTTCTACCTCCTTTCATGAATCATTCCAGTCCAAAAAAGAACTAATGACCCATGATTGGAGCTCTAATCGGAATAGCAAGCAAATACATCGGTGAATCAAACATGTAATCAATCCATCCCAAAAGTAGAGATATCGACCCAAAGATTCACCTTTCTATCTCTTTTCAAGAATTAGTTCAATCCAAAAAAGAACTAATGACCCATGATAGAAGTTCTAATCAGTATAGCAATCAATTTAGCAAATATAACGGTGAACCAAACATGAGATCAGTCCATCCCAAATGTAGAGATACCGACCCAAAGATTCACCTTTCTACCTCCTTTCAAGATCAGTTCAGTCCAAAAAAGAACTAATGATCCATGATCAGAGTTACATTAAGTTTTAATTTTTTTTAAAGACTATTCATTTTTTTACCTTTAGTTTTTCTTCTAAATTTTAAAGGATGACCAAATTTAGAGGAAGAGGTGATGTGATGTGATGTGATGTGAAGGGTTATATAGAGCCGCCAAATATGGGAGGGGTACACGACGGGCCCGACGGGATTCTTGCTTGTCCCGCCGGGCCCGCCAAGTTTAATATGAAACCCGGCGGGCCTGCCGGGATTGTTAGTCGTCCCGTCGGTTCTACGTTTTCTACCGGTTTTCGTAGGTCATGACATTAGATATGTTATTAACATGAAAAAAATAGTGATAATAACAACAATAATTAACATTTAACAAAATGCATCATCGCGTAATTAAAATCCCTGGTTACTATGAAGGATAGGAAGACCTTCCTTTGAACAGTCTAATGTCGTTGAATGGAGTTCTGACCCTCTTTGGGATGGAGTTGTTATCTGTGAGATAGTTACTCTCTCTCTCTCTCTCTCTCTCTCTCTCTCTCTCTCTCTCTCTCTCTCTCTCTCTCTCTAACCCTCGGGGGGTTCACTATGTATAAAACTACCATATCATGTGCGTTCAAAACGTGTTTTTTAAACCCCTTATCTATGAATTTTGTTAAGAATATAATTACCCTTTTCTTTTAAAATCTGTAAATTTTTTTCAAATTTGAAAAAATAATGCCCTTCTATATATATATTTCTGTAAGTTTCAAGAACTTTAAATACCCTTCTGTTGAACTCACGTGATAGGTCACATTTTTATTAGGTGACCTCCCCGGGCTCTAACCTGCAAGTATATGTAGCTTTTGAGTTACTGTGAAGGATAGGAAGACCTTCCTTTGAACAGTCTAATGTCGTTGAATGGAGTTCTGACCCTCTTTGGGATGGAATTGTGGTCTGTGAGATAGTTACTCTCTCTCTCTCTCTCTCTCTCTCTCTCTCTCTCTCTCTCTCTCTCTCTCTCTCTCTCTCTCTCTCGATGAAGGATAGTATGTATCCCTCTCTCTTTTTCTCTCTGTTGTGGTACACTAAGCACGCCACCAAAATTTAGTCGTACATGCATTAAAGTAAAAAATTGATTTATCTATTAAAATCGTATTGCACATTAGATGCCCACTATACATAATCAGACTTTTCACACGTGTGAGACATGTACTCATTAGAATACCGTGCATGGAGGCAACGGTTATATTGTTTAGATTATGAGAGAGAGGGAGAGATACAATGATAGAGAGAGAGAGAGAGAGAGAGAGAGAAGAAGAAGAATCATAGAATTTTAACATCGTAGGAAACTATCCCAAGAGACCTTAAAGATCTATCCAACGAGGAGAGTTGAGCTCAAAGAGAGAGAAAGAGAGAGAGAGACGCAGGGAGAGAGAGATTCTTGATTGGAGGTACTTCTTGCAGTGAAGATTTAAAACACCAGGCTAGAAGTGTGCTCCATGTACCATTGAAGGGTTCATCTTTGCAAGATAGCCATGCCAAGTCTAGGAAAGGTTAACAAAAATTTATGCTTCTGTTGCAAAATTATGCATGAGGATTATTGCTCATGTGATAGATATATATATATGAGCTTTCATTTTTGTCCCACGGCACACGTGGATCCACATAGTGTTGCTATATTCTCTTGCACGTATCGTTGGAAGAAATATTGAGATATAGAGGAAGTTCGGTTTTTCTTTCCACGGCGCGCGTTGATTTGTTTACAAACCTTCGGTTGTCTTGCGCATGCCGTAGAGCATAGTAGAGAGAGAGAGAGAGAGAGAGAGAGAGAGAGAGAGAGAGAGAGAGAGAGAGAGAGAGAGAGAGAGAGAGAGAGAGAGAGAGAGACATATTGATTATGTTTTTGTCAAGATTAAGATCTCATAGAAGGAAGAGGCAAAGAAAAGATCCAGAGACTGTGTTTGGCCAACAAGAAGCACAAGAGGGACCACCTTAGTTGCTAAGAGGTTCCTTACAGAGAAATGTGGACCAATGCTACCATAAAACAAAGACAAAGTTATCCTCGTCGGCAAATTTTTAATTTGCGAGAGAATATCTAGGATACTATGCGGGGTACGCAGGTGGTCATGCGGCTTAATATTACACATACATAGAAATGGCACTCTGTTTTGGGAAATAAAACCCAAATGAACTCTTGAATTATGCAAACATTTAATGCTCATATACAAGGGTGATGCGCCAAAAGATATCCTTAAACAATCATCAAGTTGAGGGACGTGTGACTTATACGGGATCTGTTAAATCATTAGGCCTCTCTTGTATATGTTGTGACCTATAATCAGATTCTCTTGATCCACCTATGGTTAGCATATTCCATTGTCTCTCTCCACTTTATTTGCCCTTCACGAACACTTGAGTTGTTGAATGCCTTTGCTCATTTCCCTTTTCTTTGTTGCAAATGCCTAATTGCTTGTGTTTTTGTTGAACTATCCAATACATGTTTTTACTACAAACGATGAAAAATTTTGCGATAAAACCATTGAAACAACTCTTTCAAATTGACTGCCTTGTCTTGAAAGCCACCATGTTGTGTGTGTCTGAAATATACATTCCTAGACATGTAATGAGACTTTTACAAGCCTTGGGTGTTCCATATGCCTGGGTTTCCATACCTTTGAATAAATTATGGTAAGTGATTGAAAATGATGTGCTACAAATAAAACAAGTTGTCAAGTATTTCAAACATCCTCTTAATCCTTTTATTTAAAAGGGTGCTTTAACAATACCATGTAATGAGTAATCTGAGTTTCAGTCCATGTTGTCTTAAATGCTTTATTTAGTAGCTGAAGGTTCTCCTTAAACTTGTTAAGCTCATTTTGTGACCAGTCATCTTTGTCACACATCTAAAATGTCCTACATCAAGAAAACATCACCCCTTGGCATTGCGAGTTGTTGGTTCCTGGTCCTTCACTACCATATGCAGATTTTTCCATTGTTGAAACTCAATTTTGCTGACATAGGTGAGATGATATATCCTTCCACGCTTGGTTAGCTTCTTATCTTTCATGCATGTTGGTTTAGATTAGAAACGGTGTGCCTTGACTTCATCAATGGATGGTTTTCATGGTACATTTTTATCATCGGTTGACTTTTCTCGTCCCATTGGATTTTCACATTGCCCCCATGAGACCCATATATGAAAAAACTAGTTCAAGGGCCTGTATGACAACCTGTCATTCAATTGATTTCTTGATTTTCTAGAAAAACGCAATGTATACATACACCAACTTCTCCACAATTTTGCAAAGGGCATTGCATTGTACAAATGTGGACATTAACAAGTGGAATATCCAAAACTGGGTGGAAATTAGGATCTTCATTGTGACAAGTAGGAGTCTTTCTCCACCACTTTGGATCCATCATCTTTACAGGCTCCATGCAATACAAGCATGGAGACTTTGCCATGGCACCCATTCCACACTTATACATACACTTCAGTGTTTTGAGGTCACCTGCAAGATGCTATTGGACTTGAAAGTCTCCCCTCCCATCTACAGACAGGACCTATCCTTGATTCATTTGTCTATCAATTATATCACAAATAGGAGTTTGATGTGTTAGGTTTCCAAGCCTGAGTCTAGTAAGTGTCTACCTGCGAGAATGCTCTCCTAAAGCATACAATTAATACTTTAAGTTTGTGTGGGTAAGTTTGCATGGCAAAGCAACCTTATATTGTATCTTTTTTAATCAATAGTCATAGCGTGGTTTTATCTTCTTGCTCTATCTCTCTCTCTCTCTCTGTTGCTCGCTTCCTCTCTCACCATGGATTTTGCATGCCACCATCCACCCTAACCTCCCCATCAATTGGTATCAGAGCCTGATGCTCTTGGAGGCCTCGGCTGCCTCTTGTGAAGAAAAGAAGGAGGAACTTGACGTGCATAAAAGTGATCAAAACCTGCATCAACACGATCACCGTGGCATAAGGCAAAGCTTTTGACACTAAAGCATCGTCCACTTTGGCCTTTTACTGGCTACGCTGAAGCAGATCGATAGCAGCACTGTCTGCAGTTACAGAATTCAACATCATTTTCTTCTTTTTGATCCTTTCACACTCAATTAACCGGCTTTAAGTCTTTGGTCTCTTTATTTCAATCAAGAGGGACTTCGCACCTATAAAGGATGCAATCTCAAGCAAAATCTCCATCATCAATTGCATTTCAAATTAGTGTATTAAGACACAGTGTGTAAATGATATCAAGTGTGGAAAACTCAATAAATTTGAAGTCCATAGCAATTGCAGCCGGCAACAAATATCATGTAAGTAGACCAAGGCTAAACAACAAGAACAATTGCAGTGATAAGTGTTTTTTTGAAAAGGTTGACTTGAAGCCGATTAAAGCCATCCGACAAAACAAAAGGGTATAATAGTCAACAATGGTACACAGTATTACACTTTGTGAAGTTTCAAGTATGGCATCAAAGGTGGACAAATTCAATGGTTCCGGCTTCCACACCTGGCACCATCAAAGTGAAAGGCTATCTAATGTGCAAGAATCTTTGGAGTGTGTTCAAGCCACTGTCAATTGACAAAGCTGGGATATTCGCTACTGTTACAAGAGCGTTCGTTATCTACCGAGAAACAAAGCAAGGACGAGCAAGCATTAGGTATTATTTTGACATCTCTTGAGGATGATTTTATTCATTATTTGGATGATGTGAAATCTGCAAACGTTGCTTGGTTGCTATTAGAAAATTTGTTTGCTCCTAAAGCCAAACACTCCAAAATGAACCCAATTATGGAGCTGTATTCTCTTTCTATGCATGATGACAAGAATATCGAAGCTTTAGCTAACGGATTGAACAGCATCCGCACTCAGTTGATTTATGTTGAAGCCCCTGTGCGAGATGAAGATCTTATAGCTGTTTTTTTAATAGCCTACGTTAAGAATTTTATCAAATCATAACTATTTTAAAGAAGAAGGATCCGCTGCCTTCTTTGGATGGTATTGTTAATTCATTGCAGGATGAAGAGAAATGAGTACCACGTGTTAGTTCCATCATACATACTGCATATGTAGCTCGTGGTTGCACTTTGATTGCAACTTCAACCAGACCTACTATCAGCACTCGACCTTCTGCAATATGTGGCCCCATCAATCATCAAACCAAGGATTGTATCAGCAAAAATCCTTGCATCCACTGTGGAAAGACCAATCGTCCTTCAGATAAGTGTTTTAAGAAGAATAAATGACAGATCAACATGGTTGAAAGTGATGAAGATGGTGAAGCATCGATGTTTCTCGTAGATAGTAATGTCCTGTAGTTTTTGGTTTGTTTTATGTTCTTTTATGTCAGTCATTTGTCAATAAAATGTGCGGGTTATAGACACTGCCACACATCAGTGTTGGTAAGACCACCCTTTTATGTTTGGTTTTGAGTTCTGGTTTGTCTCACACTGATGGTTGTTTGAAGGAAGTGCACACACACACCTATGTTATTGTCAAGGGGGGGGGGGGGGGGGGGGGGGGGGGGGTAGGTTTCCAAGCCCGAGTCTAGTAAGTGTCTACGTGCAAGAATGCTCTCCTAAAGCATGCAGTTGAAACATTTAGTTCGCATCGGTAAGTTTGCATGGCAAAGTGACCTTATATTGTATCTTTTTTAATCAATATTCATAGGTGATTTTATCTTCTTGCTCTCTCTCTCTCTCTCTCTCTCTCTCTCTCTCTCTCTCTCTCTCTCTCTCTCTCTCTCTCTCTCCATCAAAAGAGAACTTGGCTAACTCTCCTTTGTGAGCAAGTATCAGGGCGGGAATGTTTTCAATGGATTCAGATAACTCTACCACCCCTTCCTTAGAGTTGTTGAAAAGTTGGGCAAGGGTATCGACACATTTATCAAACGACATGGTTTGAACCAAAGAGTTGTCTAGATCAGCTAAATCCCCTGCTACCAGTGCAGATGCCATAGGGTCATGAATGCATCTAAGTACCTGAGGCAAGGCTTTAGAAAGAGGCTCCATAGGAAGCTCTAACCCTTGAGATAGTGTGAAGTTCTACATAGTCCATAAAAAATAGAGAAATATACCACCAAAGGTAAGAACTGGTAGCCTCTTTAGCCTTCAACAGACCAAGAGAACCTATAAGGGAGGTGTGCAGAGAGCCCCATCTCTCAAGGATCAGTCCAAGGTAAAATTATCTAGGATAGACACCAAGGTATTAAAATATAGTAACTAGATCTTTGAATAGTATCAATACTATTCTTGGTGTTAAGTGTGTGTGTGTTCCAACAGCAACATAACATATACACCAAAGAATCCTTTCAAATTACAAAAGACACTAGAAACTAGGTCAATGAAAAGGTGGTATAATTACCATTCATAGTACAGAACAGTCTTTATACACAAGTGCTAAAATCAAGATCCAGAAGATATAATAGTCTGCCATCTTCAAGCCAAGGAACTTTGAAAACCATAGTTGAGAAGGTAACCCTCACCTACACCCATGGAAACAACACAACATATAGTTAGCATTGGCACCGTATGCAGGTGATGCATGGGTATCCCATGTGTTATAGATGTGACCCAACTAGATTGCTTTCAAAGAAAAATATTAAAAAACCATAACCTATATTTAGAGATGGTTTCATTTACAAGGGGTTGCAGGGAAACCAAATGAAGCCCTTTTCCTTTGCAAGTTCTCATGAGATAAGGTCGGAGACGAGTTTTATGAGGTTTCTAGCCCCGAAGTGGGCCACATATACATGTTTTATAACTTTAGAAAGTTTGGCATTAATTGCCGCTATTTTTTTGGTTCAATAATAGTGCTTATATGTGGAGTCAAACTATACTTTGGAGTCACCTATAATACAAACAATTGTTAGTAATTGTGTATTACTCCTACTTGGATGGAGTAAAAAAAAACCATATGAAAGATAGAAAGTATGAATGCTCAATCCCCTTTAACCATAAACCCATAACGGTGAGACATTCTAGAGTCCCTTAGTTGTTCCATAAGCCAAGGGAGTGTATCATCAATTCCCATTACATAGTATGAAAATGATGCAATAAGCCACCATATTCAGACATATGAGCAGCCATAAGGTACCATACACGACCATACTTGGCAACTATGTTCATAACCATATTCAGCCACAACCCTTCTTAACCATATTCACACCCACTTGGCCATATGAGCAGCCATATCCAGATGTAGCAACCATATTTACCCACATGGGCAGCCTTAAGGTACCATGCAAAACCATATTCGACCACATTTCACACCCTTTATCACCATAATCATAACCATATTCGGCCAGAACCATTTTTAACCATATTCTCAACCAATCATTCACAATTATATTCTGCTACATCATGGCCCCAGCTTTGCCCATGATTTGTCACATAACTATCAACAAGTATAGACCGTACCTGAGTAAGATAGATAAGCTTAATACCAAACCCTAGAGGCACCACATCAAAAAAATATAACCGCAGTAGCTGCCCCAAAAAAACATTACCAGGCCGCTTGACTTAAACCCTAAGGTAAGCGAGTACCTACCATAAAATCGGGTCATCTACCGATTTGTAAGAGAAACCATCACAAGGTAACCATTAACCTGCATTGAGAAAGACCTTTCAATATATTTCACTACCCATACACATCCTTATGACAATTTAGTAGGTAAATATTAAAACAGTGCCGCGGTTACCTAAGGTCAGAAGAAGCAGCCAATCATCCCCATAACTTTCATACATCGACTTAGTATAGTCAAGAGCATGCATGAGCTCTATACTGCTATAATGTTATACCGATACTGGTGTACTGGTATTGCTATACCTCAGTATTGGTATTGTATACTGGTATAGTGGAACTGGTCTTAGATTTTCAACGCTAGTACTGGTACTGGTAGTATTGGTACTAGTAGTATTGTTATATTGGTAGTACCCGTATACTGGGACTGGTATATTGGTACTGATACACCAAAGAATCCTTTCAAATTACAAAAGACACTAGAAACTATGTCAATGAAAAGGTGGTATAATTCACATAGTACAGAACAGTCTTTATACACAAGTATTAAAATCAAGAGCTTGAAGATATAAAATTCCACCATCTTCAAGTCAAGGAACATTGAAAACCATAGTTGAGAAGGTAACCCTCACCTAAGGGTCAGAAGAAGTAGCCAACTATTTCCATAATAGTCATACATCGACTTAGTATAGTGAAGAACATGCATGAGTTCTACTACCATATCAAAGGTGAATCGCAACTCGAATAGTAGTCCATATTGGAGACTAAGTCGCCTGAGATTGAGTCGAAGCAGCTAGCTCCACAATAGCTTGCTTGTCTTTGCCTTTTGCCATAGAGCCAATAACACACCCCCCCTTGCGAGTTAAATCCTCACAATCTCAAGGTACAGACACCTTTCACTAGTACACACACACACACATACACACCATAGATGCACACATGTACCAATGCTAAGTAAGCATGGAAGCTCACCTTTTATACGCTTCATTGCCAGTAGCCACATTCCATTCATAGCAGCAAGATGAGGGGTCTGCCGTCTTCAAGAGGGGGAAGAAACAACAGCGCCGCCTTGTACACAGAGAATGTGTGTGTGTGTGTGTGTGTGTGTGTGTGTGTGTGTGTGTGTGTGTGTGACAGAGAGAGAGAGAGAGAGGGAAAGAGAGAGAGAGAGAGAGAGAGAGAGAGAGAGAGAGAGAGAGAGAGAGAGAGAGAGATGCGTTGTAGAGCAGATGCCATAGGAGGGAGCCACCGCGTCATCAAGCATATGACGACACATTGTAGAGAGTCAAGTCAGCTCATGAAAACCCATTAACTTCCTTAACTCACTAGGTGTTAGGTACAGTATATTACGCAATCACCCACAAATTTCCTATTACGAATTTCACCTTGTAAAAACCCCTTTTTTTACAAGAGATTTCCTACGTCAATACAAGATATTGAGGCTAATCCCCAGTTAATTCAACCAAGGCCATGGCATGTGTGTGTGTGTGTGTGTGTGTGTGTGTGTGTGTGTGTGTGTGTGTGTGTGTGTGTGTGTGTGTGTGTGTGTGTGTGTGTGTGTGTGTGTGTGTGTGTGTGTGTGTGTGTGTGTGTGTGTGTGTGTGTGTGTGTGTGTGTGTGTGTGTGTGTTGTGTGTGTGTGTGTGTGTGTGTGTGTGTGTGTGTGTGTGTGTGTGTGAGAGAGAGAGAGAGAGAGAGAGAGAGATGCGTTGTAGAGCAGATGTCGTAGGAGGGAGCCACCACATCATCAAGTATATGAGGACACATTGTAGAGAGTCAAGCCAGCTCGTAAAAACCCATTAACTTCCTTAACTCACTAGGTGTTAGGTACAGTATATTACGCAATCACCCCACAAATTTCCTATTACGAATTTCACCTCGTAAAAACCCCTTTTTTTACAAGAGATTTCCTAGGTCAATACAAGACATTGAGGCTAATCCCCAGTTAATTACACCAAGGCCATGGCATGTGTGTGTGTGTGTGTGTGTGTGTAGACACAAAAATTGCACTCCAAAACCATTTTGACTTACAACACCATCATCAAATCTCATGTGTAGCTTCGACTACAACAAATTTAAACACACAAGATTGACAAAAACACTTATAATCAAAGACTTAACTATTTGTAGCATTAAAAGCACATGTAATTAGATTAAAATTAGATACCTTCATTAGTGAGAGATCACTTAATAACACACTCAAATTCACTCAATTCTACATGAACTATTTGCGAAAGAGTGTTGTTCGTGCCTCTAATTAGGCATACAAACATGTAGAGCTTATAAATAGCTAGTAACATAGTGAAAAATTAGCACTGTAATTAATGCAATTAGAGAGAAAACATAAAATCAAGCACAAAATTGGCACATTATCATCATCTATCACTCATTTTTTAAACCAACTCAAAATCCTAAACCTAATATATATTGATTGAAGGTTAAAGACTCTTCTACACTATTGAATAATTCTCTAGCTTAGGCACTCGATCCATGACAACTGCGCCAATGTTTGGGGAGTCCCAGCGACATAAATGGCAATCCAATGGATCAATACCCAGATAGCACACGGAGTCACAAAATATGTAAGAAGAGGACTCTAATGAGAGAGCAAGATAAAAGGAACCCTATGCACACACACCTCAATCCATCACTCTCTCACACAGAATCTTGTGGACAATGATGCTAATCTCTTGTTAATCACTAACAACCACACACTTATTATGCACATGCAAGAACATGGAAACCATAATTAGAGAGAAGCAATGTCTAATCTTGCATAATCCTACTCTAATCACTTACTCTAACCATGTAAGCCTTGATACATACACTCTAATCAAGGAGACACTTAAAGAAAATGCATAACAAGTGAGAAACTAGAGAGATGTGAGAGTGATTAAGTGAAGCTAGAGACTGATCAACCACAATGACAAGAGAGAGAAACATAGAAATACTTAGCTTTGCATTAGAACTCTAATGTATGCTGCAATGTGTCAAGGACACTCCATCTCCATAGCCACCTTCCTCTCTTCCTCTACACTCAACCCTAGCTCTCAAAAGCATTAGAGAAAATTTGGACTCTCAAAGATGCCCTATAAGGAGGTTTGACTTTGCCTCTCTTGTTCAAAGTGGGCAACCCAATGAAGTACATAAACACTTTGTCAAAACCCTATCGACCAACATATCATTGGAAAGATCTTAGAAAGTAGACTCTAAATCCCAAAACTATGACAAATTTGGAGTTGATTTGTAGAAGTTATGGCCTCTCCACTAAAGTTGAAACATGGGGAGGGATTCCATTTATAAGACAGAGTTATCACATCAAAAAATGGAATCTTCCAGAATATAAAGAGTCTAATGGCATGATATAAATTAATGGATAGATCTCAATGAGTATATTCTAAATCCAAAGCTTAGACAAGTTTTGATTTCATTTGTAAAAATTTTACCATGCACCGATTTTGGACAAGAGGGAGAAAGCCAAAGTCCTTCTCGGGCCCATTTGAGAGCCCAAAATTTTCTTAATGATTGAGCTTCACACTATAGCATTTTCACATATATAGCTAGGGTGTTTTTATAGATGGTTGGTCACCTAGAGCATAAAAATGAATATATTAATAAAATATGAAACTTGTAATGAGCCCAAATGCCTATACATAGCACTATGCATGCATCATGAATATGGACAATATGCTCATGAGTAAATAGGCAACAACACAAATTTTGGAATCCTCTAACACCATATCAATCAATTTGGCATACATTGTAATGATAGTGCACCTAAATCATCCTCAAGTGTGTACAATTGTGTCCTTCATTTCAAGACACTTAATGGCACACACCAATCTGTAGGTATCACACTCATCTAAGTTGCATGATACGTTATTTGTAAAATGTTTCATACATGAATAATGGGTGTATTGTACGTTGTTCCATATTATTTGATCGTATTATTCAATGACACATCAACTTTTTTAACACTAGTTTGGTATCAATGGGACACTTTAGCGTCCTTTTTTCTTAATTTTCAAAAAAATCCCATTTGCTTTAAAAAAAGAATTCATACAATTCCTTTTAAAAAGAATTTCTACAATAGTAATAGAGTTCTTAAAAATCATCCCCTTACATATTTGAGCCTACAAGGATAATCAAACTGACCCATAATTATAGTTGCACAAATCTACATTCATATTTTGAAAAGAATAGGCACCATACGCGTCTCAATCCAAAGGCCTAGGAGAAAAATGCAGATTGCTCCTTTATAGCAATGCTATGTAATTATGTAGGCTTTTACTCAAAGAAAAAAATGACATTAGTATTTAATTATGCTTAGCTATGTGGGTCAAACAGGCATGTTTTATAAATTGGATCATATACAAAGTAAAATACATTATATCCGTGCATTAAAGTCTTGACTATGTTATATATACATGTATGATTCTAAATTCCTTGGGAGATTATAATTGAAGAGCGTTGAAGAAACTAAATGAGTTACTTTTTCCTTTGTTGTAACACTGCGCATGCTAAAAATTCTTGATATTTATGTAGAAGATAGTAGCAAGAAAACTCCTTGTAATACATGAAATTTTTGACAAAACTAGTAAAGTACATCTAATTTCTTGATAACAAGGCATTTGGGACCTTTGAATACTCATTTCATTGGTTTTCTAAATAAAATAAATAAATCAACTAAAAAGCGCATCTCATAAAATTTCAAAATCCAAAGGCCCTTATATTTCAAAGGCTCAAGATCTTTTCTATTTCAATATATATTCTTATATGAAATTCTCAAGCTCTTTCTATTTTTTATGTACATAAATTACTAATAAATTATGATAAAAATTTCATAATATATTTCTATTTTTTTTGTAGAAGTTAGATATACCAGACTCGCCTACTAAGCATCTTCATCACATAGAGATTAAAGGCATTTTTTGAATACATAGAGTTAGCTTTAGATGGTAGATTTTTTAAAATAATTACATATGCATTATTTTCAAGTAGTCTTAGAATTATTTGATTGTTTAGTGTATAGATTTTGTGGAAACAAATGCTTTCTAGTATAAAAAAATTTGTATCAATCAATAAGACATTGATCGATATACAATAATATTACTCAAAAATTTATAAATAATCTGTGTATTCATGAATAATACTGTACTATTTGTGTTGTTTTCATTATTTGCAATAAATAATGCAATGCAAAAAATTATCGTAAATGCAATGTATTTGATACCAGCTTTTCATTCCCAGTTTGGATATCTATTGCCATTGAATAGGAGTACACACTTGAATTTAAACCAAAAATTTATGCAATTAGTGCATCAATTTACATTGCATTTCTCCATTTTCATACTTGATCAAGCATATAAATGCATGGATGCTTAATATCTAATTGTTGAGGGGAGAGAGAAAGGTGGTGGCGGTTAGAACTCGAGCATGAGAGAGAGAACGAGAGACACATGCGAGAGAGAGATATACAAGCAATCGTTCACATTATTGATTGATTTTATGATTACAATGATAGGCTCCGTTATAGATTTCCCATGCCTTTGGTGCTTCCTCCTAGGTCACTCTTGATTGCTCCCATAGATCTTAGTGTAAATCCTAGGGAATAGTGCATTGTATATATTACAGTTCAACACCTGGCACAATCCGGTGGTAGAAAAAAATCCTAGAAAAACTTTTGACACGATACTCACAAATCCCTTGTTCACAAAAACAACGTGCTCATAGAGTACCATGACACAAAGTGAAATGCCTAAAGTCTACTACAAGGTACACATATACACCATGATAGTCCATGAGACACCGCCCTTTTTTTCCCAAAGCATTTAGAAAATGCAAAGTATAGTGCTTGTCCAAGATGCAAAAATACATTCCTTAAAGCTATACATTGTATTACAATCACCAAACTAGGTATAGTGTGCCTTCCCACCAAGAGTGTGAATACAAGTGCACCATTTATTGGCAACATGACAGGGCTGGGAACACATCAAGTAAATCATCATCCATGAGAGTCATACAAAACAAACTTCTAGAATCATAAAGTAATGAGAAAATTTCCAATGCATTGAGTAGAATTCATCTTTGAACAAATGGCTTTAAAATAAGCTTCATTATTTTGCAAACAAATATCAACATTCTTCAACAAAAACTCCTTTGCTTTGTCACATACTTCTTCAAAATCATTGTGTGATTTGGCTTCAATTTGGAAAACTATGCTTCTAGCAAGAACATTATCCAAAAATGTTAAGTCCATTTTATTTGTGCAAAGAGAAACTTAATTTCTTAATGAAATTTGGATTTCAAGCCACCATATTTGACAAACAAAATGTCCTTCCAAATTTACAATGAGAAAACGCCATAAGATCTTTGCATCATTTTGCACAAAAATAAGAATTACTTTGCTCAAAATCATAACATCGTCATCTTTCCAAGCATGGATAAGCATACAAGCCCCATCATGCTTTATATAGGCAGTAATTGTGTGGATAAATGCACACCAAATTTTGTTGCTCATGTTTGGACATTTCATCAAGATGAATGTTTGTGGATCGCCGTGACGGACGTCCATAGCATAGCTCTCACGCATCAACATAAAATATCAATACAAGGGAAGCGACCACGATGAGGCATGGAAACTCACTAGGGTGTCAGTCCTAATGAAGTGAACTCGAAGAGATGCAGCTTCTAACTCTACAAGCAAATCGAACATCTGCCTATGTTCTTCTACAGTCATCACGCCCGTTTACCATGCAAATCATGTCGGATTCGCATGAAACTTGAAGGGAAGCTACACGGAACTATCAGGATCATATCCTATCACTATCACAGCATTCTGGAGAGGTACAATGATCACGATCGTTCGTCCCAAAGTCAGCAAAAACAGCGAACAAGTGATCCTAATGGGTCATTTGAGGGTCCCTGAGGCCTCTCCTAGGGTCAAAACAACATAAAATACGCATATAAGCACTCAAAACAGTGATTTAAGATCTCAAACTTATAGTCAAGAACTTACACCGAATCTTGAATGATTACACTTGAATGAAAGAGCAAAGTAAGAGGAACACAATGCAATAAACGAATCTGAATTTGGATTACCGTAGCCACAATAGCGAAGATTACAAGTTGGAGCAAGAAGAAGCTCTCATAACGTACACTGTCTTCTCAGTTTCTCATAAAAAAGATGATGTTCAAACTTACAAAATTGACCTTTATAGTTTAGGTCTTTACAAATGGCTTGTCCAGCCAAAAAGCTCCTAAACTTCTAACTAGCTCTCTACTATACAATTGCTCCTAGAAAAATAATCATAAATTCTTTTACAAGTTCTCAGCTCAGAGAAGCTCTTTTACAAAGGATGAGATTTCCGCAAAAATGTAGATTCCCTAAAAAATGTGACTCTTTCTCTGGAAACCGTAGCTTCGTCGTTTCGTCCGCCAAACACTCCCCCCTTCCTTATCCTTGCACGCCCTCGTGCATGTTCAGAGCTTTGGTCGTTGGTGAGGCTCCAAGGAAGCAAGTGTTGCCGAAAAGCTCCGTGTTCAGAGGACAGCTTCCAGGGCTTCTTGATGCTATTTGAAAGGATTTTCACTTAAAGTGTGCTAGTATGTTACGTATCGTGCCTCGAGGTCCTTCGCCATAGGGTGGAAAATCCTTGGGTCGATTTCAAAGAAACTTGTGATTGACGAAGGCCTCTTCAAAAGTCTGCAAGTAGTGTGAAGGCAGGTACATTAGCCTTGAGTACATTGCCATCAATGATATGTCGTGGCAGCAAATCTTGGAGATTCCAGCAGATCCCTCTATGCCCTTCCAAGAACAGATTCCACGGGTGATCGTCGCCTTCAGTGTCTTTAAACACCCGGATGCAGGTGACCATCATCCGGGCTATCTTTAATAGCATCTGACGGGCCACATTGGGGACATCTCGTAGCAAGATGATTGTCGAATTCAGTGTGTTGACTACATATGCTACTGTAGGAGGATGCTGCGCTGTCAAGACTGGGTAGTTCAGCTTTTGCTTCCTTGAGCCTTTCCATGTGGCAAAATCCTTCCACGTGCGTCTTCTAGGGACTGGGCAGAAAGTAGGATCTATTTGAATGTGTTGAGGAGCGTTGTGGTAGTTGGTTAGATCCTGTGGCCGCTTGTCCAGCCACTTCTCCCTCCATTTTGGGTGATTTTCAATGAGAGCCTGAGCTTCTTCAGCTGTCAGTGCTACTCCTTCGTAATCTCCGTCTTTGTTTCATGGCAGCGTCGGCCGCATCTTTTCCTTCCATAGGATTGCTTCGTGGCATATCAAGGGAAAAGGTAGGTATTCATGGACAAACCCCTCCACCTGCTCTTCAGGTTGTAAGAACGCCAGGGCCGCTGACTCCATTATCTTCTTTTCATATATCATGTAATCTTTTGCTGGCCCCTCTGGCATGTCCTTGATGCTTTCAGTGAGCTCATGTCTAATATCCAGGCCAACCTCAGCCGATCCCTGTCCTTGTTCTCCGTGGTGGGATGTTTCTGGTAAGTCTGGCATTTCTTGTTTCGAAAGCAGGTGTCGCACTTGGGCTGCGTCTGTCCTGATTTGCTGTTGAGAAATCTTCAGCAGTGTGTCGCTGATCTGTTTCTGAGTCTCTAACTCGGCCCTTGCTTGTGCGAGTTGCAGCTCCAGCTCTTTTACCTTTTGCTCATTGGCCACCGTCTGGGTCATCATTCCCGATAAGAGCAGTTGCCTCTGCAGTCTTTCTTGGTCTAGCTCCCCTTTCAGCGTTGCTAGGGTGTTCACTGCTGTGGCATTGCCTGACATGGAGACCAATGCCCCAGCAGGTTCCTGATTAGCCATCAAGGTTGTCAAAGTACTTTTGACAGCAGTGAGGTATGAACTGTTAACTCTCTGAAACCTTGCGCTTTCGTAAGCAAGCTGCTCTGTTTCTTTCTGTGCCTTTTCTGTCAATCCTTGGCATTCTTTCTCCTTGGTGGTCAACTCTGTCCTGACGTCCACCAGATCTTGGATCAGCGACGACTAAGCCTGTTGTCGCTCATTGTCTCTTTCCTTTGTTGTGAGCTCCAATTGGGCCCGTAGGCTCTCTAACTCCTCTTGCCCAGTTTTTTGCTTTTGTTGGGCTTCCTGTACCTGCTTTTCTCTTTCTCTCAGCACCACGTGCTGGCATTGGAATTTTCTTTCTAAATCCTGTAAGGTTTTCCTGTAGTCAAAATCAAAAATAGCCTGACAGGCTTCTTGGTACACTATTGATTCTGTAGGAGGCAATGACTCTTTTTGTGAGGATGAAGGAGGAGGAGGTGGTGGTTTTTTGGTTGATGGAGAAGGAGGAGGAGGAGGAGCTTTCGGCGAAGGAGGAGGAGGTGGTGATTTAGGCGAGGGAGGAGGATGTGATTTCTCCGCTTCTTGTTCACGCCTCTTCTTAGATGCATCTTCCCTTGGCTATGAAGCAGAAGCTTCCACTTTTCTTTTCTTTAAAATCTTTATGATCCTTTGGCGGGTCAAATCTGCTGCCCGTCGCGCTTCCACATTCCTCTCTCTTTGAGCTTTCTTTAATTGCTCTGCTTGGTTTGTATCATCAGCCGCATCTTTCTCCTTTGTTCCTTCAATGCACTGCGAAGAAATGTCCACTTTTGCAGCCTTTTGTTCTGCTTCTAACCTTTGCTTTTCAGCCCGTATGCGAGCTGCATTTTCTATCCTTTCTTGTCTTTCCTTCTCGAACCTTCGTTTTTCTGTTTGTTGTGTTGCGGCAGCCCTTGCCTGTCTGTCAGCCCGCAACTTGGTCCTTCTTTCCTCAACTCTTTGTTGGGCCTCTGCATATGCTTTTTGAAGGTCAGATTGTGGCACTATACTTCTTTCCATCTTTCTTTTCTCAAGTGGTGTGCTGGTGTCTTCCTCCTCGCTTTCTTCAAACTCCGACGGTCCTTTGTCTTTAGACACTTGAGATTTTCCTTCATCTTCAGTCTCCGTCTTTTCATCATCGCTTGAGGTCTTGTTGGATGCCTTGGCCGAGCGCGATGATGTTGCGCTTGTGGTCGTCCTAACTGAATGAGCAACCAGCTTTGCTTTCTGAATCAGGACCGTTTGAGGACTGGCCACCAGTAGATCTTCGATCATTCCCAAATCTTGGTATGCTATTCTTGTTAGCATTGGCCCTGCACTCATGTAGCTTTTGTTCTTTGTCGAGCTTTTCAAATTTGCTTCGATCAAGTTCTCCAAGATGTAAGAACCATAATCGCAGCGAATGGTTCGGTTTTCAGTTGTTGCTAGAGCCATGACCACGGCAATGTGCAGGATTGGCTCGGTGTAGCGAGGAGGCTTTTGTACTCTGAAATGCTGAGAGATCAACCTCATCGATAATTCCAGCTCACCGTATATCATGTCACTGTATTTGTACTTGTTTCCTTTTGCTTTGATGAATGCCTTCTCGTTATCCAGTGACTTTGTCTTTGCCAGCAAGTCGTGTTGCCCTCGAAGGAAATGTAAAGCTTCGTTGATGATTTCTTTTGTGATCTTTACCTTTACCTTTGAACCATCCTTGTCGGTGAGCATTGCTTGCCCATCATATTGTATCGAGCTCATGAGCTCGTGGGCCCTCATGAAGTCTGTTCCCCATGGCTGCAATCTAAAAAACTACTCCAAATGTATAGCCCACACTGCTTCTGTGACCGCTGGCCTTCGGTGGAGATTTCATATTTCCCGTGGCATGATAGTTGTCTTTACCATGTCACCATCAGCATCCCTAAACTTCGCGATGAAAATGTGAGCCGGCATATGAGCTAGTATTTCATCCGAGATGTGAGCTTTTTCATTTGTAGCGAGCTCATCCACTTCATATGGTGCAGATGTCCACTACCTTTCTTTCTTTTGGTGAGGCATTCTGTGTCAGTAGAATCACAAGCTGTCAGGATTTTCCTTTCACAACCAGTAGCATTTAGACTTTTAGTAATAAGAAGTTCAAAAGTTAAAATTGATCATAACTTGAACAAATTCCATCCATTCTTGTCCATATTACACCAGTGGGACTAGGGAGACTAGAGCTAAGACTGATTGAAATCTGAGCCAAAAATGGGACTGAGGTACACCGATCGCGATCGTAGTACAGAGGCCAAAATGAGATCTGATCACATGAGTGGTTTGCTGATAGCTAGAGGGTCATTTTGATCCATTCTATGTTTTATTTGAACCACTTTTGAGTTTATAAGTCCCAATTTTGGGTTACAAGGGAGTTTTGGACTAGACTTTGATTTTTCATGGGTTTTTAATGTCCAATTGGCTTGAAACTTGATGGGTGACTTGAACAAGATGTGTACAAGGGATCTGTTAGGTTTTGGTCAAATTCTGATATTGAGGTACAACGATCGCGATCGTAGTACCTGGGCTTTTTTGGATGAAACTGGATGGCCATGGTCCCATATGCCTGCCTAGCCCACTGATGATTTATTTTCAAGTTTGGACTTAAAATGAACAAATTAGAGCAATTTTTCACTGTTTTACCTTATTTTACTAAGTCTAACCATATTTGGTTTTCCTGATGATTTCTGGTTGGAGCCTGGAGTTAGGTGATGTTAGTATTTGAGCTTTTACTGCTTCCATGATGTGTTGCTATCACCAGCCTACTCTGCTGTCTGATTTTGACCTGATCATACACTTTTTACCCTGACACTTTTTACCTCGTCTTTGGAGATTTTCCAGACTTGTGCTTTTTTCAGGCATTCTTTGGATACCAATGGGATAGTTGGGTATCTCTAAGTCGCCTTTTAGTCTTTGACATTAGTTCGGCCAAATTCTTCCCTTGTGTGATCACTCAAGACTGAAATGGTCATATGCATTGTTGTAGGAGACTCTGAGATCCATTTGGGGTTTTCCACTACCGTACTGACTCCTAGTCGGACAGGTATGCCTTTCAAACCACCCGTCATAATTTTCAGTCGAATTTTGGTAGTTGTAGGTCAAATTTTCCCGTTTCGGTTATGTTTGACATATTTGACCCATTCTATGAGCAAAACTTGTGCATTTTCCATGAAAATTCAAGAGAGTGTATCTTTCACTGAGTCTTAAGCCTGGTCCAAGCCAAAATTTTCAAAACCTGCATCTGGGGGCACCGATCCCGATCGTACCATAATTACCAAATTGAATTCTGACACCTGCAGTTTGTTGGTGAAGCTGAGGGAAGGTTTTTTGCAAATTATGTGTCAAGTTTGGTCAGTGGAGTACACCGATCGCGATCGTTGTACCACCACCATACTGAGATCTGATCATATGGCCTGGTTCCTGGCATTGTGGGGAGCACACTGATGTGTTCTGTGCTTGAAAAAGGTTTTGTTTTGATGCCTCTAAGTGCCCTTGACCTATTTGACTCAATCCGAGTTTGATTTGATCCATTCGCCCGTTTGTGCAATGATTCACGCTTGCATGCATAATAGAACCGATCTTTACTTGATAAGGAACATATCTGTGAAATCTGGTATGAAATGGTGGCTCCGACCCTCTGTACGGGGTAGAAATGTGGCAGCATCGCTCTAGGTCAAGAAGCTCTCTTCTTCTCTCTCAAAATGTGAAAATGAACAGTGAGCTAGAATTTTGGCCTACCTGACCTATATCTTGAAGGAGTACAAGCAGAAGTGCGATGCGAGAGAGAGTGCGAGAAGAAGAGCACGACGATATGGTGAACTCGCTCTACTGTAATGTGTAGAGCATAGTGAGTTCTTATTAGGTTTTTACAAAAGAATATGTGTACATACCTGGCGGCCCGCCCACTTACCTGGGCGACCACATTGGGCTTTATACCCCAACAACCTCCCACTTAAAGTCCAATGTGGTACTTTAAGTGTGAGAGAAGCTACTATACAAGCTAATATACAAGAAATGTAGAGAAGTGATGTACTACCCTACACCTAACTGCTTGCAAAAATGCGCAAAGCTCTCTGAGGGAAGTCCTTTTGTAAGTAGATCAGCAGGATTTTCTGTGGTGTGAACTTTGACAAGCTGAATTTGCTTATCCTCGAGCATTTCCCTGATGAAATGAGACTTCACATCCACATGCTTTGTCTTTGAGTGATAAGCTGGATTGCGAGCCAATTGTATAGCACTCTGACTATCACAATATAACACAGGCATCTCTTCTTTGATTCCCAAATCTGTTACTAGTCGATTAAGCCAAATTGATTCTTTGCACATATGGTGGCAATGGAACACTCAATGCCTTTCCCTTCTCCATATTGAAACGTTGCAAAACCTTGTCAATATACTCTATTTGGGATAACCAAATCAACTTCTTTGATCTGTCTCTCTCAATGCGCATACCAAGTATATGACTTGCCTCACCCATGTCTTTCATGTCAAACGATATGCCATCTTTGACTTCAAAGCTGAAATTTCTTCCAAGTTCTTGCCAGCATCAATATGTCATCCACATACAAAATAAGGATCAGCCAACTGCCATCCTTAGCCTTCTTTGTATAAAGACAGTGATCGAACTCACTACGTTTGTAGCCTTGAGAAAGCATAAACTTGTGGAACTTATGGTACCATGCCCTCGGTGATTGTTTTAAGCCATAAAGACTCTTTAACAACTGGCATACCAAATCTTCCTTGCCTTTCTCAACAAACCCTTCTGGCTGCTGCATGTAAATTTCCACATCTAAATCACCATGCAAGAACGCTGTCTTGACATCCATTTGGTGCAACACCAAATCTAATATGGCAACCAATGCAAGAAAGCATCTCAATGTAGTCATCTTGACCACCGGAGAGAAGACTTCATCAAAGTCAATGCCTTGTTCTTGATTAAAGCCCTTGGCAACAATCCTTGCTTTGTACTTTGGATGACTATCATGAGCGGTGATCTTATACCTGTAAACCCATTTACAAGGTAGAGCCTTTTTGCCCTGTGGTAATTTAACTAGCTTCCATGTCTGGTTTTTATGCAGAGCTGTCATCTCTGACTACATGGCCAATTGCCAATTCCCGGAGTCCTTCATTTTCATTGTTTCCTTGTAACATGAAGGCTCATTGCAATCAGTCAACATGACATAGTTCATAGATGGAACAAACCGATTAGGAGGTCGTGAGATACGTCCCGATTTACGCAAAATAGGTGGCTGAGGCTCAGCCACAACCTGTGGTTCCACTCTATTCTGTCCTTGCTCCTCTTGAGCCTTGATATTTTGCCTTGCACGTGCAGGTCCATCTTCTTGGAAGACAACTCTTCTAATCTCCTCAACCCTCTCTGGTTTAGAATGATATTTGGCTTCATTAAAGTGAACATCATTGCTGCGGATAACCTTTCTGGATTCGGGATCCCAAAGTCTGTACCCCATCTCACCAGAATTACCATAGCCTAGAAAGATGCACTTTCTACTCTTTGGCTCAAGTTTGTTCCTAAATTCCTTTGGAACATGAGTATATGCCCCATAGCCAACCATTGCTGAAATTAGTAAAAAACATGGAGCTTTAGCATAATCCTAAGAATCTAGAGTGAGTGATGATCACACCATAAATAGGGCACTTTTAAAATGTCCCAACCGCGATTATTTATACTTCAGTGTTCAATCAAAATCAAACTTATGGTGGCTTGGTGCTTTTGAGGTAATTCATTTTCTTCAAACTCTTGTGCTAGCTCAACCCTAAATCTCTTGGCCCTGCATAAATTGAACATCAAGTCGTAAAGTTGTATTCATAGATTTTCTTGCTTCATGCTACCCAACCCTAGAAACCACCATTCCCATTATATTCGTGAATAGAGAATACCTCACATGCCCATCTTCAAGCATGTATCATTGCCTTCATGCAACTCTTTTTCTTGACTTGGAAATTGGGCATATAATACCTATTCTTCTTAAGATCTCCTCGCCTTTAGATCCACATAGAGAGATTTAAACCTAGCCATTGGCAATCACTCTTCAAGCTCCATAGCCATTAGCATCCACATAATGGATACCTAGCACCCTTGAAAATCCCTCTTCTTTAAAGCCCCTTGTGCATTGGCATCCAAATGGAGTGATCATTATGAGCCTTGGTAACACACCCTCCACCCACCCAAGCCCCCACCCACGCCGAAGCGGGGCACCCCCTCACCAAAAAAAAAACTTCTCCTTTCTTCTTGAACCCAAATATTCTACTTCCATCTACATACCTTTTTTATGTGAATGTTTGTTCCTATCTACTTACTACCCATACTATAACCTATTGCATCCTAGTCGCACCTTCAAGGTCCTGTTTATCATAACCAACCTCGAGGTACTTAGCTATCCACTACTAGAATGCAATTATTAAACTACAAGGTCCTTTTTGTCTTTGCCAACCTCGTGGTGACAACTTAACTATCTTTTGCCTGAAGACCTTCAAAGTTACCAACCTACCCACACAACCTTCCACCCTGCCTTATAATTGTACTAATTGTAAGTCTCCACATGCATATGATGGAAATGAATCTGTTCCAAGTTAATTGATTAGTTTAGCTTCATCTAAATTGCACCATTTTTATAGCTATATGTGTGTCTTGACCCCACCTTCCATACATGATATATCCCATAATCTTGCTATCTTTGTGTGCCTTGACCCCACCTTCCATGTGTATTATAACAATCAACCTTAATCAACTCCATACCCTTACCTTGAATCTCAATAGTCATACATGCACCCCTCTTTGCCTTGCCAAGATGTTGACCTTGAGATAAGCTAACATTTCCCTTCTAAAAACTCTAGTCCTAACCAAAGTTGATTTTGCCCTCGTAAAAATACCCCAACCTTTTTCTAAGCTGAACTTTTGCATCCACCACACTCTTAGCCCCTTTGCTAATGTTGTCCACATAAGGACTCCAAACCTTAACCTAAGCTAACCAAATATAAACACATCACTTTTTACATGAAGAACGTAAGGTAACCCCTAGCTCTGTTGACCCACCACACTTGTTTCTTATCATCGCGAAGACCCAATCATGTTCTAAATCAATTTTAACACTCCTACATTAACCTCTTCCAACCTTGTCTAGCCACCACATTGTGCCTAAAGAACCCCAACTTTAACGTAAAGCCTATTATACCCATCTCCCATCTACCACTTCTCTTGTCTTTAAACCATGCCAACCTTTACCTATTTCTAAGGAACGCATCCCCTTATTAGTTATATACGCCTAACTAGCAACAGGGTATTCTCTACTCCACCTTATCTCTACTAGATTCATACACTCAACTTCCAAGGGACTGTGTGTGTGTGTGTGTGTGTGTGTCTCCCCCCCTCCCCTTTCCCTACCCAACAAAAGGTTTTGTCTCCTCTCACACTTACGTTCCGTCCCTCTTATGGGTAGTTTACTCCTTACCTTGAACTTTTCTCACCCACCTCCTACAATGCTTCATAAAGGAATGCTACACGCTTCATTGCATTCATTATTGCATAGTTCAAAACTTATATCTTGAATAACAAAGGAGGGGGTACTTCAAAATATCCTCTAAAAATCTACTTTTTAAGATGACCCCTAGCAAGAATGCTTCATGAAACCTTCTAGAAATTGGTACCACTTTATGAACTCTTTGAAACGGTGATTGCTCTAGGAACGGTTTTTTGATGGTCCTTTCAAATTTACTGAAAGACTATGTATTTCCTTTATCCAATGTATCAAACTTACACCCTTACTCCATAAGTTAACACTATGAATTTTTAAACTCTCAAGAAATTAGAGTCACTTTCAACCAAGAGAATCTATTTATTGGTACACATCCATCACATGAAGGTATTTCTATGGAAAGTAATGAGGGGTGCTCTTCCGACAGGGGTGAAGATTCAGGAAAGAGGGATAGGGACAGATCAATGCCTGGGGTGCAGGATGGCTAGTGAAGATATGACCCACCTTTTTATGGAATGCCCATCTATCAGAGGCCTTACAGGAAAAATTTGCAAGTGAGTCCAAAGAACATGGAAAATTGGTTTTTCAAGACTGATTTACTCCTTGGAGGTAAGAACTTGGGTAGCCTTTCCATCCTCATGTGCACTCAAATTATCAGGTTTTGCTTTTTTACATAATGTATGGCAAACAAGGAACCGCTGTGTGTTCGAAGGAGTTCCTGAGGTCGCAAGCTTCGCAGAAATTATACAAGAAAGCAAAGTGCTAATATGGACGCTCGGGCTCAATCAAAACGCGGATGATTGGTCTAGGGTTACCTGTGCCTTGTTGTCAGTGGAAGGCTTAGGTAAGGGGAAACCCATGAAACCAGAAGATTAGTGAAGAACATGATAATTCGCAGAAATTATACAAGAAAGCGGAGTGCTAATATGGACGCTCGGGCTCAATCAAAACGCGGATGATTGGTCTAGGGTTACCTGTGCCTTGTTGTCAGTGGAATGCTTAGGTAAGGGGAAACCCATGAAACCAAAAGATTAGTGAAGAACATGATAAAATGAACGTGGTGTATCAAGGGCATGGAGGCAGGTCGTTAGGGGTGGCTCCCCAGATAGCTGATGTGAGTTTGGTCTCAGTATGGCAAGTTCTTGTAATTTTTTGAGATGATCAATATAATTCACTCACAATTGTGAGTTTTGCTATTAAAAAAAATGCAAGGTGTCTAGGCACTGGGGGTGCCCTTCTTCCTCCATGTGCTTGTTTCCATGCTTCCCTCTCTTGCAAACGCCTGGCCTTTGCCACTATCCACAAGTCCACCCACTTGGTCATAATCTTTGCATTGAGAATGCAAAAGTTATCGACCAGTCGTGGTAGATTCATATCCATGTTAAGTAGTTTCCCATTTCCACTTGTCAAGTGTGAAGTCATCCTTGAATCTTCCTCGTCTGACCACATGCGAGGCATTGAAGGATCAACTTGTGCAAAATACTCTAATATGTAAACGAATGCCTCTTGAACAATCCACCTTCGGCCATACATGCCTATGGTTGAGACCGTAGCCTCACAAAATCTTTGAGATTCTTTAAAAACCTCTCTAAGAAGAACATACATCATGCGTGCACTACTCCACATATAGCTATCTCCTCCACACGTGAACCAAGAGGTGAATTTGACTAAGAAGGACCGATCGAGGAAATGCATCTTCAATGGCACACACAATTTCTGTTGCAAGTGTTTGAGCAACAGGGATAGCATCTGTTTCGATTTCCTTGGAGCTCACAAATCTGCAAGACAACACACAAGGATACACTAAGTGCTAGTTGAAATTATTGTGTACATAAAAAAGGTGTAGTTGAGTGGAGTCTTGTGGTGTTCCTTACTAGCTCTCCTAATTTGAAAATAGCGTCCCTAACTTTCTTGTCCCGACATATACACATGCTCACCGTCAGAATGAACTACAATGTAAATCAGGGAAAGGGAAAGTGAGTGATAGTCATACACACAAACTATAGATAGAATAGAGAGTATGAAGTTTACCTAAAGCATCTTGTACCAATCGTGGGACTTCAACCCATACAATTGAACTATTCCACCCTTCTTCGCTTTTGTAAAACCTCCCTTTAGCGACCTCATGTATCCTGTTGGTGTGCAAATAGAGGCGATGGTACCCTTCACCTTGTCTAATTCTTCTTTTGCTAGCATTCATGGTGCTTTAGGAAGCACAATCTTTCCATTTGGGACACGCCGTGGAGTGGCATAGGCGGGAGACGTTTTAAAAGCCTCAAATCCTCCCTCGCACCCAAAGAGTCCTTCTTGCCAATAATGTGGTCCCATAGTGTTTGGGTACATTCTTGAATATGTGCATGGGATCCAAGAGGTGTTGTATTTTTAAGTCCTTCCAATATGGAAGCCTTGAAAATATGGAATACCTTGACATATCTTTTGGTGGAGGACACGGAGTCGGATTGTTGTTGTGGTGCTCCTCCCAAATGGTTGCCCAATCTGCCATTGTGAGCTTTAGAGTATCCTTCCCATTTGTTGGAGCCTTGTGCTTGATATGCCCTTGGGGTAAGGAACGATGGTTGTTTGGATAGATTACCTTGCGCAAGGAATTTGGCCTCTCCGTCACCAACGATGGCCTACAAGTAGGACATGCATTGTGGCCCGATGTGGACAACCTTGCATACATATCATATGGTTAGAGAGATGAGTGAACTAAAGTGAGCTAAAGGGAGAGAGGGAATGAGGGAAAGAGAGATAGAGGACAGGGGGTTACTAGAAATCTCTCCAAGCCCAGGATTGTCGTGCATAGTCCACATAAGGATTCCCCTCACTTGAGCCTCTCTCCCCCCCTTTGCAAGTGAGACATCGACAACAGGAATGCCTCTCCATAACTCCTCCAACTCCTCAATGAGGGGCTCGAGGTAAATGTCAATATTTGACACTTTGTACTTCGCTAGCACAAGCAAGGAAAGAAGTATATTGCCCTTCTTGGTTGTCTCCCATGGTTGAATATTGTAGTTGACGATCACCACAGGCCAAGTGCTCCATGAAGTAGACTTAGTGCCAAAGGGGTTGACACCATCACTTGCTAACCCAAGCCTCAAGTGTCGAGGCTCCAACCCAAACTCTGGCCATTGAGTTTCAATGTGCCTCCATGCAGGTGAATTGGCAGGGACACGCATCATTCCATCATTTGAGCGATGGTTTGCATGCCACGCGAGAAGCTCCACGATAGACCTACTTTTAAACATGTCTTGGATGCGAGGAATTAATGGAAAATGTCTTAATACCTTGCAGGGTAAGTGTGCCCCGCTCACACCTGTCTTGTATCGTGCCTCCCCGCACACGGGACATGAGGTAGCATATGTGCATGCTCATTGCGGCATAACATGCAATCGTTGATGCACCCATGGATACGGTCATACTCCATTCCAAGTGCAATGACATACGATCTAGCTCGTCGACGACCTGGAGGCATGTGGTGATCAACTGGCAGCATTTTGCCCATCAAACTACAAGAAACATGCTAATTAGTATAATTCCTAGAAGACGACACCATAAAGAGAGAGGGGCAGAGTATATAAAAGCCACATTCTATACTTACAGAAGTAGTGCATCGACACTTGCATTACTCCAACCGAATTTTGCTTGCAATTTGAGTACTTCCAACAATGCTCGGAGCACGGAGTACCGTGCACCGTCGTAAAGAGGTGTTCGGACACTCGTCATCAATCTATCCTCCGTTTTGGCAGCCCGTTTGGTGCAGGGCTGACAATCCTCTTTGCACACATCACGCTCGTGAGCTAGTAACTCATCACACATGTCGCACATGTACTCATCCTCTACCTCAAAGTGCGACAAAGACGCCGTAGGAGCTGCCAATGTAGAGCCAACGGGCAGGATCACCATGCTGTGCACCCAAATCGCCCAGTCGCTCTTGCCTCTGCCGTTCGGCCTTGCGTGCCAGTGCACCACCACCGAACACAGACCAATGAGGCACCTCCTCAAGCGACGGGTGAGTCGCGCTATCATCTCTCCGAGCGCTTTTTCGATTATGCCAAAGCCCTTCGTCTCCACGTGCTCCAAAGCAATGCGCCTCAAGCGAGGAATTGCCCTTTTGCACTTGGCGCAAGGACAAGGTAGTTTTTCCTTGAGCCAACGATCTCGCTCTGGGCTTCCAAGAAGACCACGATCATCCCAGTCGATGTCGTGCACATACGAAAGGTTGTTTATTTAGTCATGTGTCCTAAAAAATAAATAATTAGAAAAACACTTAATTCCATTAGAAAAATTACATGTAGTTAATTAAAGTCATAGGTAATAAATGACAATGAGTGTTAAAATTATTTTTTAACTAAAAGAGATTTTTAAAAATTCAATTAATAAACATTTAAAAGTACTACAAAACAAAGTATCCATAAAAAATTAAAAATCTTCATTAAAAAACTCAAAAGGCTAAAAAATGAAATAATGTATAGCTAAGGGGGTAGGGGGGGTGGTTCCCTCCCTGCAACCTCGGATTCGCATGTATCTGAAATGACTGGCCGCGGTAATATGGGCGGTAATAAGCACCGTAATAGGCGCGGTAATAGCTGGTGCCTAAAAAAGGAAAGAAGGGAGAGTATGTCTCGTTTTTGCAGCATACCCTGCGTTCTTGCTCTCCGCCATCTCTCCCAAGCTTCTCCCCCTCCCCCACCTCCCATATCCCTACCCTCTCTCTCCTTCAACAAGCCTCCCCCCTCCCCCCCCCCCCCCCCCACCTCTCCCTTCCCCCTCTCTCCTTCTCCAAGCTTCTCAAGTTTCATCAAAGAGGGTTTCGTCCAAGTTTTGGCAAGGGGGTATTCCGCCATCTTCTTTGGACTCTCAACCTATTCAAAGCTCAACCGCGCTACAAAGAAGAGGTAAAACACAAAAGCACATCCTCCCTCTTCCCCTTTTGTTTTCTACTACTACTACTACACACACACACACATAAATAATAACAATAGAGAAAATAGAGAATCCATTATACATACCTCGTTCATTAGGAAATGGTTGTTTCACACGGCTTGTTTGAAATGGTTGCTTTGCTAAGCACGTTTGAAAATGGTTGCTTTGCTACGCACATTTGGAAATGATTGATTTGTCACGCACGTTTTGGAAATGATTGTTTGGATAGTGTTAGATGAGAGAGAGAGAGAGAGAGAGAGAGAGAGAGAGAGAGAGAGAGAGAGAGATAAATGAAGAGAGAGAGAGAGAGAGAGAGAGAGAGAGAGAGGGAGAGAAATATTAGATAGAGAGAGAGAGAGAGAGAGAGAGAGAGAGAGAGATAGATAAAGAGAGTGAGAGAGGGAGAGAAATGTTAGATAAAGAGAGGTAATGTTAGATAGAGAGAGAGAAATAGATAAAGAGGGAGAGAAATGTTAGATAGAGAGAGAGAGAGAGAGAGAAATAGATAAAGAGAGAGAGAGAGAGAAAGAGAGAGAAATATTAGATAAAGAGAGGTAAATGTTAGATAGAGAGAGAGAAATAAATAAAGTGAGTGAGAGAGAAAGAGGGATAGAGGTAGATAAATAGAGAGAGAGAGAATTAATGAGAGGGAGAGAGAGAGAGAGAGAGAGAGAGAGAGAGAGAGAGAGAGAGAGAGATTTAAAGAGAGGGAGAGAAATGTTAGATAGAGAGAGAGAAATTGATAAAGAGAGTGAGAGGGACAGAAATTTTAGAGAGAGAGAGAGAGGGAGAGAGAAAGAGAGATAGAGGTAGATAATAGAGTGAGAGAGAGAGAGAGGGAAAAAAGAGAGAGAAAGAGAGATAGGGAGAGATAGAGTGATAGCAAAATCGAGAGAGAGAGAGAGAGAGAGAGAGAGAGCGAGAGAGCGAGAGAGAGAAATAGGGAGAGAAAGAGAGAGAGGGAGAGATAGAGAGAGTGATAGCAAAATCGGGAAAGAGGGAAAGAGAGAGAGAGAGAGAGAGAGAGAGAGATAGAAATAGAGAGAGAGAGAGAGAGAGAGAGAGAGAGAGAGGGAGAGAGATAGGGAGAGAAAGATAGAAATAGGAAGAGAGAAGAGAGAGAGAGAGAGAGAGAGAGAGAGAGAGAGAGAGAGAGAGAGAGAGAGAGAGAGAAAGAGATAGGGATAGGGATAGAGGGAGAGAGTGATAGGGAAAGAGGGAGATAAAGAGAGAGGTAGATAGAGAGGGAGAGAGGGAAAGAGAGAGAGTAGATAGAGGGAAATAGGGATAGGGAAAGAGGGAGATAGAGGGAAATAGGGATAGGGAAAGAGAGAGAGTAGATAGAGAGGGAGAGAGGGAAAGAGAGAGAGGGAGAGAGGGAAAGAAAGAGAGAGATAGAGGGAAAGAGGGAGAGAAAGAGAGGTAGAGAGAGAAAGAGAGAGAGAGAGATAGAGGGAGAGAGGGAAAGAGGGAGAGAAAGAGAGAGATAGAGGGAAAAAGGGAGAGAAAGAGAGGAAGAAAGAAAGAAAGAGAGAGAGAGAGAGAGAGAGAGAGAGAGATAGAGTGAGAGAGGGAAAGAGGGAGAAAGAAAGAGAGAAATAGAGGGAAAGAGGGAGAGAAAGAGAGGGAGAAAGAGATAGAGTGAGAGAGGGAGAGAAAGAGAGAGATAGAGGGAAAGAGGGAGAGAGAGAGAGAGAGGGAGAGAGGGAAAGAGGGAGAGAAAGAGAGAGATAGAGGGAAATAGGGATGAGAAAGAGAGAAAGTAGATAGAGAGGAATAGAGATAGAGAGAAAGAGAGGAAGAGAAAGAAAGAGAGATAGAGAAAGAGAGGGAAAGGGGGAGAGAAAGAGAGAGATAGAGGGAAAGAGGTAGAGAAAGAGAGAGAAAGCGAAGGGCAGCCCATCCCCAAGCTTGGAGGGTGTAGGTAGAAGACAATGGATTCCACTTGTAAAACATGCTAATCTATGCTTTGCAATAACGGAATGAAGCGGCTGCCTCAATTTGTGAGGCCATGGTGGATGTCCCTGGGGTCGCTCTTGTGGACGTACACAAAGCCCAAAAAAGTGGTGCCCAAGTCCAAAGCCACCATGACCTTAGCCGAGACCTCCATGCCTCGGCAGAAGATGTCGTCCATGTTTGGCTTCTCATCTCTGAGAGTGCTTGCTTTACATGGAGGCGCAGACATGACTCTGGGATAGAGAGAGACAGAGAGAGAGAGAGAGAGAGACTCGATGAGAGAAATAGAATTATTTATTGCATTACATTAGAATTGTAATGTTACGAACAATTGATCACTTAGATGTTGAATTTAGGTACAGCCAACACAAAACAATGGCTACATTTACAACCTTAACATATATATGTGTGTACATATATATCTGTTTATGCATGTATGTAGGCAATAAGTACGGGAGCATAGCATCCGAAGGTTAGACGCTTCCTCTTGTGTATAGTCCTTTTTTAATCGTGGCGTTGCGGTCATTGATCCACTCATGCATGGATTACCGCAATGTACCTTTGGTTTTACCACGGTTGAGACTGCAATGATATCTAAAGAGGTGCAGTTGACCTTTGGCACTACTAGCCTCTACTTAGGTCTACTAGTATGTGTATGTATCTACGTGTTTGTGTGCTAATATATATATTCTATGGGAGAGAATTATAATGTTACGATCAATTGATCACTTAGACGTTGAATTTAGGTGCAGCCAACACAGAACGATGGCTACATTTACAACCTTAACATATATGTGTGTGAACATATATATCTGTTTATGCATGTATGTAGGCACTAAGTACGGGAGCATAGCATCCGAAGGTTAGACGCTTCCTCTTGGGTATAGTCCTTTTTTAATCATGGCGTTGCGGTCATTGATCCACTCATGCATGGATTACCGCAATGTACCTTTGGTTTTACCACGGTTGAGATTGTGATGATATCTAAAAAGGTGCAGCTCACGTTTGGCACTACTAGCCTCTACTTAGGTCTACTAGTATGTATATGTATCTACGTGTTTGTGTGGTAATATACTTGTGTACGTATTTATAGATGAGTGAGTAGGGTGGAAAGCTTAATCTTATATTGGTCTTTGTAATGTAGATGTCAAACGAGAGACCAACTGGTGAGGAGCAGCCATCTAGCTCTTCATTTGGTTGGTTCACATCTCAGGTGGGCTCCCACCCGGGGTGGGACATCGTCCCCAGTGGACCCGAGTCTTGAGTCGGTGATAACAATCAAAGAAATAAATAATGTTTCTACGTAGTTAACGATAAACCATGAGTGTCATAGGTTTTTTTTTTTTGGTTATTTGCAGGCATGGCCATCCTACACCTACGTTCTCAAATTCCTTTACCGGTCGTAGATCCTGACTTACAGCGGGCTATCTCTTTACGAGAGCAGTACCTCCATTCGACGGAGGATTTGTTTGGCCGCTACACTCTGCAGCACCTTGCGACCTACGGCATTTCTCCACAGACTACACCATGGGGGAGTCAGGGAGGGACTCCTTACCTACAGAGCCTCGCACCCACGGCACCTCCCTCTACTCTCCCTTCCTATCATCCTAGTCCTATTCTATCGCAGGGTCCTACTCCCCTTGCATCCTAGGGTCCTACTCCCATGGCATCGCAGGGTCCTACGCCACTCCATTCCACTTCAGCTTTGCTAGAACATCGTCGACGGACTTCCTCTCGCAGCGCGCGTCGACGCTTGTCTCAGGGCAGTGAGCGCCGTGAGAGACGAACGGTGGCGGATCTTGTGGTTTTGCATGTTTTGGTAGTGGCAGGGGAACGAAGTCCCCACTTTCAGAGCATGCTGCCCCTGATGCAGAGGACGAGGATACTGACGCATCCGTGCCAGACACGCATGGGCGCTACTACAAGGTTAAATATGGCAGGGAGGTTGATTTCAGCACAGCACAGGCAAGGCATTTCGACTCCATCTACAAATTCTTATACATTCAACGTATAAGAATTGTTTTATAAAGTTTAGAGACCAACTGCCCGATCATGCACTGTACATTGAGGACGCTCTGTTAGCTAGATTTCCAAACGCCCCTGATCAACGTTTTTCCCAACAATGGTTGGAGGGCTACAGAAAGACATTTCTAAAAAAGAAGCAGTCCAGTGTGTGGCGTGCACCAGCCAACCAGGCCAAAGATCCAGACAAGAGTTACCGTGGTGGCAACATGGCAGACGCAAGGTGGGAGTGGGCAATTGAAGAGAAGAGCGATAAAGTTGCGATGGGCTCATCATATAGACAACAACGTGAGGCCCGCTCAAGACAAACTCCCACGCACTATGGCTTAGGAGGCAAGGAGCTTGGAAGAATAAATATGTAAGATTATTTGAATTATAACGTCGATCGGTGATTATAAAGATTGTAGTTGATAATTTGGTATTGTTATTGCTAACTTAGGAAAATGTCACTCTCTCTCGACCAACCACAGAGAAGTATCACGGGCAACATACAAAATTTGATACTTGGCAATAATTATTCAAAAACAACCACATCTCTCGCGAGCAATTTGACGCGGCGGTTGGACCACTACAAGCGGTAAGTTTAAACAAGTAATTTTGTATCAATTGTTTTGAGCTGTGGATAATTGTTTTGGTTCGGGTTTATGTAGAGTCAAAGTGATCCAACATACGTGCCTCTGGACAATGATGAGGATTAGATAAAAAAATGTTTTTTTCAAAACTTTCGTAAAGTCCCAATGTGGCACAATGTATATACAACTATTTACTTTTTATTGTAACTTTTTTAAATAGTTGATCTTCTACATTTTTAATTGTCAAGGTAAAGTAAATTCAATTTCAGTTCTTTGATATTTTTTATACTCTTCCGAAAAACAATTGATGTCTTATTGTTTTATGCAGGTCAAAAATAAAGGTGCTCATTTGGGCCACCCAAATTTGGGTGGCCCAAATGAGCACCTTAATTTTTGAATTGGCATTAGCGGTAATATGCGCGGTAATCACAGCGGCAAAGGTTTCAGTAATAGCAGCGGGTATATTGCTGCAACTATTACCACGCTTATTGCTGATAAACCACTACCGCGTTCATAGCCGCGGTTATTGCCGCCCCCGCAAATTTTTCTCTCTCCTTTTTCCTTTGTTTTTCCGCGGCAATGTTAGCAGTTATAGGCAACTCCTCTTATAGTGTATGTTGCAATTTATCTAAAGGACAGAAGAACATGAAGCAAAAATATCAGCACTTGTTGGCCATATTCTAGAATCATTGCACTCTTAGAGACTGCATCTTGGACCAAAAGGTCATATAAAAGACTTGGTGCTTTCAAAAGTAAAGATAATATTGCATACATGTTGCTGCTCTGCAAAACAAAAAATATTTTTTTTCAACAATCCTGACTAAATATCGCCACACAAATCTGCTAGCCTATATCACTATGATCCATATTGCAACATTGTGCCTTTAGTAGAAAAGATGATTGCATCTAGAATGAAATCACTCATTGCTTCATGGTCCCTTCCCCTCTTTGGCATAGCATCCAATCAATGCATGACATCTTGAGTCTAGCTCTCTCTTTGCATTCGATGAAAACAACTCAATGCTTCTTGGCTATGCTCTATACAAACTGTCACTCCACAATAACCCAATGCTTCTTCCCCCATTCCCTCTTGTTGGTCATATCCTGCAATTAATGCACCCCGAGAGACTCAAGGAGAGACTACATTCCAAAGAGGAGCTCTAAACACGTTTTGGTGCTTTCAAACAGAAACCACATTTGGCATACATATGTGCCAACCAAGCTCTGCAAACAAAACATCATTTTGCAAAACATGCCCGGACTAACAATCTCAACATGAATTTGTTCGCCTATATCAACGTATTTCCTTCAAGATTCATGCTTACATGATTGCACATGGAGAAAAGCCCTTCCTTTGCATCTGATGAAAGATGCCCAAAGCTTTCTTGCCCTTCTCTTGTTGAACATACCTCCAATCAATGTATTCTTGGAGCTTGCATCCCCAAATAGGAGCTCATGGGAGATCGCAAAATGCTAAATGCTGTTAGTAGCATAGATTATGCATTTGGAATGAAAACAATCCATTACTTCATGGTCCCTGCCCTGTCTAGCATATCGTGAAATCAATTTATGATATCATTCCCATTCTTTCCTTCCGCTTACAAAGATATGTAGGTGAAGGCATCAAGCGAGAAGCCCTCGCTTTGCATCCAATGAAAACATTCTAAACTTGATCACCCTTCTCTAATTGTTGGACATATCCACACCTATCATTGTATTCCAAGAGATCTTATTCAAAATATGGAGATCCCCCTTCTCTAATTGCTGGAAATATGCACCAACCATTATATTCCAAGAGATCTTTTTCCAAGTATGGAGATCCTCAAAACCATTCTCTGCTTTCAAAATTACATCAATGCAAGACTACATTTGGAGTCTCAAAACTCCTTGATATTTGTTGAAAATAGGCCAATGCTTTGCCTTGTTTGGAATAAAACTCTTGATTTGCATTCATTGGGAACACCCCATTTCTTGCTAAACCTGCATCAAGTAAGTTGTTCTCAAGAGTGCAATCCAAATAGGAACTCCATGACAAAATGTTTGTGCTTAAATAAATTGGCATACAAAGAGACAAAGTCTTTGTAAAGAGAAACTTCTTTTTTCTCCTGCCTTTGACTAACAATCGTAGGATGAATTTGTTTGCCTATATCAACGCCATGCATAGTTGGACACACCTTAAAGATGCAAGCATAGATGATTGCATATGAAGAGAAGTCCTCCTTTCAAATCCTTACATTTTCTAGAGCAATTGTGCTTGCAACTAAAGTTGAATCCATTGCTTTGCAGCTATTCACCTTTTATGCTTTTGAAAGTATACCCAAATACACAATCTCTAATAACAATCTCAGTAGCCTGAAGTTGTTTGCGCATGTCAATGTCTTGCACAATGATAAACACATTCAAGATGCAATATAGGCATTTGCATTGAGAGAGAAGTAGAAATTGCTCTATGATAGGATGAGGAGAGTCTAGAGCTTCCTCACTCTACACTTGTTATATCCTCCATTCAATGCATTCCTAAAGAATACGCTCTCGACAGGGAGCTTGGAGGACATGTCAGTGATGTAAGTTAAAATGATCGGCTCTCTCTCTCTCTCTCTCTCTCTCTCTCTCTCTCTCTCTCTCTCTCTCTCTCTCTCTCTCTCTCTCTCTCTCTCTCTCTCTCTCTCTCTCTCTCTCTCTCTCTCTCTCTCTCTCTCTCTCTCTCTCTCTCTCTCTCTCTCACACACACACACACACACACACACACACACACATTGTCAGCTTTCTCGCACAAAGCTCTATCTATCCCTAACATGCTCTCACCTAAATTGCTATGCAAGATTTGTGTTAGATGTATCAGTCTCTCTCTCTTCCACTACCTAAAACAGCCCATTGCTTCATTATCTTATCCCTTCCATATGTCCTTAATTTATGACTATATTTGGTGCCAAACCTCTCTCCGAAGTCTCGAAAGATAATCTAGTGATTCCTTGGTATGCTAGAGATACACCCCCCTTCTCTTCATTCAAAACAAAATATAACCTTTTGGCCCTTCCCTTGATGGGTATAGCTTGCAACAAATGCATTCCAACAATAAACACCCTAGATAGAAAGGTCATAAAGCAATTTTTTTGTTTCAAAGGCAAACCACAATTGACTTATACAATAGGCCAAAGGTCTGCAAAGAAAAACAATTTTTTCCATCGCTCCTTGGTTGACAATACGAGCTTGAACTTTCTGCATATATTATCTCATGTAATACCACATGACGTCAGGATGCAAGCATATAAGAAGATCTCAAGAGAAGCCCTTTCTTCCCATTCCGTATAAAGAGCCAACAACTTCCTCACCTTCTCTTGATGTACATAACCTCTAATCAACATAATCCAGCAAAATTCATCCCAAAAGGAATCAAGGAAATACATAGCATCTTGAGTGTAGAAAGGGATGAAAAAAGACCAAGTGCACACACACACACACACACACACACACACAGAGCTGGAAATTGGATCCTCAGCATGTTCTCTTGAAACTTTTTTGTTAAATTTTTGAAGGCACAACATTCTACCATGAATCTTATCACTAAGATGACAATAAAGTAATGCATTCAAGGCGTTGAATCTAGAAATTCTTTAGAAAACGTGATTGAACACTCTTGAGATTGCTCAAAAACTGGCCATGACCACCCACAACGCATTATTGGGCTCAGCACGGCCGACAATGAAGCACCGAAAAGAGTGACAAATTTACTTTAAGGCTGAAATTCTTTGCGGGGAGAGAGAGAGAGAGAGAGAGAGAGAGAGAGAGAGAGAGAGAGAGAGAGAGAGAGAGAGAGAGAGAGAGAGAGAGAGAGAGAGAGAGAGAGAGAGAAGAAGAAGAAGAAGACCAAAGCACGAAGCCTGAGCGGCATCAAAATTTACTGAGTACGGGCGATGATACTGAGTATGCATGAGCCTTGATGCACACACAGGGGGGGCGGGGAAAGAGAGAGAGAGAGAGAGAGGGGGGGGGGGGGGGGGGGGGGGAGACTTACTTGATGAAGCCTTCTCCTCACGTCCTGTGAACGCTACAAATGATCGCTCTTTTCATGTCGTCATAGTGCTTCCCAAGTTATCGTTTTTTTTAATATATTACATAGAAAATTCTTCCATGTTGCAGATCCTGGTTGATCCCTCCATAAGCCACATGGCACTTTGCATGAAATGCTCTTCCCATTATAATAGTTAGAAGTTAACGTAAGCAATCAAAGTGCAAAATAATGAAAAATATGTAAATTGATTGATAGGATACATAATTGTACAATGTTTCTCCATTTTTCGATTGTTACCATATACATGTGGTTGTGATGTGTTTGAACACACTTAGGACCGCCGGAGCATTTTTTCCCTCTTTAGGAGGTTTTGTCCCTCGTGCATTGTTCATACGCCCACCATTCTAGGGCTATCTATCTTTTCATTGCACACTAAGTAAAACACTCTCTGTTGTGTGCCTTGAGCTTCCTTCATCTTCTCCAAGCTATGTGTGTTTTCCTACAACCCTAATTCCAACAATTGGTATCAGAGGAGGTTGCATCCTCCCAGACTTAGTTGCCAGCAACTCCAGCACATGCCTGCTCACTTTCTTCGATTTTAGTGAGCTTTGACGAGCGTTCGCAGGTTGATGAAAATTTTGGGTGTACTCAATGAGCTTAGTCTACTCATATTTCTGATTCGGGCTCATTTCGGCCTCCGTTTTCACTACAAGAAGTACTGCACAAGCTGTTTTGTCATTTTGTGCAAAATTTTTGCCAGTGCCGTTTTTTGTATAATAGGTCCCTTACAATCTTCTACGGTCTGTGCTATATAGCACGTGTTGTTCTTGCTTCATTTCTCCTTTTTTTGGGCAGTTTTCAAATGAGGTGCAGCATCTACCATGGTTAACAACAACACAGATGTGTTCAAGATGTTTGTTGTTGAGGATAGATTGGATGCGGACAATTACCCTATGTGGGCTTATATGATGCAGCATGTTCTTGTGTCAAAGGGCGTTTGGAATATTGTGAAGGGCGTTCATGTACATCTTGGTTCTGAGGATGTAGGCGATGTTGCGAATGTTGCAAGTCTTGCTGCAAGGACTGCTGCTATTAGAGTTGTTTTGCCTACAACTAAGCAAGCAAACTGGGATGTAAAAGATGTGCAAGCTCATGAATTGATCGTGTTGTCTATGAAGCGTACTATTACTCCCCACATTCATTCATCAAAATCTGCCAAACAGGCTTGAGATATTCTGGCTGGTCTTTATGCAAGTTTGCAATGAGGCTAAAATTGTATTGTTGTGTAAAGAGATCGAATCAAAGATTATGCATGAGAAAGATGATATGGCCACTTTCCTTGCTGGTGTCAAGGATATCAATAAGTAACTTATTTCTACACGTGAAGTCATTTCAGACAGTTCCCTTGTGCAGATTGTTCTTGATGCCTTGCAAGATTCTTACCAGACTTTTGCTAGTACTTGGAGACTTATGACCCAAGGAAATCTTGAAGTTGTCAAGTTTGATGCATTATGCACTTTGCTGTTGCAAGAGTCACTTTCCAAAAAAAAATAGGACCAGACAACGCGTAATTAAACAGGCTTTTATTGTTGCTCAACGAAATGATGGTAACAGCAATGCAGCCACTTCTTATGGTTCTTTTGCGAGTGGAAAATCACATGTTCCTAATGCTTCTACTTCCAGAAATTCGTCTAGAAATTCTAGTGATAAGGGAAAAAAAAGAAGATGTGTTGCCATTATTGTAAAGCTAATAATCACTTGATCAAGCAGTGTCCTAAGTTAAGGCCAAAGAGGCTAAGAAGAAAGAGGGTGGCTTCACTACAAATGTTGGTTCCACTACAAATGCAGCTATTGTTGAGTCTTCTGTGAAAGGAGACTGTGATGTTGATGTTGATGCATAATGGGCTTTTAGTGCAGAGTGTACCTATAATCCTGTTGTCCATGATGCATGCATGTCAGTTGCTGTAGATTCACATGTGTGGTATTTTGACAGTGGTGCTACAAAGCACTTCAGTTTGTCCCTCATGGGAATTTAGTTACTTGTGCCAACAATGCCTCTTATCCGGTTCAAGGAGTTGGAAAGATTGTGCTCATTGTCGTAAATGACACTTCTTTCACACTTGTTGATGCACTTTATGTACCTGGGATCAAGAAGAATCTTTTGTCTGTATATGCACCTGCTAGACTTGGTCTTGTAGTCAAGTTTATGGATGACAGATGTACAATACATGATCTCAGTTTTGGTGATGAAATTGTTGCATTTGGCATTTTATGTCGTGGGTTGTATAAGCTCACTTTGTTTGACAAGTGTGGGTAGAATTTTGCAAATGCGGTTGTGGATTCATATGCAAAACTTTTGCATGCATGTTTTGATCATGTCTAATTTGTCAGTCTGCTACATTTGTAGAAATCTGATATGGTTGCTTCTTTGCCGCCACTTGAAGCACCTCTCAAACGTGTCTGTGAAGGTTGTATTTTGGGTAAAATGCAGCGTTCTAAGTTTCCAAAGGATGGTTCAGTTAGGTCCACATGCAGGTTGCAGCTTGTGCATAGTGATGTTTGTGGACCCATGCAAACTCCCTCCTTGGGCAATTACCTTTACTTCGTGACTTTTATTGATGATTACTCCAGGCATGCATGGGTGTATCCGCTTAAGGCAAAGTCAAAAGTATTTATGTGCTTCAAACATTTTTGGTTGTGGTTGAAAAAATGTCTAAAAATGTATTATGGGCACCCTCCATTCCGATCGAGGGGGGGAGTACATGTCTCATGAATTTAATGCATTTTTGGCTAGTCGTGGGATAAAACACCAATGTACAGTGCCTTATACGCCTCAGCAAAATGGTATTGCTAAGAGGAAAAACAAGTCACTTACAAAAATGGCATGATGTATGGTCAACAGTCAGGCTTTACCACGTTATTTTTGGCTTCAGTCCATCATGTGTGCCACTTATGTACTAAACAGGTGTCCTATGAAACCTTTGAAATATATTACTCCATATGAAGCATGGCATGATAGAAAACCTTCTATTTGAGCACATGCGTATTTTTGGCTGTTTGACATATGCTTTGGTGCCACAAACATAGCGCAGAAAATTGGATGATAAGGCCATCAAATGTATTTTTGTTGGTTATAGTGTTGAAAGCAAAGGTTATAGGTTGTATCATCCACAAACAAAGTGTATCTTGGTTTCACAGGATGTTGTGTTTGTGGAAGATTCTGTTCAGTCCTTGCTGTCATGTACTAGAGACAATAATGTCAGCTCACAGGACATTTATGACACTTTGTTGCCTCTTTTCAATGGTGGAAGTACAAATGTAAATTCCAATGAGGCAATTAAACAGCCTATGGGGGTTTTTGAACATGTTACAGATCAGCATATTCCTGATGCAGATGTACATGATGTACTTGGTGAGGAAAGGGCTGAGAAAGAGCACGCTAAAGGTATGCCTAAATGGTTGGTGCATACTTTGCGTGATAGTAAATTGGATGCACCTTTGTCTAGGCGTACTTGTTCAGGTTCTTGCCATGCATCTTATGCATCAGATTCTTATGCTTTGGCTGAGTCTAGCTTACATGATGTTGAGGAACCACTATCTTTTGATAAAGCACAGAATTTAGAAATTTGGATGGCTGCCATGCAATCAAAATATGATGCTCTTATAGAAAATGACACATAGACTTTATGTAATTTGCCTCCTGGCAAAAAGGCTATTGGTATGAAGTGGGTTTACAAGTTGAAATGCAAGTCGAATGGTGAGATTGATCACTATAAGGCTCGAGTTGTTGCAAAGGTTATGCACAACAAAAAGGCATAGGTTATGGAGATACTTTTGCTCCCACTTGTCATAGGACTACTGTGTGTTTTCTATGTGCATTGGCAGCTCATTTTGGTTGGGATGTACATCAATCAGACATTATTACTGCTTTCTTGAATGGTGACATATTTGAGGAAATTTATGTAATGTAGCCTCTCGATTTTGTCAAGAAAGGACAAGAGGATAAGGTGTGCAAATGTAATAAAGCTTTGTATGAATTGAAGCAATCTCATCATGCTTGGTATGAAAGGCTGACACTCATTTGGTCAAATGAGGCTTTCATAACAGTCCAACAGAAAGCACATTGTAGGTAAAGCATGAGGGTGATGTACTTCTCATTGTGGTTCCTTATGTGAATGATTTGTTGATCACTAGACCAAATGAGAGACATATTGCTGAATTTAAGGCTGATCTGAATGCTAATTTCAAGATGAAAGATTTGGGGTTGTTGCATCATTACTTGGGTATACAATTTAAGCAGTGTGATGGTGCTATTGCCTTGTGTCAAAAAAAATACATAGAGACATTGCTATGTAAGTTTGGACTTGAGTTTGCAAACCTATTGCCACTCCCATGGAAATAGGCTTGAAATTGAGTCTTCATGATCCCACAATGTGCACTCACAATTGGTATTACAACTTGGTTTGGTGAGAGGAGGTCATTGTAAAGAGCTTTCACTTTGTGGGTCAGAGCTAGAGAGGATCAAAGCATTTGGTGAGCTTTGTTTCAGCTCACACTGTACAAGAGTAGGTATGAGCTTGCATTTGGCTCATACAAGCATTTGAAAATGTATGTTGGATCTATTGTAAGTTGGATCTTGACCGATGTTTTGTGCTCTACAACTTTGTAGTTGGACGTTTTTCCATATCCTTCATTGACTTTGAGAAAGAGCATTCAAACTACTTGTAGGTCATTAGTTAATAGCATCAAAGTTTTACAAGTTCCATTAAAATTTGATTTTGAGGACGGCTCTCATTGTACTTCACCATTTTTTTGAAATCTAAAACGTTGCAGCAGAAAGGTATTGAAAATTCCTCATTGTTTGGGAGATATGATAATCTAAATGCAAGCTAGTCTAGTTTCACTACATCTACAGCAACCGTTGTTTTCCAGTTCAACATCACAATGACAAGCTTTTTCCAAAGGATCACAGGTGTATCGAACTCAGCATGCATACATAGGCAGAAACATATAGTCCCTCACAAAGAAGCATAGTTTGTTTCACACTTAGAGAGAACTTGGTAGCCATATGTGCTTTGGCTTAATCTATGCCATATGTGGATTGAGAGACTGAATCCCTAGTTTGTGCATAGCCATACGTTGGCTTTGTTGATTGCTTCTACAAGTTCACTAGAATTGGTGGATACATGTTTATACACGGACAAGTTATTGGTACTTTTGTAGTTTCCAGAGTTTGCAATAGGTTTCACATCTTCTGTGAGACGTTTATTTGTATGCATTTGCAATCTTGACTACAATTGAGATCTTTTGAGAGCAGTTTATCCCTGTAGGGATTCTCTTTATGCTTGCATCTTCATTAGTGCTTGTTTATGCATAGATCTTACTTTCTACAGTATTGATTACTATGTTTTATGTATGTTGAGTTATGGATTCTGCCATTGTACATCGATTTTGGAGCCATATAGGCATTCACGATCGTCCTAATCATTTCTAAGACTTGAGAAGTCGATGATCATTAACAAAGTGTGACCATAGTTTTGAGTCTTTTGAAGCCTTTTCGAGGGCTATTGTGGTGAGGTTCTATTGAGTTGGGGGATTCTTGAATTTTAGAATCCTTTTTGTGATACACATCATTAGAGTACTCTTTTTTATGAAGCCTTGCCATTAGATATAGAAAGAATTATGTGCTTTGAGGGCATGTTGGCAATCATTTATGATCAAAGACTAACAACTACATGCATTTCTAGTCATTTGTTACCCTTTAAGTGTATCTTTAATGTTCTAGTTTATTTATGCTCATTTCACTTTGAGTTTTTGCTCCTTTTTTTGGGAAAACTTTGTCGAATGTTTCCCAAGATTTTGCCACAAAATTGATACTTGGCAATCATGACTTCTAATTATAAGAACTTTGATGGCACAAACTTCAATATCTAGAAGGAGGAGATTCATGATGCTTTGATCAAGAAAGGTCAATTAAATCCATTTTTTTGAATGCCAAAAGCATGATGATAATATAGACTCCCAATGGAAATCACTTGATACTAAAGCTAGATTCACTATTCCTAAGGAAAAAGCTACTCGTTTACTATTATTAGTGTATTTTGCTATTGTTGGTGAAGCTACCTCTTGTGAATTATGGAAGAAATTGTGCACTTTATATGAGATCAAGAGTGCAAGTAATAAGGTTTACTTGATGAAGACACTATTTGAGCTTTGTATGAAAGAAGGTAGCACCATTTTTGAACACTTAAATGAGTTCAATCAGTCAAACATCACAAGTTCAATGAAGAGGTTCAGTCTAGTTCTTGTTATTCTCTCTACCTTCCTCATGGTATATCTTTTGCATATCCATAAGTACCTTTTCACCCAATAGCAAGTTGGTATACAATGAGGTAATTAGTAGTTCACCGATGAGATTTATAGGAAATCTCTTGAGCCTACCAAAAGTGGTGATGCTTATTTTGCACAGTCTTGTAAAGAGAGAGGTCAAACTCATGATCATTCCAAGTCTAAGGATTGCAAGAACTCTTCTAGTAAGTCTCATGGTTCCATGTGTAACATTGAGTGCTACTATTTCCATCAGAAAGTGCATGTGAAGAAGGATTGTCTTGCTGCACAAGAAGTCTAATAGTGACACAAAGGACAAGACTAAGCTTGAGGAAATCAATGTTTTAGAGACTCCTAAGACTCATGATGTTTTTAAGATGACTCATACCTTGAATATCTTGGCTTTCACCTTAGATTTCATGGCAAATACCCTTTTCACACAAGATGCAAGTTATGTACAAAATTTGATAAAAGATTTGGTATGAGTTTCCATGTTACGTCACAGAGAAATTGGTTTTCCTCTAATGCAAAGGGCTATCAAGGTATTGTCAAATTGTGAGATTATCATGCGCTTGAGACTATTGGAATTGGAGACATAGAGCTAGTACTTCCAAGTGACATGGAATTTATGCTAAAGAATGTCAAACATGTTCCTGAGTTAGCTAAAAGTTTAATCTTTGTGGGACAGCTAAATGACTTGGGATACACAACTATGTTTGGAAATAGTTCATGGATTGTGAAGAAGTAAAATCTTATAGTTCAAAAACATGGTACTTTGTACTCCATGCATTTGTCTTTTTAAAAAGATGATTTTATTTTTATAGGTGAGCTGCCATCTACTAAGTTGTGGCATAGCCTGCTAGGCTAGAAGGGAATGAAGACTCTAGTGTGTTTTGGTTATTTACAAGTGTTGTGTTTTAGTGACTTTTCTTTTTGTGAACATTGTGTATATGGAAAGCAAACTAGGACTATTCATTTTCCATTGTCAATAGAAGGTGTGTTGAGCCATTAGAGCTTACTCATAGTGATGTATGTGGTCCTATGACAACCAAGGCTCTAGAGGAAGCTACTTACTCTGTAACCTTTGTATATACTCCTACTTGAAACATGTGGGTTTACCCTTTGAAACAAAAAGATGAGGTATTCTCTATGTCATAGAAGTTCCTTGTACAAATCAGTTTGGCAGAAAGCTTAAGGGCTTGAGGATTGATAATGGTGGGGAATATGTTTCAAAAGACATGATAGACTTATGTGCAAAGAGAGGGATTTGGCAGCAGTTCACTACATTGTACACACATGCCCAAAATGGAGTAGTTGAGAGTATTAATCTCATGATTTAGGAGCATGTTATAGCTATGCTTTGTATAGAAAGTTTGGCACAAGGCTCTTGGGCTGAAGTTTTTTTGACAATGGTTCACACTATTAATAGACCGCTTAATATACCATTGAATTATAAACATTGTGATCATTTATTATTAGTCTTTGATTCCAAGGCATATGAACATGTGCCAAAGGAGCTCAAAAAGAATCTTGACCCAAAATCACACAAATGCATCTTTGTTGGATATGGTGCAAATGGAAAGATGGGCTATCATATGTGGCACATGGAATCTTGTAAAGTTATTTGCAGCTCACACGTGATCCTCAATGAATTGAAGATGCAAAAGAAGCCTATCAAAGAGGTTGAGCATAGAAGAGTCACATTTGAGAATGTTGTCATAGATTCAGTTAATGACTCAAAAGTCTAGTGAGGAGCCTTCCACTAGCAACACTCTAGAGAGGGCAAATGAAAGGTGGACATGGGAATGTCTTCTACACCTAGTGCAAGCTTTGAAGTGACACATAATATATATGTGTGTTTGGATACTTTGAAAGACACCTGGAGATGAGAACTGCCAGGTATTGGTTGTCTAACCTTTTGTATATATAGCCTTCTTTTTTGTATATGAGTTATGCTATGTTGTAAAGGTAGTGCATTGTACATCTTTGTATATTGAGTATTGTAAAGTCTCTCTCTCTCTCTCTCTCTCTCTCTCTCTCTCTCTCTCTCTCTCTCTCTCTCTCTCTCTCTCTCTCTCTCTCTCTCTCTCTCTCTCCTTTCTCTCTCTCTACTCTCTACTATGTAGCTATGGCTAATTTCCATTTCAAACCCCCATGAGCTAATCGCACCACCCAATCCTTACACGTGGTATTAGAGCCTAAGATATTAGGGTGAAACTAAATTTAATTTCTCCTCTCTCTTTATCATCTTCTCCTAATAATCATCGCTCGTCAATTATCAATATAATTAGTCGTGAGCAAGCTCATGGGTTTGAGTCCCATGGACCACTACTCTCACTAATCAAGCTTGATGATCAAGAGACTGTTTCTTAAGCTTAATTAGTGCTAAAAAAATTTGTTTGTATTTCTAATAAGCTCCGTTCTCCTTATTTTTTCTTCATTCTACACTTGTCAAAATCACTTGCTATGTATGTGTATATCATGCATTAAGTTTGTGTGGAGAAACCCCATTTCATGTGCTTTCCATTGAGCCCAACATCCATCAATTTGGTTCTCATTTGATAACGTGTTTAAGATAGCAAATGTTTTGAGCTTTTCGAGCCGTTTGGGCTCATTGTGTGTGTACAAGGTTTTTTTTTATCAAGTTCAAAAAAGAAGTGGAGGCACATGGTCACAAGACTCCAAGTGGATTGCTGAGACATCATGTTATCGGATTTGTGGAGAATCATCTAGAAGCTTTTCACTTTAAGCACCAAGTCACAGATCGACTATCTCCAACCGGCTTCAAAGTCTTATAATATACACATCCCATTTCATCGTCATTCGCTCCTAGTCGCCATTTTGAGCTCAAATTTGTCACTGGAGACTCCATTAGCTTGCAGGATTCTACTCAATTTTTTTGCAATCACCGCTGCACCTACTCACTTGCACTGTCATTGCCCTACGTTCTGTAAGCTGCCATACTATTGCAGTCGGTAATTGTTGGTAGCTACTAGGTCCACCTATTGGCTCTCACCCTCGCCAAGGCCTTGCTTGTTCCTACTACTCAGCTACCCTACGAATCTCGCATTCCTAAACAAGAGTTTTCATCATCTGCTTCTCGTTGTGGCATTTACAGGCCCCACCGCCTGCAGTTAGAACTTTTGGCAGAGAATTGAAACTCAGTTTTTAAGCTCTCATTCACACACAGGCCTGAAGTCTCACGGCCATATTAAAAATGTGTTCAAACACATGTACCGGCCATATCCAAAGTTCTTTTGTATTTTTACACATTTGTCAATGTGAACTTCATAAGATCATCTCCTTGTTTTAGTAGCCATCCCCACTGCTCATCATAGGACAAAGATAGGTCCCTCATCATGACTCGAGAACTCTATTTTTACGTCCTTCAAAGAAAATATCACATTGGCGACCGCCACCCAAGCATAAGGATTTGTATGAAACATCCAATTCTAAGATTGTAAAACCCCACACCATATATTTTCACATATATATCCTTGCATTTTGCACAACAATGTAGGGGGGTGATAATCATGCACAAAATTATAATAAAATGTATGTGTTATCCATCATATATGGATTTAATACTTGTGCATGTTCTATGTGAGAGGACTAGACATTGCCCCAGTTATATCCGCAGGTAAGACCTTCCTCGAGAGCATTTTATGTGAAAAATACTTTTGTGCCAATTTCATGCACATTTCCATGTTGTTATGTATGCCAAATTCCTTTTTTCAAGAAGAGATCCAAAAGCAAGGCTATCATTGCAACAAAGCATGGACGAGCTGCAAAAAAATAGCAGCAGCAATAGCAACAACAATAAAGGCAAGAAGCCAATTAAAGGAGCAGCTCATGTAGTTGCACATGAGGAAGCAGGGGAGGCTTGTTTTGTTACAGGTATACTTTGAAGTTCCATTTCTACCTTCTCTACTTCAAGGGGAGGTATTATTTGTCATCCTGTGTGGATAGTTTTTGTCATCCTTAGTGGATAGTGTCATCATGTGTGGATAATTGGGTTTTTCATTACGTATTACATGCCCAAGGGGAGGATTGAAAGGTGGGCATGGGGACGCCTTCTACACCTAGTGCAAGCTTTGAAGTGACACATAATATATATGTGTGTTTGGCTACTTTGAAAGACACATGGAGAGGAGAGCTGTTGGATATTGATTGTCTAACCTTTTGTATATATACCCCTCCTTTTTGTATATGAGTTATGCTATGTCATAAAGGTATTGCATTGTACATCTTTGTATATTGAGTATTTCAAAGTGTGAAACTCTCTCTCTCTCTCTCTCTCTCTCTCTCTCTCTCTCTCTCTCTCTCTCTCTCTCTCTCTCTCTCTCTCTCTCTCTCTCTCTCTATCTATCTCTCTATTGTGTAGCTATGGCTAATTTCCATTTCAAACCCCCACGAGACCACCCGATCCTTACAACAAAGACCAGTATTTAGGGTTTGAGACACTCTAGTAGAGCCTTGCCATCCATCTGAGGAGCGGCTTTAGCTAAGTGTGGTCTATGTTATTCTCATTGATTGCGGAGAACCGTCTTGCTTCCAAGAAGCCACACAAATGGATGATAAGCTGTATTGGGAGAAAGCTATTTAATTTGAGTATGACTTGATTTCTAATAATGAGACTTGGGAATTGGTCAAATTGCTTGAAAAAAGGAAGCGTTACCTTGAAAATGGGTTTACAAAAGAAGAAGTTTACATCGAGAGATATGAATCCCTGAGTACAAGGTTAAACTCATAGCTAAAGGTTTCAAGTAACAAAAAAGTGTATGCTTTGATGAAACCTTTTCACACTTGTGGTCAAGATGAATACTTTATGTATGGTGCTTGGACTAGTACATATGGAGGACTTAGAGTTAGTCCATATAGATGTAAAGATGGATTTTCTTCATTGTGATCTCCAAGAGGATGTGTAAATGCAATAACCTAAAGGATTTGTTAAGCCAAGTAGAGAGGAGCTTATATGTAGACTTATAAAAACACTAGCAATGATCCAAGCTATGGTATGAGGTGAGGTATCAATTCATACAAGATGTGTTGGTAAATCAGTAGATCACGCTTGTCAAAGTCTATGCAGATGACAACCATACGGATGCTCTTATGAAGAAATTAGTGACAGAGCAGTTTGTACATAGCTTAACAATGGCCAAGTGGCCAATCGAACAACCACTAACACCTATCCTAGTTCTATTCTTTCTTATCAATAGAATAAGGAGTCAATGAGATGTTTCCCACCATCAAACTTTGCCAAGAAATAATCTCACTCTTTTCATCTCTTTCCTGAGTGCACACGCATGCTCACACTTGTACATCGCACGCTTACAATTAGCCCAAAATATGTAAAACCTCTAAAATTTAAAGGGAAAGTGTGCTCATTAAAAATCAACATAAAGTTTCTTCTACAATGTGCATAAGGGTGTTTACACACTACAAGGGTGCCCGCCATCACCTAAGAAGCACAGAATGGATTGTGTTACACATTATCCTAAAAAATGTGACCCCACAAGCAGGTCAAGCAAGATGGTCTATTGGTTTTACTTCATCTTTGTAGTGCAGGGGTCCATGGATTAAGCCTTTGGGTGAAGCTTTGTTTTGGATGGATCTTTTATGCCATCCATAGATTAGGAACCCCCCCCCCCCCCCTCTTATGGATTAAATCAAAAGGTTGTTGTTGGTTGCCATGCACGCACACAAACCTGAGCGGCACTCATTATGTAACCTACGTAAGGGTGCTCACACACTATCTTGCCGCAAGGAGCTGCATGCCACAATGGGCGGGGATAGGTTTCATATATAGAGCTTGCTTATTTAAATGATAAAAAAGTGAACTTGCACTTCACACCTAAGGACATAGTGCAATGGTTGAATTTTAAATGATTGGGAAATGCTAAAGTTCAATCCCTTTTGGCAGTGGAAAACCTTTTGGAGGGGGAAGGGGATGCCCAAAATTTTGGCAGCCCCCTATTTGTGGATTCAATCACACCATCACATGTGTCTATCACAAGACAATACGCCCCTGAACACCATATTTGGATCTTAGTGTGAGGGTCCATTCAGATTGCACATCAGCAACATCTAGTGTCGAGCTCTTTCCACTTTCATGGGGTTACACAGGCAAAAACACAATGAAATACATCAGTAATGTCATCCAATTAGGCTTAAGGTCCATTAATGAGGTAGTGGGATTGATGATGCTCTAGATACTTCATTAAAAGGTTCATGAAAACATTTTGCTTTTGAGGGGGAAGGTGGCCCATTTTGAGGTACATGCGCTTCTTTTGCACAAAAAAAGTTCAACCAACTATCACGCTCTTGTAGCTTGCTTACTTCTCTGCAGTCTAAACATGAGACAACCAACGTAATACAAACATCACTGAAAAGTACAAAGAAGATATTGAGAGCTTAGCAGGACCGAGGAGAGAGAGAGAGAGAGAGGGTGCAAAGAGCTCAATCTAAGAAGGATCTACAAGGATCCATGGTGTGCGCCATGGTGGATGCCATCGTTGGAGCTGTAGCTCGTGGCATTTCTTGCACCATAACCTCCCCTTTATATGTCATCAAGATATTCTTCTAGGTGAGATCTCATCCCTCTCCATCCTTAGGCCACAAAGTTGTATTGCCCCTTCCACGATGGCCAGAAATCTATTTGGCGGTACAAAAATGACATCTCTACATTGGATGCTCACAAATTAAAAGCCATATTTGTGGGGTCTAGTTTGTGCGTAAGCCTTTCAATCAAATCTCTTGAAGGTTGATAATCAAGGATGGCCCAGTTGATTGTGTATTTGTTGCAGGTGCAAGTTGAGCCTACATCTACGATGTTTTGGAATAGATTTTTTTCCCAGCCAAATACAGTGGAATTTTGCAATCTACAAAAGATATTATCAATGAAGAAGGAATAAATTCTAGCTTTTGATGTCTTCTTTAGAATTTCTATGGGCTTGTTTTTGTGATAACAAGCTTTGTGAGAAAAAGGGCTTAGTTTTGTTCATTTTGACAAAATTGACCTATGCTTTTGAGCTTTTTGAGAAATTTGATGTAGGACAAATGCACATGTAACTGCTCATTATCGTTTTTTCGATGTTGGCGAGACACTTGGTTTTTAATTTTATCAAGATTTGTGGAGAGGCAATGTGTTAGCTTCATTGTTGGCGATATTTGGGTAAAGCTACATATTAGATTTTATGACATGTTTAGTGTGAACTAAGTGTGTGATTTTGTGAATTGCATGCTATGTACTATCTTGTGGGGATGTTTATGGGCATTGTTTGCATAAACTATAAAAAGAAAGGATATGAATATGATAGTAACAAGATTTAGTAGATCAAGACATCCATCAAAGATCAGCATAGTTTGGATGTGATTGCTAAATGATTACAATGATCATGATTTGTATTTGAGACCCTCAACAGACATATGATTGATCAATGATTGATGTCTTTGTACAAGTGCTAGATTTGTGGAGTCTGGTACATGGGTACATAGAGTCAATGCGTACAAAAGAATGTTTTGTCCTTTGGTTATTTGCAAGCATAATCGGGGAAATTACAATCCTTTAAAGAGGGGGATACGTCACAATTTGGTGACATGGCATGCCCAACTGAAAGGAACTGGTCAAGAGGACAAGAAGATTCAAACCCAAAAAGTGTGGCTCAGGGGGCTAAAACAGAAGGGATTAGGGTTTTTTTTTTAAACCTTACCCAACCAACATATGGAGCACCAATTGAGGGGCCCAAAAACCCTAAAAAGATAGAGCACAATGCCTAAGAAAGATTTTTTAAAAAGGTGATAGTTGTTTATGTGGCACTACTATGCAAATGTTCAAGTTTTGTGCTAGCAGCATGTTGATGTGGCAAGGCAGGATGGATGGCAGATTTTGTGCAAGGCTTTTCGGTTAGAGCTTTTGGGGTGAAAGTTATTTTGGATCAGATGCCTTTGGGGATCTACTTTTGGGCATCCCTTGTAAGTTTATAAGTGCTTAGAGGGCTTCACTTTAGAGAGCATCCAAACACAGACTCTCGAAGAAGATGACCCCTAGCAATTGTACCCTAGTAAAGTAATAATAAAGAAACCATAAGGGGCATCAATCTTTGGGGCTAGTATATCAGGGGACAATATTCAAACGTTATATGTTGACTCTACTCCTCTCTCTATCTCTACTGAAGTTCAGTTTAGTTATTTGCAGTTTTTGTTCCTGTGTTGCTATTAATTTCTTGGAAAGTCCATGCCTATAACAAGGAGCAAGCATGAAATTGATGGATCCATAGGGAAGCTATTTATTTTCAGCCTTCTTGTTTACAAAGAAGTGTTTGGACAACAATAGGATCTTTTTCAACGCTTCTAGAGCAGGTTTCTATGGGTGTATTTTCTTTGAGAAGGTAGATTGGCAGATTTTGTGTGCCTTTTGTGAATGCACGTCTTTCTTGGAATTTGTCAATAGAGTTACCTATCCAATGGGTAGTAGGTTGATGATTCAGTTGCACTTTTCTACCAAATTATAGATTATGGATGACAAAGGGGGAACTCTTTCCTTCTAGAAGAGTGGATGTTCTTTGAATTTTTATTTTCCATCCGAGGATGGAAGCTCCAATATTGGCTTCATTAATTTCTTGTTCATCCAGTATGCAGGAAATCAAATGCATGTTACAGTGCATGTGTTGGAGTTGGCTTTGACATGTAGAGGGGGGATACTTCTATCTCACGAACCACTTCTTGTGTAATCATCCAACTTCTTTGAATGAGATTTAGAGGTGGAGACAGCAGTTTGAAAAGGTATTATTGGAGTGGGGAATAATCCTATCTTCATGTTCTCTTTTCATTGATGATAGTATGGCCCTATGGATTTGGTCATTTCTTTCACCCTTTTTTTATCTTGTTAGTATCATTTGTGAGACAGGTTGTGCTCTCTCTTGGGTGGTAGTCTTGATGTTCGATAGTAGATATATTGAGATCCTTTAGATAACAGGTTTGCACATAGTGTTAACAGTTGGTGGGGACAACTAGTTCCTACTTCTATAGCTAGCAACATTTGGATGCTTCTCCTGTACATCCCTTTTTTCTCCTCCTCATTTTTTGCTTGACTTTAATCTGGCACAAGTTGGGTTATTTCTTTGTTTGATGAGAAAGTGTATGAACCTATTTTGTTTATTGAATGTGGCCCTTCTTCAAATACCATATCACGACTAATGAGTATATTCTTTGCCTTTGGATCATAGATTTTCTATACCTTAGACTCTTTACTATATCTTAGAAATACACACTTCTTGCTTTTGATGTTAAAAACACCCAAACGTTCTAAAATGCAAGATTTAAGGTTTCTTTCTAGAATAGGCTTCTTGAGGTGTTCTTCCTTTCAAAGCCTTTGTCTAGCTTTGATTGAGGATATAAACTACTACATTTATTGCTTCCACCCAAAAGAATCCTTGCCATATCCTTGGCCTTGAGCATGCATTGTGTCATCTCTACGAGAGTCCGATTATGATGTTCTACAACTCCATTCCATTGTGGTGTATAATAGTAGTAAGGTGGCGCTTGATGCCATGTTTGTTACAATAGTTGTTAAATTCATTTGAAACTAATTATCCTCCTCTATCTGTACAAAGTTTTTACCTTCTTTTTTGTCTCATTTTCTACAAGCTTGTTCCACACTTAAAAATTTCCAAAAGCTTCAGACTTCTCACAAATGAAATACACCCACATCTTTCTACTAACATCAAAAAATAGATAGATCTGCCCAAAGTAGAAGTAGACATTTCACTACAGATCCGCATGTACCAACTCTAGAGGAGATTGTGCTCAATTATTAGTCTCTCATGGAACCTTCCTTTGTTGCTTTCCCATCATGCAAGCCTCACATACTTCATACATATCTGAGATTTGGTCATGTGTGCAACCATCTCAAATCTATGCATCTCTTTTAGCACAACAATACTTAGGTGACCAAATCTCTCATGCCATAACTACGTTGTACCTTTTTCTATAGTTATCGTAAGTGCAAAACCCTCGTAAATATGATTGTGTCTTACTCCCTTTTTCATTGTATTTTCTTCAGAATTCAAGATTTTTGCTCCACTTTTCTTGAAATTCAAGACCACGATCACTGATTGCTGCAATCACGAGCAGATTCTTCTTGATTTGTGGCACATACAGCACAACAAAGAGCTTCTAATGGACATTTTGCATTATTCCCAACAATTATGCCGATGGATTATTGTAGAGTCTTCCAAGACCTATACCAATCTTTTTTACTAGTCATATGTTGAGATACTCCACTATCTAGAATCCAAGAACCATACCTCAGCATTGTAGGTTAATTTTTTTTCCTTCCAAGAATCTTTCATGGTGCGTTCTTCTTTCTGTAGTCTTTAGTAGCATGACATTTCTTGTCACAATAAAAATAGCTATCTATAAATTTCTTCTTCTTGGGCTTTGTCTTAAAGGCATTTGACATAGTCCCCTTGCCTTTTTGTGCTAGTCATGAAAGCAATATCACCCCCATCATCCCTATTCTTAGAGTGGTCAAACCGCTTCATCTAGCACCAAAAGAGAAAAGAGAAATCCACCTTGAGGTGGAGGAGCATCATCACCAATAACCAACCGTGCATTTAGTTTTTCATTTCCCAGTAATGCATCTAGTTTTGCATCCAATAAAGTATCCAAAAATGCTACAAATGTAGAAATCTTGGACATATAGCAAAGGATTGCTGGAGATTTAAAGCATGTACACACTACTGCGTATTAGAGAGGTTTTGATAGACTTGTAGTCTCATGAATTGTTAGATAATTCTTTTTAGATCAGCCTTGGTCTCTCATACTACTCATTGCAAGTACCTTTCATGGCTTCAAGCCATTCTACTAGCCCTTGTTTTCACTTCTTGGCTTTCTAGCAACTAATGTATGTTGGGTAAAGGTCCTGTGGGTCGGCCACCCACACACTCCCTACACTTACTAACTTACTCACCTTTGTGTCCCCAAAAGACATTTACAATATCAAATTTTTTGATGGCACAAATTTCTTGATATGGAAACAACAAATCCAAGATGTGCTGACCCAAAAAGGTCAATTACATTCGATCTTTGAGCTCACAAAGGGAGATGGCTATACAAAAGTGCAGTGGAAAATGCTTGATACTAAATCCAAGCCCACTCTCATGCCATAACTAAGTTGTACCTAGTCAAGTTTGCCTATTTCACCATAGTGGGTGAAGCCACTGCTAAATCCTTGTGGGATAAGTTGTGAAACACAAATGAGAGCAAAAGCGTAAGTAACAAAGTGTACTTGATGGAGAAGCTTTTTGAAAGAAGGTGAAACAATTCTAAGCACTTGAATGCATTCAAAGTACTTTGTAGTCAATTATCATCACATGGATTGGAATTGGACAACAAAGTGCAGTCCATCTCCTTAATGTGCTCTCTACCCTCTTAGTGGGACATATTTTGCACAGTGATTACCAAATCTGCACCTGAGGGCAAGTTGGCCTACGATGTTGGAGTCTATAGTCTACTCAATGAGGAGATATTTAGGAAGTCAATGGAGCTTGCAAAGCAAGGTGATGCATATGTTGCCAGTACCAAAGGTCAAAGAGGTCGCACTCACAATTGTGCCAAAAGTAAGGATCGTGGGAATTCTCAAAGCAAAGCTAGAAGTTCTTTGTGCAATGTTGAGTGCTAACATTGCCATAAGAAAGGATACTTGAAAAAAGATTGTTGCACATGACAGAGAGACAAGAAAAAGTCTCAAGATAGCAAGAAGTCTAACAATGATAATAAGGGCAAAGCTAAGATTGAGTAGCTGAATGTGATAGAGTCTCCTAAGATTGTAGGTGTGCATGAGGTCCATAGTTTCTCAGATGTTCTCATCTTTATAGCAGATCTCAGTCTAGATGCTGTGATTGCACAAGATGCTACCCTTCATCATAGGGGTGCATGAGGTCCATAGTTTCTCAGATGTTCTCATCTTTATAGCAGATCTCAGTCTAGATGCTGTGATTGCACAAGATGCTACCCTTCATCAAAATTGGGTCAAAGATTATGGAGTTGATTTCCACGTGATACCAACCTCATAGAGAATGTTTCTCTATGTATGCACATAATAGTGGTAAAGTGAAGCCCAATGATGCCTATGAGATTGAGATACATGGTGTCGTAGACATCAAGCTAGTCATGCAAAATATTGAATTCATTGTCAAAAATGTCAGACATGCTCCCAAGCTACCAAAAATTTTGATATATATTGGTCCGCTTGACAATTTGGGTTACACAATCACCTTTGCAAATGGTTCATGGTCAATCTGAAAGAAAAAATGTGTGATTCTCAAGGGTCAAAAACGTGGAAAGCTTTACTCTATGTTTGTTTTGTGTGTAAAAGAGGATTGTACATCCATAGCCGAGTTGCCATCTACTGAGTTGTGGCATAGTCAGCTAGGCCATATGAGCCAAAACAAAATGAAAACACTAGCTCATTTTTGTTACTTGCCTATGTTAAGTTATTCCAACTTATCTATGTGTGAGCATTGCATTTATGGTAAACAAATTAGGATCACCTCATTGCCATTGAATATGCAGCGTATGAAGTCACTAGAGCTTGTCCATAGTGATTTTTATGGTCCTATATCTAGGAAGAGTTGGCTACTTTGTTACTTTCATCGACGATTCCACTAGGAAGGTGTGGGTTTATCCTTTGCGGCATGAGGATCAGGTCTTCTCTCATTTTCAAACGTTCTTAGCATTGGCAAAGAATCAATCTAGAAATAAGACCAAAAACTTGAGGATTGATAATGGTGGGGAATACATCTCCAAGGATTTTGAGAATTATTTAGCAAGAGATGTATTAAGAGGCAACTTAATGCACGTGACACACCTAATTAGAATAAATTGCAAAAGGGATGAATGGTGCGATTCAGGAGCGAGTCACAGTCATGCTTTCTATGGTGAATCTAACTCAAGGATATTGGGTAGAGTTAGTACTAACAACATTACATATCATCAATCAGTCACCTAGTACACCATTAAATTACCAGATTCTAGAGGAGTTGTGGTCCAAAAGGAAACCACATTATGATCATTTGCGTGTTTTTGGATGCATGTTTTTTATTGTGAGGCATATGCACATGTGCCCAAAGAGCTTCGAAAAAAGCTAGACACAAAGTCACACAAGTGTATTATCCTTTGGGATATCATCTCTGGCACCCATAATCTTGCAAAGTAATTCATAGTTCACATGTTATCTTCAATGAGTCAAAGATGCACAAGAAAACTATCAAAGAGGTTGAGTATAGAAAAGTCACATTTAAGGACATTCCCTCAAAATCTGTGAAACTCATAAGCCTAATGATGTACCTTCCACTAGCAGCACCCCAATTGACACGGCAGAGAGCAATAGTCAAGCAGATCCTCACATCCACTTGAGCGGTTTCAGCCAGGGTGAGACTATGTCATGCTGACTGAATGCGGTGAGCCATCTTGTTACAAAGAAGCCATTCAAATGTATGACAAGGTCAAGTGGGATCAAGCCATGCAATCTGAATACAACTTGATTGTCAGTAATGAAACATGGGACTTATTTGAATTGCCAAAAGGCAAAGATGCCTTACCTTGCAAATGGGCTTTACAAATATGTATATATATATATATATATATATATATATATAAAATATCTGATGATCCACATCCTAAGTACAAGGCTCAATTGATTTCTAAGGGATTCAAGCATTAGAAGGGAGTTGATTTGATGAAATCCTCTCACCCATGGTCAAAATGACTACACTGCATAGAATGTTTGGCCTAGTAGCCATTAAGGACATGGAGCTTGTCCAAATGGATATGAATTATAGATTTTCTTCATGGGGATCTAGAAGAGGATGTTTACGTGAAGCAACCTAAAGTATTTTTACAGCCTAGTAGGGAGGAGCTTGTATGCAAACTCAAGAAATCACTTTATGGCTTAAAGTAGGGTTCAAGGTAGTGGTATCAAAAGCTTGACGTTTTTATGCGGTCTTATAGTTTTAAAAGGATTCAAGAGGATCACTGCTTGTATACAAAGAAACTCAATGATGGTTCTTTGGTTATTCTCATTCTATATGCAGATGGCATGCTTATTACAGTCTAGTCCACTAAGGACATTGCCAAAGTAAAGCAAATGTTAAGCAAAAACTTTGCTATGAAGGATTTGGGCAAAGCAAATCATTTTCTTGATACGTGTATCAAGAGAGATTATAAAAGGGGAATTCTTGAGTTATCTCAGACATCTTATATGCACAAGGTCTTGCAGTGTTTCAAATGCAGGGGGGGGAGGTAGTGAGTACACCGCTACCGTCATATTTGAAACTTAGCAAGGAAGATTCTCCCAAGTCAGATGTTGAGAGGAAAAAAATGGCAAGTGTGCCATACTCTTCCATTGTAGGCAATCTTATGTATGTTACGGTAGCTATGAGGCCAGACATTGCATTTGCAATGGGAGTGGTTAGTCGATATATGGCTAATCCTAGCAGCATTGGATAACAGTGAAACACATCCTTAGATACTTGAAGGGTATATCAAGCAGGCGTTTACGCTTTGGTAACAACGATGCATCTATTTTTGGTTACACAGATATAGATTATGCGGGTTGCAAAGACAATAGGACATCTACGTATAGCTACATTTTCACATTTGCAAAAGGAGCCATTTCTTGAAGATTATCTCTTCAAGGTTGTACGTCTTCAGGGGGGGGTTTTATTTCTTCAACAAGCATATCAAAATGCAGTTATATGGTGGTGTAGATGGAGAAAAGCACAAAAAGAGACCTATGAAGCAAGAAGATACATGGGTCGTTATATAAGGTAAATGTGTACAATATATTGAACATGTTTAAAGTCACGAGGAAATTTTTTACCATGGGGAGAGAATTTTCTTAGCATCCCATAACATTCTTGGGGTTGGCATATTGAGTATTTTGAGGTGGTGTTTATATGCCACACGAGAGAACATGACATATGCCAAGCCTGGGGCAAATGCTTGTTTATGAGGAGGAAAACTTTCCTCAATATCATGGTCCCTTGTAATTTGTGGCCAATAATTACGTATGCTAGCACCATAGAAAACGTACTTTTATTGTACCATTTGCTGTTGATTCCATAGTAGCATGCTTTGTCCTTTGAATTGTTATCACTATTACTACTTTTGGATCATTTATCAATTTGGCTTATGTTTTATTTTCAAAAACATTCAAAAGAAGAAATATAAATAGAACTCTCCTTTAATTACTATTATTAGAGTTTAAGTGAAAAACGAACACTTCTATTTTTGGGCGCATGCATGAAGAGAGAAAGAGAATCCCAAAATTGTGTCTTTACGTGCACCACACTTTTTCAGCAAGAATACATTCTTGACTCTTCACGAGGAAGATGAGTGCTCCAAGAGCATCTTGATTAAGTGACCTAGTGTTCTACCTCCCTTTCAAATCCAATGGAGCCATCAGAATCTCCATCGGTGCAAGAGTGCAATCAAGAGAGTGCATGCCATGGTTAAGAGAGAAAATTAGCATAAAAGAGGGCAAAAGTGTATCTTCTATAGCTTTGCTCTAATGGAGATTTTGATGGCTCCATTGGCTTTCTAGAGGGGGGGGGGGGGTAGAAGTTGATTCTTGTTGAAAAAGTGTGGTGTACGCAAAGATGCAATTTTGAGATTATGCTAATTTTTCTCTTAATCATGGCATTCATTCCCTTGATTGTGTAGCTCTTTCCCTAATGGAGATTTTGATGGCTCCATTGACTTCAAAAGGGGGGTAAAACACCATGCTACCTGATAAGGATGCTCTCGAAGCACTTGTATGCCTTTTGAAGAATCAAGAAGCTGATTCCTATTGAAAAATGTGATGCACGCGAAGACGCAATTTTAGGATTGTTTTTCTCTCTTCATGCATGCACCCAAAAATAGAAGTGGTTCCTTTTCACTTAAACTTTAAGATTAGTAGGTAAAGGAGAGTTCTATTTACATTGCCTTTGGAATGGTTTTTGAGAATATAACATAAGCCAAATTGATAAAATATCCAAAAGTAGTAATAGTGATAACATGAATGATCATGGTAGCGCCAGGCAAGTAATTGCACTTTTATTGCAGCAACGTGAACGGTACTATCATGTGATATAGAGAGTATTTGGCAAGTTGAGCTCTTTGTTGCACCTATAGCCAAGTTAATGTTCTTTGTGATCATGCACTTAGCACCAATCACAATCTTGTCCAGGTCATTAAAAGCCTTACCATGTAACCAGAAAAGACTTTTGTAGAATTAAGTTGGTGTACTTATAAACATATTCCCTATGTGTTCATATTATTGTAGTTGAGTCGTCAATAGTCATGAGGAGTTCATGCTCGTTAATCAAGCATTGTGACAGTGTATCTACTATTTGTTGCTCTATTGGCTACTTACCATAGATTATGTCTAAGAACTAGACGTAAATGGGGTTTGATGCATGGCAAACCGGGAAATTCATGTTGTGTGTGAAGCTGCAATAATGTATGCCGAATTTTGAATATTGCATACATGACATAGAGGTGGCTAGTGGTGGCATACAGATAGATGGTAGTTGTGTAAGATCACCAAACAATAGGATGAGCTTTTGATGGAATGGATTGTAATGGAATTGGCCTATTTAACTTGAGAGTAGTGGAAATTAATAAGATTACTTTTGAGAAATTACTTTGTGAGCATAGCGGGTAAACATAATTGAAGATAGCAACATATTCATAACAATTAATTAATTTGGCATGAACAATACTTTTGCAGGAGAGAGAATTTAGAGAACATGACAACAGTTGAGGACCGGATTTATGTGGAGCCAGTCCCCCCTCCAATAGGCATTTGTATTATGATTTCTCCCATTAAGAGAGACTTGTTACATTACAATCTTTGTGTTCCTTGTGACCTAGGTGATGCAATGAAGATGGAAAGCTTCATGCATCACAAGCATAACATAAACTTTGAAGAAAGCTTTAACTATCCCAAGCCTCAGTCCGAAGACCTCAAACACCTTCAAAGGTGGAGAGAGAGAGCTAGCCGGGAATGAGGGTAGGGAAGAGGAAGAAGAAAGATTTCATAGGAGAGAGAATTAGCTCCTCACTTATCATAACTCTTCTTGCTAGCATACATAATAGCATAGTAATGAAGATGGAGAAGATGGCAAGCTTAAGCATTGATATGAGAAAATCATTTGGGTTTGTTAGATATTAGATTTTATGACAATATCTCTCTCTTGAAATCATAGTCCTCCTCGACTATGAGGTAGACGAGATAAAGCCTTAGTAATTAGTCAATCTTACTTAGCGGGTAGAGGATCCCTTTTTACCCTACGACATCTTTCCAAGATGGATGACTAATCCATTTGGTGCTTGGGAACCATAGCTGCCGCAAGCATGTCTGCTCTTTAGTCCATTTTATTCTCCCAAAGTAGAGTGACAAATTCTACTTGGTGTTTGAGAGACGTCGTCGTCACAAACATGATTCTAAGCATGCATACTAGTTAAATTTGTGCACAATTAAAAAGAGGACTAGTCTTATAAGACAAAAACATGAGTCATTTAAAAGAAATTTGTACATTTGCTTATTCTAATGTAGCATTATAAGCATTGACAAGGTTCATACTATCCTTAAGTTGTATTCCTTGCATCAATCTAGCATCTTCAAAAGGATAATTTTTGAACTTAATAAGATACCGCCACATAATCTTACCATGTCGTAGTACCTTGTCTTCATGCCAAAGGATAGCTTCAGGTTGTAGCACCTCTTCTTGGTCTTCAACTTCAAGAGGGTCTTCAATAATTGGTTCACTTGGTGGCTCTCCTTTGTAGGGCTTGAGTAGGCTTACATGAAAGGCATTGTGTATGAGCCAATGGTTGGGCAACTTGATTTTGTAAGCCGTCTCATTGATGGGCTTCAAGATTTGGAAAGGACCATAGTATCTTTTTGCTAACTTAGCATATTACTTTTGATGGCCCGTAGGATTTTTGCCCGTTTTTTGCCTTAATTGAGCTTTAGGAAACTTAAGTAAGACCCAATCATTTTCTTTGAACATTAAGGCACTTCTGTGCTTGTCAGCGATAGCTTTTTGCCTTTGTTGAGATGGATATAGCCTCCTTAATCTTTTGAAAAGATTCTTGTAGGTCTCGGTTATACTCGTCAGTAGCGAAGATCTTCCCATGTACTTTGATTAGCAAGGGACTTTTAAGTCTTCCCTCAATGATCTCAAAAGGTGCTTTTGCCGTAGAAGTATGTACAGTATTATTGTAGGCATACTCTATAAGAGGTAAGTACTTTTTCCATTGTGAGCATTGATCTACTTCGGTAACATAAGTCTTGAGTAGATTGAGTATCGTAAGATTGGCTATCTCACTTTGGCATCTGTTTGTGGGTGATAGGCCTAAGAGAAATTCAATCTTGCTCCTAGATTTTCAAAGAGACCTTTCCAAAAAGTACTGGTCATTCTAGGATCTCTATCTGACATGATGGATGTGGGTAATCCATGGTGTTTGAAAATCTAAGATACGAAGAGAGTTGCCATTTGGTGTGTCTTAATAGTCTTTTTGACAGGAATAAAGTGTGCTTGCTTGTTAAAGGTGTCGACTATTGTCCATATTCCCGTATTCCCATGGATAGACTTGGGAAATCCAAAGATGAAATTCATGGATATACTCTCCCACGATGAATTTGGAATAGGCAATGGTTGGAGTAATCCAGGTTGCTTCCCTCTATCATACTTGGTCTTTTGGCACACTACACATTTTGAAACATACTCTTGTATGTCCACTTTCATGGTAGGCCAATAGAAGTACGTCTCTACTCCTCGGAGAGTAGGTTGAATACCTCTATGCCCCGCATAGCAAGGAGCATGGGATTCATACATAACTTTCTATGAAGGGAATGGGTAACACATAGCCTATTGCCGTGGAGAAGATAACCATTTTGCAAGGTGAATGGTTCCTCTTTATTCCCCAAAGCAAGGGCTGACATTATGTCTCTAAAATTAGGGTCAGTAGCATACTCATCTATCATAGAGGATGGATCATTGTGAGTAGCTATAAACACCACATTAACTTTTTGTCCTCGTCGTGAAAGTGCATCAGCCACACTTGATTGTGCTTACCAGTAATGTGAGCAATATGGAAATTAAATTGCGAAAGAAAATTTTCCCACCTCATTTGTTTGTCGGAAAGCTTGGTTTGCGTCATGAAATACTTGAGACTTTGGTGGTCGGTTCGTAGAATAAATGGAATCCCCAATAAGTAGCGCTTCCATGTGTTTACGGCATGTAGAACAACTATAATCTCTTTTTCATAAATGCCCAAGACTCGTTCATCCGTATTGAGCCTGCGGCTCTCATATGCTATGGCATGTCCTTCTTGAAGCAAAACTGCTCCAAGGCAATCACCACAAGCATCACATTGGACCTCAAATGGTTTTGAGAGATCGGAAAGCATGAGGACTGGTTGAGAGGGAAGCTTCTCCTTGAGCTTTTCAAAAGAATTTTGCTCCTTAGCAATCCATACATACTTAATGTTCTTCTTAGTTAAGTCATGTAGTGGTCCTACTACTTGAGAGAATTTTGCTATGAAGCATCTATAGTATGCGCACATACCAATAAAGCTTCTTAGCTCATGTAGATTCCTTGGGTTAGGCCATGCTTTTATTACCTCTAACTTTGATGGATCCATACAGATACCATCTTGAGAGATAATATGACCTAGGTATTGAATCTCTTGAAGGAAAAATTCGCTTTTCTTTTGGTTGAGAAAAAGCTTATTCTCCCTCAATGCAAAATCACTTGGAGATGTTGCTTATGTTCCTCCAAAGACTAGTAGATGATGATATCATCAAAGAACACTTCGGTGAATTTGCGGTAAGGTTTAAAAATTTTCTCCATTAGACGATTGAATGTAATTGGTGCATTAGTCAAGCAAAAAGGCATGACTAGATATTCATAAAGATCAAACATTGTGCAAAACACGGTCTTTAGGATATCTTCATCCACTATCCTTATTTGATGACAGTCATTTTTAAGGTCAATCCTACTGAACTAGGTAGAGCCTTGTAGCTTATCAAACAAATCTTCTACCCGAGGCACGGGAAATCTGTTTTTGATAGTGATATGGTTTAGTGCTCGATAGTCCACACACATACGGTATGTACCATCTTTCTTTTGCACTAAAAGGACTAGAGAACAAAAGGGAGAGGAACTAGGCCTCACCATCCCTTTATCTACCAATTCTTGTACTTGCCTCATGATCTCCTCTTGTTGAGCTTGTGAGACTCGATAAGGAGGCTTGTTAGGTGGTGAGCTTCCTGGAAGGAGGCTTTTTAGGTGGTGAGCTTCATGGAAGGAGCTCAATGCGATGGTCATCATCCCCCGTTTTGGAGGTAAGTCCATAGGGATATCATTGATGAACACATCTTGGAATCCTTTTAGAAAATTATACAAGTCTAACTCTTCTTGATTCCTACCATTTACAATTGATGAAACATTAGGATCTTTTAGAGACTCTTTGTCAAAAATCATGTACGCAGAAGTTGAGCTCTTCATTGATTTATCGAAAGAGGAGAGTTTATAAGTGGAATGGTGCAACCACGCTCACTAGCATCTATATACATGTTCTTTCCCCTATATGTGAAGGAGATTCTCCTTTCAAGGAACTTCATATTGGCAGCCATGCGATCAAACCATGGTACCCCTAGGATAGCATCCTCAAGTTGGAGAGGAGAGATGAAAAAGTCTTCTTTGTCGACGTAGCTTTGGGCATAAAGCCTCAACTTCCCAGTCAAGGGAGTAACGGAGGCTTGTTGTCCCTTAAAATTTGTGTCAGCCATTACCATATCTCCCATCTTGAAAGCTTGAATGCCCAACTTGGTCGCCAACTCCATTGATATGAAGTTGTGAGTAGAGCCAGGGTTAAATAAAATGAAGGCATCATGCTCTCTTACCTTTCCCCAAGCATAGGAAAGCGATGATTCTTTGCAATGAGAATCCTCTTTTGGAGCTTCGATGGTGGAAACCCTAGGAGTCTCACTGCGAGCATTCTTTGGGCAGAAGAACGATAGCCATGTCCTTGCTCCCCACGCTTGAAACGCTTATGGTCCTTGTGAAAAGCTTCAAGCTCTTCAGGAGAGAGTTTGTTTTTGCCTTTGTAAACTCTCTTCTCCTTGGATCGATTGTTGTTGTTGTTGTTGGAAGTGCCTTGGGAAGAATTTTGAGCATTGGTTTTCCCCTTTGCATCATTTTTGTCTTTGTTTCCATGGGCTTGACATTCCGTCTAGCCCCTTGATGGAAACTGATGCATGAAGCAACCATGGTGTGATGGATTACTTCGCTGATAGAACCAGACCGTTCGGCCAACTCTTCATGTAATCCCGCACAGAATTGTTGCCTTTGCTCGGCAAAGTCTATCTTTTGAAAGATAATAGCCTTGAGATGTAAATCCCAAAACTTGTCTACATACTTGTGGGTAGACTCATGAGAGAGAAGCTTCAAGCTGCGCCATTTGGTAAGCACTTTGTCCTTTGCATCGCTTGCAAGGAATTGCTTCATGATGGAAACTCGTAGAGTTTTCCATGTCTTTGGGGCTTCGCCGTTGCCACGAAGGCTAGCCCACCATTGATGAGCTGATTTTTGGAAGTGCATAGCTACATGGCGTAGCTTGGAGGACTTTGTGAAGCCGTCATCTCTCCAAAAGCCGCATCAAATTGCTGGATGAAGGCCAACACTTTGTCAGTAGCACCAAAGGTGCCATCATAGGTGACAAAAGAGATACTCTTTCCTCCCTCCTTGAACTTCTTTAGCTTTTGTGACCTTCGTCATGCAGGTATGATTTGCGATGTCCTCCCCTCTTGTATGCTCTGGGAGAATAGCCATAGCTTTCATTGGAAGAGGAGGAAGGTGAAGAATAAGGAGAAGAGGGTGACCTCTTTCTTGCCCTTTTCTTCCTTTGTTTCCTCTCTTCCCTTTTGGAGTGACTAGGAGAAGGACTGTGTGTTGATCTTTTCCTCTTGGGAGGAGTGGGCGATCGTCTAGACCGCCGTCTTTATGGAGCCACATCTTCAAAGGAACTTAAACTTTCATTTCTTTCTTGCTCTTTGGATTCCTCCTCTCATATGGAAGACAGTCTTCTTTTGGGGGTCTCTTCAAGAGGCCTCCTAGAGAGGAAGGGAAATCCCATAAGCGTGAAGTTGTTCAGTAACTTCGGCTTGCAAAGCAGGGTTGCCTATAGCTTGATGCAACCTAGTTACGAGATAATTCACAAACATATGGGCATAATCATTAGCACCTTCATGTGTAAAATCAAAGCTATAAATGTTTATTCTACTCTCTTGGTTATTTTCAGCCATGTTAACAAAATTTATATATGTACTTAGTGTATGCTTTGGCAATTCAAAACCTTAGTTTCCACTCCTCTTAGCCTTTGAAAATCGGTTCTTAAGTATCGACACCCACGGCTCGAAGTGGTTAATTATAGAGAGTAGGGGAGTAATTCTAACATAACAGAGTTGCCGAGGAGCTCCTTTTGGACTTCTTATGGCCCAATAATGGTAAAGCCGTAGGAACGTCTAAAAAGACTCCATTATTAAGTCCAAAGCTCCCGAGGTGTGCACCATATCCCACATAGTGGGCTCAAAAAAACCGACAATAGATCCCAGTTCCACTTACCCTAATTAACAACATCAACCATTTATAGGATACTTAAGGACCTCTCTTCTTAAGCAAGAAAAGAGAAACCAAATGCTCTTATACCAAGTTAATGGAATTGGCCTATTTAACTTGAGAGTAGGGGAAATTAATGAGAGCACTTTTGAGAAATTACTTTGTGAGCATAGCGGGTGAACATAATTGAAGATAGCAACATAATCATAACAATTAGCTAACTTGGCATGAACAATACTTTTGTAAGAGAGAGAATTTAGAGAACATGACAACAAATGAGGACCGGATTTATGTGGAGCCAGTCCCCCCTTCAATAGGCATTTGTATTATGATTTCTCCCATTAAGAGAGACTTGTTACATTACAATATTTGTGTTCCTTGTGATTTCTCCCATTAAGAGAGACTTGTTACATTACAATCTTTGTGTTCCTTGTGACCTAGGTGATGCAATGAAGATGGAAAGCTTCATGCATCACAAGCATAACATAAACTTTGAAGAAATCTTTAACTATCCCAAGCCTCAGTCTGAAGACCTCAAACACCTTCGAAGGTGGAGAGAGAGAGCTAGCAGGGAATGAGGGTAGGGAAGAGGAAGAAGAAACATTTCATAGGAGAGAGAATTAGCTCCTCACTTATCATAACTCTTCTTGCTAGCATACATAATAGCATAGTAATGAAGATGGAGAAGATGGAAAGCTTAAGCATTGAAGCATGGCTCTTGGTTGGATTTGCACTCCATAGCCAAGAGTGTTGATGTAGGCTCTCAACCTCTACTTTCTTGGAGAAGGAGAGGGAGCTCTTGCACTTTGCACAATGCATAATGAGAGTGTGTGTGAGTGTGTTTGGGAGAGTATACCCCTCAAGCAACCCCCTAGTCTGCTTTGGTCGACCCCCCCTTGTAGCTCATGCTTGAAGCTCATTGGACCCCTCCAGGCCTAGCCAATCACAAGAAGGAGGCATTACAAGCAACAAGGGTAGCCTTGGGACAAGTGTCCCCCTTTCCCCTTTGAGAGAGAGGACTTGATAAATGCAAAGACAATTAATTAAATCTCCTGAATTATCATTGGACCCCTTGGGTGGCCAACCAATAGGCTTTAAGCACACCATGAGGGCAACATGAGGAGGAACTTGACAAGTGTCCCTTTTGCTTTCTTTGTACCAAGCATGCCTTGTGTGAGTGTGTGGGTGTTCTCTCTCATCCCCCCTCTTGTAGGGCTCGCCCCCTCCTTGTAGGGATTGAATTTGACTTTTTGACACCTCAAGCCCCTCATGCTTAGGCCCAGTTCAAAGCTTGGCCCTTAAGCACTTTAAGCTTGGACTGCATTCTCACCTCAAGTACAACCCTAGCATCTCAAGCATGACAAGCACCTCAAGCACCTCAATCATCAAGCACCTCAGTCATCAAGCACGACAAGAACCTCAAGCATCTTAAGCTTGGGCAGGGTTCCCACCTGAAGCTCAGCCCTAGCTCACCTAAGGTCAAAGGACTTTTAATCACACATTATTGGAGGTCTTCAATGCAGCTAACCCTAAGGTCTTATGCTCCATTGGTTAGCCTTTCTCTTTGATAGACCATCTCTCATTTGGGCCCCTTTACCATTGGCCCCGTGTTGAGATAGATCTATAAGCACATGTTTATATATGAACCCTTATTCCCGTTTATTGTCCCACATTAAGTGATCATTTTAATATGAGAAAATCATTTGGGTTGGTTAGATATTAGATTTTATGACAGGATCAAGCAGTGTTCCACTACTTACTTCACTATTTGGCAAACGATCATGTAAAAAATTGCACTTATCGATATTTCATCAATGATAATGATGTTGGCATCATTGAAGGCTATAAATATTTCATCAATGGGATGTATTACTTGTGGAAAATGTTTTTTTGATTATGGAATTTTGACTTGTTGGTAGTGAACTGTTGTCACCAAGTTGTTGAGGTGGGCAAATATTGTGCCTATGGATGCAATGAGGATAAAAAAATTATTATTTCTTATGAAAATTTGAGGTCAAGTATTTGATGAGGAATGGCTTTCCACACCCTAGCACACCTGTTATGATATGTAGGCCTTTGTTCAACCTTGATATCTCTTCAAAGATTGTTTATTATTGTGAAGCGAGAGCTACATCGTTGGTCTCGTGGAAGTCCTGAAGCAGTTGGAGAATTCTACCACAACTTTGGCAGTCTATTCGCTCGATATGTTGATCTATTGCACATGTGATTGGATTTTCACGGTAGAGGATGATTTTTTGTTTAATAAGATTTAGAGTATGTCCTCCATTTTCAAACATGAGCATGTTGCATTTCATATGTTTGTTTATATACATCGCCAAGTCTTTGTCATTGAGAATCAACCCACGGACCTTGCACTCCATAAAGTAGGAAGAGGATGTACTATTTGGGGAGAGAATCTCTACCTCGTTCCTAAAGGGAACTTTTTGTAATAAGACGTTGAAAAAGAATCCCTCTGTTTAGTGGCCTGGATCGTATTTTGTGAACTTGATAAGGTGTTGATTCATGAAGATAGTGTTATTCTATGCATCACAAAAGCCTTTTACAGGGGTATGTTGGTCTAGCTTAAGGATTTTGTATTTTTTGTGGTACTCATGGAATGTAATGCTTGCTAGATGCAATGGCATTGCACAATATAAATCAATTGGATGCATTAGTATTGTATGGCTGCTAGATAACAACCTTTGACAAAGTGATGGTGAGGAGGAGTTAATGTATTCAATGAGTTCACTCCTTGTGATATTAGGTAGCTTCAAACAATTGATTATTTTTTCTTTTGGAGAGATTGGCTTTTACAATATTGAGGCTGCAATCAACCGGAGTTTGACTTCATCCAGGCCATGAAGGCCAAGCCTTGCAGCGTCATCTGTCGAGAGGTTTATTTTTCAAAGGGTTACAGGTTTTATTGCATACTTGAGAAGATAATGTGATATAAATGAATTTGTGATCTTTGAATGTTCATATGTGCTTTCCATAGGAGGAGGATAATGGGATGATATGGAACAATTCGATGTTCATACCCAAGTCGACAATAAAGCCATCGAGAGGTGAAAGGATCTATAGTTGGAGTTGTACTATAGTGTGTTCAAATGGAAATCCATATTTACGCACTTTTCCTTCCCCCACCACTTAGCAAGACTCCCTACACGTGTATTTGTTTTGTGATATGAGGTTCCGCAACTCAAAGGAGAAGCCATCTCGTAATTCTGCTGGTATGTTTGCGGTAATCTTGTTTGTTTCATAAAATAACATGTGCATGCAATGACCTTGATTGTGTATCTTGTAGCGTACCAACAAGTGATCCTCTATACATCCCAACATATTTCTTCCACCAAGGATGTATTTATTTAAGAATGTGTGGAAGTGGTGATGGAAGTAGGCAGCACACTCAAACTTAAAATTTAGATTGTAGCCTTGAGTGAGTTTCTCAATTGTAATGGCCTCTTTCCATCTAGTTTGGGAAACCTCATCAGTAAGTGAATGTCAAGCACAGATATGGGAGTCTCCATGTGTCCACCATTCTTATGAGATCTCTCAAATTTCTTCACTGCCATGACAGGGTACCTAGCATTGTCGATGGTAGGTTGTATTGAACAATTTGTTTAATTTCATCTTGGATAGATGCATTCTTGTGTGTCCTACTTATATAAGGTTATCAATGTCCCTTTGGAGGAATGCACTATTGGTGGAATTTGCAATCATGATAGCTTGTTTCAATTGTTACATCATGAGCAAGGATGGCTTGTATAAAATTAGAGAAGAAACTTCCCACCCTCATTGTGATGTACTCACTAAAGTCCATTTCTGTCAAAAAGAGGAAAGGGAATATTTCTTAGTCCATTGTAATGTCTTTAGCTTCAGACTCATGGGTTGGTAGCCCATTGTACTGAAAAGTAATTGTCTACTTTCTTAGTCTAGAGGTATCACGTATTCATATGGAACCAAATTCATGTGTGTCTTTTGTACTAAATGCAGTTCTCTTTGATGTGTTGTATAGATTCAACAAAATGCAAATTTCACATTGAGCCTCTGCTTGCTACGTTAGTTCATATGGATCATTCTCCCAATGGTTTCTAATGATTTCTCTACAACCGATGGTGACAATACACATTTGGACGTCTTTTTGATAGGTTGCTTAGTGATGGCCTTGTACTTCTTGTTGAGAATCGGATTGTTCTTTATGTTGTATGCTAGTGTTGCTGCTAGTGGTGTGTTTGTAAGGTGTATAGTTGAGCGTCGCATATTCAAGTTCACTGGCCAACAAATTAGCGCATTGTAAAGTAATGATCGCCAATCAAGCAAGCCTTTTGTAATCACATTTTTTGGGAGACACACAATCACTGTGCATACGGTTTATTTCAAGAACTTGGTACATCAACACAAATTTTGAATAATTATTTTTTACCTGTTCCATGTCATAAATTTGTTTTAGTTTTGTCAAATTGTCAATTATTTTCATATCCCGGTTGTACGGGATAGACACAACCACACAAAAAAAATGGTAAGACCTCCCTAAATCTGTTTGTCGAGTTCTTGTTGTCCCCCATTCTGGTTGTTGTCCAAAGGAAACACACATGTTAAGTATGGAGCCTGATTTACCCTTGTAATTTTCTGTGGTAAAATCGCACATTTGTAAGGCCCCCATTATGAGGAGAAGCCATCGTGCGTGAAGGAAAATCACTCACCGGAAACCAAAATTTTCACGGACAAGAATCAGGGGCAACTTTAAAGGCCTCGGGGGCGGAGGCCCCCGAGACTTTTTTTTCGCCGGAATATTATGGCCGGACGGCGGCCGGAAAGTGGTCGAAAAACAACCGGTCGGTTGGCCGGTGGCCGGTAGTCAATGGCCGATGGCCAGTGGTCGGAAGTCAATGGCCGGTGGCCGGTGGTCGGAAGTCAATGGCCGGTGGCCGGTGGCCGAATTCAATGGCCGGTGGCCGAATTCAAAAGCGGACTTGTCTTCTCAAGGGCGGCCACACATGGGCGGATTGGAGGGTCCGATTTGGACTTATTCGCACAAGGGCGGCTACACATGGCTGTCTCTCATAAGAGAGGGCAGCCCTTTTGGCCTATAAAAGGAGGACATTTCTACACACATTTCATAGTGTGAAGTTGATGCAACAAGGTGAGTGTGAGGTGGTGAGAGTGAAGCAAGGCGGGAGCTCCATTAAGGGTATAATCCCTTTGTAAACTACTTCTTGTTTTGAAGTACTAAAGCCATTGAGTGGCTGCTTTCCCGTGGACGTAGCCCACATTGGGTGAACCACGTATATCGTGTGTACTCTCTCTCTCTCTCTCTCTCTCTCTCTCTCTCTCTCTCTCTCTCTCTCTACTCTATAATCTCGTGTATGTAAATCTATCTCTCTCTATTAAGTAATCTACTCAATTATCTATTTAGCTACGTCTTATTTCCTAACAACTGGTATCAGAGCAAGGTTTGCTCGTAGCTAAATTATCTCAAGGAAAGGATTCCTTGAATTGAGTGGGAGTTATGGCGGAGGAAGGGAAGCTCAAGATTGAGAAGTTCAACGGCAAAAACTACCAACATTGGAAGATGCAGATTGAAGACTATCTCTACCAGAAGGACCTCTATTTGCCACTAGGCGGTCTTGCGAAGAAGCCCGCAACAATGGCAGATGAAGCATGGATTGTCCTTGATCGAAAGGCACTGGGAACAATCCGGTTAATCTTGGCGTCAACGGTGGCCTTCAATGTTTCGGAGATGAAGACCACGGAGGACTTGATGAAGTCACTTGATGACTTCTACGAGAAACCATCGGCATCCAATAAGGTATTTCTTATGAAGCGCTTGTTCAATCTAAAGATGGCAGAGAATGGTTCAGTTGCAGAACACCTAAATGACTTTAACACAAACATAAGTCAACTTCGATCAGTGAAAATCAATTTCGATGACGAAGTGCGAGCTCTCCTTATACTATCATCTCTACCGGATAGTTGGGACAGCCTTGTGATGGCTGTAAGTAATTCTATCTCTGGCACAAATACTCTTAAGTTTGATGATGTTGTGGGTGTTCTCCTAAGCGAGGAAATGCGAAGGAGAAGCACAGGAGAATCATCAAGTGCTGCACTATCAGTGGAAACAAGAGGAAGGCTTAAGGAGAGGTTCAAAAACCAAAAGGGTCGTGATCGCTCAAGGCGGAGCAAGTCACGCACAAAGTCAGTTCTTGAATGTTGGAACTGCGGCAAGAAGGGACACGTCAAGAAGGATTGCTGGTCCAAGAAGAAGAAGGAGACAGAGTCTCAAGACAACAAGCCAACATCGGAGGCCAATGTGGTAGGTAAAGTAGAGCAAGATGCTCTAATTCTCTCATTAGACAATGTGTCTAATTCCTGGATAGTAGATTCTGGGGCTTCATTCCATGCGACACCACACAAGCAACATTTCCAAGACTACACCAAAGGTAATTTTGGGTATGTATACTTGGGAGATGATGAAGCTTGTGAGATTGTCGGCAAAGGTACAGTTTCTGTCAAAACTGCTAATGGAAATGAATGGAAGCTTAAAGATGTTAGGCATGTTCCTTCTCTTCGCAAAAATTTGATCTCTACAGGACAATTGGATGATGAAGGTCACAACATTGCATTCGGAAACAAACGGTGGAAGATCTCAAAGGGTTCTTTGGTGGTTGCCAAGGGTGAAAAAGTCGGTACACTTTACTTGTGTACTGTTAGCACGCAACCTTCAGCTTGTGCAGCAACTACAGAAGTTGACAGTGCGGTGTGGCACTACCGACTTGGGCATATGAGTGCCAAAGGAATGCAAATCCTTCAAACAAAGAAGCTTCTACCAGGTTTGAAAGAAGTGGACTTAAAGTTCTGTGAAGATTGTGTTTATGGTAAACAAAAGAGGGTAAAATTTCAAAAATCAGGAAATGAAAGAAAAAATAAAAAACTTGAGTTGGTTCATTCTGATGTTTGGGGTCCTGCAAGTACACCATCACTTGGTGGCTCATTGTACTATGTAACATTCATAGACGATGCAACTAGAAAAACATGGGTTTATGTCATGAAGAATAAATCCGATGTATTTTCCATATTTCAAAGGTGGAAAGCCTTTGTGGAGAATGAAACAGGTACCAAGGTTAAATGCCTCAGATCCGACAATGGAGGCGAATATTGCAGCCAAGCTTTTGAAAGCTTTTGTGCTAGCAATGGCATTCGGAGGCAAAGGACAACCCCAAGGACACCTCAACAAAATGGGATTTCGGAAAGGATGAACAGGACAATCATGGAACGAGCACGAAGCATGCGGCTACATGCAGGCCTACCGCTTGAGCATTGGGCGGAAGCTGTAAGTACGTCTGTGTACTTAATCAATCGGTCACCCTCAACGGCATTGGATGGGGGAGTTCCAAAAGAGGCATGGACAGGTAAACCGGTGAATTATGCATTTCTCAAAGTGTTTGGGTGTGAGGCTTTCATGCACATAGATAGAAGCCTAAGATCAAAGTTAGATGCAAAGTCCAAAAAGTGTTTCTTCATTGGCTATGGAGAAGGAGACTTTGGGTATCGCCTATGGAATCCTGAAGATGGTAAAATCTTAAGGAGTAGGGATGTAATTTTTAACGAAAAAAATATGTACAAAGATTACTTGGAAAGAAAACAAACAAAAGAAACAGGTGATGAGTACATGGAGCTTGAGGACGGTGAAGACTCAAGGACTACAAACGGTGACAATGTATAACAACGTCAACCAAATGAGGAGCCTCAACCTATTCCCCGAAGATCTACAAGAGCAAGTAGACCTCCAGAAAGGTTTGTTCCTTCCTTCAACCATCTCTTGATCTCAGATTCTGGAGAGCCGGAATCATATGAAGAAGCTATGCAACATGAATCCAAAGAAGAATGGACGAAGAGCATGCAAGTGGAGATGGACTCACTACATCGCAACCAAACATGGGAGTTGGTTGAGTTGCCTAAAGGTAAGCGGGCACTTCAAAACAAATGGGTGTACAAGCTAAAGGAAGAAGAAGGTGGGAAGAAAAGGTACAAGTCTAGGCTTGTGGTAAAAGGTTTTTCTCAAAAGAAAGGTATTGACTTCAATGAAATATTTTCTCCTGTTGTAAAAATGAACTCAATTAGGCTTGTCTTAAGCCTTGTGGCTGCTCATGATCTAAATCTCGAGCAAATGGATGTAAATACGGCATTCCCTCACGGTGACTTAGAGGAGGAAATCTACATGCTTCAACCAAAGGGGTATGAAGTAAAGGTAAGGAGAAAATGGTTTGCAGATTAAAGAAGAGCTTGTATGGTTTAAAGCAAGCATCAAGACAATGGTACTTGAAGTTTGATCAATGGATGTTGGATCATGGATTCACAAGATGCAACTCGGATCACTGCGTCTACACGGAGAATTTGGGAGATGGGAAATTCATCATCCTAATGTTGTATGTTGATGACATGTTGATTGCAAGTGCTAACATGCAGGACATCAAAGACCTAAAAGAGGAGCTGTCCAAATCTTTTTCAATGAAAGATTTAGGTGCTGCAAAGAGGATACTTGGTATGAAAATATCAAGGGACAGGACGAAGAAGACAATAAAGCTATCTCAAGAAGATTACATCAAGAAGGTACTAGAAAGGTTTGCAATGCAAAATGCAAAACCAGTTTCTACACCTTTGGCTGCTCATTTTAAACTAACGAAGGATATGTGTCCAAAGACACAAGAGGAGATAGCCTATATGTCTAAAGTTCCATATGCTGCAGCGGTAGGTTCTCTAATGTATGCTATGGTCTGGACAAGGCCAGACATTGCACATGCAGTGGGAGTTGTGAGTAGGTTCATGGACAACCCAGGTAAAGAGCATTGGCAAGGTGTGAAGTGGATACTTAGGTATCTAAAAGGGACAACAACAAATGCTTTGTATTTTGGACGAACTGATATTTTTCTAGAAGGGTATGCTGATGCAGATATGGCAGGTGACAAAGATACTCGAAGGAGCACTACTGGCTATGTGTTCACGGTTGGAGGCACAGCAGTAAGCTGGGCTTCAAAGCTGCAGAAAGTGGTTTCACTTTCTACCACGGAAGCAGAGTATGTAGCAATGACGGAGGCAAGCAAAGAAATTCTGTGGCTTCACAGATTCTTAGAAGAGCTTGGATTCAAACAAGACAATTGTGTCTTGTACAGTGATAGCCAAAGCGCTATCCATCTTGCGAAGAACTCAGCCTTTCATTCAAGGACAAAGCACATTGAGGTGAGATATCACTTCATGCGCACTCTTTTGGAAGAGGGACAACTAAAGCTAGGAAAGGTGCATACAAGTGAAAATCCTGCAGACATGTTTACAAAGGTGGTCAACAAGGAGAAGTTGAGCTTTTGCTCATCTTCAATCGGCATTCAAGGATAAGAAGCCAGAATGGAAAGCAGTCACCGGTTTGGTTTGGAGATCAGTCTCCAAGTGGGAGACTTGTTAAGTATGGAGCCTGATTTACCCTTGTAATTTTCTGTGGTAAAATCGCACATTTGTAAGGCCCCCATTATGAGGAGAAGCCATCGTGCGTGAAGGAAAATCACTCACCGGAAACCAAAATTTTCACGGACAAGAATCAGGGGCAACTTTAAAGGCCTCGGGGGCGGAGGCCCCCGAGACTTTTTTTTCGCCGGAATATTATGGCCGGACGGCGGCCGGAAAGTGGTCGAAAAACAACCGGTCGGTTGGCCGGTGGCCGGTAGTCAATGGCCGATGGCCAGTGGTCGGAAGTCAATGGCCGGTGGCCGGTGGTCGGAAGTCAATGGCCGGTGGCCGGTGGCCGAATTCAATGGCCGGTGGCCGAATTCAAAAGCGGACTTGTCTTCTCAAGGGCGGCCACACATGGGCGGATTGGAGGGTCCGATTTGGACTTATTCGCACAAGGGCGGCTACACATGGCTGTCTCTCATAAGAGAGGGCAGCCCTTTTGGCCTATAAAAGGAGGCCATTTCTACACACATTTCATAGTGTGAAGTTGATGCAACAAGGTGAGTGTGAGGTGGTGAGAGTGAAGCAAGGCGGGAGCTCCATTAAGGGTATAATCCCTTTGTAAACTACTTCTTGTTTTGAAGTACTAAAGCCATTGAGTGGCTGCTTTCCCGTGGACGTAGCCCACATTGGGTGAACCACGTATATCGTGTGTACTCTCTCTCTCTCTCTCTCTCTCTCTCTCTCCTCTCTCTCTCTACTCTATAATCTCGTGTATGTAAATCTATCTCTCTCTATTAAGTAATCTACTCAATTATCTATTTAGCTACGTCTTATTTCCTAACAACACACACTCTGATGTTGTTCTCGAGGGTTTTTTTTTGGGGGGGGGGGGGGGGGGGGGGGGGGGGGGGGGGGGGGGGGGGGTCTACTCATTATTTTAAGTGCTCTGGGAACTCTTCCTTATGTCTATTTCAAGCCTTTGTTAGTGGTTTGGGCTTGAGGGGGGATTGTTGGTGGGTTCAAGCCTTGTTTGGTGTAATCTATGGGATCATGCCCTGTCACAAATCTATGAGCATCACTCTTTAGTGTGGAGTTTGCATGGTAAAAGGGTATGGCTACTATTCGTCAAATTTTTATATATGCAATAGTATTTTAATAATCAAGAATAACGTTCGTTTTGCTCTCAAGAAAGTCTCTACTCTCTCTGCTCTCTCTCTCTCTCTCTCTCTCTCTCATTGCTCCTCTCATTGCTATGACACAAGAGCGCCCATAGGTGGTTTTTGTTTCATGCTTGGTAGTTCATACATATCTTGGTCAAGCAAGAAGGAACCTACTATGGCCACATGTAGTTGTGAGACTTGAGTACAAGGTATATTTCATAGCTATGTTCGAGTCTGTGTGGCTTAGACGCCTTATGGCCAATTTGGAAGTTGGTCGAGTTGCATTGATAGTCAAAGCGCATTGGTAGTTGCGAGGAACTCAATGTTTCATGCTCACATAGAGAAAATTGAGGTGCATTATCACTATGTCAGGGAGAGACTCCCAAGTGGAGAGATCAGCTTAGCTTATGTGTTGACACAAGACAACCTTGCGGATTTTGCCACATAGGCATTGCCTCATGAGAAGTTCCAACCTTTTCAGATAGCTTTGGGTTTGGTTCCCTTTGTGGACTAATCATGTCCATGGGTGTGACACTTCCCTACACTCTATGTGCCAACTCTCGCTCATCGCATCATTCCTAGGGGGATTTATTGCAATGTATATGGTAGTGATATGTGTGAACACACATAGGACCGCCGTGGCATTTTTTCCCTTTCTAGGAGGTCCCCCCCCCCCCCCCCCCCCCATGCTTTGTATATACACCCATCACTCTAGGAATATCTTATCTTGTATTTCACACACTTAGTAATATACTCTCTGTTGTGTGCCTTGAGCTTATTCTCCATCTCCAAACTGTGCGTGCAATCCTAAAACTCTAACTTCAACAACTTTTTTGGTGATAGAGCACTATGAACATTGAAAAAGATTATAATGTTATGTGCATTTTTGGTGTGATCGTGGTCTCCTGGAGTTATTAATCTACTAATCAACAAGTGTTGCCTTTGTAATTTGCACCTCATTCGGACTTTCTAGTGGGATCTTCAATACATGGAGTTATTCTACTACTAAGCAACAAGTGTCTCTTTGTAATTTGTACCTCATATTTTTATAATCATTTTTGGCTTTTGCATGAGAGCTGACAATACAGGGTAGTTAATTTTGTGCTTGATTGCAGATATTGTTACATTTCTTTGATTTTTCATCTTGCCAAGAAAATGGACTTCTACTTTAAAAGAAACCCCCCCTTTTCGCATGTCCAATATAATGATTGTAGTAGTCTCACGATTGTTTTTGGCCTGCCCAAAGGGCTAAGGCCATAGTGATGTGTTCCCTTTGTACATTTTTTTGATTGGTTGGTTGCCAGAGCAGACACTCATTAAAAAGATTTATAAAGATAGGGCTTTGGAGACACTCACTAAAATCTTTGATTGCTTTCAGGTGATACCCATACTCATTGCCATGAGCATTGTATATTGTATGATTCAATGTTGGAAAGGAGACTCGTGAGAGTGTTGTAATTGGCAGTATGTCTGCAGTGTCACTGTAACTAATTCTCGAATCCTTTCCTCTCTCTCTCTCTATGCTTGAGACCAACTTCTCTCTCTCTATGTCTGTTGTGATTCGTGAAATCTATCTTGCTCTCTCTCTTTCTCCCCCCATGCCGGGGCATGGCCTTAGGGTCTGTGTGCTCAAGGCGGGGGCCATAGCATGAAATAAAGAGTGGGAGTGCTCTCTCCTCCTATGTGTATGCTCTCTCTCTCTCTCTCTCTCTCTCTCTCTCTCTCTCTCTCTCTCTCTCTCTCTCTCTCTCTCTCTCTCTCTCTCTCTCTCTCTCTCTCTCTCTCTCTCTCTCTCTCTCTCTCTATTGCTACGCTCATTTCAGCCATTTTTGAGCATCGAGAGTCACTTATGAACTCCACTCACACCACGTGACATGTTCATTTGGTCCCATAGGTCATATTTGACCTCCCAGGACGATAATAGAACTATCTATCTATCTATCTATCTCTCTCTCTCTCTCTCTCTCTCGGCATTCCAGCTTTCAATAGGGGCTTTCCAAAGCTTCATGACCAACACGGTAGGTCACAACGTGAATGGATGGAGAGCAACCAACATTTGGAGGAAAAAAATCTCTCCCCTTCTCTACTAAGTTGCGCGGGGTTGTGTGTCTGAGTCACTACATCGATGGCCATGTAGCCCAACAACTTGCAGCTCCATGCTCCCAAGCCTTGCAACCCCAAGGGGGTGGAGCAAGTAGGGCTATGCAACAAGCGAAGGGAAACGAGGCACGAGTGGGGACAATGGCAGCTAGAGATCTTTGCAAGCAGAGCTGGCACTGGTGATCCTCAACTGCGGGCTAGGTAGCCGCACCTTACTTTTTCTTATATGATGTTGATCTCAACTTTGGATTCCGCTCCATTTATTTTTGTAACTTTTTCAATCATCTCGACTTGCTTGGGAGTTAATTTTGTTCCATCATTGCACTTCAACCATCAGCCTTAGAATAGCTAACTTCATGGTGCGTCGGAACCATGTGTATTTCTACACGAGCTTAGTTCGTCAAATCTGTTCTACTCTACTCTAGTGATTGTGAAGAATTGGTGAAGCTTGTTGTTGCTTCTCAACCTTCACCATGTACTGGCAAAAGTAGGGTGAAGGTATAATTATTAGCATGGCTTGTAACATTTATGCTGGGAGGATTCGTCGTTCTAAGAGGTATGTGTCATTACTTCTATCTGATTGCTTATGAAAAAATGAAGGACCCAAAACAATTGCAAGAGGATAACATTGCCAGCTTGTAAGGGGAGCTTAAGTTCATGAGCTTTTCTGTACTCCTTAGCAAAAATTCCTGCATGGTGGAGATGGGGTTTGTGGTCTTCACCCCTCCAGTATAGGCTAACAGCAAGCGGAGTGAATGAGTTTCTTGCTTCTAGATGGGTAATAATCATCTTCATTGGTGACATGTATATGGTTAATGTAGGATTAGTAACATGATGCTTTTTGCTATGCATTTGATACAGAACACCATAGTCAATGGAACCACCATGGCTGGTGTTTTTGTGCTCGAAAGGCGGGGGACTTTTTTCTGAATCATCCAGGTATTGGATTGGCATTGGTGCCTTGATTAGATTTATTGCCTTAGTTAACCTCCTATTCACAGTGGTTTTTGTTCTACTTGGGCCGTGAGTTTATCAAATTTTTGGTGCCACAATTTCAAAAGTTTTTGCAAAATCTGAGTCTGTGCAACGTTAATGCAGCAATTGGAAAGCCTCACGCAACAATTTTAGAGGAAGCACTCGCTGAGATGGACACAACTGATGATGGAGGTGAAGTGCTACTAATGGAGTCCTTAAAAAGGCATTCAAGGAGAAACCCTTTGCCATTGTCTCCATCCACTTCCAAAAATAGTGTTTGTATGGAGCAACCTTCAACATATTTTCTGAGATGGTTTGTAGAATGTCTGAAAAACAAGATCTTATGCAGATGATCAACTGCAAATGGAGCACGTGACAAGAAGAACTATTCATAATGAAAGCTTCAGAGATGATCGAGTTGGTAATATTGCTCAAGGATGGTAGAACTTTCATTGCGGATAGTCCTTCTAGAGCTTGAATGTCCAACCTGAACTCTTCTAATGGTGAGGTTGACTATCTGATGCTCTTATAGGTAAGTCACCTTGTCCTTTCTGCATAAGGCTCCCCATCCCCATTGTCAAAAAAATAAATGGTACTCTCTTCCTCTTGCTCATTCTTGTTTGATTGGTTGGTTGCCAAGCACACACTCATTATAAAGATAGAGCTTTGCAGACAGTCATTAAAAGACGATCGGTCTCTAAATTTTTTTATTGGTTTCATGTGATAGTGGGCAATGCGCATTGTGGAGCTCTTTATTATGTGCTCGTTTTCAAAAATTCTTTGAGAAGAGAGAAGACAACACCTGTGAGCTGTGGCCCTGGAACTTTGGGTGGGAGACACACATAGACAGATTTTTGGGCTCCCCATGGAGAGCAAGCCCGCCTCCCGAGCCCCGAGTCCCCCCCCCCCCCCCCCCCCCCTCTCTCTCTTTCTCTCTCTAGTAAGTGTGCAACCCACGAAGGCATTGGTAGCCATACCTGCTCTTTGGATAGTTTTGTGAATCTCCTTGCCCTGTTCAAGCTCATATACACTGCCACAAGCTCAAAGTAGAGCCACAAAGGTGCGTTTACTTGGATCCACCTTCTCCTCCTGCATCAGCTTGTACAACTGCAAAGCCTCTTTAGGCTCTTCACAATCCACATACATCAAGATTAAAGTTGTCCAGCAGAAAACACCTCTGTAAGGTAGTACAAGAAAGGCATCAATTGCGTCTTCCATGTCTCCAGACTCTGCAAATATGCCCACTAAGTAATTTATTATGTAGAATCTATCTATGAACAACTTTTACATGCCAATAGGTGGTGCCTACATCGGTGAGAGTGAAAAAGGATAATTGTCTTGGTTCAATGCAGGAGTAAGAGTTGGAGTCGGAATAGGGTTGGGATTATGTCTAGGAGTTGGTCTTGGAGTTGAGTTGATGGTAAGACCTTTCAAAAGGCGGCTCCTATGAAGCGCTTTTCTTCAGCAAAAGCCCTCAGTGTGGCTTGTGGGCTTCATTTTTGCAAGTAGTAGTTTTGATGGAATAAGTAGAAATTAACATGGATTAACTGAAAAGCATAACTCTTCTAACTACATGTGTTAATTGCTTGGAATAACTTGCTTTTTCTGTTAGCGTAACTGAGCTCAAGAATTGCATCATGCTGATCCGACATATTTGTATGACATCTCTTTGTACTTCGATGTATATATGGGTTGTGTTTGTATGTATTGTCTTTTTGAGCTTTGAGAATCATGCTTTTTGCCTGCCTTGAATGTATACGTGAAAGTAGAGGAGTGGACTACTCTCATATGAGTAAAGAGAGATTGCACACAATTAATCTCATGGTACTAAGTTAAAAATTGTATGGCTATATGTGATTTCTTTGATGCTATGATTGCCATGGAGAAGTGGAATGTTCAATGCCAATGTGTTTTTTGTATCACAAACATCTATGGTGATTTTTTTCTTTTGGGTGTTTTTATGGCCAACATGTCAAGTGGAAAAGCGACTTCTTGGGGTCTAATGCACTCATCGACAAACGTTGTGTGTCAAATGTTTCATGGATCATTTGTGTCGTGTTTTGTTTTAGATAACAAGCTTGGGAGCGAAAACAAACATTATTCATCACAAGCTATCCAGGTTCTTCTAAACTTCTTAATCATTTTGCACTTGTCGTGGAAAGCCCTCTTGGTTCCAGTGTGTGTCTTTTTGTGGAAAATGTCGAGTAAATTCTTTAAACTGTGGAATATGTTGGGTAATTTCCTTAAATGTGAAGGTTTTTATGCAAACTTCCTTGGACCTTATAGGTGTCTTTTGCCTCTTAATGTCAATCGTAGCCTTTTTCCACCTCTTGTCAATCTTGCAGGTAAATTGAGGATTTGTAGTTGGGATTAAAAATGAGAGGCAGGTTTTGTGGAGCGTTTGTTTGGGTGGTTCAGCATTAGTGACTTATGCTTGATATGAAGTCTGTCTGTGCATGGCACCAATTTTCTTTTGTTCAGTCAATTTGATGATGCCTTTCCAATGCTAGTTTTTGCATTCAAGGCAGAGAGTGGTTGACGATTATGGTGCTGAGATGTCAAAAGACCCGTGCGGATGTGAAGGTTTTATTTGTTTTTGCATGCTTATGGTTGTGATTTTTGGTGTTGGAACGTCACTTAATTCTGGTGCCAAGTGATGGGAGCCCAATCATCTTATGAGAAATGGGCAGCCCAACGTCTCTATAAATGGAAAGTTGATCTCTTCTGCACTTGAGCTGTGGACGTGTGTTTTTTTATGTAGAATCTATTGTGGGAAGAAGTTTTTTTCGAGCACGGCTTCGCATGTCATGGCACAATAGTTGTCATTTGCAGGCCTCGTGATTTTATCACTTTTTTCATCTTGTTTTAGCTCTTTGGTTGATTGGATTTTTTTTGGTAGACTTTCTTTTGGATTTGGAAGTTGAAGTGATCGTTCTTTCTCTCTCTCTCTCTCTCTCTCTCTCTCTCTCTCTCTCTCTCAAATAAACTCTAAATGTAGAAACTTCCTTTTGGATTTGAAAGTTTAACAGTTAATGTCATGATCAATATGTATGATGGAAGTGTGTATGGTGATTGTTCTTTGGTTTTGATCATTCTGTGTGTGTGTGTGTGTGTGTGTGTGTGTGTGTGTGTGTGTGTGTGTGTGTGTGTGTGTTGTTGCCGCCCTCGTCTCCTACTGTCGAAAGGATGAGTTTCATGATCATTTGTTCTAAGTTTGAGCGAGCTAGAGTAGGTCTCTACAATATCAAATTAATCGTTTTTTTAAAAGTGGAGTGAGCTACAAAAGTGTCACATGCTAGCAAATACTAGTATTTTGGATGTAGCTGGTTGCTGGCAAAGAATGAGCCGCATGAGTGTGAAACTTCTAGTTTGTTCCTCTCGTTGATGATGGGCAAGTGATGGCTTTGCCTTGTGACTAGTTGACACCCTCTTTTCTAGGAGGGATCAAAAGTGCACAATCGTTATAAGATATGGGCCATTTGACTGGTTTAAAGAAAAAAGAAATTGGGCAATCGATTGCACCTTTGGGCTTTGAACCAACCACACCCACTCACAACACACTAACCCTACCATTAACCTATCACGCGCTAGTTGAAATGGTTGTGGGATTATAAAACAATGGTGAAAATATCACGGTGGAGTTTGCATGGGGTGAATCACATTGCGTTCACTTTGTAATCAATGTGTTCTCATTGTGTTCACTTTGGAATAAGGGTGGGTTCATACGGAGTGGCGCATGTAGCAAGGTAGACTAGGCACCACATGACTGCCCTTGAGTGGGTGTAAAAATTGTTGCCCTTCACCAAGTTCTTTTGAAACCCCTATTGAAAATGGAGAGCAAGCGCTGAAAAAGTTGACAATAGCAAGTCAGCAGGGATGCCAACACACTCCTAGCCAATCAGGGAAACAGGTCGTTTGTGTAAAGACACACATGGGTCAGATATCTTGCTTCTACCATCGGGGTATGTGAACATATGAAGCTTGTTGTTTTTTGCCACACCGTTTGAACCTACCCTAAGTGTGTTCACATAGTATTTTGCAGCTCACAAGGTGTTCACATAGTGCTCACATAAAGTTTGCTAGATGTTTGCTTTATTGGTAAGTCACTTGGTGTTCACTTTTGGTTTTGTCGGGGATCAGATGACGAAAAACCAATCTCGTCGACCCCCACTCTTGAGAACCATTGATCCCACCTGAAAAGTGGAGTGTCAGTTAGGTGTGTGTTATACACGTCCAAAACAAATTTTGTAGTAGATGTGGACCAACAAAAAGGTGTGCTCCACCTTTTCAGTGTCACACTTGAGCTGGCTGTCCAAGTCATGGGCGTGAAACCACAAAGTTCGTCTAAGGGTTCGAGCTCACCCAGCCCCGTCTAATCCTCTTTTCATGATTATGTGCACTCTGACTCATGTAACATTTAATGGCCTAAAATCTTATGTGTAGCGGAAATTAGCATGAACATAGTGGGCATTTCATTAGAATAGATTCCTAATGAGAATTACAAGAGTGCTTGGGTGGAGAGAGCAACAAAAAGCATAACACCTAGTTAGATAGCATCGACAATACTTTCAAAAGAGAGATATATTAAGCTATTGACAACAGTTGAGGACCGGATTTGCATGGAGCCGGTCCCCCCTCCAAAAGGCTTTGTATTATGGTTTCTCCCATCAAGAGAGACATTGTACAATACAATTCTTTGTGTTCCTTCAAGACTAGCTAGTGCAATGAAGATGGAAGCTTCATACACCAAGCAAAACACTTAATCAAACACAACTTGAATTATCCCCGTTCTCAGACCCAAGACCTCACACACCTTCGAAGATGGTGAGAGCTAGCAGGGTATGAGAGTAGATTGAGAGGAAAAAGAAGTATCTTACGAGAAAGATGTACATCTCCTCACATAATCACTCATATTAGCATAGCTTAGCTTAGTAATTAGCTTGGTAGAGAAGATGAGCATGCATTGAAGCTTGGCTCTTGGTTGGATTTGCATCCACATGCCAAGAGAGTGTTGATGTAGGCTTCTATCTCACAAGCTTGGAGTAGGTGATGAGCTCTCCATTAAAGCTTGGGAGGAGATAGAGTATTCTTCCTTCACACATGGTCAAGTGTGAGTGTGTGTGTTTCAATGCCAAGCAAAAATCAGCCCCCCCTCTCTCTTGGGCGAGCCCTAGCTGCTAAATAGGTCTGGCTTTTGCCTCATTGGACCTCCCCAGGTCAAGCCAATAGGAATTAAGCAGCATAAGTGATAGCCTTCTGACATGTGTCCCCCTTTCCCCTTTTGTGAGAGCTTCAGGTAATTAAATAATTAAACTAAACTCTCATTGGACCCCTTTGCCTCCTGGCCAATAGGAATCAGGCAAGCCATGGGGCTCCTGAATGCTCATTGGACCCCTTGGGAGACTGCCCAATAGTCTTCTAGGAGACTTAATTCTCATTGGTTTCTTTTATTAAATGTTTTTAAATTAATTAAACTAGATTTACTCTAGCTTAATTCTCATTGGTCCACTTCAAGGGTCTTCCAATAGGAATTGGGCACACCTTGTGGGCATCTGGCCTAGGGAGCTGACATGTGTCCCTCATTCCCTTTGTGTAAAGGGAGCCTGTGTGTGTGTGTGTGGCTTTCTCTCTCATCTCCTACCTTTGGGGCTCGCCCCCTCCCATGTAGGGATGTGCAAAGACTTTTAGGGCACACACTAAGCATCCAATTTTCCCTAGGGTTGACCTTTGGACACAACCTTTGAATTTTGGAACCTTAGCATTTTGGAAGTCTTAATGGGCTGAACCTTAGGGTCTTTTTGGCCCATTGTTTCACATGGCTCTTTTGCAGATGCCCCCCCTTTGGATCCCTATTTTCCCTCCTTTGGATCCCTACTGTGGCCTGGTCTGCTAGCTTAACCAATATTCTAGCTTTTTCTCCTTGGCACTTCCCCACATTAAATGATCAGTTTAATATGAGAAAATCATTTAGGAGAATTAGATATTGATTATTATGACATTACCTCTCTCTTGAAATCATAGTCGTCCTCGACTATGGTGTAGAGAAGATAAAGCATATGCATGAGTCCTTTTCTTAGCGGGTAGAGGATCCCTATGTTACCCTACGACATCATTCCATAATGGATGACTAGTCCATTTGGCACTTGAGAGCCTGAGGCTGCCGCAAGCATGTCTGCACATTAGTCCTATCAGTCTTCCATAGTAGAGTGACAAGCTCTACTTGGTGTTTGGGAGACGTCGTCTCCGCAAACTTGATCTAAGCATGCATACTACTTCATTTTTGTGCACAAATAAAGAAAAAGAGAGTCTTATAAGACAAAAATTTTTGTTCATTTTTAACATTTTGTACATTTGCTTACTCTTGGGAAGCATTGTAAGCATTGACAAGGTTTAGGTTATCCTTTAATTGTATGCCTTGCATCCATCTAGCATCTTCAAAAGGATAATTCTTAAACTTAATAAGATATCGTCGGATAGTCTTACCGCCTCTTAATACCTTGTCTTCATGTCGGAGAATGGACTCGGGCTGCAGCACCTCCTCGTGGTCCTCGATCTCCAGTGGGTCTTCAATAGTTGGTTCTTGAGGTGGCTCTCCTTTGTAAGGCTTTAAGAGGCTCACATGAAAAGCATTGTGTATGAGCCAATGATTGGGCAACTTAAGTTGATAGGCCATCTCATTGATTGGCCTAAGAATCTGGAAGGGACCATAGTACCTTTTTGCTAGTTTAGCATAGTACTTTTGGTGGCCCGTAGGATTCTTGCCCGTCGTGTGCCTTAATCGAGCCTTGGGAAACTTTAACAAGACCCAATCGTTTTCTTTAAAGGCTTGGGCTCTTCTGTGCTTGTCAGCAGCAGCCTTTTGCCTTTGCTGTGAGATAGAGATAGCATCCTTAATCTTTTGGAAAGATTCTTGTAGGTCTCGGCTATACTCATCTGCAGCGAAGATCTTCCCATGTACCTTAAGTAGCAAGGGACTTTTTGATCTTCCCTCAATTACCTCGAAAGGTGCTTTTCCTGTGGAAGTATGTACAGTGTTATTGTAAGCATACTCTACTAAAGGTAAGTACTTCTCCCATTGGGATCTTTGATCTACTTCCGTTACATAGGCTTTTAGTAGATCAAGAATGGTTAGGTTAGCTATTTCACTTTGGCCATCAGTTTGTGGATGATAGGCCGAAGAGAAGTTTAGCCTTGTTCCTAAATTCTCAAAGAGACCCTTCCAGAAATTACTGGTCATTCTAGGATCTCTATCCGACACTATGGACATTGGCAAGCCATGGTACTTGAAAATGTGTGAAATGAAGAGGGTTGCCATTTGATGGGCTTTGATAGTCTTTTTGACAGGTATAAAATGAGCTTGTTTACTGAACCTGTCTACTATCGTCCATATTCCCGTATTCCCATGGATAGACTTAGGCAATCCAAAGATAAAATCCATGGATATGCTCTCCCAAGGTGAATTAGGGATTGGCAAGGGTTGAAGCAATCCAAGTTGCTTCCCTCTATCAAATTTTGTCTTTTGACATACCACACATTTGGAAACATACTCGTGTATGTTCACTCTCATGGTAGGCCAATAGAAATATGTTTCAATTCCCTTTAGGGTAGACTGAATCCCTCTATGCCCCGCATATGGGGGAGCATGAGATTCATACATTACTTTCTCACGTAGTGAGTTAGTAACGCATAGTCTATTGCCATAGAGAAGATAACCATCTTGTAAAGTAAATGGTTCTTCTTTCTTCCCTAATGCAAGGGCTGAAATCACATCTCTAAAATCGGGATCAATAGTATACTCATCTATCATTGAAGATAGATCATTGTGAGTTGCTATGGAAACCGCATTCACTCTCGGTCGTCTTGAGAGTGCATCGGCTACTTGATTATGCTTGCCAGCAATGTGAGCAATATGAAAATGAAATTGCGAAAGGAAATTTGCCCACCTCATTTGTTTGTCGGAGAGCTTGGTCTGCGTCATGAAGTACTTAAGACTTTGGTGATCCGTTCGCAGAATGAAAGGAGTCCCCAATAAATAGTGCTTCCATGAGTCTAAGGCATGTAGAACTGCAAGGAGTTCTTTTTCGTATATGCCTAGAGCTTGCTCAACAGGGTCGAGCCTTCGACTCTCATAGCCTATGGCGTGCCCTTCTTGGAGCAAAACAGCCCCAAGGCAATCACCACAAGCATCACATTGGACCTCAAATGGTTTTGAGAGATTCGGTAGTGTAAGCACAGGTTGAGAGATAAGCTTTTCGAAAGCATTGTTCTCCTTAGCAGACCACGTATACCTAACATTTTTCTTTGTTAGGTCATGTAATGGTCCCGCAATTTGTGAGAACTTTTCTATGAAGCGTCTATAGTATGCACACATACCTATAAAGCTTCTTAGTTCATGAAGATTCCTTGGTTTAGGCCATCCTTTTATTACCTCTAACTTAGATGGATCCATTTCGATTCCATCTTGAGAGATAATGTGACCTAAATATTGAATCTCTTGCAAGAAAAATTCACTTTTCTTTCGATTAACTTTATCTTAAAACTGGAAATATTACCTGGAGGTGTTGCTTGTGTTCCTCCAATGAATTAGAGTAGATGATAATATCATCAAAGAACACTCCAGTGAAGGTTCGATGAGGCCTGAACAGCTTCTCCATCAAGCGGTTGAATGTGGCTGGTGCATTAGTCAAGCCAATAGGCATGACAATGTATTCGTAAAGACCAAATGTAGTACGAAATGCGGTCTTTACAATGTCTTGATCAACTATCCTTATCTGATGATAGCCACTTTTTAGGTCAATCCTATTGAAGTAGGTCGATCCTTGTAGCTTATCAAATAGGTCTTCTACCCGTGGAACGGGAAACCTATTCTTGATAGTGATCCTATTTAGTGCTCTATAGTCGACACACATACGATATGTGCCGTCTTTCTTTTGCACTAATAGCACAGGTGAGCAAAATGGAGATGAGCTAGGCCTAACCATGCCCTTCTCAACTAACTCATGCACTTGCCGCATAATCTCCTCTTGTTGAGCTTGAGAAACTCTATAAGGAGCTTTGTTAGGCGGTGAACTTCCTGGAAGAAGTTCAATTGCATGGTCGTCATTACCTCGTTTAGGAGGTAGCTCACAAGGGATTTCGTCAATAAAGACATCTTGAAACCCCTTGAGAAAATTGGATAACTCTAATTCCTTTTGGTTGCTTTTATTTTCTTTTGCTAAAGCATTAGGTTCATTTTGAGAATCTTTAACAAAAATCATGTACACGGAAATAGAGCTCTTTATTGACTTGTTGAAAGCTGGTGTATGTACAATGGGGATGGTGTTACCCATCTCCTTAGCATCTATATACATGTCCTTTTCCCTGAACTTAAAGGAGATTCTCCTTTCAGGAAATTTAACATGGGCAGCCAGGCGGTCAAACCATGGTGCCCCTAGGATTACATCCTCATGCTTGAGAGGAGAGATAAAGAAGTCCTCTTTGTCCACATAGCCTTGGACATGAAGCCTCAATTTCCCGATTAAGGGAGTGACTGAAGCTTCTTGCCCCTTGAAGGCACTGTCTGCGGGTAGGATATCTCCCATCTCGTAGGATTGTATGCCTAGCTTGGTGGCTAACTCCATAGATATGAAATTGTGAGTAGAACCAGGGTCAAAGAGAATAAAAGCATCATGTTCTCTTACCTTTCCCCAAGCATGGCATAGAGGAGATCCTTTGTGGTGAGTTTGATGAATCTCCTCCTTTTGGATTTCAACCAAAGAAGCTCTAGGAGGATCTTGGCGGTTGTTCTTTTGGGGACAAGCGCGGTACGCATGCCCTTGTTCGCCGCACTTGAAACACCGGTTATCTTTACGATAACGCTCAAGCTCTTCAGGAGAGAGTTTATTCTTTCCTTTGTAAACTCCCTTCTCTTTAGCTTTGTTGGAATTGCCCTTAGGAGACTTTTGGACATTGTCCTTCCCCTTAGGCTCATTGGAACCCTTGTTTTCCGGGGGCTTATTATTTCATTTACCCCCCGTTTGGAAATTGATTCGCGAGGCCACCATAGTATGGTGTATTACCGCCGATATGGTACGTGGCCTTTGGGAGTTGACATACTCCGCCATTTCTTCGGTTAAGCCCGCACAAAATTGTTGCTTTTGCTCTCCAAAATCCAACTTTTTGAAGACAGTGGCTTTGAGTTGTAGGTCCCAAAACTTGTCTACATATTTGTGGATGGATTCATTGGGAGAGAGCTTTAAGCTTCGCCATTCGGTGAGTACTTTGTCTTTGGCATCGGTGGCCAAAAATTGCTTCATAATGGAAGCTCTTAAAGCCTTCCATGTTCGTGGAGCTTCACCGTTGGCTCGTAGGCTAGACCACCATTGTCTGGCGGACTTTTGAAAGTGCATAGCTACATGGCGTAGCTTAGAGGACTCTGTGAAGCCCTCATCTCCAAACGCCGCATCGAATTGTTGGATAAAGGCCAAAACTTTGTCTGTAGCACCGAAGGTGCCATCATAGGTAAGGAAAGAGATGCTCTTCCCTCCCTCTTTGAATTTCTTCAGCTTGGACGACCTCTTCCATGCGGCATAGGATTTCCTATGGCCTCTTCTTTTTGATGGTTCAAAAGTTGCACCATCACTTTCTTCAAAAGATGAAGAATTTGAAGAAGGTGGAGAAGAGGGTGACCTCTTTCTCGCCTTTTTCTTGTCTTGATCTTTGTCGTCTTCACGATAGCTTTCATAAGAGGAAGAGGATGAAGAAGATGGAGAAGAGGGTGTCCTCTTTCTCGCCTTTTTCTTCTCTTGCTTTTTATCATCCCTCTTTGAATTATGGCGTGGAGAAGAGTGTGATGGTCTTCTCCGCTTTGGTGGTGATGGAGAGCGTTTAGCCCGCCGTCTTCGTGGAGCCATCTCCGCCGAGGTGGCGGGAGACTCGCTTCTTTCTCGTTCCTTCGGTGGAGGCTCTTGAGTTCTCCTTTGGGAAGGAGATGCATCATCAAGAAGTAAGTTCTTGAGCCCTTCATATGGATTCTCTTCTTCTTCCCGAATCGGAGAGAGACCTCTTTTGGTAGTCTCACAAGGAGGCTTCCTAGGTGTTCTCTCGTCATGGTGATGAGCTTGGAGAATCCCGTGAGCACGGAGCTGCCGTTGCACTTCACTTTGGAGAGATGGATTGCCCATGGCTTGTTGAAGCCTAGAAACAAGATAGTTAACAAGCATTGAAGCATCATTAGTAGCTTGCTCATGAGCAAAATCAAAGTTATCAACATTAATTTCACTCTCTTTACTATTGTCAGCCATTCTAACAACTTTTAGGTGTAAACTTTTTAGGTGTACTTTGGCACTTCAAGCCCTAGTTGCTACTCCTCTTTACCCCTTTAGAAAAAGCACTCAAGCTACTGTACCCGCGGCTCGAATACCATTAATTGCAAGGAATAGAAGAGAGGGTCTTTCGACACCAAGACAGCACCGGCTCCTGTCAAGCTTCTAATAGCTCAATAGTGGTTAAGCCATAGGCAAGCCCCGTAGGACTCCACTATTAAGACCATAGCTCTCGACGGTGATGCCCCGTTAACTGCACAAAGGCAGGCGCACTGCAAGGCTGAAAAATCCCTATTCTACTTACTCACAGGCAATTAATAATACCAACCATTTGTAGCTAGCTTGAGGACCTCCCTTCTTGAGCAAGAAAAGAGAAACCTTGAGCTCTGATACCAATGTAACATTTAATGGCCTAAAATCTTATGTGTAGCGGAAATTAGCATGAACATAGTGGGCATTTCATTAGAATAGATTCCTAATGAGAATTACAAGAGTGCTTGGGTGGAGAGAGCAACAAAAAGCATAACACCTAGTTAGATAGCATCGACAATACTTTCAAAAGAGAGATATATTAAGCTATTGACAACAGTTGAGGACCGGATTTGCATGGAGCCGGTCCCCCCTCCAAAAGGCTTTGTATTATGGTTTCTCCCATCAAGAGAGACATTGTACAATACAATTCTTTGTGTTCCTTCAAGACTAGCTAGTGCAATGAAGATGGAAGCTTCATACACCAAGCAAAACACTTAATCAAACACAACTTGAATTATCCCCGTTCTCAGACCCAAGACCTCACACACCTTCGAAGATGGTGAGAGCTAGCAGGGTATGAGAGTAGATTGAGAGGAAAAAGAAGTATCTTACGAGAAAGATGTACATCTCCTCACATAATCACTCATATTAGCATAGCTTAGCTTAGTAATTAGCTTGGTAGAGAAGATGAGCATGCATTGAAGCTTGGCTCTTGGTTGGATTTGCATCCACATGCCAAGAGAGTGTTGATGTAGGCTTCTATCTCACAAGCTTGGAGTAGGTGATGAGCTCTCCATTAAAGCTTGGGAGGAGATAGAGTATTCTTCCTTCACACATGGTCAAGTGTGAGTGTGTGTGTTTCAATGCCAAGCAAAAATCAGCCCCCCCTCTCTCTTGGGCGAGCCCTAGCTGCTAAATAGGTCTGGCTTTTGCCTCATTGGACCTCCCCAGGTCAAGCCAATAGGAATTAAGCAGCATAAGTGATAGCCTTCTGACATGTGTCCCCCTTTCCCCTTTTGTGAGAGCTTCAGGTAATTAAATAATTAAACTAAACTCTCATTGGACCCCTTTGCCTCCTGGCCAATAGGAATCAGGCAAGCCATGGGGCTCCTGAATGCTCATTGGACCCCTTGGGAGACTGCCCAATAGTCTTCTAGGAGACTTAATTCTCATTGGTTTCTTTTATTAAATGTTTTTAAATTAATTAAACTAGATTTACTCTAGCTTAATTCTCATTGGTCCACTTCAAGGGTCTTCCAATAGGAATTGGGCACACCTTGTGGGCATCTGGCCTAGGGAGCTGACATGTGTCCCTCATTCCCTTTGTGTAAAGGGAGCCTGTGTGTGTGTGTGTGGCTTTCTCTCTCATCTCCTACCTTTGGGGCTCGCCCCCTCCCATGTAGGGATGTGCAAAGACTTTTAGGGCACACACTAAGCATCCAATTTTCCCTAGGGTTGACCTTTGGACACAACCTTTGAATTTTGGAACCTTAGCATTTTGGAAGTCTTAATGGGCTGAACCTTAGGGTCTTTTTGGCCCATTGTTTCACATGGCTCTTTTGCAGATGCCCCCCCCTTTGGATCCCTATTTTCCCTCCTTTGGATCCCTACTGTGGCCTGGTCTGCTAGCTTAACCAATATTCTAGCTTTTTCTCCTTGGCACTTCCCCACATTAAATGATCAGTTTAATATGAGAAAATCATTTAGGAGAATTAGATATTGATTATTATGACACTCTTGTTTGATACATAGGCTTGTTCGTCCTTGCTATGTTTTGCTCTACATACATCTTGGACACACAGCTCTATCCTTGCCAACGGGCTGCGTCTTGTTGGTGTTCAATATAGTAAAAAGTATAATCTATACTATATATAATGCAGTTTAAAATTTTTAATGAAAGAGACACCCTCCAAGTGTCACACTATGCTTCATTTCAAAGATAATCAGTAAAAGAGTTCAATTTGAAATGCAAAAGTGAAGGGTAAGTACTAGAAAATGAAAAGACTTTGAGTCCTGACAATGTAAAGTACAAAAACTTAGCTATCTTGCTTCATTTCGGAGAAAACGTTTAAAAAAATTAGAGTTGAAATGCAAAAGTGAAGGATAAGTACTAATGTGGTAGGAAATGAAAAGACTTTGAGTCCTGACAATGACAATGTACATCAAAAAAACTTCTATACTCTTTATAATGCAGCTTAAAATTTTCAAGGAAGGAGAGTGCGTCCACGTGTCACTCCCTGGTTCATTTCAAAAAACACCTTACAAACATCTAATCTAAAATGCAAAAGTAAAGGGTAAGAATGTAAGAAATGACAGCCTTGTCCTTTTCAGAATGTAAACAGTGACAAGCCTTGTCAAATGTAAAATCAAGAGACTTTCTATTCCACATAAAATAAATGTTGAAGTTTGATTGCACATAACAAAAAGCGGATAACTTTAGTGGAGGTTTTGTTACTTAATGCGAATTTACTTTTTGAACATATAACAAAAAAAAAAAAAAATTTGTGATTTTTTTTTGTTTAATGGAAATGTAATTTTTGAAGATATATTTGGTTTTATCTTTTCAAGGGGCTTTTCTCAAGACCAATATTGATATGTTTTAGAAAATTTTGAAAGTATGTATTTTTTTAGAGAGCTTGAGAAAAAGAAAAAAGCTCGCCTAAAGTCGATTTGGGGTTGTCTCGCTTTGAGGACGTGCATGACATGCAAATGCAGGGATCGTTATCCACATTATTGAGAGAGAGAGAGAGAGAGAGAGAGAGAGAGAGAGAGAGAGAGAGAGAGAGAGAGAGAGAGAGAGAGACCATCACATTGCATGTGTGCATACACATGTACATTTATGAGGGGGAGAAAGAGAAAGAAAGATTCTACCGTTGAGCTCACACACTTTTCAAATTTTCAAGATATTATTTTTTAGCATTAGTGTATTTTTAAAAGTATAGCTAAAGTTTTTCACCCGTAGAAAATGGATTAAATGCCCGATAAAAACCAACCCTCACATTAACACCCCAAATAGGTAGATAGATTTCCCAGTTGATGGACCCTTTTACCAATTCTTGGATATTTTGTTCTTTTTATTTTTAAGAGTTAACATGTGGGCCATGTTTAAAAATCTATAAATTCCTTAAATTTTGGCAGGCAAGGGTGCTAATCTAAAATCAATGAGAGAGAACACCCCAAATGGGTAGAGAGATATCCTAGTTGATGAACCTTTTACCAATTCTTGGATATTTTGTTCCTTTTACTTTTAAGCGTTAACATGTGGGTCATGCTTAAAAATCTATAAATTCTTTAAATTTTGGCAGGCAAGGGTGCCTATCTAAAATCAAAGAGAGAGAGAGAGAGAGAGAGAAAGAGAGAGGACAACTGTTAAGTGCCGTATTTAATGTGTTGAAATGCAAAGTCCAACAAATGACGCAAGCGGAGAGAGGAAGACATAACAAAATGCTCGCGTGTAGCAACAATCTAAAGTGACTTCAAAAGTTACAAGACAAGCTTTCAACAAAAGTGAATATATATGGGGAGGAGAGAGAGAGAGAGAGAGAGAGAGAGAGAGAGAGAGAGAGAGAGAGAAGATAAACAAGAAGAAAATTTTTAATGCCATCGAAACAATCCCAAAAGATATATCTCACAACATGGGTAAGAATAAAGTTATTTTTCTATCTTCTCTCTCTCTCTCTCTCTCTCACACACACACACACACACACACACACACGTCTTGATAAAAGGAGAATTGGAAATGTTGTAGGAACATCCAATGGGATCTCAAATATCTTTCCGTGGTAGAGAGAGAGAGAGAGAGAGAGAGAGACCAATCATATTTTTCTTTTCACAAAAATGAGAAAAAGGAGTTCGCTTCTTCTTTTTAAATGTCCACCTCGGATAGTCACTTCAACTAGAGGGTTTGGGGGGGGACGAGGGGAGCATAGAAACTTTGAATGTCATAGTTACTGTATTGGAACAATAACAAGATGCCTCTCTGTGACAAATGTGACAAATCTTTCCTTCAAGCATATATATATATATATATATATATATATATATATATATATATATATATATGTGTGTGTGTGTGTGTGTGTGTGCGCGCGCTATGTACACGTGTATATATAGACATAATTGTAACATATCATGATGTCTCAAGACCTATGTGACAAATTTTCGCTTCAAGCATATATACATATATGTGTGTGTGGGTGTGTAGGTGTGTGTACTATGTGTACATATAGGTATATATAAGTATACATACATCCATACATACGTACAAGGATAGAAGCAAGTAAGAGAGTGGAGCAGAGATATTGAATCCAATTGCATTCCTATCATTGAAACCAATTTTAGAACTCATTCCATTTATAAAAAAAGGTTTTATTATTACATTGAATTCTCTTAGATTTCATCTCTTCACACCATGCTAACTTATCTAATCTCTATAATCAAGCTTGGTAGCATTGCTAGATCCAAGGTAGACCAAATGAAGGAATCTCTCTCTCTCTCTCTCTATATATATATATATACACACACACACACACACACACACACCCTTCCCCCAATACACACACACACACACACACACACACACACACACACACCCCAATAGAATTAGAGCACTCCTAAGTTTGCTGAACAAGGGTTAGCACCTCATGAAAAATAATGTCTATGAGAAGCTTCCAATCAAAGAATGCTTTGCAGCATCTATTAAGAGGTCGTGGCATGCATCACTTTTATAAATGCGATAGACTATATGTGTAGGAAGAGAGTTTGAAAGTGTTCCACTTGCACACACTAGTTACAATTAAGTGCCCACCTCTGTGTGACACTACATGCGCCTAAACATGCTCTTTTTGAGCATGTCCGACGCCCGTGTGTGACACAGGCATTAGTGCAGCTAGCCAATGTTCTCATATGCACACGTGACACAGCTTTAGCGGCACAACAAGGCCTTAGAAAGACTAGTGTGGCCGGCGGCCTTCGGCCACCTCTCTCTCTCTCTCTTTCCCCCTGCGTGCGCACTGTAGCCGGCCACACTGCCGGATAAAGGAAATTGCACCACGTGGTCCCCTGAATATCTCTCTCCTTAATATATAGAATAGATAGATTCACATAGACCGGTGACAGAAGTTAAGCGATACTGTCGACAATGTAGAACGTAGGACAATGGCAGGAAGGATGATGAAGGCAGCTGCTTATCTGTCGTGTATAAGGCTTGTTCTTCTTCTGCCGCTTGTTAAGCCTTGCCATGGCGGACACTCTTCTTCACAAGAGCACCAAAGCCAAAGGCACTGCGCAACCACGCCCCTGTTTGTGTTTGGCGCATCCATGATGGATGTGGGGGAGAATGCGCAAGCTCTTCCTCTTCGTTCCCGCACTGAGTTCCCTCCTTATGGCATCGACTACTTCTCTCGCCCTTCCAAGCGCTACAGCAACGGTCGTCTCATTGTGGATTTCATCAGTAAGATTTTATCTTTTCAACTTGCAAGCAAGCATTTCTACTGGTTTATATAGCTTTTGTTTGGACTGTCTTTTTAAGTTTTTGGGTTTTTCTACTGTACCATGATTTTTGACTCCACAACAGGACCTTGCTATATGGTTTTCATGATTGGTTGCCTACATAAGTACCTAGTGTTAGGAATTTAGGGTTAGTAGAAGCTTAGATTAGGGCTAGGCTACGTTGTCTTCACTAAGTTATTGGTCATGGTTAGTAGACATAATTATGGGCATTAAGAGAGAGAAATGAGAGACACCAAAAGCAAGATATAATGCAAAAAAGAAAGTTATTCTACACGTGTACAGAAGTGAGTACAATGGGTGATTATATAGGCAAGAGGGAGAGTCTTTGGATGACATAAGTAGTGATGTTGCTCTCCTTGTGAGAAGGTTTACCTCCCACCTCCCCATAATTCTAGCAACCTCGATGACCGTTTAGGCTACTTTTGGACCTTACAGATGTGCCCAAATAAATGTATTTACCTCATAATTTGCCCTAGGCTCCATATCCGATGATCATAAAGTTGATGTCAATCTGCATGGTGGATGTCTTCTTTGAATATTCCGAGAGCACAAGCTTGGAAGAGTCTATTGGTGAGTTCTTTGCAAAGTGCAAAACACATATGACATACGTGTCTTGAGAATTCTCATTGAAGAAGGTCTTAGCATTAAGCATTGCAATATCTAATCTCCTTACAAGGATGGTAGGTGGAGTGATATGGCCAAGTCATCACAAGTATGGCATGCAAGGGATCCTTCATATGAAGGGATTTAATAATCAAGTTTTGTGAGAGTGCGCGTGTGCAGAAGCGAGAGAGAGAGACGAAGAAGAAGAGAGTTTTAATGTGTTAGGTGCGGCGGAATGAATGATGTTCTTTCTCAAGATGAGTACTCCATAATGTGCTCAAGGTTCCTTTTTGTTCTTATGGAAGGGAGAGCCTTCCGTTCTTCCGTTCTTAATGAGAGAGTGCTATGATCACAAACAAAGTGAATGGACACTGTGTGTGCAAGTGTATGAGACTGAGAGATAGAGAGAGAAGAGAAATACGACACCAAGACGTTGTAAAACCTTTCTCCGAAGGCCCCACTCTCGTCGGCGAGAGTGGTCTACTATTGATTGCACAAACTGGTACAAAGTGGATGCATGTGATTGATGTACGTCTAGGCTAGGTCGATGTCGACGACGGGGATGACGAGACCGACGCTATGGTTGAAATCTGCAACTCTTTATCGGCTGTCCAAAAACGCTCAAGGCTAAAATGTGCTGAAAATCAAAACGCTGATTTGGGGGCTGATTTCGGCTGCTGAAAACGCTGCTTGGGACTGTCAAAAACGCTGAATTTCTGCTGCAAGGCGATGCTGAAAAACGCTTGATGAAAAACGCCAGTGGTTGATGTCCTATGGCGATGATGCCTGCTGAAAAGCGCTAGTGTTGCTAAACTGGCTTTATTTGACAAGAAAATAATTCTAAATGAATTATTGGATTTATAAGTGAGAGGGTTTTCTCGCTTGGAACAACAGGAAAAATAATTCTAAATGAATTATTGAATTTTTGAATTTCTGTTTAAATTAATTTTAAAGTTCTCTTTTGAGAAAGAACTAGCTAAACTCACCATTGAGCAAGATTTGGATTTTTTCCGGTTTCTCCCCGGCAGTTCAGTTGGACCTCTATAGTTGAGGACAACTGTTTATAAGTGAGAGGGATGTTGCTAAACTGGCTTTATTTGACAAGAAAATAATTCTAAATGAATTATTGGATTTATAAGTGAGAGGGTTTTCTCGCTTGGAACAACAGGAAAAATAATTCTAAATGAATTATTGGAATTTTAAGTGAGAGGGTTTTTCTCACTGGAGACATCCGAGTACAGTGTATTCCTAGTGCGTCGTTCAAAGTAATGACGGAAGCACTGAGAACGGGAATATCTGTAAGGCCACCAGGAACGGGTACTTCTGATGCGTCACATCGGATGGGTGACAGGGAGCATCGGAAAGAAGTATCCGACCATCCAGGAACGGACATCTCTGATGCGTCACAGGATGGGTGACATAGAGCATCGTGAAGGAGATTGTACCGTAAGTTCGGTAGGAAAGGACTAGGTGATGGGTATTCTTGATGCGTCACAAGGTGGGTGACGGGTGCATCGGAAAGGGAATATCCATAGACGGGAGGAAATTCCGAACTGTGTTAGAATTGTGCACAAGGAAAAGCAAGCATAGAAGGAATCTAGACTTAACAGTCGGACAATTAGTCTTACTCAAGTTTGAGAAGGCAAGACTTAAGAAACAAGCGTCTCATAAGGGGAAGGTGGTAAAACTTTCTACCCGTTATTATGGGCCGTTTAAGATCACTGAGCGAGTAAATGATGTCACGTTCCGATTAGCGCTACTGCCTAATTGGAAGATCCATAATGCTTTCCATGTTAGTTTACTCCGGCCGTATGTGGGACCGCCTCCAAGCCAGCCTAGTGCTGAGGAACCTCCTGAGGTTGAGGAAATGGAAGAAATACTCCAACCGGAGCAGATAGTAAGTCATCAGGAGCGGTCTCTCAAATCCGGAAAGATAACACGGAAGTATTTGGTTAAGTTTAAGAACTATTCGAATCTAGATGTTCAGTGGATGACGCAGGAGGAATTAGCAGCTTATCCCGAGATACTGGAGGTATATGTCCAAGCACTACAGTTGAGGTCAACTGTTTAGAAGCCAGAGGGATGTTGCTAATTGGACTATTTTCTTATTTTTAATGATTAATCTCTTTTTTAGGATATTTTATTATGTGCACTAAGAACTGTTAAAAGATTGTAGCTACAGGAACTAAATCAAGAACGGACAAACTCTGATGTGTCATTTGATGGGTGACGGTAAACATCGCGTAAGAACGCAAGCACAAGAATAAAGATGGGTTCAATGAAGCTTTTTACGAAAAGCAGGAACAATCGCGGGAAGGCAGACGCTTTCCCGCGAGGAATCTATGTTTGCATTGCATTCGTGCATGTGGTTGCATCCAGGGATGCCTGGGAAGTGTTGTGAAATGCATTGGTTTTAACTTATAAGGTTTTATTGAGTTTTTGGGTAGGTTCAGACCAATTTTAAAATATGTCGGCCACCCACTTAATAAGTGGGCAGCCACTTAGAAGATAAAGCAACAAAACCAGCCAGCGAATTCTCTCTCCCTATTTCGGGTAGAACAGCAAAAAAAAAACAAAAAAAAAAAAAGGCCGCGATCTCTACGCGAGCAGTTATTCGTGCCGTGGCTAGGGAGCTATAAAAGCACCACATGCCCTCACTCACGGGAGGTACCAACGTCAGCAAGAGAAGACTCTGCCGCAAGAGATCGCGAGACTACGAAGCACGGAAGTCGCTTTTCCCGCGCAAGAGCGACAGGTATCTATTCTGGATTCGCCATACGAATTGTTGTCACGTGTTTGTGTGGTTTGTTTTGCAAGAATCTCCCGTCTTACGGGAAGGCCCTTCACGGGAAGTACAGCTTCACGCCTAAGTCCCTTACGGGAAGGAACGGCCTTGCATCCAAGCCCTTTACGGGAAAGCGCGACCTTTGGGTCTAAGATTACAGAACGGAGGGGTTTCCTCGGGTTCTCGTGCTTGTATACGAATTCTCCCCGAATAAAAGAATACTCTTAACGGGGGGGGACCAGCCCATCTTCTGGTCCCCAATACTGGGTCGATCTTCTCCATTCTCTCACATTTGCAAAGTATTTTCATTTTCAGATTTTCAAGTGCTCGTGTACGCTCCCGTTTTGTGACAGCTAGTGCTGATGTTGATGCAAAACGCTAGCATGGGGAGTCTTCTGCTTGGAGGGAAAACCACCAAGGGGGTTCTTGCTAAGAAGTTGCTTGTTGAGCGATGGAGCTCCTGTTGCCTCTTCTACCAATTAGTGCTAGTCTAGGTTTGCTTATATACAAACTTACTCAATTTTCCCTACCTACTTTCCTACAAAAGTCACTTAAAAATAATAAGTGAAAATGTCAAAAATAGGGAAAATAGACTAAATGCATTGGAGGATTCTGATGGATTCTGATGGGAATGCTTATGATCATGCTGTGTGCAACCAAAGGATATGCATTCACACTAAGTACCTGGGCATGCACGGTCTGCGAATAGACTCACAAAAGTGTCAGAACACACTTCTAAATCTAGATTGACTGGACTGACTGAACCCTTGTCGTGTTGTAGCTTGTCCACAGACACATAGGGTTGGATGTGTCACGTGACATCCCCTCCTTTTCAAATGAGGTATTGATACCGAACTGTATGGCGTCGAGGGAGATCGCCAATAGCATCCGGAATCGTGGAAGGGACTCTTCGCAAGCCCACTCTGATGTGTGGGTCGTGCGGTACTTGAACTTCATAAAGGTCTGCAACACTTGCTTCTTTGGGCCGCGCCGAAAGCGACACAAAGTCTTATGTGGCTCCTTTAATACTTCAACTTCGTCGAGAGTCATGCTTCTTTCTTGTTCAAGAATCTCCATGGCTGAAAATTCCTGAAACCACTTCCAACACAGAAACATGAACATATCTATTCCATGTAAAGTGACTGGAAAAAATCTTGTCTTCTTCAAAGACTGTGCATGCAATGTAGATGAACAAAGAGACGGAGGGCCAAACCGTTCACCACACACACGCAAACAATGAGATCGAATCTTTCTCTTCTGATCTAAAGCAATCAATTGTGGCAATTCACAACGGAAATGCCCATGCTTGATGCTCATACTTTCATGTGCTCTTTCTACAAATGTGTCATGCCAAGGAAGGGACATGAAATGTGACTTCCTTGAATGCATACTTTTCAGCTTTTCATGAAAAATCCACATACATTCATGCTCATTCATGAGTGAAACGTGCTCAACGTACAATATGTCATGCCTAGTAAAAGGGATCACATAAAGACGTCGACTAAAATACAGGAAACGATCGCGAATGAAACACTCGTACAATGCGGTCGTACCAATCATGCGAACACATAATACTTCTTGTAAGGGTTCTTTAGACCTCGGCTCGAGAGCGAAGATCGGTTCTTCCTGAAGGGGTTCTTGGGACCTAGGCTCGAGAGCCAAGATCGATCTTTCGTGATTGATCGAATCTGCAACGAGGTTAGCTTCGCTAGAAAAAGCATCCACTAACTCATCATCCTTGTGAACAATTATATCATCTTGATGCAAATCATCATGCTTGTGAGAAATCACATCGTGATCATCATGCTTGTCATTGTCTACCAAATCCTCATGCAAATCATTGGCATTCAAATCATCATGCACGTATTTTCCGCCCAATCAATGAGAGGCTTACACTCACGAAACCATTGAATACCCAAAATCATATCACATCCTGAGAGAGGAGAGACAAAAAATCTTCTACGGAAAGCAGCTTGTTGAATTGTAAACAACACATCAAGACACTCTTTCGTGATGAGAGAGTCCATATTGGGAGAAAAGCCAGAAACTTCGAGAGGAGATTTATGACTAACCTCTAGGCGGGCTTTCTCAACAAGAGAGGGACCGATCACATCATGCATACTACCTAGGTCAAACAATATGACAAAACGTTGCCCCGTCATATGACCATAACATTATATGAGAGAATCATCAATGGGAGGGTCAGGAGAAACTTGGGGCACACTCGTGCTATCATTAATTGCATTGACAGAGAAAGTGGGTTCTGTGGATTCTTTAGATTCATTTGGTTCAAGCTTAGGACATGTTCTTTTTATGCGACCCTTAATGTGACAATGAAAACAACGACCTTCCTTAGAATAAGTGCTTTGCTCTTCCGACGTGATTTATCCTTCTAAAATTCCTTGTGCTACCTTTTCATACGGAGTGAGCTTAGGTTTAGCAATTGTGTTAGCCTTACCCTTAGGTTCATTGGAAGAATTCTTTTCTGAGAGATTGTTGGAAGGTTGGTTAGAAGAGTTACCGTTCTGAGGGTTTTGAGAAGTCTGTGATGTACTTGTGGAAGTCTTGTTCTCCTTAGCCTTTTTCTTGTTGTGCTTCATCTCTTGTGCGAGAGCAATCGCTACCGCCTTGTTGAGATCGATTGGATCGAGCACCTTGACATCATACTTGATATACTCGTCCAATCCTTAAAGGAATGCCTCTTTGCGTTCATCATCCGACTTGCGTAATTGGGTACCTAGCTGCAAAACACGATTAGAAAAAGACATAACCGGCATACCATTTTGCTTGAGAGCGCGCCAATCGTCCTTCAATCGTGCGAGGTACTGAGGTGGCATAAACAGTGCCTTGAGCTTGTCTTGGAAATCAGCCCAATTGAAGGAAAGGGACGTGAATTCGTCGGCTTCCTCTAGGTGTGTGGCTACCTGTGCCTCTTGCCATGTGGTACCAGTTGATGGTATCACCGGCAAGGTGCATAGCTGCCGTCAAAACTTTGCTATTTCCTGTCTTCTTAGTTGTCGCAAAATAAGCATTAAATTGATGTAACCAAGAATAAATAACCGTAGCATCCATCTTACCATCATACTTACTGAAAGTCAACTTTTCTGTGACTGGGTTATTGGAATCCGCATCGTGGCTTGCGCCACTTGAGGAACTCCCACGATCTTTGGTTGGTTCGGACTTCGAGGCAAGTACTTATCGAACCAATTCTTGAGTGCGGAGGTCTCTTTGAGCCTCACGCTTGGCCTCCAAGGCCGCTCTTTGAACCTCACGATCGGCTTCCAAGGCCGCTCGTCTTACTTCGGCTTCCTCCTTTCTTTGTAGTTTTCTTTCTTTTCGTTCGTCGCACTTGCGTTCCAAAGCAATGCGAGTTACTTCTTGTTGTATGGCAATTCTTTCGTTTCTTTCTTCGCGCTCGCGGTCCTTGGCTTCCTGTCGTTCTGCTTTTCTTTCTAGTTGCGCCATCATCTCCATCATCGACTTGACCTTCACCTCCATAGAATTTGGTACAACTCGTGGCGTAGATGGGGAAGGGGGAGGGTCGGAAAAATCTCTTGGTGGGGAGAACTCTTCATCGCCTCTCTCATGCTCATCACCTGTATGCGAAGTATCCATTCCGCTTCGGGTGATGACCATGCACTATGATCTTTGGTTCTTAAGTTCACGACGAACTTGGGTTCTTGGGTTCTTGAGGGTTTTCTTTCGCTTGCAATCTGTGTTTGAGAAGGATCTTCTCTTCACTCGAGTTCTGCTCTTTTCGGCGGGCGCACCCTTTGGCGGCCTTGCGCTCACACCAAGGTTGCTTTTTCCTACCTCACGTCGATTGGCCGGCCGCTAAGTGCACGGTCCGCTCTCAATGAGTAAAAAGAGGCACAAGGGGAGGCTGGACAAGCCCTTCTTTCTTGGGATTCCTGTCACTCTTTAAAAACACGATTAGGAATCGACACGCCCAAGCGAACTTGGGTTCGTGCGACCGCAACAAGCAAAAAATATTCTTCTGATTCTTGTGGTTCTTTCCTTGAGTGATACAGAACACTGTCAAAGCTCTGATGCCAATGTTAGGTGCAACGGAATGAATGATGTTCTTTCTCAAGATGAGTGCTCCATAGTGTGCTCAAGGTTCCTTTTTGTTCTTATGGAAGGGAGAGCCTTCCGTTCTTAATGAGAGAGTGCTATGATCACAAACAAAGTGAATGGACACTGTGCGTGCAAGTGTATGAGACTGAGAGATAGAGAGAGAAGAGAAATACGACACCAAGATGTAAAACCCTCCTCCGAAAGCCCCACTCTCGTCGGCGAGAGTGGTCTACTATTGATTGCACAAACTGGTAGAAAGTGGATGCATCTGACTGATGCAAGTCTAGGCTAGGTCGATGTCGACGACGGGGATGACGAGACCGACGCTATGGCTGAAATCTGCTACTCTTATCTGCTGTCCAAAAACGCTCAAGGCTGAAATCTGCTGAAAATCAAAACGCTGATTTGGGGGCTGATTTTGGCTGCTGAAAACGCTGCTTGGGACTGTCAAAAAGGCTGAATTTCTGCTGCAAGACGATGCTGAAAAACGCTTGATGAAAAACGCCAGTGTCACGTGACACATCCGACCCTGTGTCCGTGGACAAGCTACAGCATGATCAGGGTTCGATCAGTCCAGTCAGTCTAGATTTAGAAGTGATCTGGCACTTTTGTGAGTCTATTCGTAGACCGTGCATGCCTAGTCACTTAGTGTAGATGCATATCCTCTGGTTGCACACAGCATGATCATAAGCATTCGCATCATAATCCATCAGAATCCTTCAGGGGAATTTTCCAGTGCATTTAGCCTATTTTACCTATTTTTGACATTTTTCACTTATTATTTTAAGTGACTTTTGTTGGAAAGTAGGTAGGGCAAATTGAGTAAGTTTGTATATGTCACGTGACACATCCAACCCTATGTGTCCGTGGACAAGCTACAGCATGATCAGGGTTCAGTCAGTCGAGTCAGTATAGATTTAGAAGTGATATGGCACTTTTGTGAGTCTATTCGTAGACCGTGCATGCCAAGTCACTTAGTGTAGATGCATATCCTTTGGTTGCACACAGCATGATCATCAGTATTCCCATCAGAATCCATTAGAATCAGTTAGGGGATTTTTCCAGTGCATTTTTTCCCTATTTTTGACATTTTTCACTTATTAGTTTTAGTGACTTTCCAACAAAAGTTCGTAGGGCAATTTTGCTAAGAAAATATATAAGCAAACCAAAGCTAGCATTCTTTGGTAGATGAGCAAGGAGCACAACAGGCCCCAGGCAGCAGGTACTTCCTCTCTCTCAGCAAGAACCCCTCAGCCCCCACAAGCACTTGGCGTTTTTGGTTCAACCCTCATCGCCGACAGTTCAGCCTAGCGTTTTGTAGCATCGCCATCAACATCCTTGCAAGTTGGCGCTTTCAACCTTCCCATCATCGCTAGCGTCCCGAGCGTTTTTGATCACTGCTGCCAAGTTGCCATTGCCAGTGTTTTCTATCCTCAACATGGCTGCATGACCAGCGTTTTCGGCCCCTTAATCGCAGCAGACAATCAGCGTTTTCAGCTCTCAAGTGCAGCAGCAAAAACGCAGCCACTGTCACCAGCATGTGACTACTATCTATCCTTTTTGTTGATTTCTTTCTTATTATTTATTTATTTTCACTTTTTGGAAACACCCCTCGGGAAATCTAACTGCCCTGCATTGCATAGCTAGTGGAACTGTTCAGAGGGAGTCCAGGCCTGAGGGCAAGAGAGCACTAAGGTTGGACAAGGACTATGGTTAGCCAAAGTGGGGTCATTGACTAGCCAAAGTGGAATCCTTTGCTACAGAGGCTACATTTCAGTTCTTGGTGTGGTTGCAGTGTACAAAGAGGGTCAGATGACCTAGAAAGATATAATGGCAGCATCTCCTAAAATTTAGGGAATTGCTATTTTGGGACCTGAAAATGTGTTCACGTCATTACCTCCGAAATGACAAGGGGAACATTTTATTACTCTGCCGTGAAGTCAATTGGGCAACCGGTCGGGAGATTTTTAGGCGGCAACCCCGAAACGGGAAATAGCCTGTAAATGTGCCAAGTGGCACATTTCTGTGCACTTTCCTCATGCAAGAAGAAGTGGCGCTGATTTTAGGAGAGGAGAGGCCCATTTTCAGTCTGTCACGAGTTGAGAGCTATGGAGTGCTTCCTTTCCCTCTTATGTACAGTGCGGTGTCAGGAGTGATGCCCTGCACGCTACGCATTGCCCTCTCTCTCTCCCCTATGGCAGTATGTTATGTCCCTCTAGTGGGCTTTTCAATCGACCAATGTACAGTTGTGTGGGTTCATGCGCGATTGCCGAGGCAAGAGCCTCTTGCATAGGTACTGGATTAGCTAGCGGCTGATCCCCTGCAGGTACAGGTGATTCGGAGAGGTTTCACGTGCGACATCTCGTCCGATTCAAAGGGCAAGTAGCCCTACAGGTGCGGGAGCTCGAGGACTTGCTACGGATGCGACCGGCACGCAAAACGGAGCCCGAAACAGTGAATTACAGCCTGCTGTGTATTTTTGCAGGTTTAGGGTTTTGGCCCTAAACGGACCCTATTAGCCCCAGGAGGTTCGAGGACGCGATCTGGCGCATTTTCGGGGCAGAAAACAGAGAATTCAGCGTGCTGCAGATTCTCGCCAGGTTTTGCAAAGTGTCTGTATGCGTCGGGAAAGTCATCCAATGCGTGGGAATATTGACTGTGAAGGGTCTTAGTACAATTATGCTACGGAAATCAGGCCATAACAGTTGAAATTCAACCAGGATTGTGCGGGGCAGCTTGTAGGGAACCACAACTTTTATTCCCCATGTTAAAGAATAAAGCAATACCGAAAGGGGCGCCTAAGTTAGGGGCCAGTCTGGTGTCGGTCTTCTCATACAGATGCAATCTAGCAACCTGTATCCCTTTCCCCTTTGTTGTGTCTTGAAAGTACAGGTAAAGTGGGTGGAAAATTAGATGGTGAAAGCAAATAAGGTTCAAGTCTAAGGTCTACCGTCCTTTTTGGATTAAACAGGCCGGTTTCATGGTTCCATTGCCGGGATTAAATCACTTTTTCCCATAGAAGTGATCCTTGGTCAGTTTGGGCTTGAAGACACAGGGGATCATAGACCAGACACAGGGAATTGCAATTATGGCTGACAGACCAGATGATGTGACTGAAGAGGTTTCCTCCTCACAGGGTCAACAGACACATGAAGTGGGTGAGTCTTCAAGACCACCACAGACGGATGATGATATATTCAGGACCCAGTTGGCTACTGCTATAGCTATGTTCACACAAGTAATGCAGAACCCGAGGTTTTTAGCCTTTTTGCAACCTCCTCTTCCGTCTTAGCAAGTTGGGTCACTGGATCATATTCAAAAGCATGTTAAGGCTCAAGCACAGGTGATTCATACTGCAGAGTCAATGGAAACATCTGTACACTTGACGGAGAATATGCAGTCTCCACAACCTGTGCCTAAGGTGCAAGAACAGGTGGCTGAGATGCCAGTCTTTCAAGCTGTACCCATTCATCCAGCCAGTTTTCAGCAGCCTATAGCTGGTTCTAATGGGCAGGGAAGCAACCTACAGGCTATGCAACAAGTCTTCCCACCACCTTCAGTACACCCTGGCTATTTTGAAGGTGGATCGGTATTCTAAAGCATGGTTGGTCATGCAACTGGAAATCAGTTTTATACGCCAGGAACAGTGTTCGGGGGTGCTCAAACAATGATGCCTAACCCCATGTATGGTGTCACGGGCATGCTACCAGGGTTTCAAAGCACTCAAGGCCAATTTGGGATGCCACAGACAAATTTTGGTATGGCTGGAATTACAAATCAACAGCCAAATATGGCATTTCCAGGTCAACTTAATAGCGGCCAAGGAACAGAGATGAACCCTAACAGTGTTCCCATGTTTCAGTCACTTCCATATGACAACTTAGCGCCGCTGGAGAAGCCAACTCCGTACAAAGAAGGTGGCAAAGGTGTGACATTCACGACCTTTACAGGGTTTGATGACAGGAAGAAGGCTCTCTCATTCCTCCGGCAGTTTGACAAGGCCTATGCAGGGGGGAACTTTACAGAGGCTTCAAAGGTCCGCAAGGCATCCACTTTCTTGACAGGGAATGCGGGACAATGGTGGACAACTTTATTGCTTCAAGGGCAAGCTCCGTCCACATGGATTTACTTCAAGTAGATTTTTGCAGCAGCATGGTTATCTGATGACTTTGAAGCAGATGTCGTGACAGAATGGCACCAGCTTAATGCTGCCACTTGCAAGAATCTGGATGACTACAATCGGAAGTTTTGGAAAGCTCTACTTCCAGTAACTTCCTATAGGTTTGTGCCATTGACAGAACAGATTGAAAAATACTGTTGTGGCCTATCCAAAGGATTGAGAAAGTACTGCACGAAGACCAAAGTCACTACTTTGACGCAGCTCATCGAGGTAGCAAACACTGGCAATGGTTTGCTCAAGGGAGAAGATTGTGAATTTAATACTGCCGTCAAGGAAGGACCAGCCAAGAAAAATTCAGCGAAGTACGTTCCCAATGAGGTTCCTAAAGGGACTTAGGAGCCAGCCAATGCAGGGAAAGGCAAAGGTACGGCTGAATTAAAAAAGGGACCAGCAAAGAAATGGAAAAGACGTTTTTCTCGCAAGTCGGAAGAGCAAAAGAAGGTCCCGAGGTCAGAGAACAAATGCTTTATCTGTGAGCAGCCTGGCCAAATTGCTTTCAATTGTCCTCAAAAGAAAAGGCCAGCTGATTCTGAAGACAAGGAAGACAGGAAAGGAAAGAGGCCCATGGCTGGTCTAGTGCTAAATATGGTGGGCGACAAGCCAAATTCAGAGCTTTGTAGAGCATGGGGAAAGGTCAGGGATCAAACAGTGCTTATCTTCTTTGATCCAGGTGCCAAAGCCAACTTTATTTCCCCAGAATTGGCTTCAAAGTTGGGAATCAGACGTGAAGAGATGGGGTATAGAGCAGAGGCAGGTTTGGCATGTCGTGGCCATACAGAGGCTGTGACACCTATCATCGGAAAGTTGCGCCTACATATCCAGTCTTGTGTAGATGCTGAAGAAATTTATATCATGCCACTGGACGCATGTAATGTGTTGCTAGGTATTCCTTGGTTGTTTCGTGTACAGGAATCATGGATACCTACAACAAAAAGATCACTGTACAGAGCAGGGGAAAGACTCACATTCTGGATGTAAAGCTTAAAGGGGAGTTTATTCCCATTGTATGAGCTTCTGCTATTACTTCTGTAATGAAAAAGCATCTTTGTGTGTACATGGTTTTTGCACGTGAAGTGTCGGATTGTGATGAATCAAATTTATATGTGTTAGATAAAGAAAGGTCAATGTTTTTTCAACAAATAGTGATTGTTTTTCCGATTCATTACCGTCTCAATTACCGCCAGAGAGACCCGTCACCCGAGGACCATGCGATAGATTTGGTGCCAGGCAGTAGCCCACCAAATAAGCCTCCGTACAGGGTTAGTGCGGCTCAGCAGAAAGAGATAATGGGCCAAGTACAGGAGCTGTTAGAAAAGGGGTTGATTCAGCCCAGCTCATCTCCATTCTGTTCTCCAGTGTTGTTGGTGCAGAAAAAGGATGGCTCATGGCGTATGTGCATCGACTACCGTGCACTGAACAAGAATACCATCAAGAATAGGTTCCCTATACCTAGAATTTATGATATTATGGACAAATTAGAAGGAGCAGCTATGTTTAGCAGGATAGATCTAAAGAGTGGGTACCATTAGATCCGCATTAGATCAGAGGATGTGCACAATACTGCTTTTAGAACAACGTTTGGCCTTTACGAATTTCTAGTGATGCCCTTTGGTCTCACAAATGCTCCTGCCACGTTCAATAGGATGATGGACAGAATTTTCCGTCCACACCAGCAGTTTGTTGGTACATTCTTTGATGACATGATAGTCTAGACACTCAAAGAATGGAGAGGAGCATAGGCATCACTTGGCCATTGTGTTCAAAGAGCTACGCAGCCATAGGTTGCTCATCAATGCAAAGAAAAGTGAATTTTTTATGGAAGAGATTCACTTTCTGGGACACATTGTCTCAAAGGATGGTGTCAAAATGGATCCTGTAAAAGTTGAAGCGATCAAGTCATGGCCAGATTTGAAGACGGTGCACGATGTCCGAAGCTTCTTGGGACTATGCTCCTATTACAGAAGGTTTATCCGAAATTTCGCTGAGATTGCTTCACCTTTACATGCTTTTCAAAAGAAGGCAGTCACCTTCAGATGGACACATAAAGAGATTTCAGCTTTTAATCTCTTAAAGGAAAAGATGACTTCAGATCCAGTCATTGTGTTGCCAGATCTTAGGAAGTCATTTGTGGTCCAATGTGACGCCTGCGGTAGTAGCATTGGTGCAGTGCTAATGCAAGATGGCAGGGTAGTAGCCTATGAGAGTAGAATCTTGCAAGGGCCAGAAAAGACTATGCAAATCTATGAAAAAGAACTGCAGGCCGTGATTCATGTGCTCTTAAGTTGGAAACACTACCTGCTAGGTGCAGATTTCGTTGTCCAAACAGATCATCAGACCTTGCGATACTTCTTGACACAGGCAACGCTATCTGAGAAGCATATGCGATGGGCAAATATCTTGTCCATGTTCCATTTTCAAATTGTGCATGTGGAACGCAAGAAGAACGTTGTGGCTGATGCCTTGTCAAGGAAGCCACAAATTTCAGCTGTCAATTCCTTATCATCATGAACTTGATGATATGAGGGAACATTATGCAAATGATGAAGATTTTGCAAGGGTCTTCGAGCAGCTAATGGATGGACAACGTCATGAACACTATCTTCTCAAAGATGGGTTCATGATGATGCATGGCAGATTGTGTCACAAAGCCATTGCGACACAAAGTTATGGAAGAGAGTCATGTCCCACCGTATGCACGGCATCGTGGTATCGATGCTACAGTTAAAGCGGTTGAGACATTCTTTTCTGGCCTACATTGAGAAGAGATGTGGATGCCTTTGTGCGAGAATGCCTAAGATGCCAGAAGGTCAAGTTTGACAGGCAAAAGGCACCAGGGTTATTGCAACCACTACCTATTCCAGATAGTACAGATTGTACAGATTGCTAGAGTTGTACAGATTGTTAGTTTGGCAATTGCTCTTATGGAATGTCCAAAAGTTTGGTTAGTGCTATAGAAGTGAGTATTTCTTGTCAGTTTGTCAAGAATACAGTAATTGCTTCTATTAAAGAGTACATGTGTAACTGCATTCTTAAACTGTCGGTTTGGATATGCTCGAATGTGTTACTGGATCCAACGTGTACTAAAAGACAGTGGCAAAATGCGAAGCTACCATTTTGTCATTGGAAAGTTTGACTCAAAGCCATGGCAGAGTGCGAAGCTACCACTATGTCATTGGGAGAGGGTTTACACGTAGGCAATACATGTGTCAACGAGGTGGTGAATACACCAGGACTGACAATGAGCATGTATGTGTCGTGCATGTGTCGATAGGTGTGCGCACACCCGAGTGTTGACCGTGAGCATGTACGACATAGATGCAAACGAGGATGTGTGAGATTTCAAGAGGGGGGTATGTCACCAGCATGTGACTACTATCTATCCTTTTTGTTGATTTCTTTCTTATTATTTATTTATTTCACTTTTTGGAAACACCCCTCGGGAAATCTAATTGCCCTGCATTGCATAGCTAGTGGAACTGTTCAGAGGGAGTCCAGGCCTGAGGGCAAGAGAGCACCAAGGTTGGACAAGGACTATGGTTAGCCAAAGTAGGGTCATTGACTAGCCAAAGTGGAATCCTTTGCTACAGAGGCTACATTTCAGTTCTTGGTGTGGCTGCAGTGTACAAAGAGGGTCAGATGACCTAGAAAGATACAATGGTAGCATCTCCTAAAATTTAGGGAACTGCTATTTTGGGACCTGAAAATGTGTTCGCGTCATTACCTCCGGAATGACAAGGGGAACATTTTATTACTCTACCGTGCAGTCAACTGGGCAACTGGTCGGGAGATTTTTAGGCGGTAACCCCGAAACGGGAAATAGCCTGTACATGTGCCAAGTGGCACATTTCTGTGCACTTTCCTCATGCAGGAAGAAGTGGCGCTGATTTTAGGAGAGGGGAGGCTCATTTTCAGTCTGTCACAGGTTGAGAGCTATGGAGTGCTTCCTTTCCCTCTTATGTATAGTGCGGTGCCGGGAGTGATGCCTTGCACGCTATGCACTGCCCTCTCTTTCCCCTATGGCAGTATGTTATACCCCTCTAGTGGGCTTTTCAATCGACCAATGTACAGTTGTGTACCAGATTGTGCAATCATAAGTAGACCACTCTCGCCGACGAGAGTGGGGTCTTCGGAGGAGGGTTTTACAACGTCTCTGGTGTCGTATCTCTCTTCTCTCTCTATCTCTCAGTCTCATACACTTGCACGCACAGTGTCCATTCGCTTTGTTTGTGATCATAGCATTCTCTCACTAAGACGGAAGGCTCTACCTTCCATAAGAACAAAAAGAACCTTGAGCACAGTTCCGAGCACTTATCTTGAGCAAAGCGCAAACATTCATTCCACTGCACCTTACATTGATATCAGAGCTTTGGCAGTGTTCTGTATCACTCAAGGAAAGAACCACAAGAATCACAAGAAATTTTTTTGCTTGTTGCGGTCGCACTAACCCAAGTTCGCTTGGGCATGTCGATTCCTAATCGTGTTTTTGAAGAGTGACATGAATCCGAAGAAAGAAAGGCTTGTCCAGCCTCCCCTTGTGTCTCTTTTTACTCATTGAGAGCGGACCGTGCACTTAGCGGCCGGCCAATCGACGTGAGGTGGGAAAAAGCAACCTTGGTGTGAGCGCAAGGCCGCCAAGGGGTGCGCCCGCGGAAAGGAGTAGAACTCTGGTGAAGAGAAATCCTCCTCAAACACGGTTTGCAAGTGAAAGAGAACCTCAAGAATCTCAAGAACCTCAAGAACCTCAAGACCCTCAAGAACCAAAGTTCCTCGTGGACTTAAGAACCAAAGATCATAGTGCATGGTCGTCACCCGAAGCGGAATGGATACTTCGCATACAGGTGATGAGCATGAGAGAGGCGACGAAGAATTTTCCCCACCAAGAGATTTTTCCGACCCTCCCCCTTCGCCATCTACGCCACAAAGTGTACCAAACCCTATGGAGGCAATGGTCAAGCAGATGATCGACATGATGGCCAAACAAGAAGAGACTCGCATTGCCTTGGAACGCGAACGCGACGAACGAAAAGAAAGAAAAGACCTAAGAAAAGAAGAAGCGGTAGCAAGACGCGCGGTCTGGGAGGCAGAGCGTGAGGCTCAAAGAGAATTACGCACTCAAGAGTTGGTTCGACAAGTACTTGCCTCGAAGTCCGAACCAGCCAAAGATCGTGGGAGTTCCTCCAATGGCGCAAGCCACGATGCGGATTCCAACAACCCAGTCACACAGAGAAGTTGACTTTTAGTAAGTATGATGGTAAGATGGATGCTACAGTTATTCATTCTTGGTTGCATCAATTTAATGCTTATTTTGTGACAACTAAGAAGACAGGGAATAGCAAGGTATTGACGGCAGCTATGTACCTTGCTGTTGATGCCATCAATTGGTACCACGCATTGCAAGAGGCACAGCTAGCCGCGCACCTCGAGGAAGGCGACGAACTCACGTCCCTGTCCTTCAGGTGGGCTGATTTCCAAGACAAGCTCAAGGTGCGGTTTATGCCACCTGAGTAGCTCGCACGATTAAAGGACGATTGACGCACTCTCAAGTAAAATGGTATGCCAGTTATGTCTTTTTCTAATCGTGTTTTGCAGCTAGGTACCCAATTACGCAAGTTGGATGATGAACGCAAAGAGGCATTTCTTTATGGATTGGACGAGTATATCAAGTACGATGTCGAGGTGCTCGATCCAATCGATCTCAACAAGGCGGTAGCGATTGCTCTCGCGCAGGAGATGAAGCACAACAAGGGAAAGCCTAAGGAGAACAAGACTTCCATAAGTACCTCGCAGACTTCTCAGAATCCTCAGAACGGTAAGAACGGTAAGAATGGTAACTCTTCTAACCAATCTTTCAACAGTCTCTCAGAAAAGAATTCTTCCAATGAACCTAAGGGTAAGGCTAACACAATTGCTAAACCTAAGCTTACTCCAGATGAAAAGGTAGCACAAGGAATTGTAGGAGGATACATCACGTCGGAAGAGCAAAGCACTTATTCTAAGGAAGGTCGTTGTTTTCATTGTCACATTAAGGGTTACATAATAAGAACATTCCTAAGCTTGAATGGAATGAATCTAAAGAATCCACAGAACCCACTTCCTCTGTCAATGCAATTAATGATAACACGAGTGTGCCCCAAGTTTCTCTTGACCCTCCCATTGATGATTCTCTCATTAAATGTTATGGTCAGGTGTCTGGGCAGCGTTTTGTCATATTGTTTGACCCAGGTAGTATGCATGATGTGATCAGTTCCTCTCTTGTTGGGAGAGCCCGCCTAGAAGTTAGTCAGAAATCTCCTCTCGAGGTCTTTGGCTTTGTTCCCGGTATGGACTCTCTTATCACGCAAGAGTGTCTTTGTCTTTTGTTTACAATTCAACAACAAGCTGCCTTCACTAGAAGATTTGTTGTCTCTCCTCTCTCAGGATGTGATATAATTTTGGGCATTCGATGGTTTCGTGATCTTAACCCTCTCATTGATTGGGAGGCTAACACTTTCACTCTCCATGCCAAAAGTGATTCTCCCATTGTCATTCGTGGAGAGTACATTGTTCATTCTCCCTCTGTCATTGCTAATATGCAGGACAAGATTGAAAGGATTCATGAGAAGGAGACTCTCTCAGTCTCTTCTTCTCCAAAGCATGACATACATGATTTGCATGATGATGATTTGAATGACAATGATAAGCATGATGATTTGGATGATAATGATAAGCATTTGCATGATCAAGATGTGATTTCTCACAAGCATGATGAGTTGCATGAAGATGACGTGATTGTTCACAAGGATGATGAGTTAGTTGATGTTTTTCTAGCGAAGCTAATCTCGTTGCAGAATCGATCAATCACGAAGGATCGATCTTGGCTCTCGAGTCGAGGTCCAAAGAACCCTCTCAAGAAGAATCGATCTTGGCTCTCGAGCCTAGGTCCAAAGAACCCTCACAAGAAGTATTATGTGTTCGCATGATTGATACGCACGCATTGTTCGAGTGTTTCTTTCGTGATCGTTTCCTGTATTTTAATCAGTGTTTTTATGTGATCCCTTTTCCTAGGCATGACATACTGGACGTTGAGCACGTTTCACTCATGAATGAGCACGAATGTATGCGGATTGTTCATGAAAAGCTGAAAAGTATGCATTCAAGGAAGTCACATTCTCTGTCTCTTCCTTGGCATGACACATTCGTAGAACGAGCACAAGAAAGTATGAACACCAAGCATGCGCATTTCCGTTGTGAATGGCCACAGTTGATTGCTCTAGATGATAAGAGAAAGATTCGATCTCATTGTTTGCATATGTTTGGTGAACGGCTTGTCACTCCGTCTCTATGTTCATCTACATTGCATACACAGTCTTTAGAGAAGACAAGATTTTGTCCAGTCACTTTACATGGAATGGGTATGTTCATGGTTTTGTGTTGAAAATGGTTTCAGGAATTTTTAGCCATGGAGATTCTTGAAGAAGAAAGAAGCAGGACTCTAGACAAAGTTGAAGCATCGAAGGAGCCACAGAAGACTGTCGCTTTCGGCGCGGCCCAAAGAAGCAAGCGTTGCAGACCTTTATGAAGTTCAAGTACCGCACGACCCACACATCAGAGTGGGCCGGCGAAGAGTCCCTTCCAGGATTTTGGTATTGGTGATCTCCCTCGATGCCATACAGTTCGGTACGAGTACCTCACTTTGAAAAGGAGGGGATGTCACGTGACACATCCAACCCTATGTGTCCATGGACAAGCTACAGCATGATCAGGGTTCAGTCAGTCCAGTCAGTCTAGATTTAGAAGTGATCTGGCACTTTTGTGAGTCTATTCGTAGACCGTGCATGCCTAGTCACTTAGCGTAGATGGATATCCTCTAGTTGCACACAACATGATCATAAGCATTCCCATCAAAATCCTTCAGGGGAATTTTCCAGTGCATTTGGCCTATTTTACCTATTTTTGACATTTTTCACTTATTATTTTTAAGTGACTTTTGTTGGAAAGTAGGTAGGGCAAATTGAGTAAGTTTGTATATAAGCAAACCTAGACTAGCACCAAATGGCAGAAGAGGTAACACGAGCCAAGCTCAGCAGGCAACTTCTGAGCAAGACCCCTTGGTGGACCTTCCCTCCAAGCAGCAGATCCCCGCCATGCTAGCGTTTTCTTCATCAGCCATTGCCTAGCGTTTTCATTATCTGCACCATTGCCAGCAAGCCTCAGCCTTGGCGTTTTTGCATCAGATCCTCTCGTAGCATTCCACAACACCTAGTGTTTTTGAAGAAGCTCACCTTGACCTAACATTTTTGACAGAGCTAGACCCTAGCGTTTTTAGCAGTAGCAACCTCAGCCTGCAGCGTTTTTCAGCAATGAATTACTTGCAGATTCAGCCCTAAGAAGTAGCAGATTCAACCCGGAAAGACCATCAGTTTTCAGCCTTAAGAACCTCAGTTTTCAGCTCTAAACCTGCAAATTTTCAGCGTCAAAGACCTACAGAATCAGCGTTTTTGGACTAGTCGCAGATTTCAGCCCATAGCGTTTTTGGACATCAGATAAAAGATTGCAGATTTCAGCCCTTAGGTTGATCCCGTCATCACCGACATAGCCTAGACTTGCATGCATTCCCATTGTACCAGATTGTGCAATCATAAGTAGACCACTCTCGCCGACGAGAGTGGGGCCTTCGGAGGAGGGTTTTACGTCTCTGGTGTCGTATCTCTCTTCTCTCTCTATCTCTCAGTCTCATACACTTGCACGCACAGTGTCCATGCACTTTGTTTGTGATCATAGCATTCTCTCACTAAAACGGAAGGCTCTACCTTCCATAAGAACAAAAAGAACCTTGAGCACAGTTCGGAGCACTCATCTTGAGCAAAGCGCAAACATTCATTCCGGTGCACCTTACAACCAGTGGCTGATGTCCTATGGCGATGATGCCTGCTGAAAACGCTAGTGCTGATGTTGATGGAAAACGTTGCTTGGAGGGAAAACCACCAAGGCGTTTCTTGCTGAGAAGTTGCCTGTTGAGCGATGAGCTCCTGCTGCCTCTTCTGCCAATTAGTGCTAGTCTAGATTTGCTTATATACAAACTTACTCAATTTGCCCTACCTACTTTCCAACAAAAGTGACTTCAAAATAATAAGTGAAAAATGTCAAAAATAGGGAAAATAGGCTAAATGCACTGGAAAATTCCCCTGAAGGATTCTGATGGAGTCTGATGGGAATGCTTATGATCAGGCTGTGTGCAACCAGAGGATATGCATCTACACTAAGTGCCTGGGCATGCACGGTCTGCGAACAGACTCACAAAAGTGCCAGAACACCTCTAAATCTAGATTGACTGGACTGACTGAACCCTTGTCGTGCTATAGCTTGTCCACGGACACATAGGGTTGGATGTGTCAGGTGACATAATGTCGTAGGAAACTATCCCAAGAGGCCTTAAAGATCTAGCCACAGAGAGAGAGAGAGAGAGAGAGAGAGAGAGAGAGAGAGAGAGAGAGAAAACGTTGTGTGTGGAAGAGGGGGCGATCAACCCCCCATGACTACTAGAACATGATAGCCGCACTACAACGTATTAGTGTGTAGTGGGTACCCCCCCCTAGCCTCACATATATAGGTGCCCAAGGGGAGGTCGAGCATCCATAGGAATGCCCCCATGATCCAGCATAATATAAGCGAGTAGGGCGCCTGTACAAAAGAGAGGCGGCTGGCCTAGAAGTGGCCGGCGGGACAATGTAGCCTATATGCATATGCAAAGGGTGGCGAGCTCGAAGGCACACTAGCCGTACATGCATGCCCTAGACATGTGAAGCAGCAGAGTGGTGTAAATCTAACACCCCCTCTTAGCACCTGATGTTGAACAAACCGCATGAAGCCGAAGATGTGAGGCAAATGATGAAGATGTCTGCTGCCATGCCCAGTGAAGGACAAGACTCCGCGAGTGTAGCAGCAATCTGGGGTGTCCAAACCTCCGTGAGATCTGCATGGTAAAGTGCCGTTACGAGCAGTGTAGCAAACTGCTATACTCCATCGATACAGGGTGAAGATACTGTGTGAAGGCCCTGAACTGATTGTGAAACAACTCCTTGTCGCAAAAGGAGGGCCAATAGACTTGCAAGTGTCGTGCCCAATAGGATATGTGGTGTCTGTAGTCAAACGGTCTGGAGAAAATGGGGAAGCCGAGGAACAGTCACGAGAATGATATGAAGGCCGTCAATGCATGAACCTGTAACCCAGTGTGGCCAAGTGGCTAAGCTGTGTAAAACTCCAGGAAGGACAGATGTAGCAATCTGCGCCGTAAACTTTTTCTGAATCAAGGAAAGTAAGATAAAGCAGTTTGCATTGTAGAAGCTATCGGAAGCTGCAGCAGTCACCGGGAGACAACACGGGCCACCACCGTATGGTGTCCTGTCAGTAGGTAGGGTAATCCAAGATGAGGGGAAAGCCAGACTCAACAGTCTGCGCTGTGAAGGGCCCCTGAGAAGAGGTGGTCAGACCAAGCTCTTTGCACCGTGATCATCTTGTAGAAGTAGGGAAGCCAGACTGAGCAGTCTGCGCTGTGAAGATCCTCTGAGAAGAGGAAAGGCCAAACAATTCTGTCTGCGCCGTCTTGCGTGTATCTCCTTCCTCCAATCCTCTGGTGTCAACCAAAACAAAATCCACGTCAACAACGCCACCAAACGGCATCTCGATTTGCTCTTAATGTGAATGAGCTGGGAGTGGCCTACTGCCCAGGTCGAGGGATAAGTCTGCTGTAAGGTTACCGAGGGTGAGTGTAAGCAACTCTGAAGGTAGCAATCCAAATGATCAAGAGTGTAGAAGAGCAAGTGCACTACCATCCAAGCCAAGCTCCGGGTGACTCTGGATGTAGTCACGGGATGCCTGTTCTCCCGCATCTCGCGGGTAAACTTTCCAAGAGAGTCCAAAGCACTGAAGTCCCACTCTAGTATGTAGATCCAAGCAATGAACCTGTCCAAGAAGAGATTCAAGATCCTCTCCCTAAGTCCATGTAGATGCTCCTGTGTAAGCAAGTGATCTAACGTGTTGAGGTCAAGTGGTAAGTGTCTGTCCACCCAAGATGATGGTGTTTTCTCTGGGAATGTCGTGATCCCATATGCCATGAGCATGGCTATTTCTCGTGTGAACTCCTTTGATGAGTACATAGGTGTGTCCATAGCAAACCACAAGTCACCACCCCTCTAGAGTGCGCAACCGCCGAATGATGGTTGGAATGAATGGATCTCCTACGCCCGTAGATGATCAAGCCGATGTCGAAGATACCGTGTATTGCAGCAGTCACTGAGAGGCCGCACAGACCACCACGGGATGGTGTCCTGATAGGAGGTAACTTCATCCTCTGTAAAAAAACTCAAACCATGTGTCTGCTGTCCACCCAAAAACACAACTGCGAGGTGATGAAAACGCTGCTGTCCAGCGAGTTTCAGCGTGCTTGTACTCTCCTGACAGGGTCCGGAGCGGTGCAGAGGGTCTGGGAAGGGTGGGGAATCAATGTCACAAACCCCAGGTGGGCTGAAAACAGAGAAAACAGCAGGTGTATATGGCTGAAATCTGTAGCAGATGAAGAGGAATCAGGACGGCAATGCATCGGATGCAAGGCCGGGTGGGGTAGGCAAGATCCGTAGAGGGCGTGGCCAAGTGCTCCCCTCCTCTGCCTGATGAGCAACCCGAAGTGGAAGAAAACGAGGAGATCCTTGTTCCAGAACAGATCTTGGCACATAAGGACAGAAAGAATAAGGGTAAAGTGAGAAGGCGGTTCTTGGTTAAATTCAAGAACTATCTTGCACTGGATGCGAAGTGGATGGAGGAGGAGGAGCTAGTGGATACTCCTCAGATTGTGAACCTTTACCTTGAAGCTTTTGGTTTAGCATAGTCTACTCCAAATGGAACCCCGAATTCAGCTTGGCCGGAGATCTGGTGCAGTGGGTTTGCACAAGAGGGGAGTTACTCCACTTCTTTGTCAAGAGGTGCCTTGATTTTAGAATACTAGAGTCAGTGATGTCTCTTTGAGCTTCAGGGATACTGAGAGCTGACAGTATTCTGCTGTATGACTTTATGAAATGGAATTCCGGATAATATGAAACTGATTTGTTCTTGACTTGTTTAAGTGCAGGAGCTAATAGACGAAATGATTGCAGCATTTTGGTCTAAATGATCTCGATAGACATGGTTGCAATAGGGATTAGTCAATCGGGCATCTTTGAGGTCTTGAGTGGATCTAGATGCGATTGCTAATTGCATTGCCGATAAATCATGGTCTGAGATCCGAATGAATGTTGAATGTGATTTGTCATGTGATGTCCTGTGATGTCGTGTGGTGTGATGTGTCGATTGGTACATGTGCTAGATGTGTGTTCCTAGTACGTCGGTACTAACAGTCAGTGTCTGCTAAGACAGTTTATGGCTTCTGCTTGTTTTGCAGGCGTAATTGAGGGCGATTACAATGCTTTCAAGAGGGGGGTATGTCACAAAGAGTGACGTGGCAGCCTGCAGGGGAGCAACAGATACACACACACCCTCTCTCTGGCCAGCTCGCAGAATTGGCAGAAATTCAGCGCTAGGGCTGACGTGGCATGCTGTACGGCAGTCCCCGCGATTCACGGAAGCTGTACGGACTACACGTGGCTGAGCGTACGAAAAGCAAGGCTTTTTTGCGGGGCTGCTTTTTCTACGCCAGAAGCTGGAAAAGCCTACTCAAATTTGAGAGCTGTTTTATTTTTACGCAAGCAATAGAGAGAGAGCTTTTGTTTTAAAGTTACTAAGCCTTGAGGAAAGCTTTTAAAAATTCGCAGCTTTTGAAGCTTTTGGGCTCTGCTCTTAGCATCCCTTGTACACCTATTTATTAGTAGCCCGGGCTCTCACTTCGCAGAGCATCTGGACGCAGAGTCTGAGAGTGAGTCCCGGCTACTAGCTTGTACTTTGAGTTGCAGATTAATACAAAAAGAAATACCGAAAGGGGCGAGAGTCTTTGGGGCAATATCTCTAGGCACAGAACTCCACCGGGCGAGTGTCGAATCAATTGTGAACTGTGAATTGTTTTGAAGTGATTATTTGTGGTGTTGCGGTAGATTCTCGACTTGGAGTGTCCAAGTCTGTTACACGAGCAGGGCTGAATTTTAACCCCACGACTTCTATAGTGCATGAATAAGTTAAAAAACTCTTAATAAGAGGTGCGTCATATGGAGATAAACTATCTAGGCCAGATACTAATGTTGGAGTATGTAAACATTTTCGAGTGCCTACACCTAGCAGTGATCATGTGCAATGAGAGTGTATGCAACTACGCTAAAGTGCCTGGACATGCATGCCTCACGTATAGGCTCACAAAGGTGCCAAAACACTTTCTAGGCTGTCCTATACCCTAGAGGTAGGAGTTAGCTTGTTCACTTGGACATAGGGTTAGATGTACACGTGACATCCCCCTTTTCAGTCTATTCAGTCTGTTCTTTTCCGTTGGCACGTTGTGCCCGTCTCGTGACAGTGATATAAGAGCTTCAGGCGTGTGCTTTTCTAGAAACCATATCGGTCCCACCAAAGAGCATACAGAGCAAACCGGCACTTCCAAAGGCTATTGGAATTCTATATGAAGAATCTTCGTGTCTCGACCCTGGACTTATTAGCCACTCCCACCCTTACTTCATCGCACATCGGGCGCTTCCGTCTTCATAGCTCTATCTTACAGGGCATAAATGAAAAAGAACACAAGACATGGCGTTCATGGATTTAGCAGAATATTTGCAGTTTCTTCTCGACGAGCTTCACGACATTTTTTCGTGGCATCCTCAATAGAATCTTCCAATGCTGCAAAGTTTTCCACAATTTTTGAACTACATGTTACCCCCTTTGATGCCTCGGCACTAGAAAGTACGAGAGCTTCCAACTGGGAACCTTCTCAGCCGTCTGTTCCGATCGGGGGAGTCTTTAGGAATATGATGCAACAATCTGACCTTGATCCAGTGCAACCGCCTTTGCCACTGCCATTGCCCCCACCTCCCCCACCACCACCGCCACCAGGCTACAATGGTTGGAGCCCATGTGTTTATCCGTACTCGAGATATGCACCTAACCAACCGAAAGATTTCAAGGATGGTGGCCCGAAAGTCAAATGTTTGACTTTTTCTGAGGTGAAAGATCCGAAGAAAGCATTACAGTTCCTACAGCAATTTGACAACATCTATGCTTTGGGGAACTAAACAAAAGAATCCAAGATTTCTCGAGCAGATGGATTTCTTAAAGATAATGCTATGCAATGGTGGAGTTCAATCGCGACCCGACCGCATGCTCCAAGGACCTGACAAGCTTTCAAGACAGTTTTTGCACGTAGTTACATGAATTTTATGTTTGAAGTCTGGATTTTGGCAGAGTGGGGCAACTTGAAAATGCTTGCCACCCAAACCATGGACGATTATAACCGAAGGTTTCTCGACGTGTACCTTCCGGTGTCCTTCTTTAGGTTCGTTCCCTTGGAGGCCCAATGCTAGCGTTACACCATTGGACTACCATCACCTTTGCAGGAATATTGTCTCTCCAAGCCAGTCTCCACCATGCAAGAGCTTATGGACCATGCAGCGGGCGGCTACAAACTGATGAAGGGAAAGCTAGAGCTTACCACAGAAGAACCTTCAACCACTAACCACAACTCTCGGCAACAACGAATAAATTCTCGAGTCTCATGAAAGCCAACCGCAAAGGCCTCGTGTGACGCCTCAACAACGAGACACCTTACTACAAGAAGGCCGATGATTTGGATGCTTTCAAACAGGACAACCATTCTGGTTGTTCCCATTGCACTGATAGGCCAGCGGAGCTGATGTTGGCACCGGCAGTCGATAGAACCCTAGGACCACCTCCAGCTAAGAGAGCTAGACCCGCTATTGGCCTAGTACCTGACATCTATGACATATGCCTTGAAAGTACAAATGAATTGTGCCGAGCATATTGCAAAGTCAACGGCTTCAAAGCCCTTATTTTCTTCGACCTCGGAGCAACCGAGAACTTCATCCATCAAGAATTCTTGAAGCAGTTGAACTTTGATTATGATGCAGAGGGTGAAGAAATTGAAGCCGAGCTAGCCACGAGCGCTCAAAAAGTGGTACTACTCATTGGTTCTCTTCCAGTGACTATCCAAGATTATCATGGAAAAACCGATATTGTGAAGTTGGAAAATTGCGACGTTCTCCAGGAACGGAATTATTACCCTCATGCAAAAGGACAAGCCAATCGTCCTCAAAGTTCGACTGTCCGAACAAAAACCTGAATGAATTTTCTAGTTGCTTTGTAGTCAAATACTTTTGAACTCTGTTTCAACGAATATTGTTTGAAATGGATGGTATCTATTTTAAACCTGTCTTGGTGCCAATTTGAACTGTTTGACTCTGGTTTTAATACTGGTTTCAATGACTGGTGATTTTACTCCCGGGTGCTTGAAAACCTCGGAACGACGCAGACGGAATGCTTGGGGAGCGTTTCGTTGTATGCTGGAACCTCCAAACGATGTAGGTTGCAGTCTGGGGGGCGTTTGGTTGTAAAAGGCCTCTTTATATGTTGCTAAATTGGCTTTATTTGACAGAAAAATAGTTCTAAATGAATTATTGGATTTATAAGTGAGAGGGTTTTCTCGCTTGGAGCACAAAGGAAAAATAATTCTAAATGAATCACTGGAGACATCCGAGTACAGAGTATTCCTAGTGCGTCATTCAAAGTAATGACGGGAGCACTGAGAACGGGAATATCTGTAAGGCGACCAGGAACGGGTACTTCTGATGCGTCACATCGGATGGGTGACAGGGAGCATCGGGAAGAAGTATCCGACCATCCGGGAACGGACATCTCTGATGCGTCATAGGATGGGTGACATAGAGCATCGCGAAGAAGATTGTACCGTAAGTTCGGTAGGAAGTGACTAGGTGATGGGTATTCTTGATGCCAACATTTTCTCTCTCTCTTTTTCTGGCAGAACAGCCAGTGTGACATAAAAACGCGTTTCGCCCCTCTGAAACTTCGAACGGGCGAAATGTTTCGGCGAAATGAGACGATGTTTTTTGTTTTTAACTTATAAGGTCTTATTGAGTTTTTGGGCAGGTTCAGACTATTTTAAAATACGTTGGCCGTCCACTTAATAAGTGGGCAGCCATCTGATAAATAAGGCAATAGATCAACCAACATTTTCTCTCTCTCTTCTTCTGGCAGAACAGCGAGTGTGACATAAAAACGCGTTTCGCCCCTCTGAAACTTCGAAATGGCGAAATGGGCGAAATGAGACGATGTTTTTTTATCCTCCCCTTTTGACTTGCTGACCCAAAACGGGCATTTTAGGATTTTTAAACCCATTACATAATAGAAAGCCTAATCTCAAAAAATCGAACGCTGCATCTGTCCTCAAAAAATTGAAAGGTAGTTTTTTCGAACAGCGTGGCCACGTTTACATTTGTAGCAGGAAAGTCGAATGCAGTTAAACGTTTGTTGCAGGAAAGTCGAACGTAGTGCGCACATTGATTCCAGAGTCCAGACGCAAGTTGCCACATTCTCTTATCACTCTCTCTCTCTCTCTCTCTCTCTCTCTCTCTCTCTCTCTCTCTCTCTCACACACACACACACACACACACACACACACACACACACACACACACACACATACGAAACACAATTTAGGCCTCTCTCTCTCTCTCTCTCTCTCTGCGCTAGTATAATTCGACCCTCTCTCTTTCTCTAGGTTCTCACACACACATTCAGAAATTGCGTCCTAAGAACAACAAATTGACATCAATTTCAATTTTCTTCACTTACAGGAAGGGAATTTCTCCAATTTCATGGCTCCTAGACAACAAGCTCAGCTTAAAGCATGGGATTTAACATTGCCCATTGCAAAATATGGCACATCCAGAAGCAGAGTTGTTTTATGCAAGCTTTGTGGAGATGTCCTTCGAGGGAGCCTTACTCGAGTCACCAGTCACTTCACATGGGTGGCGGGCGTCGGTGGTCATGGATGCAAAAACATACTGGAGGCCACTTTCTTCTCCCATGGTGGCATGAAGCAAGATGGTTGGAAGTGAAATCGATGATAAGGGCTCCCTTACCTCAAGCAGTCATTGATCTCAAGTATGTAAAAGCTAAACAACTAGAAGGAGCAAACAAAGAAGTACGTGAAGCTAAGAAAAGAGCTCGGGATGAAGTGGAAAATGAGGACACTGCTACTCAAACGACAACCTCGACCGGTAATGATGGTGGCACTTCAAGCATAATTGGGGGATTGTCACAAATCAGTGAGTCAGGTGCTTTTCCATATGTTGCTTCTTCCTCGCAAGTTCATGCTTATGCCAGCAACAAGAGGCACCAACATGAGCTTGGTCTACCACTACCTACAACGGTTGGGAGACTGCATGACCACTTGTGGTGCTCTTACTAGAGAGAGGTATGTAACACTCGACATGCGCAAGTTGCAATCCTCTAACGTGTCATTAAGTACATTTAGTTTTTTTCTTCTAGGTGGATGATCTTGCACATCTTTGGAACGAGTGATTTGCTTGGTTCCATAAACCAATCCACATCGTGTCATACATGCTCAACCCTCTTTACAAGAAGCTTGAGCATTGGAACGACCAAAAACTACTTGCTGCATGGGCGGAATATATCGAAAAAGTTTACACTACTGAAGAGTGTACGACATAAGTACGATGCATTGTCTTAGAAGTTAATATCTATAAAAAAATATATCTCAATACACAAATAATGTATCCATCTAAGTTTTGCTTCTCATTGTTCATAGCATTGAAGAGGAATCCATTTTGTTCTCTCAAGATCGAAATTACTTTGCTTGTGCTGTTGCCTCGGTACAAGACAGTAAAAGACAAGCTGTGTCATGGTGGGAGATAAATGGAGCTTACTCCTACACTTCAGAAGCTTGCCTTGTGCACCTTATCGCAGGAGTGTACCAGTGGTGCAGCCGAGCGTATTTGGAGCATTTGCGCCGACATTCACACCAAAAAGAGAAACAGGTGTGTTGCAAATGTAACAAGTTGCTACATTACTTCTAAGTTCAAACTATTCAATTGACTCTTGAGATGGCTAACTTCTAATACTTGATTGTTGTCTTGACTTTTGCAGAATGAGTACATCTCAACTTGACAAGCTGGTGCACGTTAATGCAAATTTGAGACTGCTAGAGAAATTAAGGCTTTCAGATGGCAATGGAGAGGGGGTGCTCCAATGGAAGGTGAAAGATATTGATGCCTCGATCATTAAGAAGTTGGAGCGTGGCCTAGAGCGCGGGGAGGCGATCGACATCAGCTTCATTCAGACACGCATTGATAAGGATCTTGCCTATGACTTTCTTAGAGAGGAGCATACCCGATTCAGGCGTGTCACACGATCCCAGGCTCGTGCTTTGCAGCTTGCTAGTGAGACTGGCACCTTGGAGGCAGATGCGGGTTCATCTCATGCGACATCTACCAGGCCTCGAGGTGGAGGGCGTTCTGGTCGAGCTACTACTATTAGGCGCTCTCTGGTTATGAGAGAGATGTTGCCTTCTGACGACAGTGCATCTAGATGACACTGATGTTGAGGAGTCTCGTAGCGACTCTTCTGAGGAGGACTCTAGCTAGTTTCTTATTGATATTTGGGCAGTTTATGTAGTATGGCCAAAACTCAGCTCATGTATTATTGGTCTTTTGGTTAGGACTCAAGATTCAGATCATGTACTAGGAACTGATGGTGTGATTTGAGTCATGATTCTTGTAGCTTGTTATGAGTAGTTTAGTTATTGTTATTTGTTTTGTCGTCGTAATTTATCATGGTTTTGGCTTGGCTAGATATTTCAATTTCAGCTTACCTTGTTCACTCGTGACTCAAGTCTCACATCTAGATTTTGGTATCTCATATGTCTTGACAGGTGAATTTGTATGTATATTCAATGTATAATTATAGGTACATACATGTAAAACGAAACCTGTGTTTCGCTTTCTCTGAGCTCCGAAACGAAACGTTTCAGAAACCTCGAAACCCCGAAACGCACGAAACCCCGAAATGTTTCATGTCACACTGAACAACGGAAAAAAAAAAAAAAAAACAAAAACCGGCCGTGATCTCTACGCGAGCAGCCTGCGCTCAGTTATTCGTGCCCGTGGCCAAGAGCTATAAAAGCATCACATTCCCTCACTCAGAGGAAGGATCAGTTTTTGCAAGAAGGAGATGTTGCTGCAGAGTTCACCCGCAAAGAAGACGTTTGCCGGTGATGGCCATGGCTGCCCCAAGTGTACCCGATGTCGCCAGGACCCAATGCGCGAGTTCCCTCGCGAAAAAGTTCCTATGGAGCGTGTTTCCATCGCTACAAGCTGCTGTTTTTCTCAGTTTTCAGCCCATAAATGTCGTAGACGGGGCTGATTTACGAGAAGGAACCCGAGAACACACCTCTTTTGTGTGTAGGATTGGAAAAGAGGATTTTCTATGTAGAGATCTCTTCCGAGGAATTGCTTTTTGAGAACAGAGTTGCGTTTCGAGCCTCGAGACTTTGAAGGTAACGATTTTCATGTTATGATCTCTAAGTATTTGATTGCAGGTGTTGCTAATTGGACTATTTCTTTATTTTTAATAATTAATTTCTTTTAATGAAATTAGGACATTTTAATGTGTACACTAGAACTGTTAAAAGTTGGAATATTGTAGCTACAAGAAAAGCCATCAGGAACGGACAACTCTGATGTGTCATTTGATGGGTGATGGGAAAACATCGCGAAGGAATTTCCGTAAGTTCGGTGGAAGAGACCGGGTTACGGGTGCCCCTAATGCATCACATGATGGGTGACGGGTGCATCAGAAAGGGGGCATTCCGTAGGTCGAGGAGGAAATCCGAGCTAAGTAAGAAGAATACGCGTAAACGCAAGCACAAGAATAAAGATGGGTTGAAAGAAGCTTTTTATGAAAAGCAGGAACATTCGCGGGAGGGCAGATGCTTTCCCGCGAGGAATCTATGTCTGCATTGCATCTGTGCCATGTTCTGCACCTGGGGACGCCTGGAATGTGTTTGTGTAGCATTAGTTTTTTAACTCACTGAGTGGTTTTTAAAAGTTTGAACAGGTTCACACTTTATTTTAAAAGTGGTCGGCCACTTTTAAGTGCCGGCCCCTTTTATTAATAAAATAAAGCAGGCCCCAAATCCTTACGTAAAAAGCCTACGCAAGAGAGCTGTACGGATGGGCAGATTTCAGCGATCTCTCTCTTTCCTCTCTCTAGGGCGCGCCTGCTTTTGCTTTTTGGGGTCCCTATTCCCGCCGGGTGCCAAGGCCTATAAAGAGGCAGGTAGCGTTCAGTTTTTTCAAGGACGCAAGAGTAGCAGAAAAGCCCAGCGTTGGAGATTCTGGAGCAAGTGTTGGCGACAGAAATCTGCAAGTATTCGTGTGCCGACGGAGTACGGAGGTCGTTTTTCCGAGCGAGGAGCGATAGGTATAAATTGTCCATACGCATTGCGAGTTATTGCTTTGTGATTGTTTTGCAGGAATTCTCCCTCACGGGAAGTACGGCCTTTGTGCCTAAGTCCCTCACGGGAAGTATAGCCTTTGCGCCCAAGTCCCTCACGGGAAGTACGGCCTTTGTGCCTAAGTCCCTCACGGGAAGGAACGACCCTTCGGGTCTAAGACTAAAGAACGGAGGGGTTTTCTCCGGTTCTTGTGCTTGTATACGAACTCTCCCTGAATAAAGATACTCTTGACGGGGGGGACCAGCCCATCTTCTGGTCCCCAATACTGTGTCGATCTTCTCCTTTCTCTCACATTTGCAAAGTATTTTATTTTTCAGATTTCTAAGTGCTCGTGTACGCTCCCGTTTTGTGACAGCAGGTGTACTTCCTCTTTGTGAGGGAGTAGGAGCAGAGGAAGGCATGAGCCTCTGCAAGAGAAAAGCGCTCTGAGGAACTAGAGCCAGATCAGCCCAAGGGTTTCGTACCCGAGTTTGGGAAGTAGATCCAAGGATCGGAGAGAGGTAGTCTCTCAAGTTGTGATCCGGAGTTGGGATTCCCAAGTAAGGACTTCGTGTCCGGGAAAGCAGAGTTGTTCTGCGGGAAGAGGACTCTGGAAATAGAGTTGGAAAAGAGAGTTGTAGGAATGCCATGCCCTGAGTCTGGAAGGTGAGATCCAGAGGCGAGAACCTTGATTCTCGAGGATTTGGAATAAGGAACGGAAGTTCCTTGGAATAGGGCTTTGCCCTAGGAATAGGAAGCCGAGGCTTCCGGGAACCATCAAGTCTTATTCTAGAACGAACGTGGTAATACGTTCGGTTCAAGTGCTTGTATAGACTTCTCCTCAGTAATAAAGATACTATTGGGGGGGGGGGGGGGGGGGGGGATTAGCCCATCTTCTGGTCCCCAGAACTGTTTCGATCTTCTCACTCTCTATCTATTGCTGTCTATATCCTCTGGCTGCAGTAATAAGTGATAAATCCTATTTATCCGAATGTATTTTATATTGTTATGCGTTCCCGTTTGTGACAATATCTCCCGGCCCAGACCTTTTTAGGTTATGTGGGAGGAGTGATGAGGGAGTCGTTGAACAACTCGTGGCCCGGACTTTGGTTATTTACGGGGGAGTGTTCATCGGCGGCTTTATATTTCTGTCTTGTAACATGCATATGTGAGCATTTGTGTTGCATTGTGATGTGCAAACCACTGAATATTCCTTATTGGATGAGATAGTAGATACTTTTGGGAAACCAACAACCCAGGATATCAAGAGTTCCAATCTGGAATGAGACTCCTTATTGGATGAGATTCTTTTGGGAAGCCAACGACCCAGGAAATCAAGAGCTCCGATTTGGAATGAGAAAATTGATTGTCCTTCCGAATGACCCTCATAATTTTTTGAGCTAACTTGAGTTGTTTTGCAGATATGTTGTGATCGCGGACGATTACTTTCTTTCAAGAAGGGGGGATGTCACAAATTGCTCACATGTCAAGCCATTGAAGAACGGAGCCAACCTGCAGATTCCGACCGAGGGGCCTAAAGTTTAAACCCTAAGAAGAAGAAGCCGAAGTAGCATAAGAAGTTTTACCGACTGTCAAAGTCTTGCCGAGTGGCCTATTTTTATAGAAGACTTCCCACCAACTTATGGGACCCCGTCTGATGGGGCCCAATTGACATAAAGGCATTGAAAAATAAAGCAAGCCCACACGATTTTTGAATTCTGCGTTGACATGTTGACGTGGCAGACCAATACGGATTTCCACAATTTGGACTGGCTGTGTTGACGTGGCACCTGTACGAATTTCTGCAAAACACACTGGCAGCTTTTGGGTGCTAGTGCTTTTGGGGCGAGATGATTTTGAGTTTGAAGCTTTTCATGTAAACAGCTTTCATAGGCCAAGGGCCTTCAAATATGTACAGAGGGCTCATTCTCTGGCACACTTCTTGATGAAGTTGCGGAGCGCAAGTTCCGGCATTGTACCCAGTTCAAGCAATGCGCCAAGGTTTGGGGCGAGTACTCTCGTTTGGGGTGGAATTCCGCCACTCCGTGTCGCGTGTGCTCTCTCTCTCTTTCAGTTCAGCGTGCTGTAATTCCCCGTTTTGTCATTGCCAGGTGTCCAGTGCCCTGTATAAGCATCTCAAGCCTTCTCGAGGCTCCCCTGGTGATTTCTTGCAGTTTAGGTGCAAACACTAAACCTGCAGAAAAACACAGCAGGCTGTAATTCTCTGATTTGGACCGTTTTGAGAAGAGCGAGCATGTCTACACGTGTTTCAAGAGCTACCCCACGCAATAGGACAGTCCCCGTGTGATTTGGACAAGTTTTCACGCGAGAAAACTCTCCAAATTTGCAATCTTTCGCGATGGAACTGTGCGTACCTATGGGGGATTAGCAATTAGCTAATCTGGTTCATGTTCAGAAGGCTCTTGCCTTGGCAAACGCGCATAAAACCCACAGGATTGTAAATGATCATTTGAGTAGCCCAACTAGTAGGGCATTATCACCATATGTGCAAAGGGGGGAGAGATGCATGAGAGCAAATCATCGTGCTACATGAGACAAAGGAGAAGGCAAGCTTTTTATTAAAGCTGTGAACCTGCACCCACTACACCCACTACACACACACACACACACACACACACACTGACTGTAGATGCACAATGAAGACCAAAATCAGCCTCCACCCTCATTTGGGCGCCCGTCTTGCTAAGGTGTTCTGCAGGTTCACCTCCTACTGCCATGTGTCCAGTTTGCCTCTTTTGAGTTAATTCTATAGTTCCCACCAACTTATAAAGTTGTAAGTGACTTGCTGAGTGGCCCAAATTCCATATGGTGGACACAAGCTTCCATACTCATTAGAATTTAGTGCTAATTGGCTCGACCAGTCCCAGACTTACCGATCTAGACTCCCGATGTGAGAAACCCGTTTGGCCGCAGCGATTTCACATTGGCCATGCAATGTCTACTTGCACCTTTTCAAGGGCTTCGGAGAAAACAAGTAAAAATAAAATAAATAAAAAGACTCGTCATACGTGTATCCCTGTCACTAACAATTGATTGAGGCACCCCGAAAGCACTACCAAGAGATCGTCGAGCTACGAATGAACGTGGAGTCCCTTGTGTAAGAGGAGTGCGCGATGGGTCGGGTGATGAAGTTGAGGGCCCAGGCGGGGAGGTTTTTGGGGGGGGGGGGACTGGCGGCGGTGAAGCTGAGGTATGAGGCTTCTTAGGAATCCTGCTACAAAGGGTCAAAACAATTCCTTGTTGGAACCCAATGCTGCTGAGCTGCAAGAGGGCGGCCACCATGGGGGGCGGTATGGTGAGCCCTTCCCTGTCTACGGTGGCCGTGCACCTGTTACTAGCCATCAATTGGCTGGTCACTGGCCTTTCGAGGTGCGAGCATGTGTGTCCTGGGTACGTGTCTGCTGTACAAGTTCAGCCTTGGGGATTGAGCATCCGATGTGGGTCAAGATCGCCTACAAGGACAAGCCTTCGCTAAGTGGCCCATTTGTCTACAAATGAAGCACTGGCTCGGGAGTTTCGAATACTCCACCCTCTGACGGAGCCACCCACCATTGAGGGAAGGGCTCGTTGGATTTCTCTAACCTAAAACTACATGCATGTCATGCCAGATGCCCACCTAGTGTAATATCATTTGTCAAAACGCGTGTACAATCCATTTATGCAAGAGGGTGCGAGAACAAGAAAACCTAATCTAAGCAGGTCCTGCGAACATGCTCACAAAATTGCTGGTACTAATCCTCCTATGATTCTAGACACTCCTATCTAGAAAGAAGGGGAAAATTGGCTATGGGAGTCGATGAAGCATGTCCATGTGGTACGTAGAGCCATGTGCACGTGACGAGTGAGATGATGATTATGAGGGAAGATTAGGTTTTATTGATTAGATATCTATAAAAAGTAAGATTATTAGTGTGAGAAGTGAGTACAATGGGTGATCATACATGCAAGAGGGAGAGTCTTTGGATGACATAAGCAATGATGTTGCTGTCACAAAGTGATGATGTGGCATGCCCAATTGGTAGAGAAATGGTTGAGTGGACAAGAGAGACTGAACGGATCAACTAAGAGAACTTCTGAGCACTGGCAGAGGGGCCTAACCTTAAATATCCCAAAAGCTTGAACTTTGAGGAGGATTTCCGTAAAATGCGCTTACATGCTAACGTAACTTTCCACGGATGATGACGTGGCAGGACAGTACGGAATTTCCGCGTTTTGCGTTGCTGGTGCCATGTGGCAAGGTGTACGGATTTTCACAAATTCCACTCGTTGCTTTTGGGAGCTCCTAGCGCTAGCTTTTGAGAGCAGATGCTTTTGGGAAGAAGTGTTTTTGAACTGATTGCTTTTGGCCCTTGGGGCTCTGCTTTTAGGCAACCCTTGTACTGTTTATAAAGAACCCTTGGGGCCTCAATTTGCAGAGCATCTGGACGTAGAGTTTGAGAGCAGAGGACCCTTGGGAGTTGTACTTTGCTGCGAGCAATAATAAAGAAATACCGAAAGAGGCGCCGGTCTTTGGGGCGAGTGTTTCTGGGTGCGGAACTCCGTCGTGCTGTGTCGACTCTCTCTCTCTCTCTCTCTCATAAAGTTCAATGATTTTGAAGTTTCTGTTCGTGTGCTGCTATTGACTTCTTGCTTGGAGTGTCCAAGCCTGTAACATTGGTATCGGAGCTCAAAAAGATTCTTCTTCTACGGATGGTCCGATCCCTTCTGCAACACACAGATTCTCGAGGAGAATTTGACAGAGCAGTCAAGATTTTGTTTGTGAAAGAATCTTCGTGTCCTTGCCTCAGGCTTATCAGCCACTCCCACCCTTAGTCCATCCCGCATCGAGGGCGCTCCCGTCGTCATCGCTTTGTCTTAAGGGCATAAGCCATAAAGAACTCAAGACCACACATGGCTTCTCGCGGAGAATTCGACAACGATAACATTTCTCAGGGGGGGAGGTGAAGAAAAGTTGAAATCGGGCGCGAGAAGAAGAAAAGAATGAAGAATTGGGCAAATTTTCAACACGGAAGTTTGCCAAAAACGGAGTACAAACGTCATCTGCAGGTTGACAAGTGTGTGAAAAGATTGTTCAAGCACTCCAAAGACTCAAAATTTACGAAACACCTGAAGAATTATGTCAGAGGACGTGGCAACTGCTAATCTAGTTGTTGGTTTCTTTCCAATGATTTTTGTTTAATTTTTGAGACCCTCTTTTTGAAGTTGCAAATGGTCGGACATTGTATGGCCAATGTGAACGGTAGTTTCACCCGCAGACTGAAAGTTGGTCGGCAGTGGGACTCGTAAAGTAAAAGGATGTCTAGGCTCAGTTCAAGATCATGTAGGTACCCCTGTCGCACTTAGCAAGTTGGTGGATATTAGGAAGTGAACTCAATAAAGGTACAATGTCAAGGTGGGGTCACCAAAGGAAAGTACGCGACAGCTCGGCTACATTGCATTTTTGGATGCGGTCCCAGTGGGAATTGATGGTCAGATGACCAATGGGAGTCCAACGGAAGCATCCCCTAAAATTTAGGAAATTGCTATTTCGGGCCATGAAATCTGTTCGCGTCATTAGCTTGAGAATGACAAGGGGAACATTTTATTACTCTGCTACAAAGTCAATTGATGCACCAGTTGAGAGATTTTTAAGCAGGAAGCCCAATGTGGGGAAATTGCATGATGAGTGCCAAGTGGCACTTTTTGGCCAATTTACCAAGTTTGAGAGAACAGAACTTGTAACTGACTGTTTGGAGCAGTTTTGGAGGCTGATAACTTTTTCAGCCATTTCTCTCCATTTTTAAGCTTCCCATGACTTTACCTAGGACCAAGGAGCTCATTTTCAGCATTGGAAGGCACCAGATGCATGTTTACAGGGCTGTTTTGCTGCGTTTTCAGCGATACACAGGTTTTGGCAGCCATGGAAATCTTTCCCTTTTGCATCTATTTGTTCACAGATGCATTATAGGTCAAGGGTAGAAGAGGGGGCGCTCGATTTATGCTGGGGGGATGCTTCATTGAGAATTTGTCACAGGTTAAGAGCTATGGAGTGCTTCCTTTACACTCTATGTACAGTGTGGTGCTAGGAGTGATGACCTGCACACTACACATTGCTCGCTCTCTCTCTCCCCCCCCCCCTTACGTGCAGTTATGTGATGCCCCACAAGAGGGCTCTTCATTTGATTGATGTACAACTGTGTTTTTTCATGCTTTGGTGCTGAAGCAAGAGCTTCCTTGAGCAGGAACATGAGTAGCTAATTGCTACTCCACTACTCCAAAGCAGGCACTAGTGAGGGTCATAACCTCACCAAACAGGTGCGTATTCAATGCCATGTATGCACTGTAATTTGACTGTTTTTCAGCCATACGGACGCCAGAACCATTGGGAACGGTGCCCCACTGGCAGAGGACAATTCAAGGACTGTTTAGGGCTTTAAACAGGGCAAAAACCAGTAAATACAGCGTGCTGAATTTACTGTTTTTGGGCAGGAATCAGAGGGTTTATGCCAATGGAAGTGAGTTCCAGCGAGGAAATTGGTTTCGCGCAAGTTTTGGGGTTGTTATGTTGCCGAAATTTGGCCAAAACAGGTGGTATCTAGCTGGATATAGGTGAAGAATTCCGAGGACTCTACTTTGTAATTTACTCTCTCAAAGTATAAAGAAATACCGAAAGGGGTGCCAATTTTGGGGCCTACAGGTTGTCGGCGTCTGCTCGGGGGCATTCTAGCTTCTGAGCCGTGTGTGTGCTTAAGTGTTAATTCCCGTCGTAGGTTACTTTTGCAAGTGCTCTGTGTGTGTGTGTCTAAAGTAAAGAATTTCGGGTGAAAGCCAAAGTCCACTGCCCTACGGACCGGTTTCAAGGTTCCATTGCCGGGATAGAATCACCTTCTCCTCAAGAAGACACATAGTACAGGATTGTGGGATTATACTATGGCCGACAAAGGGAAATGCATTATGGAAGAGGGTTCCTCTACGCAGGACAAACAAGAAATTCCGCATGTTCGCCCTGCCAAAAAGTCGTCAAATTAGGGTTGATTTTGTGCTGTGTTTTTAGGGTTTGCAAGTATGAACCAAGATGAGATAGGGAGAGGTCTCACGGTGGTAGATTGGCCACTAGATCTCTTGCGGGAGTGATGTGGGTCTGCGAGGTGGCACGTTGCTCGCCGATTCTCTGAGGCGATTCTTGCTGACGTGGTAGTTGTATGGATTTCCGTAAATCACGGTGGCAGCTTTTGGGCATCTGCTTTTGGACTAGATGCTTTTGAGTTTGAAGGCTTTTCATGTAAACTGCTTTTCGTAGGCCAAGGGCATTTAAATAAGTGCAGAGGGCTCAATCTCTGGCACACTTCAGGGAGAAGGTACAGAGCGCGAGTACCGACATTGTACTGACTTCAAATAATATAAAGAAATACCGAAAGGGGCGCCAAGGTTTGGGGCCAATACTCTCTGAGGTGGAATTCCGCCTCTCCGTGTCGCGTGTGCTCTCTTTCAATTCAGTTGTTATTAAAGTGCTAAAAGTTTGTTCAGTCTATTCTTTTCTATTGGCACGTGGTGCCTGTCTTGTGACAGTGGTATCAGAGCATCAGGCGTGTGCTTTTCTGAAAGCATACTGGTCCTACAAAAGAGTAGACAGAGCAAACTAGCGGCTACTGGAATTTTATTTGAAGAATCTTCGTGTCCCGACCCTTGACTTATTAGCCACTCCCACCCTTACTTCATCGCGCATCGGGCGCGCTTCTGTCTTCACAGCTCTACCTTACAGGGCATAAACCATACAGAACACAAGACATGGCGTTCATGGATTTAGCAGAATATTTTTTCAGTTTCTTCTCGACGAGCTTTATGAAATTTTTTCGCGGCATCCTCAACAGAATCTTCTGATGCTGCAAAGTTTTCAACAATTTTTGAACTACATGTTTACCCCTACCTCGACACCAAAAAGTACGAGAGCTTCCAACCGAGAACCTTCTCAGCCGTCTGTTCCGATCGGGGGACTCTTCAGGAATATGGTGCAACCATCTGACCCTGATCCAGTGCAACCGCCTTTGCCACCGCCATTGTCCCCACCTCCCCCACCACCACCGTTACCAGGCTACAATGGTTGGAGCCCATATGGATACCCTTATTATCGGTACTCGGGATATGCGCCTAACCAACCTAAAGATTTCAAGGATGGGGGCCCGAAAGTCAAATTTTTCACTTTTTCCGGAGTGAAAGATCGGAAGAAAGCATTGCAGTTCCTCTTGCAATTAACAACATCTATGCTTTGGGAAACTATACAAAAGAATCCAAGATTTCTCGAGCAGCGGGATTTCTTAAAGATAATGCTATGCAATGGTGGAGTTCAATCGCGACACAACCGCATGCTCCAAGGACCTAGCAAGCTTTCAAGACAGTTTTTGCTGGAATTCTATGTTTGAAGTCCGGATTTTGGCAGAGTGGGGCAACTTGAAAATGCTTGCCACCGAAACCATGGACGATTATAACCAAAGGTTTCTTGACGTGTACCTTCCGGTGTCCTTCTTTAGGTTTGTTCCCATGGAGGCCCAATGCTAGCAATACATCATTGGACTACCATCACCTTTGCAGGAATATTGTCTCTCCAAGCAAGTCTCCATCATGCAAGAGCTTATGGACCATGCCGCGGGCGGCTACAAACTGATGAAGGGAAAGTTGGAGTTTACCACAGAAGAACCTCTGGCCACTAACCAGAACTCTAGACAACAACGAGCAAATTCTCGAGAGAGTCGTGAAACCCAACCTCAAAGGCCTCGTCTGACACAGCTTCAACGAGAAACCCTTTTACAAGAAGGCGGATGCTTCGGATGTTTTCAAACAGGACATACATATTGTATGGAACTCCGGATTTCGCGTCAGACTTTACGGAATTCCGCTTTTCACACCGACTGCTGACGTAGAAGATTGTACGGATTTTTGTGAATTGCGCTGACATGTTGACGTGGCAGCTTGTACGGATTTCCGCGATTTGTGTTGCTGACGTGACAATTGTACGGATTTTCGTAAATCACGTCGGCAGCTTTTAGGCATTTGCTTTTGGACTAGATGCCTTTGAGTTTGAAGGCTTTTCATGTAAACTGCTTTGCATAGGCCAAGGGCCTTTAAATAAGTGCAGAGGGCTCAATCTCTGACACAATTTAGGGAGAAGGTGTAGAGTATGAGTACCGGCATTGTACTGAGTTCAAGCAATATAAAGAAATGTTGAAAGGGGCGCCAAGCTTTGGGGCCAATACTCTCTGGGGTGGAATTCCGCCACTCCGTGTCGCATGTGCTCTCTCTCCCTTTCAATTGAGTTGTTATTGAAGTGCTAAAAGTTTGTTAAGTCTGTTCTTTTCTATTGGCACGAAGTGCCCCGTCTTGTGACAATGGTATTAGAGCATCAGGCGTGTGCTTTTCGGAAAGCATACCGGTCTACAAAAGAGCAGACAGAGCAAACTAGAGGCTACTGGAATTTTATTTGAAGAATCTTCGTGTCCCGACCCTGGACTTATTAGCCACTCCCACCCTTACTTCATTGCGCATCGGGCGCACTCCCGTCTCTATCTTACAGGGCATAAACCATAAAGAACACAAGACATGGTGTTTATGGATTTAGCAGAATATTTGCAGTTTCTTCTCGATGAGCTTCACGACATTTTTTCGCGACATCCTCAATAGAATCTTTTGATGCTGCAAAGTTTCCAACAATTTTTGAACTACATGTTACCCCCTATGATGCCCCACGTGGTACCTCCTCCTCCGGCACCAGAAAATACGAGAGCTTCCAACCGGGAACCCTCTTAGCCGTCTGTTCCGATCGGTGGAGTCTTCAGGAATATGGTGCAACCATCTGACACTGATCCAGTGCAACCGCCTTTGCCACCGCCATTGGCCCCACCACCCCCACCACCACTGCCACCAAGCTACAATGGTTGGAGTCCATATGGATACCCTTATTATCCGTACCTGGGATATGCGCCTAACCAACCCAAAGATTTCAAGGATGGCGGCACGACAATCAAATTTTTCACTTTTTCCGAGGTGAAAGATCGGAAGAAAGCATTGCAGTTCCTACAGCAATTCGACAACACCTATGCTGTGGGGAACTATACAAAAGCATCCAAGATTTCTTGAGCAGCGAGATTTCTTAAAGATAATGCTATGCAATGGTGGAGTTCAATCGCGACACAACTGCATGCTCCAAGGACTTGGCAAGCTTTCAAGACAATTTTTACACGCAGTTACATGAATTCTATGTTTGAAATCCGGATTTTGGCAGTGGGGCAACTTGAAAATGCTTGCCACCGAAACCATGGATGATTATAACCAAAGGTTTCTCGACGTGTACCTTCCGGTGTCCTTCTTTAGGTTTGTTCCCTTGGAGGCCCAATGCGAGCGTTACGCCATTGGACTACCATCACCTTTGCAGGAATATTGTCTCTCCAAGCAAGTCTCCACCATGCAAGAGCTTATGGACCATGCCGCGTGCGGCTACAAACTGATGAAGGGAAAGTTGGAGTTTACCACGTAAGAACCTCCGGCCACTAACCACAACTCTCGACAACAACGAGCAAATTCTTGAGAGTCTTGTGACACCCAACCTCAAAGGCCTCGTCTGACACAGCGTCTACGAGAAACTGTAACAAACTGTTGACGTGTCAAAGCCTAAAGAATGGAGCCAACTTACAGATGCCGGCCGAGGGGCCTAAACCCTAAAAAGAACAAGTAACAGAAGAAGAAGTCCTACCAACTTATGGGGACCCTGTACGATGGGGCCCCAAGTGACATAAAGGAAATAAAGCAGGACCCACACACACGCACACACCAGAAATTTCCTAGATGTTGATGACGTGGCAAATTTCCGAAAATCACATTGGCTGATGACGTGGGAGGCTGTACAGATTTTGGTGATTTACGCTGGCAGCTTTTTGGCATTGCTTTTGGACCAGAAGCTTTTGAGTTTGAAGGCTTTTTACTGTAATTGCTTTTTAGGCCAAGGGCCTTCAAATATGAGGTTAGGGCTTATTCTTTGGCATGCTTCCTGGTGAAGGTGCAAAGTCTATAGTACCTACCGGCTTATACTGTGTTGATGCAATATAAAGAAATACTGAAAGGGGCGCCAAGGTTTGGGGTCAATACTCTCTTGGGTGCAATTCCGCCACTCCTGTCGCGTGTCGTCTCTCTCTCTCAGTTCTGTTTTTATTGAAGTGCTAAAAGTTTGTTCAGTCTGCTCTTTTCTATTGGCACGTGGTGCCCGTCTTGTGACAGTGGTATCTGAGCATCAGGCGTGTGCTTTTCTGAAAGCACACCGGTCCTACAAAAGAGCAGACAGAGCTATTGGAATTTTATTCGGGGTATCTTCGCCCTCCAACCCGTACTTATTAGCCACTCCCACCCTTACTTCATCGCGCATTGGGCGCGATTCCGTCTTCACCGCTCATGTCTTACATGGCATAAGCTATTAAGATCACTTGCAAGAGAAGGATCCAAGATTTGTTTTGAGCTGTTGTTTTTTTTTCTCAGAGACAGTACCATGCAGATGTCTATAGCTACCAAACCGCACACTTCCAAGTACTTGGCAAGCTTTCAAGAAAAAAAAAAATTGCCCGAAGTTATATGGTTTCTGACATCTTCCTTCGGAGTGCAACTTCTGGCAGAGTGGGTATCTTGAAATGCTTGCCATGGAAACCCTAGCAGATTATAACTTGAAATTTCTCGACATCTCTCAATAGATGTCTCTTCACGATTAGATGACCTTGGAGGTCCAGTGCGATTGCTATCTTGAGACTACCATCGCCGCCAATGAAAACACTCTATCCAACAGCTGATGGACCATGCTGTGCTCGGCTACGGCCTCATGGAAGGAACCTAACCCAAATTTTTGGTGCAGGTTTCATGATGGAAAGTCAGCCGACTTTTCGAGCTCGACTGATGTCGAGATTGCTTTTTAAGTTTGAGTTTTGTCTGAGAATCTGTTTGAGAACTTGTTTGGTGATCTGTTTGAAATTTGTTTGAAATGGATGGTATCTGTTTTGGTGCCGATTTGAAATGTTTTGACTCTGGTTTTAATACTGGTTTCATTGATTGGTGATTTTACTCCCGGGTGTAGAAGTGAGAAATACTGTTTTGGTATTGTTTGAACCTCGAAACACGCAGGCCGATACCTGGGGAGCGTTTCGTTGTATGTTTGAAAACCTCAGAACGACGCAGGCCGATGCCTGGGGAGCGTTCCGTTGTATGCTAGAAAACCTCTAAACGACGCAGGGCGATGCCTGGGGAGTGTTTGGTTGTATGCTTGAACCTCCAAGTGACTCAGACTGTGGTCTGGGGAGCATTTGGTTGTACAGTCCTCTGAGCTCATGGCTCGGACCTTTTTAGGTTATTTGCGGGAGGAGTGACGAGGTAGTCGTTGAGTAGCTTCATACCGCAGACTGTTTGTCTCGGGGGAGTGCTCAGCGGCGTTGTTTGTTGTGTATTGTAACATGCATATGTAAGCATTTGTGTTGCATTGTGATGTGCCAATTACTGAATATCCCTAATTGGATGAGATTGCCTTGGGTATGTAATGTTAGTGCATCAAGACACCCGTGGAAGATCAGTACGGTTTGGGTGTGATAGCTAATTTTACTACGCCGGAATATCAAGAGTTCCGATTTGGACGAAAGGAAAAGCTAACTCCTTGATCAAAAGAGAAGAAAGGAGAAGCTAACTCCTTGATCAAAACAGCCGAAAGGAGAAGATAACTCCTTGATCAAAAGAGAAGAAAGGAGAAGCTAACTCCTTAATAAAAAGAGCAAACTGATTGTCCCTCGGAAATTTTTGAGCTAACTTGAGTTGTTTTGCAGATATGCTGTAATCACGGACGATTACTCTCTTTCAAGAAGGGGAGATGTAACAAACTGCTGACGTGTCAAAGCCTAAAGAATGGAGCCAACTTACAGATGCCGGCTGAGGGGCCTAAACCCCAGGAAGAACAAGTAACAGAAGAAGAAGTCCTACCAACTTATGGGGATCCCGTCCGATGGGGCCCCAAGTGACATAAAGGAAATAAAGCAGGACCCACACACACACACACACACACATCAGAAATTTCCTAGCTGTTGATGACGTGGCAGATTTTCGAAAATCACACTGGTTGATGACGTGGCATGTTCTACGGATTTCCATGTTTTGCGCTGGCTGATGACGTGGGAGGCTGTATCGATTTTGGTGATTTACGTTGGCAGCTTTTTGGCATTGCTTTTGGACCAGAAGCTTTTGAGTTTGAAGGCCTTTAAATAAGTGTAGAGGGCTCAATCTCTGACACACTTCAGGGAGAAGGTGTAGAGTGTGAGTACCGGCATTGTACTGAGTTCAAGTAATATAAAGAAATACCGAAAGGGGCGCCAAGGTTTGGGGTCAATACTCTCTGGGGTGGAATTCCGCCACTCTGTGTCGCGTGTGCTCTCTCTCTCTCTCTCTTTCAATTCAGTTGTTATTGAAGTGCTAAAAGTTTGTTCAGTCTGCCCGTGGTGCCCGTCTTGTGACACATTCCAAGTTGACATCGGCAAGATTCCAATCCAGACAACGAGAGTCTTCATTCAAAGGAGGAACACGAGGGAGATCAGCAAACATGCTGCGAATTTCTTGCCAAAGAGGAGAATAATGAGGTCCCAATCCAAAAAGAGACCTCGCAACAGAGAATGAAAGAGCAAGAACGATATCATCTACCACGCGATGCACCTGGCATATCCCTTTTTGAGAAAGAAAATATGCTTGACGGGGAGAGCGTTGAACCAAAGTAAAAGAGAAAGCCTTCCTCCAATGTAGGCTCTCCAATCAGAGGGAATTGCCAAGAGAAGATTGCCGGCCATTCCATTCCAAATGCACCGTGACAACCTTCAATCAATAATGATAGAAGAAGTAAAGGGACATCCAGGAAATGAGCTCCCAATAGGTTGGTTGCTAATGACCAAAGGACGGAGTGACAATATGTGCACACAAATGTGATACCATAAGCGACCAAGGTTGCAGTTGTGCCAGCAAGAACGACAACATGTTGCCAGCAAGATCGGCCACATGGTAGCTTTCCGAGCTAGAACATGAATACGCAAATCCAAAATATTCAGCCCTCCAAGGCGCTTGGGAGAACACAACTTGTCCATAAATAAGAGCCGGAGACCCTTTCTACGAGCTGAGGTGCATTAGAAATGCTCCAAAATAGTAGACATAAAGGAATGCAAGCATGACCGAGACCGTGATTGTCACCGGCGTGTGACTACTATCTATCGTTTTTGTTGATTTCTTTCTTATTATTTATTTACTTTCACTTTTTGGAAACACCCCTCGGGAAATCTAACTGCCCTGCATTGCATAGCTAGTGTCGAATTGTTCAGAGGGAGTCCAGGCCTGAGGGCAAGAGAGCACTAAGGTTGGACAAGGACTATGGTTAGCCAAAGTGGAGTCATTGACTAGCCAAAGTGAGTCCTTTGCTACAGAGGCTTCATTTCAATTCTGGGTGTGGCTGCAGTGTACAAAGGGGGTCAGATGACCTAGAAAGATACTATGGCAGCATCTCCTAAAATTTAGGGAATACTATTTTGGGACCTGAAAATGTGTCCGCGTCATTACCTCCGGAATGACAAGGGGAACATTTTATTACTCTGCAGTGAAGTCAACCGCGCAACCGGTCGGGAGATTTTTAGGCGGCAACCCCGAAACGGGAAATAGCTTGTAAATGTGCCAAGTGGCACATTTCTGTGCACTTTCCTCATGCAACAAGAAGTGGCGCTGAATTTATAGCTGGGAGCCTCATTTTGCAAGTTCCTGTCACAGGTTAAGAGCTATGGAGTGCTTCCTTTCCCTCTTATGTACAGTGCGGTGCCAGGAGTGATGCCCTGCACGCTACGCACTGCCCTCTCTCTCCCCTATGGCAGTATGTTATGCCCCTCTAGTGGGCTTTTCAATTGACCAATGTACAGTTGTGTGGGTTCATGCGCGATTGCCGAGGCAAGAGCCTCTTGCACAGGTACTGGATTAGCTAGCGGCTAATCCCCCACAGGTAAAGGTGAATTCGGAGAGGTTCCCGCTAGAAATCTCGTCCGATTCAAAGGGCAAGTAGCCCTACAGGTGCGGGAGCTCGAGGACTTGCTACAGATGCGACCGGCACACGAAACGGAGCCCGAAACAGTAAATTACAGCCTGCTGTGTATTTTTGCAGGTTTAGGGTTTTGGCCCTAAACGGGCCCTAATACCCCCCGGAGGTTCGGGGACGCGAAGGGACCGCTGTACAGGTGATTTGGCTTATTTTCGGGGCTGAAAACAGAGAATTCAGCGTGCTGCAGATTCTCACCAGGTTTTGCAAAGTGCCCGTATGCATCGGGAAAGTCATTCAATGCGTGGGAATACTGACTGTGAAGGGTCGTAGTACAGTTATGTTGCCGAAATCGGGCCGGAACAGTTGAAATTCAGCCAAGCTTGTGCGAGGCAGCTTGTAGGGAACCACAGCGTTTATTCCCTCTTTTAAACAATAAAGAAATACCGAAAGGGGCGCCTAAGCTAGGGGCCAATCTGGTGTCGGTCTTCTCATACAGGTGCATTTTAGCAGCCTGTATCCCTTTCCCCTTTGTTGTGTTTTGAAAGTACAGGTAAAGTGGGCAACAAATTAAATGGGTGAAAGCAAATAAGGATGAAGTCTAAGGTCTACCGTCCTTTTTGAAAGTACAGGCCGGTTTCATGGTTCCATCGTCGGGATTAAATCACTTTTTCCCATAGAAGTGAGCCTTGGTCAGTTTGGGCTTGAAGACACAGGGGATCATAGACCAGACATAGGGAATTGCAATTATGGCTGACAGACCAGATGACAGACTCATGAAGTGGGTGAGTCTTCAAGACCACCACAGACGGATGATGATATATTCAGGACCCAGTTGGCTACTGCTGTGGCTATGTTCACACAAGTAATGCAGAACCCGAGGTTTTTAGCCTTTTTGCAACCTCCTCTTCCGTCTTAGCAAGTTGGGTCACTGGATCATATTCAAAAGCCTGTTAAGGTTCGAGCACAGGTGATTCATACTGCAGAGTCAATGGAAACACCTGTACACTTAACGGAGAACATGCAGTCTCTAATACATGTGCCTAAGGTGCAAGAACAGGTGGCTGAGATGCCAGTCTTTCAAGCTGTACCAGTTCAGCCAGCCACTTTTCAACAGCCTATAGCTGGTTGTAATGGGCAGGGAAGCAACCTACAGGCTATGCAACAAGTCTTCCCACCACCTTCAGTACACCCTGGCTATTTTGGAGGTGGATCCGTATTCCAGAGCATGGCTGGTCATGCACCTGGAAATCAGTTTTACACGTCAGGAACAGTGTTCGGGGGTGCTCAAACGATGATGCCTAACCCCATGTATGGTGTCACGGGCATGCTATCAGGGTTTCAAAGCACTCAGGGCCAATTTGGGATGCCATCGACAAATTTTGGTATGGCTGGAATTACAAATCAGCAGCCAAATATGGCATTTCCAGGTCAACTTAACTGCGGTCAGGGAACACAAATGAATCCTAACAGTGTTCCCATGTTTCAGTCACTTCCAGATGACAACTTAACGCCGGTGGAGAGGCCAACTCCGTACAAAGAAGGTGGCAAAGGTGTGACATTCACGACCTTTACAGGGTTTGATGACAGGAAGAAGGCTCTCTCATTCCTCCCGCAGTTTTGACAAGGCCTATGCAGGGGGAAACTTTACAGAGGCTTCAAAGGTCCGCAAAGCAGCCACTTTCTTGACAGGGAATGCGAGACAATGGTGGACAACTTTATTGCTGCAAGGGCAAGCTCCGTCTACATGGATTTACCTCGAGTAGATTTTTGCAGCAGCATGGTTATCTGATGACTTTGAAGCAGATGTCATGATAGAATGGCACCAGCTTAATGCTGCTACTTGCAAGAATCTCGATGACTACAATCTGAAGTTTTGGAAAGCTCTACTTCCAGTAACTTCCTATAGGTTTGTGCCATTGACAGAACAGATTGAAAAAGACTGTTGTGGCCTACCTAAAGGATTGAGAAAGCACTGCACGAAGACCAAAGTCACTACTTTGACGCAGCTCATCGAGGTAGCAAACACTGGCAATGGTTTGCTCAAGGGAGAAGATTGTGAATTTAATACTGGCGTCAAGGAAGGATCAGCCAAGAAAAATTCAGCGAAGAAGTATGTTCCCAAGAAGGTTCCTAAAGTGACTCAGGAGCCAGCCAACGCAGGGAAAGACAAAGCTACGGTTGAATCATAAAAGGGACCAGCGAAGAAATGGAAAAGACATTTTTCTCGCAAGTCGGAGGAGCAAAAGAAGGTCCTGAGGTCAGAGAACAAATGATTCATCTGTGAGCAGCCTGGCCACATTGCTTACCATTGTCCTACAAAGAAAAGGCCAGCTGATTTTGAAGACAAGCAGGACAAGAAAGGAAAGAAGCCCATGGCTGGTCTAGTGCCAGAAATGGTGGGCGACAAGCCAAATTCAGATGGAATTGGCTTCAAAGTTGGGAATCAGACCTGAAGAGATGGGGTATACAGCAGAGGCAGGTTTGGCATGTCTTGGCCATACAGAGGCTGTGACACCCATCATCGGAAAGTTGCGCCTACATATCCAGTCCTATGTAGACGCCGAAGAATTTTACATCATCCCACTGGACGGATGTGATGTGTTGTTAGGTATTCCTTGGTTATTTCGTGTACAGGAAATCATGGATGCCTCCAACAAAAAGATCACTGTACAGAGCAGGGGAAAGACTCACATTCTGGATGTAAAGCTTAAAGGGGAGTCTATTCCCATTGTATCATCTTCTGCTATTACGTCTGTAATGAAAAATCATCTTTCTGCGTACTTGGTTTTTGCACGTGAAGTGTCAGATTGTGATGAATCAAATTTATCTGTGCTAGATAAAGAAAGGTCAATGTTTTTACAACAGTATAGTGACTGTTTTTCCGATTCATTACCGTCTCAATTACCGCTAGAGAGACCCGAGGACCATGCGATAGATTTGGTGCCAGGCAGTAGCCCACCAAATAAGCCTCCGTACAGGGTTAGTGCGGTTCAGGAGAAAGAGATAATGGGCCAAGTACACGAGCTGTTTGAAAAGGTGTTGATTGAGCCCAGTTCATCCCCATTCTGTTCTCCAGTGTTGTTGGTGCAGAAAAAGGATGGCTCATGGCGTATGTGCATCGACTACCGTGCACTGAACAAGAATACCATGACGAATAGGTTCCCTATACCTAGAATTGATGATATTCTGGACAAATTAGAAGAAGTAGCTATGTCTAGCAGGATAGATCTATAGAGTGGGTACCATCAGATCCGCATTAGATCGGAGGATGTGCACAAGACTGCTTTTAGAACGACGTTTACGAATTTTTAGTGATGCCCTTTGGTCTCACAAATGCTCCTGCTACGTTCAATAGGATGATGGACATAATTTTCCGTCCAGACAAGCAGTTTGTTGGTACATTCTTTGATGACATGATAGTCTACTCAAAGAATGAAGAGGAGCATAGGGATCACTTGGCCATTGTGTTCAAACAGCTACGCAGTCATAGGTTGCTCATCAATGCAAAGAAAAACTGAATTTTTTTTGAAGAGATTCACTTTCTGGGACACATTGTCTTAAAGTATGGTGTGAGAATGGATCCTGCAAAAGTTGAAGCGATCAAGTCATGGCCAGATTTGAAGACGGTGCATGATGTCCGAAGTTTCTTGGGACTATGCTCCTATTACTGAAGGTTTATCCGAAATTTCGCTGAGATTGCTTCACCTTCACATGCTCTTCAAAAGAAGGCAGTCACCTTGAGATGGACACAGAAAGAGATTTCAGCTTTTAATCTCTTAAAGGAAAAGATGACTTCAGATCCAGTCATTGTGTTGCCAGATCTTAGAAGTCATTTGTGGTCCAGTGTGACGCCTGCGGTAGTAGCATTGGTGCAGTGCTAATGCAAGATGGCAGGGTAGTAGCCTATGAGAGTAGAATCTTGCAAGGGCCAGAAAAGACTATGCAAGTCTATGAAAAAGAACTGTAGGCCGTGATTCATGCGCTCTTAAGTTGGAAACACTACCTGCTAGGTGCAGACTTTGTTGTCCAAATGGACCATCAGACCTTGCGATACTTCTTGACACAGGCAAAGTTATCTGAAAAGCATATGCGATGGGCACATATCTTGTCCATGTTCCACTTTCAGATTGTGCATGTAGAAGGCAAGAAGAACGTTGTGGTTGATGCCTTGTCAAGGAAGCCACAAATTTCAGCTGTGTCAATTCCTTATCATCATGAACTTAATGATATGAGGGAACAATATGCAAATGATGAAGATTTTGCAAGGGTCTTCGAGCAGCTAATGGATGGACAACGTCATGAACACTATCTTCTCAGAGATGGGTTCATGATGATGCATGGCGGATTGTGTGTCACAAAGCCATTGCGACGCAAAGTTATGGAAGAGTCATGTCCCACCGTATGCAGGGCATCGTGGTATCGATGCTACAGTTAAAGCGGTTGAGACATTCTTCTACTGGCCTACATTGAGAAGAGATGTGAATGCCTTTGTGCGAGAATGCGTAATTTGCCAGAAGGTCAAGTTTGACAAGCAAAAGGCACCAGGGTTATTGCAACCACTACCTATTCCAGATAAACCATGGGAAAGTATTGCTATGGATTTTATCTTTGATGTTCCGAGAACGCAGACAGGAAACGATGGTATTTGGACCATCATTTGCAGATTCAGCAAATAGGCTCATTTTATTCCGGTCAGGAAGAAGATAAAGCCAGATCAGATGGCACGCTTGTTTATGAGCAATATTTTCAAGTATCATGGCATGCCACAGTCGATTGTTAGCGACCGTGATCCACGCATGACAAGTTTATTCTGGAGAGGCTTGTTTAAGAGTATGGGCACAACGCTCAAATTCTCTTCGTCATTTCATCCTCAAACAGATGGGCAGTCAGAAGAGGCAAAATCTACTGTCCTAGATTTGTTGAAGTGCTACGTGTCAGAGCATAAAGGAAAGTGGGAGCAGTATTTGCCATTGGTGGAGTATGCATATAGTAATACAATGCATTCATCAACTGGCAAGGCACCTTTTGAGATAGTTGAAGGTGGCAAGAAAGTTCCTCCCATACTGCATACAAAGGACAAGATATTTGAAGCAGAGAAGTATGTTCAGGACATGGATGAAATGTACAAGAAGGTCAAAGTGGCCTTAGAAAAGAGTTAGGCAAAGCAAAAGAAAGCAGCTGATCGTCACGGTCGTGAAGTGGTATTTTCACTTGGTGATTGTGTGCCTCTACGCTTTGAAAAGGCAAGGTTAAAGAAGATGAAGGGCAAGGAAAGACCATTTCCAAAGCTCAGCATGCGTTACTATTGGCCTTTTCAAGTGTGCGACATAATCAGTGATGTTGCATATAGGCTGAAATTGCCTGACAGTTGGAAGATTCACAATGCGTTTTATGTGAGTCTTCTCAGACCCTATGTGGGTGATGTGCCAGAAGATATGCCAGCTGAAGATCAGCCGGAAGTCGAGGAACTTGACGAGATCTTGGTCCCGGAACAGATTTTGACACATAAGGAAAGGAAAGTGAAAGGCAAGGTTGCTAGGCGTTACTTAGTAAAGTTCAAAAACTATCCACCAATGGATGCTAAGTGGATGGAAGAAGGTGAACTTGCAGAGTCACCAACTGTGTTATCACTTTACCTTGAAGCCTTCGATTTGCAACCTACCTTGACCCCTTGAGTTTCAAAGCTACATGGATTGTCAGTGTGACAATGGCTTCTGAAAGAAATGATGTACATCGTATTTAAAGTGAGCTCAAATGAAGTACATGTTACATGAATGCTAGAGTTGTACAGATTGTCAGTTTGGCTATTGCTCTTATGGAATGTCCAAAAGTTTGGTTAGTGCTATAGAAGTGAGTATTTCTTGTCAGTTTGTCAAGGATACAGTAATTGCTTCTATTAAAGGGTACATGTGTAACTGCATTCTTAAACTGTCGGTTTGGGTATGCTCGAAAGTGTTATCGGGTCCAACGTGTACTATAAGACAGTGGCAAAATGTGTAGCTACGATTTTGTCATTGGAAGGTTAGTGACTCAAAGCAATGGCAGAGTGCGAAGCTACCACTATGTCATTGGGACAGGGTTCACACGTAGGCAATACATGTGTCGACGAGGTGTTGAATACACCACGGTTGACAATGAGCATGTATGTGTCGTACATCTGTTGAATACATCAGTGTTGACTGTGAGCATGTACGACATAGATGCAAATGAGGACGTTTAAGATTTCAAGAGGGGGGTATGTCACCAGCGTGTGACTACTATCTATTGTTTTTGTTGATTTGTTTCTTATTATTTATTTACTTTCACTTTTTGGAAACACCCCTCGGGAAATCTAACTGCCCTGCATTGCATAGCTAGTGTGGAACTGTTCAGAGGGAGTCCATGCCTGAGGGCAAGAGAGCACTAAGGTTGGACAAGGACTATGGTTAGCCAAAGTGGGGTCATTGACTAGCCAAAGTGGAATCCTTTGCTACAGAGGCTACATTTCAATTCTGGGTGTGGCTGCAGTGTACAAAGGGGGTTAGATGACCTAGAAAGATACTATGGCAGCATCTTCCAAAATTTAGGGAACTGCTATTTTGGGACCTGAAAATGTGTCCGCGTCACTACCTCCGTAATGACAAGGGGAACATTTTATTATTCTGCAGTGAAGTGAACCGGGCAACCGGTCGGGAGATTTTTAGGCGGCAACCCCGAAACAGGAAATAGCTTGTAAATGTGCCAAGTGGCACATTTCTGTGCACTTTCCTCATGCAAGAAGTGGCGCTGAATTTATAGCTGGGAGCCTCATTTTGCAAGTACCTGTCACAGGTTAAGAGCTATGGAGTGCTTCCTTTCCTTCTTATGTATAGTGCGGTGCCAGGAGTGATGCCCTGCATGCTATGCACTGCCCTCTCTCTCCCCTATGGCAGTATGTTATGCCCCTCTAGTGGGCTTTTCAATTGACCAATGTACAGTAGTGTGGGTTCATGCGCGATTGCCGAGGCAAGAGCCTCTTGCACAGGTACTGGATTAGCTAGCAGCTGGTCCCCCGCAGGTAAAGGTGAATTCGGAGAGGTTCCCGTCAGAAATCTCGTCCGATTCAAAGGGCAAGTAGCCCTATAGGTGCGGGAGCTCGAGGACTTGCTACGGATGCGACCGGCACGCGAAACGGAGCCCGAAACAGTAAATTACAGCCTGCTGTGTATTTTTGCAGGTTTAGGGTTTTGGCCCTAAACGGACTCTAATACCTCCAAGAGGTTCGGGGACGCGAAGGGACCGCTGTATAGGTGATTTGGCGCATTTTCGGGGCTGAAAACGGAGAATTCAGCGTGCTGCAGATTCTCGCCAGGTTTTACAAAGTGCCCGTATGCGTCGGGAAAGTCATTCAATGCGTGGGAATATTGACTGTGAAGGGTCCTAGTACAGTTATGTTGCCGAAATCGAGCGGGAGCAGTTGAAATTCAGCCAAGCTTGTGCGGGGCAGCTTGTAGGGAACCACAGCGTTTATTCCCTCTTTTAAACAATAAAGAAATACCGAAAGGGGCACCTTAGTTAGGGGCCAATCTGGTGTCGGTCTTCTCATACAGGTGCATTTTAGCAGCCTGTATCCCTTTCCCCTTTGTTGTGTCTTGAAAGTACAGGTAAAGTGGGCGACAAATTAAATGGGTGAAAGCAAATAAGGATTAAGTCTAAGGTCTACTGCCCTTTTTGAAAGTACATGCCGGTTTCAGTGATAACAGAGGCAAGTAAAATTGCACATAAGCTGTAGGAATGCATTGGACAATCTTGAGCCGGACATGGAGAGGCTAAGTGGACAATTCCAATAATCTAACTTGGATTGCAAACGTTGGAGCACCCAATCCATTTTCTACGAAGCTGATGCATTGCAAGCGAGGGGATAACGCAAATGACGAACTATGACGTGTGGAGGAACAATCTCCTCTGGTCACAACAGCTTATGCCAATCATACTCATTCAAAGGCAGCAACTTAGATTTACGGAAATTAACTTTGAGGCCCGCCGCCAAACCAAACAAGTGACGAGCATGCATTTTTTGTTCCACATCATCACAGTGGTTATGAGGCATAAACAAAGAGTCATCCGCATAAGCCCGACCAACAAAGTGTTGCCCAGATGGTAATACAAGGCCATGCAATCTACCAACAGAATTCAGAACATCTAAATACATAAGCAGGGGATGAATGGCGATTGCATAAAGCAAAGCGCTGATGCCTGACAGACTGCCCAGAGGCCAAGGGTCTCTGAGAAAGATCCAACAAACTCGCCAAAATACTATGTGCATATAAGAAAAACACAACACGGGAAAGCTTAGGCCCAAAACCCAACCGACGCATGGTGTCCGAAATGTAGTCCCAAAGAACTGTATCAAAGGCCTTTTCAATGTGAACCTGCGTGACCAATACATCCTGGTGAGTGTATTTTGCATATTCCATGCCAATGATGACATTTGCTAGGTTATCGGAAATTTGATGTCGAGGAATGAAGCCATATTCATATTGATGTAGGCCATCATGCAGAAATCCCTTGAGGCGATTAAGAAGCATTTTAGCCATCAATGTATACACCATAGGGATGAGCGTAATTGGCCTCCAATGAGAGAACTCTTCACACAACGCATGCTTGGGTATTAGCTTGAGCAAGCCTTCTTTCCAAGAGACGGGCAATGCATGTTGTTCCCATGCCATATTCATCATGAACAACAAGGGCACCTTTAGGACATCCCAAAACGACAAGAAAAATTCCACAGTAAGACCATCCCAACCGGGAGCTTTCCAAGGATCCAAGTCAAGCAAGCTTGTATACAATTCCGACTCAGTGAAAATGGCTTCCAAGTCTTGAGCCTGTTGTAGCGAAAGAATGGGAGTCTCATGCGAGAGGAACAATTGACGTGCCTGGCAAGCTTCTCGTGTGGGAGGTAAGGGAGCCTCAAAAAGCTTGCCAAACACACACAAACACACACACAGAGTAGTGGTACTACTACTGATACTGGTAGTACTGGTACTGGTACTTCTACTACTACTGGTACTACTACCCTATGGTACCGGCTCGTAGGGCGGTAGACGTAGGCTTTCACCCGAAACTTTACTTTAGACTTTAGGACACAAAGGAACTTCACGAATAAGTCTGTGACTGGAACTCAACACTTCAAGACAAACCACGGCCTGACAGCTAGAGCGCTACCAAGCAGACAACGACACCCTGTTGGCCCCAAAGACTGGCGTCCCTTTCGGTATTTCTTTATTCCTATTACATTTGAGAAAAACCTGTAAACTTCTATAAGTTGTCCCACTTTTATTGGGCTGAAATTCCTCTACTCTAACCCGATTTCGGCAACATAACCACAGTAGAAGTCTCCACGGACAAAATCCCAAGTAAACATAGACTTTCCACGCACTTTAAGCACTTTGCAAAACCTGACGAGAAATTGCAGCTTACTGAATTCTTTGTTTTGCGCTCCGATCCGCGTGTCGATCGCTTTTGTGGATAGCCCTCAAGCTCTTGCACCTATAGGGTCACTTGCCCCTTGAATTAGACGAGATTCCTCGCGGGAAATCTCTCCAAACTGTCCTGTACAAGCATCCAATGCTTTCCTGAGGCTCCCCTGGCAAATAAACGATCCGAACGCTTGCACCTAACCCTCACCAAGCTGTCCAAACTTGTCCATGGATGTAATTGTAGGTTTTTGACCCAATTTCGCCAGCATAACGGCGCAAATATCCCTGCAGGTCAAAAGTACACGTCAAGGACACTTTCCCTTGCGGTATGGAAGCTTTCTAGTGAGCTGCAGGTCAATTTCAGAATGCTGTAATTATCTGTTTTGCCACTGTTAGGTGCCTACTGCCCTGTATACGCATCCCAAGGCCTTTCCGAGGCTCCCCTGGCGATTCCCTGCAGTTTAGGTGCGAAACCCTAAACCTGCAGAAAAACACAGCAGGTTGTAATTCTCTGTTTTGGACCATTTCGAGCGGAGCGAGCATGCTTGCGCGTATCTGAGGTGCTCCTGCACGCAATGGGACAGTTCTTTTGTAAATCGGACGAGTTTTCACGCGAGAAAACTCTTCGTTTTCGCATTCCTTCACGATGGAACTGTGCGTACCTGAAGGGGATTAGCAATTAGCTAATCCGGTTCCTGTACAGAAGGCTCTTGCCTTGGCAAACGCGCATGAAACCCCCAGAACTGTACATTGTCATCTGAGAAGCCCAACTGAGGGGCATTACCATATGTGCAAAGGGGGGAGAGAGATGCGCGAGAGAAAATCATCGCGCTACATAGAGCAAGGGAGAAGGCAAGCTTTCCATTAAAGGTGTGAGCACCTAACCCACTACTCACACACACTGTAGCACACACTTATGGGAAAAAATCAGCCCCCTCTCTTGAAATGGGTGCCACTCTTCGTGCAGACTGGGAAAGCTGCTCAGGAGCCGCCATGCGTCCAATTTGCCTCTTTTGAGTTAATTCCCTAGTACCCACCAACTTAAAAGTGTAGCGAGGGGCCTAAATGACTTTGAACTGAGCCTAGATACCCCTTTATTGCTCGGATTCCAATGTCGATTGGCCCGACCAACTTGTGGTGACCTGCCCTTCCCGACTGCGGGTGAAACTCTCGACCGTCGTTTCACACTGGCCATACAATGTCCAGCCATTTGCAACTTCAAAAAGAGGGTCCCTGTAACAGACTTAGACACTCCAAGTCAAGAATCTACCGCGACACCACAAAAGATCACTTCAAAACAGTTCACAGTTCACAATTGATTCGACACTGGCCCGACGGAGTTCCGTGCCTAGAGATATTGGCCCCAAAGACTGACGCCCCTTTCAGTGTTTCTTTTTGTATTAATCTGCAACTCAAAGTACAAGAGTGCAGGCAGGCGCTCACACTCGAACTCTGCGTCGAGATGCTCTAAGTTATGAGGCCCTGCCCGCATATTTAAAGTTTACAAAGGGATGCTAAAAGCAGAGCCCAAAAGCTGAAAATCAAAGCCCCAAAAGCTTCAAAACCTGTCCATAAAAAGCTGCCCCTAAAATTACAGCAACTTTCAATTTTCCCTCTCAAACCCTCTTAAGGTATTAAAGCAAGGCCTACACGCTTCTTCTCCAATTTGCGTGGAGTAAATTAGGTCCAAAAAGCAGCGCCAAATCTGCCGCCTACGTTTCTGTCATGTTGTCACAATTTGCGTTGGCGTCCGTACAACCTGCCACATCAGCCTTTCCGGCAGTCTGCAGCAGCGAGCGAGGCAAGTGTGTGTGTGTCATGTGCAGCCACGTCACCAGATTGTGACATACCCCCCTCTTGAAAGCATTGTAATCGCCCTCGATTACGTCTGCAAAACAGACAGAGGTCATAAACTGCCTTAGCAGACACTGATTGTTAGTACCTACGCACTAGGAATACACATCTAGCATATGTACCAATCGACAATCACATCACATGATATCATAGGACATCACAGGACATCACATGACAAATCACATTCAACGTTCTTTCGGATCTTAGACCATGATTGGCAATGCAGTTAGGAATCGCATCTAAATCCACTCAGGACCTCATAGATGCCCGATTTACTAACCCCTATTGCAACCATGTCTATTCGAGATCATTCAGACCAAAATGCTGCAGTCATTCGGCTATCAGTTCATGCTCTTAAAAACAAGTAAAGAACAAATCAGTTTCATATTTTTTCGGAATTCCATTTCATAAAGTCATACAGCAGAATACTGTCAGCTCTTAGTATCCCTGAAGCTCAAAGAGACATCAGTGACTGTAGTATTCTAAAAGCAAGGCATCTGTTGACAAAGGAGCGGAGTAACTCCCCTCTTGTGCGACCCACTGCACCAGATCTCCGGCCAAGCTGAATTCGGGGTTCCATTTGGAGTAGACTATGCTAAATCAAAAGCTTCAAGGTAAAGGTTCACAATCTGAGGAGTATCTGCTAGGTCCTCCTCCTCCATCCACTTCGCATCCAATGCAAGATAGTTCTTGAATTTAACCAAGAACCGCCTTCATACTTTTCCCTTAATCTTTTTGTCCTTATGTGCCAAAATCTGTTCAGGAACAAGGATCTCCTCGTTTAAACTCTAATGGTCTGTAAAGACAGTAAAATCCGCTACGAGTATGTAGTGCTGCCACTTAGTAAGAGCATGGATAACCACCAAAAGCTCTTTCTCATAAATCTGTGCTGTCAATTCCGGCCTTGAGAACAATCGGCTCTCGTAAACAATGACATGGCCTTCTTGCATTAAGACCGCACCTAGACTACGACCACAAGCATCACCATATACTTCAAATGACTTCTCCAAGTCCGACAAAGTCAAAACTGGTCCCGCAGTCAATTTCTCTTACAATGTCTGAAAGGCAGTCACCTCTGTGGGTCCCCACGAGAAAGGGACTCCTTGCTGTGTCAAGATATGCAAAGGGGAAGCAACCTTTGCAAACTTTCGAATGAACCGCCTGTAGTACGAACACAATCTCAAGAAGCTTCTAACTTCATGGACATTCTTCAAATCGGGCCAATCATGGATAGTCTCTATCTTGGCCGGATCCATCTGCACTCCTGCTATTTACACAATGTGTCTCAAAAAGTGTATCTCTGGTAGAAAAAATTCACTTTTTTTCGCATTAATCACTAACTTATGATCTCGTAATGCTTGAAAGACTTGAAGCAGATGATCTCTATGTTCTGCCTCATCCTTGGAGAAAACAATGATATCGTCAAAGAAAGTGCCAACAAATAGCCTCTACTCTCGAAAAATCATGCCCATCATCGGTTAAATGTCGCAAGATCATTGGTTAAACCAAAAGGCATCACCAAAAATTCAAATAACCCAAAAGTCGTCCGCAAGGCTATCTTGTAGACATCTCTCAGCACGATTCGGATCTGATGATATCCACTTTTCAAGTCGATCCTGCTAAAGCACGAGGATCCCTGAAGTCGGTCAAGTATATTATCGATTCTAGGAATCGGAAATCTGTTCTTGATGGTGATTTTGTTGAGAGCTCTATAATCAATGCACATTCGCCAAGATCCGTCTTTCTTCAAAACCAACAATACTGGAGAGCAGTACGGTGAAGTACTAGGCTGGACAAGACCCTTTTCCAAGAGGTCTTTCACTTGGTTCATAATCGTTTTGGGCTCGGCTCACACGGTAAGGTGGCTGGTTCGGTGACGTGCTTCCAAGAATCAGATCAATGGTATGATCTTCGGGACAAGCGGGTGGTAACTCGGCTGGCAGGCCCTCTGAGAAGCAATCGGCATGAGAGTGGAGAAAATCTTGGCGTTCTTTATCAAGTTCAGACATATTTGTCCTATCCTCATCACTCAACTCTGTCATAAAGATCGAGTAAACAAACAGACTGGATTTCATTAACTTTGAAATGGCCGAAGCCGATACAATAGGGAGAGACTCGCCCTTAAGTTTAATATCAAGTACAATGGTTCTGCCCTTCTCTGTGATCAATGTCGCTTTCCTTGCCCAATAGTCGGCCACGGCGTTGTTCTTGTGGTGCCAGGGAATTCCCAAGAGAACATCACAATCTTCCAAAGGCATTATGTAAAAGTCCTCATGCCCCAAATACCCCTGACAATGCAGCCGAAGTTTGCCAATACGGCGTTGTTCTTGTGGTACCAGGGAATTCCCAAGAGAACATCACAGTCTTCCAAAGGCATTATGTAAAAGTCCTCATGCCCCAAATACCCCTGACAATGTAGCCGAAGTTTGCCAATGACAGGTGTAATGGCTATGTCCCTGTCGGGTGCCGCTAGAACTGCCTATGCAAGTGGTCTCATCCGATCGGGAGTGATCTTGAACCGCGCCGCCAATTCTGTTGAAATGAAGTTGGCCTTGGCTCCTCCATCAAAGAAGATCAGGGCTTCTTGGTCTTTCACTTTGCCCCAATCTCGACAAAGTTCTGTACTCTTGTCCAACGTGCTGGGATGGGTACCCACGCAATTTGGAACCATTCCTATTTTCATCTTGCCTTTTCTTCCACGTTCCTCAACTGCTCTCGAACTCTCAGGCCTTTCGTCGTCCTTGTCGTTCTGTTCTTTCTGTGCCTTTTTAGGGCACTTCGTGGAGATATGCCCAGTTTCCCCGCATCCAAAGCACTTCCCCTCCTTGATGTAGTGAGCTCTTTCGTGAGGAGTGAGCTTGGGTCATGCATCCTTCTTTTCTGGGTTGCTCTTTGTCTTTCTACTTTCATTTGTTGAAGTCTGTTTGGCTCTTTGTGTCATGATCTCATCCGTGGGGTAGGTCAAACCGCGAGAGTGAATGGCAAAACCCCGTTTCGCATGACTCATCAACTCTTGAATGGAAGCTGACTTTTGTTCCAAGTAGTGTTCTCGGATCTCTGTAGGAAGACCCAAGGTAAACCGCTCGATCTGTTCCTTGAACGAGATCTTCTTGAATGAAGAGGCGGGTAGAAAAGAGCTCGAGAATCTCTCGCAATAAGCGTCCACGGTATGCTTCTTGGTCATTCGAAGATGATTCCAAGCAGTTCGTATATCGTGTTCATACTCTTGAGTCAACCATGAAGAAATAAAAAGCCTCTTGAATTTCAACCATTTAACTAGTGCTGTCTTGTTTAATAGAAGCGTGGATCAACAAGTTCGAGCATTCCCCTTAAAATAAGAGGCACCTCTCCGAATCTTAGAGTGCTCTGAGTATGCCCTCCCGCGAAAGCGATGTCAAACTGCTGTACAAAAAGATAAAGCCTTCAAAGCATCTCTATAACCAGAAAACGTGTCAAATTTAATTGGCTGTCCACCTTTCTTAAACTCTTGGACTTTCTTGCTTTTGTCTTCCAGAAAGTCATACTAGTTGGGTTTGTAAAAGTTCTTCTTCTTTGCATAAAAGCTGCTGTCATCCGAGTACGAACTAGACGAGTCCTCTATAGAACTATCAACCACGGTGCGAGATTTAGACTTCTTTGCCTTTTTCTTGCCCTTTCCGAAGAGTTGCTTTTTTCTTCGCTTTTTGCGTTTTCTGTCTTCTTCGCTCGAGTCAAATGAGCTAGAAGAACTGTCAGAAGAAGAAGAAGAAGAACTAGGTACTCCTTCAAATTGAACACGCTTCTTCTGTTTCTTTGGCTTTTCAAAAGTAGACTGACGACCCAAATAACCCTAGAAGTCAGTGCCTTTTGTATGCTTTTTGTCGTGCCTTTTAGATTTGTTCTGCGCATAAAAAAACTGAGCAATTCGTGCATCAACCACCTCTTCTAATTCTTTGTGTGTTTACTTCTTGGGAGTAGAAGGTGTCACCAGCGTGTGACTACTATCTATCCTTTTTGTTGATTTCTTTCTTATTATCTATTTACTTTCACTTTTTGGAAACACCCCTCGGGAAATCTAACTGCCCTGCATTGCATAGCTAGTGTGGAATTGTCCAGAGGGAGTCCAGGCCTGAGGGCAAGAGAGCACTAAGGTTGGACAAGGACTATGGTTAGCCAAGTGGGGTCATTGACTAGCCAAAGTGGAATCCTTTGTTACAGAGGCTACATTTCAGTTTTGGATGTGACCACAGTGTTCAAAGAGGGTCGGATGACCTAGAAAGATACAATGGCAGCATCTCCTAAAATTTAGGGAATTGCTATTTTGGGACCTGAAAATGTGTTGGCGTCATTACCTCCGGAATGACAAAGGGAACATTTTCTTACTCTGCTGTGAAGTCAACTGTCCAACCGGTTGGGAGATTTTTAGGCGGCAACCCCGAAACGGGAAAATGCTTGTAAATGTGCCAAGTGGCACCTTCTGGTGCACTTTCCTCATGCAACAAGAAGTGGCGCTGAATTTGAAGGAGAGAGAGCCTCATTTTCAGATTTTGTCACAGGTTAAGAGCTATGGAGTGCTTGCTTTCCCTCTTATGCACAGTGCGGTGCCAGGAGTGATGCCCTGCACGCTACGCATTGCCCTCTCTCTCCCCTTTGGCAGTATGTTATGCCCCACTAGTGGGCTCTTCATTTGACCAATGTACAGTTGTGTGGGTTCATGCGCGATTGCCGAGGCAAGAGCCTCTTGCACAGGTACTGGATTAGCTAGCGGCTAATCCCCCGCAGGTACAGGTGAATTCGGAGAGGTTTCACGCCAGAAATCTCGTCCGATTCAAAGGGCAAGTAGCTCTACAGGTGCGGGAGCTCGAGGACTTGCTAAGGATGCGACCGGCACGCGAAACGGAGCCCGAAACAGTTAATTACAGCCTGCTGTGTATTTTTGCAGGTTTAGGGTTTTGGCCCTAAACGGACCCTAATACCCCCAGGAGGTTCGGGGACGCAAGGGGACCGTTGTACAGGCGATCTGGCGCATTTTCAGGGCTGAAAACAGAGAATTCAGCGTGCTGCAGATTCTCGCCAGGTTTTGCAAAGTGCCCGTATGCATCGGGAAAATCAATCAATGCGTGGGAATACTGACTGTGGAGGGTTCTAGTACAGTTATGCTGCCGAAATCGGGCTGGAACAGTGGAAATTCAGCCGAGTTTGTGCGGGGGAGCGTGTAGGGATCCACAGCGTTTATTCCCTCTTTTGAACAATAAAGAAATACCGAAAGGGGCGCCTAAGTTAGGGGCCAATCTGGTGTCGGTCTACTCATACAGGTGCAATCTAGCAGCCTGTATCCCTCTCCCCTTTTGTTGTGTCTTCAAAGTACAGGTAAAATAGACGCCTAATAATGGGTGAAAGCTAAACCAAGGTTTGAAGTAAAGTCTACCGCCCTTGTTGGATTGAACAGGCCGGTTACATGGTTCCATCGACGGGCTTAAATCACTTTTTCCCATAGAAGTGAGCCTTGGTCAGTTTGGGGCTTGAAGACACAGGGGATCATAGACGAGACACAGGGAATTGCAATTATGGCTGAGAGACTAGATGATGTGACTGAAGAGGTTTCCTCTTCACAGGGTCAACAGACACATGAAGTGGGTGAGTCCTCAAGACCACCACAGACAGATGACGATATATTCAGGACCCAGTTGGCTACTGCTGTGGCTATGTTCACACAAGTAATGCAGAACCCGAGGTTTTTAGCCTTTCTGCAACCTCCTGTTCCGTCTCAGCAGGTTGGGTCACTGGATCATATTCAAAAGCCTGTTAAGGCTCGAGCACAGGTGATTCATACTGCACAGTCAATGGAAACACCTGTACACTTGACGGAGAATATGTAGTCTCCACAACCTGTGCCTAAGGTGCAAGAACAGGTAGCTGAGATGCCAGTCTTTCAAGCTGTACCAGTTCAGCCCGCCACGTTTCAGCAGCCTATAGCTGGTTCTAATGGACAGGGAAGCAACCTACAGGCTATGCAATAGGTCTTCCCACCACCTTTAGTACACCCTGGCTATTTTGGAGGTGGATTTTCCAGAGCATGGCTGGTCATGCACTTGGAAATCAGTTTTACACGCCAGGAACAGTGTTCGGGAGTGCTCAAACCATGATGCCTAACCCCATGTATGGTGTCACGGGCATGCTACCAGGGTTTCAAAGCACTCAAGGCCAATTTAGGATGCCACAGGCAAATTTTGGTATGGTTGGAATTACAAATCAGCAGCCAAATATGGCGTTTCCAGGTCAAGTTAATAGCGGCCAAGGAACACAGATGATTCCTAATAGTGTTCCCATGTTTCAGTCACTTCTATATGACAATTTAACGCCACTGGAGAGGCCAACTCCGTACAAAGAAGGTGGCAAAGGTGTGTCATTCACGACCTTTACAGGGTTTGATGGCAGGAAGAAGGCTCTCTCATTCCTCCAGCAGTTTGACAAGGCCTATGCAGGGGGAAACTTTACAGAGGCTTCAAAGGTCCGCAAGGCAGCCACTTTCTTGACAGGGAATGCGGGACAATGGTGGACAACTTTATTGCTTCAAGGGCAAGCATGTAATCGGCCTGTTCAATCCAAAAAGGGCGGTAGACTTTACTTCAAACCTTGATGTAGCTTTCACCCATTATTAGTCGTCTATTTTACCTGTACTTTCAAGACACAACAAAGGGGAGAGGGATACCGGCTGCTAGATTACACCTGTATGAGTAGACCGACACCAGATTGGCCCCTAACTTAGGCGCCCCTTTCGGTATTTCTTTATTGTTTAAAAGAGGGAATAAAGGCTGTGGATCCCTACACGCTGCCCCGCACAAACTCTGTTGAATTTCCACTGTTCCAGCCCGATTTCGGTAGCACAACTGTACTAGAACCCTTCACAGTCAGTATTCCCACGCATTGACTGATTTTCCCGATGCATACGGGCACTTTGCAAAACCTGGCGAGAATCTGCAGCACGCTGAATTCTCTGTTTTCAGCCCTGAAAATGCGCCAGATCACCTGTACAGCGGTCCCCTTGCGTCCCCGAACGTCCTGGGGGTATTAGGGTCCGTTTAGGGCCAAAACCCTAAACCTGCAAAAATACACAGCAGGCTGTAATTTACTGTTTCGGGCTCCGTTTCGCGTGCCGGTCGCATCCTTAGCAAGTCCTCGAGCTCCCGCAGCTGTAGGGCTGTAACAGACTTGGACACTCCAAGTCAAGAATCAACCGCGACAGCACCAAATAACCACTTCAAAACAATTCACAGATCACAATAAATTTGCACTGGCCCGGCGGAGTTCCGTGCCTAGAGATATTGGCCCCAAAGACTGGCGCCCCTTTCGGTATTTCTTTTTGTATTAATCAATCATCAAAGTACAAGAGAGCGGTTAGGGTTTCACTCTCAGACTCTGCGTCCAGATGCTCTGAGAAGTGAGGCCCTCACCACTAATTTAAAGGTTACAAGGGATGCCCAAAAGCAGAGCCCCAAAAGCTTTTAAAATCAAAAGCATCAGTTCTCTCTCTCTCTTAGAGAGTCTTTTCTCTTTTTTTTAATAAAAAAAAAGCAAAAGCAAAATTCGCGTCCCTCATCATTTTCCAATTTTTTTTTTTTTTTTATAATAATCCGTCTCCGCGATTTTCGGAAATTAGGGTTTCTGGCAAAAATTAGGGTTTGCAGGAATTTTAGGATTTCTGGCAGAAATTAGGGTTTCTGCTGTCCGCCACGTCATCACTTTGTGACATACCCCCCTCTTGAAAGCATTGTAATCGACCGCGATTACGCCTGCAAAACCGACAAAAGCCATAAACTGTCTTAGCAGACACTAACTGTTAGTACCTACGTACTAGGAACGCACATCTAGCACATGTACAAAATCGACAGTCACATCACACGACATCACAGGACATCACCAGACATCACAGGACATCACATGACATTCAACATTCATTCGGATCTTAGACCATGATTTATCGGCAATGTAGCTAGCAATCACATCTAGGTCCAATCGGGACCTCATCTATGTCCGATTGACTAACCCCTATTGCAACGATGTCTATTTGAGATCAATCAGACCAAAATGCTGCAGTCATTTCGGCTATCAGTTCCTGCACTCACAAGAAGTCAAGAACAAATCAGTATCATAATCAGGAATTCCATTTCATAAAGTCATCCAGCAGAATACTGTCAGCTCTCAGTATCCCTGAAGCTCAAAGAGACATCAGTGACTTTAGTATCAAAATCGAGGCATCTGACAAAGGAGTGGAGTGACTCCCCTCTTGTGCATCCCACTGCACCAGATCTTCGGCCAAGCTGAGTTTCTGGGTTCCGTTTGGAGTAGACTATGCTAAACCAAAACATCGAGGTAAAGTTTCACAGTCCGAGGAGTATCTGCTAGGTCCTCCTCCTCCATCCACTTCGCATCAAATGCAGGAAAGTTCTTGAACTTAACCAAGAACCGCCTCGGACTTTACCTTTCTTCGTATCGTTATGTGCCAAAATCTGTTCAGGAACAAGGATCTCCTCGTTTTCTTCCACTTCGGGTTGCTCATCAGGCTCCCCATCATCAGGCACATCACCCTTAACAGGGTTCAAGAGACTCACATGCAATGCATTATGAATCCTCCAAGTATCTGGCAGTTCCAATCGGAAGGAGACATTATTTATCTTGTCAGTAATCTGGAAAGGTCCGTAGTATCACATACTAAGCTTTGGAAAAAGCCTCTCCTTTCCCTTTTTCTTTCTTAGGCGTGCCTTCTCAAAAGTAAGAGCACCCAATCATCCTCCTTCAGTTTCCAGTCGCGATGATGGCGATCCGCTACCTTTTTCTGTCGTTCTTGAGACTCCTGCAAAGTCTCGCGAACCTTGGCAAAAGCCGTATCCAAATCTCGCGAATATTCATCCGCTTCAAATTTCTAATCTTTCGTGCTCAGGAAGGATGGAACCTTCGCAACACTTTCAACAATCTCACATGGCGTCTTCCCCGTCGAAGAGTGTATCGTGTTATTGTAGGCAAATTCCACCAAAGGTAAGTTCTTTTCCCATTGAGTCTTCTGATCCGAGATACAAGACTTCAATAAATCTAAAATCACTGAATTGGCAATCTCAAATTGCCCGTCAGTCTGCAAGTGGAACGATGATGAGAACTGCAACTGCGTGCCAATGTTCTCCCAAATTGCTTTCCAAAACAAACTCATAAATCTGGGGTCTCTGTCAGAGACAATCGTCTCAGGCGTGCCATGTAATCGGAAAATCATCGTGATCATTCTGTATTCTCGGGAGATTAAAAAAAAATGAAATCCATTTCAATATTTTCCCAGGGGCGGGTGGGTATGGGTAAAGGCTGTAACAATCCCTGTGCCTTATGCCTGTCAAACTTGACCTTCTGGCATACCAAGCAACTGCGCACAAACTCTTCCACATCCTTCTTCAGTCTCCGCCAAAAGAAATCTCTCTCTACCCCTTTCATGGTGGTAGCAATGCCGCGGTGACCCGTAAAAGGTGGACAATGGCATTCAGTCATAACCTTTTCCCTCAACGGCTGTGTAACGCACAACATAGTCTTTTTCATCAAGTAGCCTTCCTGAAGGAAGTATCCAGCTACTGTCTCCCCATCCCGTATCCGTGTGAAAATATCTGCAAAATCTGTATCTGTGGCATACTGATCGACCATATCCTCGAAGCTCCTATGATGTATCGCGGAAATAGCCAGAACCAACGGTTTCCGAGACAAAGCATCTGCCACCACATTCTTCTGTCCCTGCACATGGACAATCTGGAAGTGGAACTGTGACAAGATGTTCACCCACCGCATCTGCTTTTCCGAAAGCTGCTTCTATGACAAGAAGTAGTAGCGCCAACTCTGATGGTCTGTAAAGACAGTGAAATCCGCTCCGAGTAGGTAATGCCGCTACTGAGTAAGAGCGTGGATAACCGCCAAAAGCTTTTTCCCATAGATCTGTGCTGTCATCTCCGGCCTAGAGAACAAACGGCTCTCGTAAGCTATGACATGGCCTTCTTGCATCAAGACCGTACCCAGACTACGACCACAAGCATCACAAAATACTTCAAATGACTTCTGCAAGTCCGGCAAAGTCAAATCTGCATAGTCACAAGGGACGCATTCCGGGACGGGGGAACGGGGGACGGGGCTGAAATGGATTTTTAGTGTAAAAAAGAGAGCGGGACGGCAAGTGGGGACGGGAAGCCCGAAAAAGGGAATCCCCTGTTACTATGCAAATCTGGTCCTGTAGTGAATTTCTCTTTCAATGTCTGAAAGGCAGTCACCTCTGTGGGTCCCCACGAAAAAGGTATTCCTTTCTGTGTCAAGGTATGCAAAGGGGAAGCAACCTCTGCAAACTTTCGTATGAACCGCCTGTAGTACGAACACAGTCCCAAGAAGCTTCTAACTTCATGGACATTCCTCAAATCGGGCCAATCACGGATAGTCTCTATCTTGGCCGGGTTCATTTGCACTCTTGCTGTTGACACAATGTGTCCCAAAAAATGTATCTCTGGTAGGAAAAATTCACTTTTCGTAGCATTAATCACTAATGTGTGATCTCGTAATGCCTGAAAGACTTGAAGCAGATGATCTCTGTGTTCTGCCTCATTCTTGGAGAAAACAATGATGTTGTCAAAGAAAGTGCCAACAAATAGCCCGTACTCTCGAAAAATCCTATCCATCATCCGGTTAAATGTCGCAGGAGCATTGGTTAAGCCAAAAGGCATCACCAAAAACTCAAATAACCCAAAAGTCGTCCGAAAAGCTGTCTTGTAGACATCTCCTGGCGCTATCCTGATCTGATGGTATCCACTCTTCAAGTCAATCCTGCTAAAGCACGAGGATCCCTGTAACCTGTCGAGTATATCATCGATCCTAGGAATCGGAAATCTGTTCTTGATGGTGATTTCGTTGAGAGTGCTATAATCGATGCACATTCTCCAAGATCCGTCTTTCTTCAAAACCAACGACACTGGAGAGCAATACGGTGAAGTACTAGGCTGGACAAGACCCTTTTCCAAGAGGTCTTTCACTGAGTTCATAATCTTTTCATTCTGTACTCGGCTCACACGATAAGGTGGCCGATTCGGTGGCGTGCTTCCAGATATCAGATCAATGGTATGATCTTCAGGCCCTCTCAAAAGCAATCGGCATGAGCGTGGAGAAAAAAAAAAATCTTGGCGTTCTTTTCTTCAGGTCAAAACATATTCAACCTTTATCCATCGTTCAGTTCTCCCAAAAGAATGAGTAAGAAAACTGAAGTTCATCAAGTACAATCTCTAAACCCTTCATTTATCAAAGTCGCTTTCTCGGCCCGGTAGTCAACCACGGCGTAGTTCTTGTGGTACCAAGGGATCCCGAGTAGAACGTCACTCACGTGCCCTGAACACCCCTGTCATTGCAAACGAAGTTTACCAATGCTCGGTGTAATGGCAACATCCCATCCGGGTGCCAGTCGAACTACCTCCGCTTGTGGCGTCAGTTTGTCGGGCGTAGTTCCAAATGGAGCCGCCAATTCCAAGTGAAAAGAAGTTGGCCTTGGCTCCTTCAAAAGAGCTTCTTGATCCTTCACTTTGCCCTGAAAGCGGCAAAGTTTGTACTTTCATTCATTCGATTCGGTGCAGGTCCCACGCCATGTGGTACCAGTTCTGCTTTTCTATCTGCCTTTTCTGCCACATTCCTCAGCTGCTCTCGAACTCTCAGACCTGTCGTCGTTTTTATCATGCTGTTCTTTCTGTGCCGTATCAGGGCACTTCACGGAAATATGTCCATGTTCCCCGCATCCAAAGCACTTCCCCTCTCTGATGAAGCGAGCTCTCTCCTCAGGAGTAAGCTTGGGTCGTGCATCCTTTTTTTTTTTTCCTCTGGGTTGCTCTTTTTCATTCTACTTTCATTCCCAGAAGTCTGTTCGGCTCGTTGTGTCATGGCCTCATCTGTGGGGTAGGTCAGACTGCCAGAGTGAATGGCAAAGCCCTGCTTCGCATGACTCATCAACTCCTGAATAGAAGCTGACTTCTGTTCCAAGCAGTGATCTCGGATCTCTGTAGGTAGACCCAAGGTAAACCGCTCAATATGTTCTCTGAACGAGATCTTCTTGAATGAAGAGGCGGGTAGAAAAGAGTTCCAGAATCTTTCACAATAAGCATTGATTGTATCTTTCTTGGTCATCCGAAGATGGTTCCAAGCAGCTCGTACATCTCGTTCATATTCTTGAGTCAACCAAGAAGAAATAAAAAGCCTCTTGAATTTCAGCCATGTAACTGGCACAGTCTTGCTTAATAGAAGCGTGGACCACCAAGTACGAGCATTCCCCTTAAAATAAGAGGCAGCTCTCCGAATCTTGGAGTGCTCTGAATAGCGTCCTCCCGCGAAAGCGATGTCAAACTGCTGTATAAAAGACAAAGCGAAGCATCTGAGTATCCTGAAAAGTATCAAACTTGATCGAGTGGCCACCTTCCTTAAACTCTCGGACTTTCTTGCTTTTATCTTCGAGAAAGTCATACTGGTTGGCTTTGTAAAAATTCTTCTTGTTCGCATAAAACTTTCCGTCATCGGAATCTGAGCTGTCTGTAGACGAGTCCTCAGTAGAACTGTCAGTCTCTGGGCGAGATGTAGCCTTCTTTGCCTTTTTCTTGCCCGTTCCAAAGCGTTGCTTCTTGCTTTGCTTTTTACCTTTTCTGTCTTCTTCGCTCGAATCTGAGCTGCTAGAAGAACTGTCAGAAGAAGAAGAAGAAGAACTGGGTAGGTCTTCAAACTTGACGCGCTTCTTCAATTTCTTTGCCTTGTCAAATGTCGACCGACGACCTAAATATCCCGGGAAGTCAGTGCCTTTCTTCTGCTTTTTTCCGTGCTTTTTGGCTTTCTTTTGCGTGTCAAAAAGCTGAGCAATCCGTGCATCAACCACGTTCTCCAGTTCCTGCTCCATATATTTTCTTGGAGGCAGAAGGTTTCTTGAGAGCGGGTTTCGGTAGTGGTGTTGTGGTTCTCTGCCACTCCGTCTGTACCTCTTTCAAAGAGGTCTGGTTCATATATTTTGCCATCTTCGGGTCCTTGGCAAAATTGAGCATCATCTTTGTTGCATCGCCAATCAATTGACTACGCTCTATCTCTCTTTGCTCCGCCTGAGTAGGCCGAGGCGGGCCATACTCTTTGTCTGAATCTTCGTTGTGATCCCAGCCCGCATCTCCAGATGCAGAGGGAGTCGACTGATCATTGCCTGAAGCCATAGGTGCCGTGGAAAAAAAATTCGGGGATCGGATTTCCCGTAGAAGAGAAATCGGCCATGCTATGATACCACTGTAACAGACTTGGACACTCCAAGTCAAGAATCAACCGCGACAGCACCAAATAACCACTTCAAAACAATTCACAGATCACAATAGATTTGCACTGGCCCGGCGGAGTTCCGTGCCTAGAGATATTGGCCCCAAAGACTGGCGCCCCTTTCGGTATTTCTTTTTGTATTAATCAATCATCAAAGTACAAGAGAGCGGTTAGGGTTTCACTCTCAGACTCTGTGTCCAGATGCTCTGAGAAGTGAGGCCCTCACCACTAATTTAAAAAGGTTACAAGGGATGCCCAAAAGCAGAGCCCCAAAAGCTTTTAAAATCAAAAGCATCAGTTCTCTCTCTCTCTTAGAGAGTCTTTTCTCTTTTTTTTATAAAAAAAAAGCAAAAGCAAAATTCGCGTCGCTCATCATTTTCCAAAAAAAAAATAAAAAATATATATATTTTTTAATAATCCGCCTCCGCGATTTCCGAAAATTAGGGTTTTTGGCAAAAATTAGGGTTTGCAGGAATTTTAGGATTTCTGGCAGAAATTAGGGTTTCTGCTGTCCGCCACGTCATCACTTTGTGACAAGGGCTACTTGCCCTTTGAATCGGACGAGATTTCTGGCATGAAACCTCTCCGAATTCACCCGTACCTGCGGGGGGATTAGTCGCTAGCTAATCCAGTACTTGTGCAAGAGGCTCTTGCCTCTGCAATCGCGCATGAACCCACACAACTGTACATTGGTGAAATGAAGAGCCCACTAGTGGGGCATAACATACTACCAAAGGGGAGAGAGAGGGTAGTGCGTAGCGTGCAGGGCATCACTCCTGGCACCGCACTGTGCATAAGAGGGAAAGCAAGCACTCCATAACTCTTAACCTGTGACAGAAACTTGCAAAATGAGCCTCCCAGCTATAAATCACGTTTTTGCCTTCTCTATAAGTATTAAACTGGCCTCAGAGTGCCAAGTGTCACTCATTTGTGCATTTTCCCGCTTTAGACCCTCGGGTCTAAAAATATCTCACCTGCAGTCTCTGTTGACTTGGCCACAGAGTAACAAAATGATCCCCATGTCAAACTGCACGTAATGACGCGAACACATTTTCAGGTCCCAAAATAGCAGTTCCCTAAATTTTAGGAGATGCTGCCATTGTATCTTTCTAGGTCATCCGACCCTCTTTGTACACTGCGGCCACATCCAGAACTGAAATGTAGCCTCTGTAGCAAAGGATTCCACTTTGGCTAGTCAATGACTCCACTTGGCTAACCATAGTCCTTGTCCAACCTTAGTGCTCTCTTGCCCTCAGGCCTGGACTCCCTCTGGACAGTTCCACACTAGCTATGCAATGCAGGGCAGTTAGATTTCCTGAGGGGTGTTTCCAAAAAGTGAAAGTAAATAGATAATAAGAAAGAAATCAACAAAAAGGATAGATAGTAGTCACACGCTGGTGACATACCCCCCTCTTGAAATGTCAAACGTCCTCGTTTGCATCTATGTCGTACATGCTTATTGTCAACACTGATGTATTCAACACCTCGTCGACACGTATAGGACACATACATGCTCATTGTCAACCCTGGTGTATTCAACACCTCGTCGACTCATGTATTGCCTGCGTGTGAACCCTGTCCCAATGACATAGTGGTAGCTTCGCACTCTGCCATTGCTTTGAGTCACTAACTTTCCAATGACAAAATGGTAGCTGCACATTTTGCCACCGTCTTATAGTACACGTTGGATCCCGTAACACTTTCGAGCATACCCAAACCGACAGTTTAAGAATGCAGTTACACATGTACTCTTTAATAGAAGCATTTACTGTATCCTTGACAAACTGACAAGAAATACTCACTTCTATAGCACTAACCAAACTTTTGGACATTCCATAAGAGCAATTGCCAAACTGACAATCTGTACATCTCTAACATTCATGTAACAGGTATTTCATTTGAGCTCACTTTAAATACCTTGTACATCATTTGTTTCAGAAGCCATTGTCACACTGACAATCCATGTAGCTTTGAAACTCAAGGGGTCAAGGTAGTTTGCAAATCGAAGGCTTCCAGGTAAAGTGATAACACAGTTGGTGACTCTGCAAGTTCACCTTCTTCCATCCACTTAGCATCCATTGGTGGATAGTTTCTGAACTTTACCAAGTAACGCCTAACAACCTTGCCTTTCACTTTGCTTTCTTTGTGTGCCAAAATTTGTTCCGGGACCAAGATCTCGTCAAGTTCCTCGACTTCCGGCTGATCTTCAGCTGGCATATCTTCTGGCACATCACCCACATAGGGTCTGAGAAGACTCACATGAAAAGCATTGTGAATCTTCCAACTGTCAGGCAATTTCAGCCTATATGCAACATCACTGATTATGTCGCACACTTGAAAAGGCCCATAGTAACGCATGCTGAGCTTTGGAAAGAGTTTTTCCTTGCCCTTCATCTTCTTTAACCTTGCCTTTTCAAAGCGTAAAAGCACCCAATCACCAAGTGAATATACCACTTCACGACGGTGACGATCAGCTGCTTTCTTTAGTTTTGCCTGAGTCTTTTCTAAGGCCACTTTGACCTTCTTGTACATTTCATCCATGTCCTGAACATACTTATCTGCTTCAAATATCTTGTCCTTTGTATGCAGTATGGGAGGAACTTTCTTGCCACCTTCAACTATCTCAAAAGGTGCCTTGCCAGTTGATGAATGCACTGTATTATTGTATGCATACTCCACCAATGGCAAATACTGCTCCCACTTTCCTTTATGCTCTGACACATAACACTTTAGCAGATCTAGGACAGTAGAATTTGCCTCTTCTGATTGCCCATCTGTTTGAGGATGAAATGACGAAGAGAATTTGAGATGCTGAAGAATTTTACATCATGCCACTGAACGGATATGATGTGTTGTTAGGTAGTCCTTGGTTGTTTCGTGTACAGGGAATCATGGATGCCTACAAGAAAAAGATCACTGTACAGAGTAGGGGAAAGACTCACATTCTGGATGTAAAGCTTAAAGGGGAGTCTATTCCCACTGTATCAGCTTCTGCTATTACTTCTGTAATGAAAAAGCATCTTTCTGCGTACATGGTTTTTGCACGTGAAGTGTCAGATTGTGATGAATCAAATTTATCTATGCTAGATAAAGAAAGGTCAATGTTTTTACAACAGTACAGTGACTGTTTTTCCGATTCATTACCGTCTCAATTACCGCCAGAGAGACCTGAGGACCATGCGATAGATTTGGTGCCAGGCAATAGCCCACCAAATAAGCCTCTGTACAGGGTTAGTGCGGCTCAGCAGAAAGAGATAATGGGCCAAGTACAGGAGCTGTTAGAAAAGGGGCTGATTGAGCCCAGCTCATCTCCATTCTGTTCTCCAGTGTTGTTGGTGCAGAAAAAGGATGGCTCATGGCGTATGTGCATCGACTACCGTGCACTGAACAAGAATACCATCAAGAATAGGTTCCCTAGACCTAGAATTGATGATATTATGGACAAATGAGGAGGAGCAGCTATGTTTAGCAGGATAGATCTAAAGAGTGGGTACCATCAGATCCGCATTAGATCAGAGGATGTGCACAAGACTGCTTTTAGAACAACGTTTGGCCTTTACGAATTTTTAGTGATGCCCTTTGGTCTCACAAATGCTCCTGCTACATTCAATAGGATGATGGACAGAATTTTCCGTCCACACCAGCAGTTTGTTGGTACATTCTTTGATGATATGATAGTCTACTCAAAGAATGAAGAGGAGCATAGGCATCACTTGGCCATTGTGTTCAAAGAGCTACGCAGTCATAGGTTGCTCATCAATGCAAAGAAAAGTGAGTTTTTTCTGGAAGAGATTCACTTTCTGGGACACATTGTGTCAAAGGATGGTGTCAGAATGGATCCTGCAAAAGTTGAAGCGATCAAGTCATGGCCAAATTTGAAGACGGTGCATGATGTCCGAAGCTTCTTGGGACTATGCTCCTATTACAGAAGGTTTATCCGAAATTTCGCTGAGATTGCTTCACCTTTACATGCTCTTCAAAGAAGGCAGTCACCTTTAGATGGACACAGAAAGAGATTTCAGCTTTTAATCTCTTAAAGGAAAAGATGACTTCAGATCCAGTCATTGTGTTGCCAGATCTTAGGAAGTCATTTGTGGTCCAGTGCGACGCCTGCGGTAGTAGCATTGGTGCAGTGCTAATGCAAGATGGCAGGGTAGTAGCCTATGAGAGCAGAATTTTGCAAGGGCCAGAGATCACCATGCAGGTCTATGAGAAAGAGTTACTGGCTGTGATTCATGCGCTCTTAAGTTGGAAACACTACCTGCTAGGTGCAGATTTCGTTGTCCAAACGGACCATCAGACCTTGCGATACTTCTTGACACAGACAAAGTTATCTGAGAAGCATATGCGATGGGCAAATATCTTGTCCATGTTTCATTTTCAGATTGTGCATGTGGAAGGCAAGAAGAACGTTGTGGCTGATGCGTTGTCAAGGAAGCCACAAATTTCAGCTGTGTCAATTTCTTATCATCATGAACTTGATGATATGAGAGAACAGTATGCAAATGATGAAGATTTTGCAAGGGTCTTCGAGCAGCTAATGGATGGACAACGTCATGAACACTATCTTCTTAAAGACGGGTTCATGATGATGCATGGCAGATTGTGTGTCACAAAGCCACTGCGACGCAAAGTTATGGAAGAGAGTCATGTCCCACCGTATGCAGGGCATCGTGGTATCGATGCTACAGTTAAAGCGGTTGAGACATTCTTCTATTGGCCTACATTGAGAAGAGATGTGGATGCCTTTGTGCGAGAATGCCTAATATGCCAAAACGTCATGTTTGACAGGCAAAAGGCCCCAGGGTTATTGCAACCACTACCTATTCCAGATAAACCATGGGAAAGTATTGCTATGGATTTTATCTTTGATCTTTCGAGAACGCAGACAGGAAACGATGGTATTTGGACCATCATTTGCAGATTCAGCAAACAGGCTCATTTCATTCCTGTCGGGAACAAGATAAAGCCAGATCAGACGGCACGCTTGTTTATGAGCAATATTTTCAAGTATCATGGCATGCCACAGTCGATTGTTAGCGACTGTGATCCACGCATGACAAGTTTGTTCTGGAGAGGCTTGTTTGAGAGTATGGGCACCGCGCTCAAATTCCCTTCGTCATTTCATCCTCAAACATATGGGCAGTCAGAAGAGGCAAATTCTACTGTCCTAGATCTGCTGAAGTGCTATGTGTTAGAGCATAAAGGAAAGTGGGAGCAGTTTTTGCCATTGGTGGAGTATGCATACAATAATACAGTGCATTCATCAACTGGCAAGGCACCTTTTGAGATAGTTGAAGGTGGCAAGAAAGTTCCTCCCATACTGCATACAAAGGACAAGATATTTGAAGCAGATAAGTATGTTCAGGACATGGATGAAATGTAGAAGAAGGTCAAAGTGGCCTTAGAAAGGACTCAGGCAAAACAAAAGAAAGCAGCTGATCATCACCGTCGTGAAATGGTATATTCACTTCGTGATTGGGTGCTTTTACGCTTTGGAAAGGCAAGGTTAAAGAAGATGAAGGGCAAGGAAAAACTCTTTCCAAAGCTCAGCATGCGTTACTATGGGCCTTTTCAAGTGTGCGACAAATCAGTGATGTTGCATATAGGCTGAAATTGCCTGACAGTTGGAAGATTCACAATGCGTTTCATGTGAGTCTTCTCAGACCCTATGTGGGTGATGTGCCAGAAGATATGCCAGCTGAAGATCAGCCGGAAGTCGAGGAACTTGAGGAGATCTTGGTCCCTGAACAGATTTTGGCACACAAAGAAAGGAAAGTGAAAGGCAAGGTTGCTAGGCGTTACTTGGTAAAGTTCAGAAACTATCCACCAATGGATGCTAAGTGGATGGAAGAAGGTGAACTTGCAGAGTCACCAACTGTGTTATCACTTTACCTGGAAGCCTTCGATTTGCAACCTACCTTGACCCCTTGAGTTTCAAAGCTACATGGATTGTCAGTGTGACAATGGCTTCTGAAACAAATGATGTACAACGTATTTAAAGTGAGCTGAAATGAAATACCTGTTACATGAATGTTAGAGCTGCACAGATTGTCAGTTTGGCAATTGCTCTTATGGAATGTCCAAAAGTTTGGTTAGTGCTATAGAAGTGAGTATTTCTTGTCAGTTTGTCAAGGATACAGTAATTGCTTCTATTAAAGAGTACATGTATAACTGCATTCTTAAACTGTCCGTTTGGGTATGCTCGAAAGTGTTACGGGATCCAACGTGAACTATAAGACAGTGGCAAAATGTGTAGCTACCATTTTGTCATTGGAAAGTTAGTGACTCAAAGCAATGGCAGAGTGCGAAGCTACCACTATGTCATTGGGACAGGGTTCACACGCAGGCAATACATGAGTCGACGAGGTGTTGAATACACCAGGGTTGACAATGAGCATGTATGTGTCGTATACATGTCGACGAGGTGTTGAATACATCAGTGTTGACAGTAAGCATGTACGACATAGATGCAAACGAGGACGTTTGAGATTTCAAGAGGGGGGTATGTCACCAGCGTGTGACTACTATCTATCCTTTTTGTTGATTTCTTTCTTATTATCTATTTACTTTCCCTTTTTGGAAACACCCCTCAGGAAATCTAACTGCCCTGCATTGCATAGCTAGTGTGGAATTGTCCAGAGGGAGTCCAGGCCTGAGGGCAAGAGAGCACTAAGGTTGGACAAGGACTATGGTTAGCCAAGTGGGGTCATTAACTAGCCAAAGTGGAATCCTTTGTTACAGAGGCTACATTTCAGTTCTGGATGTGACCACAGTGTTCAAAGAGGGTCGGATGACCTAGAAAGATACAATGGCAGCATCTCCTAAAATTTAGGGAATTGCTATTTTGGGACCTGAAAATGTGTTGGCGTCATTACCTCCGGAATGACAAAGGGAACATTTTCTTACTCTGCCGTGAAGTCAACTGGCCAACCGGTTGGGAGATTTTTAGGCGGCAACCCCGAAACGGGAAAATGCTTGTAAATGTGCCAAGTGGCACCTTCTGGTGCACTTTCCTCATGCAACAAGAAGTGGCGCTGAATTTGAAGGAGAGAGAGCCTCATTTTCAGATTTTGTCACAGGTTAAGAGCTATGGAGTGCTTGCTTTCCCTCTTATGCACAGTGCGGTGCCAGGAGTGATGCCCTGCACGCTACGCATTGCCCTCTCTCTCCCCTTTGGCAGTATGTTATGCCCCACTAGTGGGCTCTTCATTTGACCAATGTACAGTTGTGTGGGTTCATGCGCGATTGCCGAGGCAAGAGCCTCTTGCACAGGTATTGGATTAGCTAGCGGCTAATCCCCCCGCAGGTACAGGTGAATTCGGAGAGATTTCACGCCAGAAATCTCGTCCGATTCAAAGGGCAAGTAGCTCTACAGGTGCGGGAGCTCGAGAACTTGCTAAGGATGCGACCGGCACGCGAAACGGAGCCCGAAACAGTAAATTACAGCCTGCTGTGTATTTTTGCAGGTTTAGGGTTTTGGCCCTAAACGGACCCTAATACCCCCAGGAGGTTCGGGGACGCAAGGGGACCGCTGTACAGGCGATCTGGCGCATTTTCAGGGCTGAAAACAGAGAATTCAGCGTGCTGCAGATTCTCGCCAGGTTTTGCAAAGTGCCTGTATGCGTCGGGAAAATCAGTCAATGCGTGGGAATACTGACTGTGAAGGGTTCTAGTATAGTTATGCTGTCGAAATCGGGCTGGAACAGTGGAAATTCAGCCGAGTTTGTGCGGGGGAGCTTGTAGGGATCCATAGCGTTTATACCCTCTTTTGAACAATAAAGAAATACCGAAAAGGGCGCCTAAGTTAGGGCCCAATCTGGTGTCGGTCTACTCATACAGGTGCAATCTAGCAGCCTGTATCCCTCTCCCCTTTGTTGTGTCTTGAAAGTACAGGTAAAGTGGACGACAAATTAAATGGGTGAAAGCTAAATCAAGGTTTGAAGTAAAGTCTACCGCCCTTTTTGGATTGAACAGGCCGGTTACAGAAGGTTTCTTGAGAGCGGGTTTTCGGGGTGATTTTGTGGTCTTCTGCCACTGCGTGTGTACCTCATCGAAAGAAGTCTGGCTCATATATTTTGCAAATTTCGAGTCTTTCGTAAAATTAAGCATCATCTTTGTTGCGTCGCCGATCAATTGTCGACGCTCCATCTCTTGACGGGCGGGCCGTACTCGCGGGAATCTTCGTTGTGATCCCTTCGCGCATCTTCGGATGCAGAGGGAGTCGACTGATATTTGCCTGAAGCCATAGGTGTCGTGAAAAAAGGATCGGATTTTCCATAGGAGAGAAATCGGCCGCGCTCTGATACCACTGTAACAGACTTGGACACTCCTAGTCAAGAATCTACCGCGACACCACAAAAGATCACTTCAAAACAGTTCACAGTTCACAATTGATTTGACACTGGCCGCGCGGAGTTCCGTGCCTAGAGATATTGGCCCCAAAGACTGGCGCCCCTTTCGGTATTTCTTTTTGTATTAATCTGTGTTCAAACTACAAGAGTGTAGGTAGGCGCTCACACTCAGAGTCTGCGTCCAGATGCTTTGAGTTATGAGGCCCTGCCCGCATATTGAAAGGGATGCTAAAAGTATAGCCCAAAAGCTGAAAATCAAAAGCCCCAAAAGCTTCAAAAAATGTCCATAAAAAGCTACCTCTAAAATTAAAGCAACTTTCAATTTTTCCTCTCAAACCCTGTCAAGGTATTAAAGCAAGGCCTTAAAGCTTCTTCTCCAATTTACGTGGAATAAAGCAGGTCCAAAAAGCAACGCCAAATCTGCGCCTGCTTTTCTGTCCTGCTGCCGGAATTTGCGCTGGCGTCCGTACAGCCTGCCACGTCAGCCTTTCGGCAGTCTGCAATAGCAAGCCAGGCAAGTGTGAGTGTGTTATGTGCAGCCACATCACCAGATTGTGACAGTCCCAGAAACTAAACAAAATCATCGGAAAGAAACCAACAACTCAAATTAGCAATTGCCACGTCCTCGTGACAACCCTAAAGGTACCTAATCCACACACACATATGGAATTGGTACTGATACTGGTAATGTACTTATATTGGTGCTACTTATGTATTGGGTACTAGAACTGGTACTACTTGTGTATTGGTATTGGTACTACATTATACTGGACTGGTACTGGTGTTACTTATGTACCGGTACTGGTATTGGTATTGTAATAAATTAAATGTGCTTTAGAATCTCTCTCTTCACACACACACACACACACATGGCTAGTATAGCGTGTTGCTATTTCCTTGGTATTATTAGCTGGGGACTATTGGCTTGGGGAACCTTTGGTGAATCATTGGCTTGAATTCACTTGGTGATTCTCGAAAAATATATCATGAGGTGGTACCCTAATGGTACCTAACCCACACACACACATATGGTATTGGCATTGGTACTGGTAATGTACTGATCCTGATGCTACTTGTGTACTGGTACTAGAGCTGGTACTGATACTGGTGCTACTTGTGTACTGGTACTGGTACTATATTATACTGGTGCTACTTATGTACTGGTGCTGGTGCTACTAGTGTATTGGTACTGGTACACACTAATACTGCTGCTACTGTACTGGTACTGGTACTGGTACTGGTACTATTTGTGTACTGTATTATACTAGACTGGTATTGGTGCTACTTGTGTACTGGTACTGGTATAGTTTGCTTGGACTGTTGGCTTGGGATACCTTTGGTAAATAACCGGCTTGAATTCACTAGGGTATTTTTTAGGTGGTACCTTAATGATACCTAACCCTTTGTTGATAAATGAGTTATGGGTGGGCTACCCGGCTCTGTAAATGCTGTCTTCTTCTGCTTTATAACGTGGTGGCTCCCTCGTGGCGGGTCTACGATTCAACGTCTAAGTGCTCTCTTTCTCTCTCTCTCTCTCTCTCTCTCTCTCTCTCTCTCTTTCTCTACAAGGCGGCATTGCTGCACCATTTCCCTCTTGAAGCCGGCGGGCCCGCAATACGGCTATGAAGGAAGGTGGCTACTTGCTCCAAACCCTATAAAAAGGTGAGATTTACATGCTCACTTAGCATTGGTGGTGTGTGTGAGTACTTGTGAGTGGTTGTCTATACATTAGGACTGTGAGGGTTTTTCCTGCAAAGAGATAATGTTAAGTGTCGGATCTATGGCAAAGGGCATGGATAAGCAGGCTATTGTGGAGCTTGCTGCTTGGACTCAATCTCAGGTGACTTGTGGTTTTGAAATGGAACTGCTGTCTGAACTGTTTGATGGGTTGTAATTCACTTGCTGGTATGGTAATATTCCTCATGCTGTTATATACATATATCTTGGGCAATATTGCTTAAATGGGTCGAATGAATGTTTGTTGTGAACAAGGTTATGATGGATTGTGGCCGAATATGGTTAAATTGCCTCAAAAAACTTCGGGGCTAAATTGCCTCAAAAAGCTCGTCTCCGGCCTTATCTCATAAGAGCTTGTAAAGCACAAGGGGCTACATATGGTTTTTTCTCCCTTCAAAATGAAACCATCTTTGAATATATGATTAGCTTTACTTGTCTTATTATTTATCTTTGAAAGCAATTAAGTTGGGTGACATCTATAACATGTGGGATACCCATGCATCACCTGCATACGGTGCCATTACTAACTAAAAGTTGTGTTGTTTCCATGGGTGCAGGTGAGGGTTACCTGCTCAGCTATGGTTTTCAAAGTTCCTTGGCTTGAAGATACAGACTATTACATCTTCTGGCTCTTGATTTCGGCACTTGTGTATAAAGACTGTTCTATACTATGAATGGGAAATTACCTACTCTTCATTGACATAGTTTCTAGTGTCTTTTGTAATCTGAAAGGATTGTTTGGTGAATATGTCATATTGTTATTAAAACACACACACACACCTAACACCAAGAATAGTAGTGATACTATTCAAATACCTAGTTACTATATTTTAATCTCTCGATGTCTGTCCTAGATAATTTTGCCTTGGACTGATCCTTGAGGGATGGGGCTCTCTTCACATGGCCCTTATAGGTTTGCCTGGTCGGTTGACGATTGAAGAGGCTACCAGTTCTTACCGTTGGTGGAATATTTCTTTTATGGACTTTGCAGACTTAGCACTATCTAAAGGAATAGAGCTTCGTACGGTGTCTCTGTCTAAAGCATCGCTTTAGGTACTTAGATGTATACATGACCCTATGGTATTTGAACTGATAGCAAGGGCTTCAGCTGAGCTAACCAACTCTTTGGTTCAAACCATGTCGTTTGGTAAATGTGTCCGTACCCTTGCCCAACTTGTCAACAACTCTAAGGAAGGGGTGGCAGAGTTATCTGAATTCATTGAAAGCATTCCCGCCTTGACACTTGCTCACAAAGGGGAGTTAGCGAAGTTCTCTTATGATGTTTTCAGGAACAGGTTACAAACTACACATTTGAGGATTCCTTTGGGATCAGGAGCAAAAGCATAAAATATATCGTTGATAGACTATGAATGACAACCATACTTTTTTCAAGGTGGCTGCCAAAGCCTTAGAACTCCTACAGGAGTAATGTCTTCCTTGAAGACAATATCAGATATTGTGTCGATAAGACTGATTTGACCCTCTTCGAGGACATTTTGACTTGGGCACATCTCTGCTAATGCTTCATACTCGACTTTTGTTACTCTCGTCTACTTTACAAGGCAGTAGGCCCATACACAATTGGCCTACTGCCAACCCATTGTGTTTGGCGCCTGGGATAGGGCGGGTACATACATACACACGCACATGGCTGAGTATAGCGTGTGGCTATTTCCCTGGTATAATTCTACTGGAACTGATGGCCTGGGATACCTTTAGTGAATAACTCGCTTAAATTCACTAGGAACTGTATATATTGGAACTAGTATTGGTACTGATTGGTACTACTGGATTAGACTGGTACTGGTACTGGCACTGTACACTATTGATATTGATACTGCTACACTAGTACTGGTAGTTCTGGTGTACTGGGTCTGTATAGACTAGTATTGATACTGATACTTACTAATACTACTGGACTATACTGGTACTGGTACACACATACACATACGTGGTTGGTATTGTCTGTTGCCATTTCCTTGGTATAATTCGTTGGGATTGTTGGCTTGGGGTACCTTTGGTACTAATTGGTACTACTGGACTATAATGGTACTGGTAATGGCACTATACACTACCTGTCCCCCGTTCCCCGTCCCGGAATGCGTCCCTTCTGACTATGGCAATATTGCTTAAATGGGCCGAATGAATGTTTGTTGTGAACAAGGTTATGATGGATTGTGTCCGAATATGGTTATAAATATGGTTAAATTGCCTCAAAAAACTTCGGGGCTAAATTGCCTCAAAAAACTCGTCTCTGGCCTTATCTCATAAGAGCTTGTAAAGCACAAGGGGCTACATATGGTTTTTTTCCCTTCAAAATGAAACCATCTCTGAATATATGATTAGCTTTACTTTTCTTTTTACTTATCTTTGAAAGCAATTAAGTTGGGTGACATCTATAACATGTGGGATACCCATGCATCACCTACATATGGTGCCAATACTAACTAAAAGTTGTGTTGTTTCCATGGGTGCACCTTCTCAGCTATGGTTTTCAAAGTTCCTTGGCTTGAAGATACGGACTATTATATCTTTTGGCTCTTGATTTTGGCACTTGCGTATAAAGACTGTTTGTACTATGAATGGGAAATATATCTCCTTTTCATTGACATAGTTTCTAGTGCCTTTTGTAATCTGAAAGGATTCTTTGGTGAATATGTTTTATTGTTATTGAAACACACACACTCAAAACTGACTGGGTAGTTCTTACTCAAAGGCTGCACAAGCTGCATGTCCACACATGCATGTGCACTTTTACACTTCTCATTGTCCTCCTATGTATCATGCATGCGCGTTCTAGCGTGCAACAACATAGTCAGTAATGAATTATTGTGATTGTTTTGATGCTGACTTGTGGAATATCTCATCTTCTTACACTAACATTGCTTTGATTACTTCACCTACGCTGTGCTTTCTAGACCAGGGCCTTGGCAATGGGCTTGGGGAGGATCCTTTTTTGTCATCTGTAAAGCCGAATTTTACATGCGGCGTCAACTTTGCCTCTTCTGGTGCGACAGCTCGCAATGCAACTATTAGTGGAGATGGAAGTTCCAGCATTGGCCTCTTCTCCTTCTCTGTTCAAGTAGATCAATATCGGCTTTTTAAGGAAGACATTGTTTCTAAAGCTGGATCTGCTGGTCAGAAACAATGACTTGCACCAACTTTTCTGCCTTTTGCAAATCACTTATGCTCACATCAATGAGTTCAGCTGCTTACATTTTTGAGACCTTTGTTGATTTATATCGCAGACACTTCCCTTCCCTCTTTACAAGATTTTATGGATGGCCTTCACCTGATTGAGATTGGACATAATGACTACACCAGCTTTGTAGATATATATCCCTATTATGATATAGAAGGGAATGTGAGCACAACGATTGCTGCCATAGAGACTGGCTTAAGGGTATGTTGTATCGTTTTATTATTTTCATGCGATAAACTCTTGGACTGGTATTGTTGTGAAGGGGCTTCTTGTGGGTCTTGTTTGTGATGGCAGCGGCTTCATGCTTCAGGAGCAGTCAATATAATAGTCATGAATCTGATCCCATTTGGCTGCACACCAATAATGTTAGGAGTTAGAAATCCTCCTCCTGAGGAGCAAGATGAACATGGTTGCTTTGCAGCCTTCAATGGTTTGGCTGACTTCCACAATGAACGCCTTGAGGACATGCTGCAGGAGTTAAGTTCTGAGTTACCTTTGGCCAATTGGTCGTTGTTTGATGTCAACTCTATCTTCAAAGATGCCATACACCACCCGGAAACTTATGGTAATAAGTAATGGTAGTGAAGCTTTTTATGAAGCTAGCTTGTTTACTGCATTACCTCATATCACAATATCTAGATCTAGAATTTTTATTTGATTAATGATTCGCAAATGCCTTGAAAGTAATTTTAGGCATGTTTCATACCTGAATATGAGTTTAAACACAACCTAAGCACGAGTGATAATACTCGTTTATCATATGTTCGTATTGGTGGTGTGAGTTCGTGGTATTGGATGATTTGAACTGCATGTTTGAGTTTTGATGGCGAGCATTAATTACGCATTTTTTGAAAATCCTCATGGTTGTCTTTGGCATTGTGACTGCTTAGAAGGGATAGCTTTTCATGGTACTGAGTGTCTTTGGCTGAAATATCATAGCCGCTTAGAGATCCACCATGAAAGTCTTTGTTGCTGCAAAATCGTAGCTGCTTAAAGTCCACCATCTTTGTGGCCTACTACTTCAGTGTACTTATTGCTGCCTCGCAGATGATGCTCATTAAGTGGTCACTCATTTATTTCTTAGTACGTCAATGTGGTCTTTGAGAATGCAAGATTTTTTGAGCATATCAGCTTCCAGGGATCATAAGAAAAGGCACAGCATACAATCAAAATCAGGTGTAGGTGGGTATATGAAAACAAAGTAGAAGGGAGGAAGGGGCCTTGCAATTGAGGTTTACCACTGAAAAGCTGAACGCATATGTAGACGATGGTGGTACGTACAACACAAGGTTGCATTCCAAACTTGTATTTATCATTCTTCCCATACGGTACGATAAATACACGTACTGGTACTAGTACTTGATGTAGTAGTTGTTACCTATACGCACTCATCAGATGCACATACATGCCATATTAGGTTGTAGACATATGTATGTATATATGCATACATGTGCATGTATGTTGCTTTGTATGTATGCAGAATTACATGTATGCAACCATGCCTAAGTAGACATCTACATCTATTTTTATCTGCACTTATCGTATTTTTTGGACTGGTAGTAATAACCCATACTGTACAACGGTTTTCAATATTTTTTTCGTACCATCGTATTTATCCTACCTATCCTTCTTGGTACAACATGATCAATGCTTCCTATATCAGGTTCATCTTGCTGTCATGCGTGCTTCACTAAGGAAGGATAACCTGCTTGCTACCTGATAGCCCTTGTGAAAGTTTTCTCTATGACTATAAGAGCTTAGTGAGCTGTGTTTGGGTCTGATTGCTCACAGCCCGGGTCTGGAGTACCCAAATGTTGGTACCATTTTGAAATCAAGTTGTCTAGGTATCTCTGATCCTGAGTCATCAGGATGTATTGTAGCTAGGCATCTGATCTTGCAAACATTATGTCTCTGTAGTGTGTGCATCTGCACACATAGTGTGTTCTAACTCCTCACATAATCTGCATTGTATGGCCTCTTGCAGATTGCCTGCTCTTCTATCACGTTCAGTCGCACTGGATGTGAGGGAATAACATGAAAAGGGGGAGGTAGTGGTGGTAAGGAGTGAAGTTGAGAGTAGGAAGCTCATAATGATCTAAGGCTGGAAATGGGTCATCGGTATGAGATGAAGAAGCAACACTATCATGACCAAATTTAGTTGCATCAAACCAAGTATCATGAGCGAACAAGATTACCCTAACCATGATCAAACGAAATGCTTTAGAGCAAGCAACGTATGTCATAACCAGTCAAGATCAATTTTCTTTATGTGATTTCAAGGGTCATATTCGTCCTATGAGGCACAACACATCCAAAAACTTGAGACAATATAATAGGCTTACGGAAGTTGACCCAATTGTAAGACAATGGTGCCATCCGAGGCATGCTCAAGATGCATAGCCATTTGTGCCTCTTGCCAGGCTTGATACCAATTTATGGCATCACCCGACAAATACATGGCGGCTGTCAAAACTCTTTAGTTGCTGTTTTTCTTCGTAGTAGCAAAAAAAGATTTAAGTTGATGCAGCCAATAATAAATTACAGATGCATCCATCTCACAATCATACTTACTGAAGGTCAATTTCTCATTGACTAGATTGCTGGAGTCGTTGTCTCTACCTGGTCTACCTGATGACTTGCCGATCTTTTGGGTGACTCGCCCTTCGAAGAGAACTTGAAAAACAAACTCTTGCATGTGGAGGTCTCTCTGTGTCTTACGCTCTAGTGCCATAGCTACCCTCTTTCATTAGTAGTTGTGCGTTGAGTTTGGCGTCCTTTCCCTTTCGACTTCGGTCCATTGAGCCTCCCTTCCCCTTTCGACTTCGGCCCATTGAGCCTCTTGCTGTAGCATCATCTCCATCATGGACTTCTTCAAAGCCTCCATAGAGTTTGGTGCAATCTGTTGCAAAGTTGTTGGTTGCACAAAGGCAGGTGGTAGCGCTGGCTGTTTGCTACAGCATACGAGAGAGAGAGAGAGAGAGAGAGAGAGAGAGAGAGAGAGAGAGAGAGAGAGAGAGAGAGAGACGAACGCAAGAGACTTGCGTGTACAATTCGATTGTACACTAGAAAATAAAAGTGTATGGTATGTATGGTTTTTAAGAGTATAAGGGTGTATTCCCACCCTGTGAGTTAGTGTACATATAGAGAGAGAAGAGGGCCTTTACTTACACCCAACAACCTCCCACTTAAAGGCTCAGTGGTACCTTTAAGCTAGCCAACTCCCACTAACTGGATACAATGCTTATACTGAGTTTCTGCAAGACTCTTGGTGAGAACATCTGCACGGTTATCTTGGGTTTTGATCTTAGTCAGTGTGACAAGACCATCATCCAAGACCTGTCGTATGAAATGGTACCGAACATCTATGTGTTTGGTACGAGCATGAAACATGGCATTCTTAGCCAGATATACTGCACTCTGGCTATCACAACCAAGCACTGGAGCACATGGAGGAAGACCAAAAGCTCTGACTAGATGGCCAAGCCAAACAACTTCTTTGGCGGCCTCTGTGGTTGAAATATATTCAGCCTCTGTAGTACTCAGTGCCACAATTTTTTATAGTCTTGAACACCAAGCAAGAGCCCCACCAGCAAGTGTAAAGACATATCTACTGATAGATTTCAGAGTGTCAAGATCGCTTGCCATGTCAGAATCACAGAATCCCCGCAATTCCAATGTACCCTTTCCATAGCATATACATTCTCCTGTGTACCTTTTAAGTACTGAAAAATACATTCCACTGCTTCCCATTGTCGTTTGTGAGGATTAGACATAAATCTAATGACAACTCCCACTGCATGAGAAATGTCAGGCCGTGTGGCAACCATGGCATACATCGAAGATCCACAAGCTGATGCATAAGGTATACCCTTCATAGACTTTGCTGCTACATCATCTTTTGGGCAATCAGCTTTGCTAAGCTTCGTATGTCGTGGTAAAGACACACCAAGAGGCTTAGCATCATCCGTATTAAACCTTTCAAGTAGTTTGCCAATATACTTGTCTTGAGAGAGAAATAACAAGCTTTTCTATCCCTTCTAATTCGCATGCCCAAAAAGCATTGACATTACTCTTATGCTTGCCTGCAATCAACATACACATATAAGACTAGCACAATAAGGCTTCCATCCTCAACCTTTTTCGTGTACAAGCAGTTATCCGAATGGCTGCGTTTAAATCCATGGTTGAGCATAAAGGTGTCAAACTTTTTGTACCAATGTCTTGGGGCTTGTTTCAACCCATACTGTAACAAACTTGGACACCCCAAGTCTAGATTCTATCGTGACACAATAGAGATTCACTTCAAAATACTTCACAATTCAAGAGTCGACACGGTCCGGCGTAGTTCCGTGCCAAGATCGATTGGCCCCAAAGACTGGCGCCCCTTTTGGTATTTCTTTTATAGTAATCTTTGAGCAAAGTACAACTCGCGCAAGTGCTCGCTCTCAAGACTTTGCGTCCAGATGCTTTGAGAAGTGAGACCCTTTGGATTTATTTATTGATACAAGGGATACTAAAAGCAGAGCCCCAAACTCAAAAGCTTCTAACTCAAAAGCATAGGGTTCAAAAAGCAGCCAACGCTTCCGGCGGATTTTCGTACAACCTTGTCAACGCAAAAAGCGGCGTCTGTACAGTCAACCACGTAAGCTGTCAGCGCGTTATTGCGCTCCATACGGCTAGCCTGCCACGTCACAATGCCGTACTGTTCTGCCACGTCACCAATGCCGGGTGGTAGGACATGCCACATCACCACCTTGTGACATACCCCCCTCTTGAAAGAATTGTAATTGTCCTCGATTACGCTTGCAAAACAGACAGAGGCCATAAACCATTCCAACAGACATTGACTCTAAGTACCGACGCACTAGACACGACACATCTAGCACTTGTACAAAGACGACAGTCACATCACTGCACATGACATCACAGGACATCACATGACAAATCAATCTCAAAAAAATTCATTCCAAATCTTAGACCATGACTGCCAACAACGTATTTAGTAACCGCATCTAGATCCATCCCGAACCTCACTGATGCCGGATTAACTAATCCTTATTGCGATCATGTTTATAGAGATTTATGAGACTGAAATGCTGCAGTCCTTTTGAGATAAAATCTAATATCTAATATCTAACC